>NC_086197.1:60221307-60846307 GCF_035770615.1 Melospiza melodia melodia
GGAAGTCTCAGACTAACATATTTCATTTTTCCATATTTTTCTTCCTGAATATCTTAAAACAGAAAGCAGACATTTTTTGCAGAAGTTACTAGGATTTATTAAAGACAGGATATTGATATGAAACATTCATGACCCTCAACTTAGCAGTATTTCTCTTGGATGGTGTAATGAAGTAAATTTATTACACATCAGTGCCAAGAAGCTCATAATAAAAATACAGATTATAGTTCTCAGATTCATCAACTCAAACCAGATATTGTTGAAAAAACAGTCCAGCAGGAAGAATGTCTCATAAGATGCTTGCACTACCAAAGCCACATATGAAATACATATTTTATCCAACAATAGGATACAAAGCAAACTATTTGATTTAAGGACCCTGACACAAAGGCAGCCTGTGAAGACATGAGGAGACCTCTTGTCATGTTATCCCAGGTGTGGAGTGTGGGGAGGAAAATGATAGATATTTTAGACATGGGCAAAGCAAGCAGAGATTTTATAGCATCCTGAGTTGATGATTTTATGAGACATGAAATAAATTAATAAAGCATGGATAAAGCAAGATAGAGAAACAATGAAACTTCTTGGGAAGTCAGGCTTCAGCAAAGTTTCAGGCAGATCACAGCCACAGCAAATCTTCACATCAATTCCACTCATATTATTTAGTCCCCTCTCCTCTTCCATTCCTGACCTTCATTTCTTCTTTACTGGAACATATCTAGTGAAGAATCAGTAATCGAGGGCTAATTTATTAAATTCCTGATAGTGAGATCTAAATATTTCATTCTGCTTTTGCTGCACACCCTATAAAAGTAAAGATAGCTCTTCAAAATTGCCTGTGTAGCATCTGTATGGTCTGTATGACTGCAGGAACACCTAACACATCAGCCTGCTGTGAAAGGAGGAACTCATATGTCCCTAGGTATGATTGAAGGCATTGTCACTGCTGAAAGTTTCCATAAATCACAGTATAACACACCAATCCTTTAACAACTCGTCTCTTCTCATTTCCAGACATACTACCAAGGGGAAAAATTTATTCTGCCAAGGATTTCCAGTGTTTCCAATTCCTCACTTCTTCCATCTCATCCTCAGGAAAAACAAAGCAAAGCCAAAAACTCACAATCCTCCCCCAAATTCCCAAAACAAAGAAAAATTAAACAAACAAAACAAGTAAGCACCACAGTGTTTCTAACTGCCTTCCAAAATACAACAAACAAAAAAGCATTTAAAATTGCTTTAGTTTGGGAAAGTTATTAACCATGAGATCTCTAGTGCATGTCTGTGTTTAATAGAGAATGTAATGGAAAAATAGAACTTTAGTGACCATCCAAGAAAGATTTCATGAAAAACAGGGTGGAAAGGAGTTTGTTTGGATTTAATGTTTCCCCAGAAGCATCTCTAGTCCAAACATTACACCACAGGTCAAATGGAGGGGAGCCAGAGAATGAAACACTTTAAAAATAACCCCTAAAAAGGAAAGTGAAAGTGGCCAGTCTAGTTAGAATCATACAATGCTTTGGGCTGGAAGGGAACATAAAGACTATAAAGTTCCAATCCCCCTGCCATGGACAGGGGCACCTTTAAGTACACCAGGTTGCTCAAACCCCCATCTAATCTGGCCTTGAACACTTCCAGGAATGAAGAATCCCCAACACCTCTGGGCAACCTGTTCCATTGCCTCATCACTCTTACTAAGAATTTCTCCCTAATATTTAATCTAAACCTACCCTCTTTCAGTTTGAAACCTTGTTCTGTCACAATATGTCCTTGTAAAAGGTCGCCCTCCAAGCTGCAACTTTTGTGACCATAAAATGCAAATTCTGTGATAAAAACCAAATTTGGGCTCTGGTACCATCACTGAACATCAGTTAATACTGCAACCTACATATGGGAAGTCAAACAGAAAAATATATGTTCAGCTTGTAAAATTCTTCCTGACTGGTACTACTGCTTTTAAGTAAGCTTACATTAAAATATTTCAGTTGGGAACTGACACTTTGAAATACTACAAACTATCCTCAACCTTCCATTGTAGCCCTTTCAAGATGCCTCCTTGCAGACAGAGAAGCTCAGCAAAGTTCTCCTACAAAACCACCTGCCAGCATTATCAGAAAACCTGTATGGGGCAGGTGCCTTGGTAATATTTCATAGCAATAAAGTTCATCTTGACAGTCTGTTTCACACACAAATGAATCCTCACTTCACTTAAGCTGTTCCTTCCAAATGAAGGAAAGTAACTGGTTCAATGTCTGATAATGCTCAATGCTCAGACACTGCATTGTGATTTTCATGTAAGTTCATTTTGCATTTATAGCCTCTCTCTGGATCTCACGGTTGAAGATGCTGAGGAAAGAGAGAAGGATGGTGTTGAGCACTATGGCAATGGAAAGCAGTCATATCTTGTCCCAGTAGAGTCTCACAGGCAGCCCTTGCAATTCCCTTGATGCCTGTCAAATTATCAAGATCACAAAATGCCTACAAGGAAATTTTTCTCTCTTCTCCAGCTGCTCTTTGAGACAGAGATGTGTGCCATTGAAAGGGGAACCAGAGGATTAAGCATTAAATTGCCTGACAGACAGAGCACTTGAGGCCCATGCAAGCTAAATATCTTCATCAAGATAAGACAATTTCAAGAGAAGACAATTCCAAGCTTCTTGTCAAACATGACTGAGAAAGAAGTGATCTTACTAGAGGAAGAAATGACTAGCAGCTGAAGCACTCAAGCAAGAAATACAAGCTGTAGAGTAAAATTCTGATGCAGCCTCAGAGGATGCTGAGAGGAGCTTTGAAAAGCTAATTTTTCCTGAGGCTCAGGAAGCTGAAGGGAAACCCCCTGAGAAGTCAGGGGAGCTGTCACCTATCTACTCTGATGTGTCATCTTGCAGGAAATGCTGTAGCCTGACAAGGTAGCAAAGGTAAAAAAATGAGACAAGACTAGTTCTGTATCTTGGAATTGACTCAGTGGGAGACATGCCCCAATACTGCAAGCTGAGTACTTCAAGCTTCAGAAGTAAGCAAGCTTTAGAGAGAAACAGGCAAATGCTTTTCATGGGACCTCCAGATGCTTTCCGGAAGGCTGAGGCTCCCTCTTTGCTGTGCACAGGGGGAATGAGACTTCTGAGAGCATGGTCCACAGCAGCTGGCAGACTGAGCAAGAAACAAAGCAATGAGAAATGCTGAGCCCCTCAGTAACACAAAAGCCAAACACAGGGCCACAAGGAGGTTTATCTCCACTCGTGGTTTGCAGCTTAGAATTCTCTTCCAGACCTGGATAAATACTTCATTTCAAAAACACACAATGTCATAGTCCTTGCAATGAGATACGAGAACTAATGCTGCTTGCTGACACCCTTCACACAACACTCCTACACTCACAATTCATTTACAAGGAGGTTTGAAACCACAGCCCTCAGTTCCAGAAGACTGAACTGACCTCTCTGTCCCTCCAGTGAAGCAGTTCCTCTGGCTGCTCTCAGACACCAAGGGCTTGTAGGGCTTTCTAGCCTCCCACCTCTGTTGACAGCCAGTGGTTGATCAAGGGTCTGCAAATGAATAGTGAAACTCTCAATGTGAGCAGCTAAAGGAGATGAGTCTTGAGCAATGTGCAGCAGAACTTTCTGTCCCAGTGGGGCCAGTGGAAGCAAGGGAGGAAATGGGAATATTCAGTCAATTGAGGAAACCATCCTGGCCAGGAATGCCTTTGGTTTCTTAACTGCATGATTTAAAAAGAAAAAGAAAACAAACAAACAAACAAGTGAAAAGAAGATGAAGAAGGAAGAAAAAAAAAAGGCTGTGGTAGAAAAGGCCCAGTAATCAATTAGTCAGTCATTTCCAGTTCAAATATTTCCACAAGTGCTTGGCAGTGTTTTTTCTATGTAAGGGATGTCTACTGCTGGTGAAAGATTTCTTAGATGTTAAAGAATTCCCCTTGATGACAAACTCTCCTCAGACAAGCTCCAGTCTGGGCAATTTCCCTTTGGAACCTTTCACAACTTGTTTGTTCAAGCATTCTGAATCTTCTTAAAAGAAAAGCCAGTTGGCTATCAGTCTCATTTCCAAACCTGACTCACTGAGAGAGGCAGTGCTGAAGTGTAGGAAAATTCCTAAATTTAAGACACCAGAAGCATACTACATACTTGACCTGAATACTTTACGTTTACAGAAAACATTTACACAAGTCCTTGGTGTTTCTCAAAAGGGTGTACACACAAGCTGTGTTTAAGAATCATTTTATCTGTTACTAAAATTCATTCTAATCTGGATTATAATTTGGCAACTGAAAACTGGCAATTCCTACACAGAAAAGTATCTAGGTGGTAAGTAAAGAGAAATACTGCCATCTTATATGTTCTGATAACCTAAACTCCCCCAGAAGTTCTAAAATCTAAATAATTTTATATTGTCCATTGCTTTGAATTTAGACTTCTTACAGAAAATGTTGTGGGACTTGTAGTCAGCCCCAGGAGCTGAAGAGGCTGAAGCTTAGCTCTACTAAGATTCCCAGTCTCAGAAGAGATTTACAAGATAGGGAATTTATTACCTGGCTCTGCAAGCAGGCAACAGATTGTTCCACTTATTAAAACCATTAAAGCATATATGAACATCACAGCACTTCTGCCCTCTTCTGCTCTGCTTTTGAATGCTTGTGTCCTTGAGATCACCTTCTGTAGTTTGCATGTTAACCAAATCAGCCTTGCAGGTTTGTTGGAAATCTAGAAAGCTTCGCCAAGAAGCTAGAAGCTGTTCTTCCCAGTTCACACCTCCCCCCTAACACAGCTGCCTTACAAGTCAAGCAATGCACATATGAACACAACACACCTTAGTCCAAACTGAAGCGCAAAATACAGCTAAGCTCTAATTATTAATCCAAGAGCAGAGCATACTCTCACAAAGGGACATACAGGCCAGCCAGCACACAAGTAGAGGATTATGAACAATAATCACAAAAAGGAAAATGTTAATTATGGTATATGTCTCCATTATGAAAAAAAGTCTAAAAATATCTACTCATTTATTCCAAAACTTCAGAAAGTGGTTACTATGCCAGTAACATAGCATCTTCAATCACAGCATTTGTGGCTTTCTCTTATTTTCCTTTGTTGCTTATGCCTGCAAATCACATACAAGGACAGCTAATGAATATTCCTCATACTGGAGAATGCTCTAATGCTCTCTGAAAAAAAGGTCTAAATGATGCAGTTTCTCTTTCTTTGTGTGTTTGTGTTGAGGGTTTTTTAGCTTTGAAATGGGAAGTGCTCATCAGCTGCAAAGCATCCCTTTAATATCAGCCATGCAACAATTACCTCTGCAATAACCATCATTATATTAAATTACATGCTACCCTTCCTCAGCTCAGTGTGAAGACTAGCTATAGAATAAAACAAGGAAAAAAATCCAACCCACTGAAAAGCCATTGTAGAGTACTGTGCCCACACCACAAAGGTAAGTGTACTTCCTGCAGAGAAACTAAATATCAGTTAGAAACTGCCTGTCTTTGTTGGAAGCCTTAAGTGAAACCTAAGTGAAGGCTCCTCACCTGTTCCAATATTCATTTCACTGTAATGATGTAGTGCTATTGCTGAAAATACATACATATTGTGGTATAATTCAAGAGTACACAGTTATGAGGAGTCAAATAGTGAAGACAATTTTGCTTTCAGCATTTTCTTAATTTTTAATAATTTTCTTAGCAACCCAAGCACTTTCATGAGGTCTGTTTTAGTACAGAGCAGGGATTTATGAATTCTGCTCCTTCCTCTGAATAACCAGAAATAGTTTGTTTTTTCCTTGTTAATTTTAAAGATATATTTGTACTTGCTGGCTTTTAACAAACATGTGTACCATTCTGAGGCTTCAAAAAGAAATTTGTTTTGGAAAGTGGCTTGTTGAAAGTACATTCAAATTTTGCATCTTTTACGTCTTAGTAACTTCCAGATAGAATTAATTCCATTTACAATGTATAGGTTTGGGGTATTTTTTTTTTTTTGGTGGTGTCTTTTCTTAACTCTTAGCTTGATTGACTGCCCAGAAGCTGAAAAATCAGGTGCACTCTGATTCAGTTACTAACACTGGTAGTTAACTATGCAGGACAAGACACTCAAAGAGAGAGTCATTCAAAGAGAACAGGGCAATATAAGTGAAGTCAGGCTCAGTGTAGGTAACAACTCAGCAACGGATGACACCAAATAGAAAACAGGTCACAGCTATGCATGCATTTCAGCATTCTGAAAAAAAAAAAAAAAACAAAACAGAAACAAACAAACTCCAAGAAGTTTCAAGATTTTGTGGGCAAGGCATGTTCCTTGCTGGTGGATAACTCTGTATCAAGGCCATGAGCAACCACAGCATCATGAGCAGAGGCAGAGAGAGGCTGTGCAATGGAGGTGGACACTGATGGACCTGAAGGGAAAGATGAAGAGTCCTGTTCCAGGACCTGCAGTCCTAGACCACAGCTTGAACAGCAAATGACAAATCTCCTCCACGTCCTTGGACAGAAAAAGTTGGATGGAGGGCAGACTCCCTGTCCACAGCAGCAATCTGTCCAACACTGGGCTACGTGTTGCACAAACCTTAGGATCATCCATTTGGTCATAACTTTGTGGAGTTCTGGCTAAGCTGGACTAGTAATAATGACCATGTGGATAACCAATATTTCCTGTAAAGAATGTGGAACTACTTTTGCTGGTTGACATATAACTAGGCTGTGAAGCAAGCCCCAGCTGCTGAAGTTTCAATGGATAGAGGGTATTGCCAACTCTATCACAGCCAATTTGCATCTCTGAAAGCTGTCATGACTTTCCCTTTGGCTTTAAGAAATCTTGTTGGAGACTGGGGGAACTGGTTGAGAAAAGAGAGGACCACAAGCAACAAGACAATGATGAATATCCCTGAACTCATTCTCCTGGAATAAAAATGCTGCTATTATTGGCATCTTTGGCAGCAATGAGATGCATCACAGGGAATCCTATTAGCTCTATCAGTTACTCGTGAATTTCTCTTCTACTCTGCAAGGTTACAAGTGTTTTAATTTCTGAGAGTGAACAGCTAGCAGAGATAGTCCATACAGAGAGGATAAGTTTGCAGGTTTGAAAGCTCTTATGTTTCCAGAGGAAAAACTAATAGGCATCTACTTGATTTTCATGTCAAGCATGACAGAGACAATGTCCATCAAGGTCTCTACTGTGCATTTTTTATAAAAGTAAGAACCATAAGTAAGTACCATATTTATGGTTCAGAGTTCCAAAGTATTCATATGATGTGATGTTTTCAAAATGCCACATCAGAAACTGCGTGCTCTACTAAGCTTCCCAAATTATTCTGGAAATATCAATGATCAAATCCTCAACTTGGGAGCCAGTGAGCTAAGAAGGAAGACTTTCTGCGGGAGTTTAACTCATCTGTCAAGTGACAGAACATGAACCAACATGAAACCTTTTCTGTAAATCTGCTGTTAAAATAAAGAGCAGGTGCACTGAAGTCAGAGCTCTGAGGAACAAAGATAACATCTAGCAAACAGCAGCCCATTCATGAATATCGAGGTATCTTACAGCACATCAAAGCATATCTAGATAATCCTTAACTGGATTTTATTTCAGGCCATGCAGCACAAATGGCCACAATCCTTAACAAAAACACTTTTTAATCATGTTTATCATAGCTCCTAGACAATTTGTCGTCATTGGTTGCATCAGAGATGACATTGCTGCATTTTTTTTAGGACAGAGCACAAACCCCAAGAAGATAACATATTCTAAGCTATTTCCAGTTTCTTTTCCTTCTCTTGGGCAGAACTTCCAACTCCCACACTGCAAGACAGTAGGAATTTAATAATTTTACATTTCAAACCATGTGGAGGAATCATATACAAAACTTGGTTAGTAGAACAAGTTGATTAGTACTTTCATTTATTTATTTTGCAACATCCAAAAATTAGATTAAAGGAGAAAAAAAGATAATCCATTCACAAACAAATCTAGAAAGGGCAAATTTGAAGTCTAATAAAAATAAATGGTTGGATACATAATTTGGTTCGTCTCACTGCCACGGGCAGTGAAAGAAAAGGGAAGTTGTACCACATTTGCTTTATTCTTTCATATCCTCATTGGAAGGACTCACAGGAAGCAGATACACAGAACAAGAATGATATGGACAAACAATGCTGTTAAACAAACTCAAGTTTTCTCGAGTTGATGCACAGAGTGGATGGGTGCGCATCAGGATGGAACAGTAACACATAAGAAAAGGAAAAACAATCTGGCCTCTGCCTTCCAAAGGAGCACACATGATGAACTGAACCTGCCCATAGAACACATCAAGCTTGCAATTGCCTGGCATATACAAATGCCCCCTGGGTGAAATCTTGGCGTAACTGAAGGATCCTATGATCTCTGAATAATTTAGGCTAGAAGGGACCTCAGAAAATCTCCAGGCTGTCAGGTCAGATCAGGTGAATCTTGAAAACCTCCAAGAACAAAGTCTGCATTGCCTCTCTGAACAACCACTGCTTAACCATCCTGGTGGAGAAAACATTTCTCCTGAAGTCCCCATTTCAACACACGTCTGTTAACTCACCCTATGACTCTGCATCAGTGTGAACAGCCTGGTTTCATCTCCTCCATCACTCCAACATAAGCAATGAGGGGCAGATGTCAGGTCCCTCCAAAGCCATCTTTTCTGAGGTGAGCCAGGCCTGGTCCCTCAGCCTCTCTTCAAATGGCAGGTGCACCATGATAGCTCTTTGCTGTACCCATTCCAGTTTACTGATGCCTTTTCCATGCTCAAGAGACCAAAACAGGCCTTCATGTGTGTTGAGGGAGATAATCCTTTCCCTTGATTTACTAATTCCACTCATCTTAAAAGAGCCCAAGGTGCTGTCAGCCATCTTTGCTGCCAGAATAGTGTTGGCTCATATTTGTTTGCTTATATTGGCTTTATATTTGTTTGAATATATTTCTAATATATTCACATTCCCTTTCAACACAGTTCCCCCCACAGTCAGTCAACTGTTTTGCTTCTTTTCCAGGTGCAGGACTACACATTTGGTCCTGTCCTAGTTTCAGCCAGTACAGAGTTAATTTTTTTACAGTAACCAGGAAGGGTATGTGGCCAGACCCTACTGCTACACAATACCATCTCATGCCATTTGCAATGGGCAGGACTAAGGGACTCTTTCTCATTTGAGGACAGGGAAAAGTGTGGTGTGGTGGGGAGGAACAAGTTGGTAGTTTGTCTTGGTTTTTTTCACTGCAAATAGTTTCTTTGTCTTATACTTTTATTCTTAATATTGTTGCTGTTACTGTTCATTATCTTATCTCATTGCTGTTTCCAGTAAATTGTTTTTATCTCAACCTGTAATTTTCACCTTTTTGTGCTTTCACTTCGCAACTCTGTCTGGGCATCAAGAAGGGAAAGGGGAAGTGGGAGGTGACAGCAAGCAGCATCTGGTTTGGGAGAGAGTCTTGGTTGGCTGGGGGCACTGAATTGGGAGCTGCCATCCCTAAATCATGACAGGCCCTATTGCTTTCCTGTTGGCTCAGCCTACCCAGGTCTCTCCAAATGGCAACCCTGTGCATCAGCACACTGACTGGATCCCCCAGTTTGATGTCATCTGTAAACCAGATGAATGTGCACCTGGTCTCCTCACCAGGTCTCTGATGTTAAACAGGGCATGTCCCAACACAGACCCCGTGCTTGTCACAGGCCTCCAGGTGGAACATGACCCATTAACCACTAAAACAGTCCAATCCAGCTTCACAGCACCATGGAACAGGATATTGCATTGCTTATACAAAACCAAGTGGGTTTACAACAGCAATATCTCAAACTGCTTTGTGGGCTACAGTAAGTTTCAAAAGGTCATTAAAAAAAGTACGTTCTTAACTTATTTGAAACTGAGTCTGTGAACATTAAGAGCCACCATCTGTGCAGATAATATATAATCTTCTTTATTATTTCTCCTCATGCTCCCCTCTAGGTAATATTTTCTTCTTTTATATTTAGGACATATCACCATGTCAGCAACACTCACTACAAACAAAGGAAAAGAAAGTTGGATGCATACCACCCTTGAGCACAGGTGTTTACCATACATACCTCAACAGGCTGCTTAGAAAGAGAACACAGTAAGGAAAAAATTAGGCTTTTTCCTCACTCTACAATTTGCCAAACTCATAGGCACAGGAAGTTGTAGAGGTTAAGTAAAACTGAGTTCAAAACAGATTAGATATATTATAAACAGGATAAACAGTCTCTAGTGACTACAAAACAGTGATCCAAATGCAGCCTTTGGACATAGTGAAGACCTACATGTCCCCATCAATACCTCTTACCAGCTTCTTCCAGAACACCGCGCTCAGGTCTTTTTTCAAGTCTCTCTGACAAAGAGGAAATGTTTTAAATACAGCCTCCCATTAAAAACCCCAACAAACAAACAAACAAACAAAACAATAAACCAAAAAACAACTTCCCATCGTTTGATCTTAAGCTCTCACAGAAAAATCCTACCCTTTTGTCTCAGCTTCCACAGTACTCCAAGTTCATGTTAAACACCCCCACCAGGCTATGTTGCAATATTATGCACTGTGACATAAGAAACAAATTAATTCAGAGATACAAGTCTGGATCTGAATATGTGGACTAATTAAAAGAATGTTTGTACTTTTAGAAATCTGTATCTCCATTAACAGGCTAAGTCAGCATCTTCTATGAGATAGCATCCATTCCCTGAGGAACTGGCTAACCTGGAGAAAAAAATCTGTTATTTGTTTCAGATAATAATTTTCCAACTCTTTCTACAAAATTCCCCTTTAGTATGCTGCCTACAAAACTTCAGCAATATTCAGAGGACAGAGGTGCTGAATTCAGGGCCTACCATCATGCAGACAAATAACATTTATAACGCACTGTGGAGCACGGTGGTTGGTTGATTTGTTTGCTAAATAATTGAAGTGAAGTAAACATGGGTTGGGATTTTTGAGAGGCACAGCAGACTTTCTGTTAGATGGCCTAAAAGAGAAATATTTTATTTTTTTCATAACTCAGGAGACAGAATTGTTTCCTGCTAATTAGGTATGCAGCAATGAAATGTTACATATGCTGGAGGGGAAGGTGATGTGGTATAGGATGATGAAAGTATTTGGATATGATATTATGAGATAAAAAGTTTGGATAAGACATTTGTAGGGTTATTGTTACACTAATTATATTCAAAATCCAAAAGCAGGGTACATGTAATAAAAGCAGGGTTCATATAATAAAAATCAAATCCAGTGGTTTGATTTACATGGCTTATAAAAGCCCACGTATGTGGAGCTTCCCCCAAAATGGTGACTCTATCTTTTTATCTCAACACAACAAGATGATCCAAAAAGTAAGTATAAAAGGGATCTCAAAACACTGGTGGAGTTATACATTCAAACAATCTTCTCTTTGATTTTAGTAACAAAGGAACTTTTTGCTTACATAAATGAATAACTTGCTTTTAGGTATCAAATTATTTATTCTTTGATATGAGAGTTTATGCCAAGTATGACTTGGAAGAGGAACCATCTGCAAAATGAAGTTGATGTTTTAAATTTGCATAATGATCCCTGGTTAGTCCCTAAGCAAATAATAAAAGGCATATAATAAAAATAACAACAAAACCACACATCTTACAGCTATGTGTCATAGTCAAAAACTAAACCTCACAACAAATACCACTTTCTCAGCAATGTATTCATTCCTATCATCTTCCCAGCTCTATGCAGGAGAATCAGAGCTGTTCCTGTGCCCTGAACAAATGTTTCTAGGAATTATAATTGACTGATTTCTGAAATACATTATTAATGCTATTTTTATGAGAGGTATTTGAATAAACAACTTTTCTCATAGCTGGAGTTTCTACAGGTAGGTCAGCAGGTAATCTGCCTGAGATTTCTAGAGAAGGCTGCTGGAGTTCAGCGGGAGCTGAACCCTAATGCACAGACATGCTTTATGAAGTGTCAGACTTGGTTCACAAATCTGTTATTTCTGATTCATGGGACTATGGACACATTTCAGCATGATGTCAAACACTGCCACTGCTCCAGTGATTTCAGTGGGAGGATCATAAGCAGTGACAGAACTATGACCTGGCTACAGGAGCCTAAGTGTATTTTCTGCTATCGTAAGAAGATCATTTCACTAAATTATATGGGTTTCTTAATTTCTCCACACATTATTAATTCACAGCTGACTCGCCTTCAAGACTTACCCACACCCAGGATCACAAGAAATAAACAATATGTAATTGTTGTGCCTTCTATCTGGGGATCAGAGAGTACCACATCCACACTGCCATGCCTTTATTAATCAGCCAAATGTTTTCTGCATTTTACAAAATGACATGTAGAGGTACAGTACTTTTGGTTTTTGCATTTGTTTTTCCAGAAAAGTATGACTGAGTTTAACAGAAGTGATGAGGTTCACAGAAGAATTACTGTGCAGAATACAGAACCACAATGGGAGAGGACAGGCTAAACAGAACCTTCTAACTCCCTATTTCTCCTGTTAACCCCAGCCTTAAAATGACACTTTCTGCCTTGGTCTTATCACTGGGTCATTTTCTGTCTCTTAAGGGCAAGTATGGGGTTCCTCAGGTCCATTCCTGTATGGCTGCACTATTCCCATGATAGCAACTCTGCTATGAGTTTCTTTGCAGATTTTACAGTCTTCAGATTTTCTCTGTGGGTAGATCCCTTTGTCTGTATAAATCATTGTATTCAGGTTTGCCCTATTCAGCATTTTCCCCTATCTAATCCCAGACTACAAACAGACAAGTGTGCCACTAGTTGAACTAACTCCAAGCACCAGTGTTGGTGTTTTAGCAGTGCTGCAGCTGGGCTTCCTCATACTCTCCACTGTCCTCGGCCAGAGGGACCTGGGGACAGGTTACCAGCACCAAAGGGGCTCTCTGGCCAAACCTCAGGAGCAGATGTAAAGTGGTCTACAGGCTGGACCACTGTTTCTTGTCCTAAGTATCAGCCCCAGTCTTCCCAGAGGCATGCTGCTTTTCACCCCATCTCACAAAGGATGAGTGCTACAGCAACAGAGGGTGGCAGGCTGGGTAAGGGGCCACATGTGAATAAAGTTTGATGCTGAACCTCCCTGCTCTCTCTAGCATTTTGCATTATCACATGCTCTTTTATCACAGACTGCTGCCCTTGCACTAGGTTCAGCTGTGTTGGAATACAAGACAGATTTATGTCTGGCTACAGTGCATCTACCAGGAGATCTTTCAGTCCTTACTAAATAGAAATATTTAATTTGTCAACCAGCAGTTTCCTCTAGAGGTTAGTGACCTCTCCTATTAAAAATATGAACCCTACATCTAATTTGAAATTTTCTGGGCTCTGATTCTAGCCACCGACTCCTGTTATGCCTTCTGTTCCTGTAAAAGTGACCTTTTAGTAACCCCTTATTTTTGCATCACATATTTTCTCCTCATGAAAGCACTTAAATGTTACAAATGACCAACACACTAGTTACATTTTAAGAAGAGAACTCAAATGTTAAGTTTACCATTCTCCTTAAGTAATTGGAGGTCGTGTAAAAAATATCTTGTTGTCCCTCATTTCTACATTCTCTTAATCAGAGCCAAATGTTAGAAATATCCTTAGAAAGACAGAAATAGGCAAGACATCTCTGCTTGGCCTGGTTACACAGCATGACTCAATAGTGGCCACAGATTTGCAACACGTTCAAGCTTTTATAAAAAGGGGGAAAAAGAGCACTACTTATGCAGGCAGTGAGACAAAGTTACTCTCTGTAAATCTAGCATAGCACTGAGCACTTACGAATTATTAACTAGCATGGAAGTTAAAGAATTTATTTTTAACAAAAGGAAACAAAAAATACCCCAACTGGAATAGCAAAACTATGCAAAATCATAAACAACAGATTTAATTCTGATTTAACTTGAAGTAAGAAAAAATTTAATCATATTTGAAGAGCCATAAGATTCCAATGTTACTTGGAAGGAAGGCCTTCCTCCCTTTAATGCCTCAAGATTTCACATGTTATTGCTAACCTGCTGCATTCAAAATTCCAAAATTATTTTTGCACTGATTTTTTTTTTAAACTAGAACTTATAAAAAATGCTTGAGAAGTTTTACTGGTTATTTGTTAAATTAACTGAAAATATGTTTCTTCACCTTAAAAGTAGCCAGATTCAGTCTTAAAATTACAACTGAGTTTCACAGCTTTGAGAGATTTGACATTTGAGCAGCTAGTTAGCAAATTCACTAGCTGAGACACTAATGCAACAGGGTATTAGCTGTTCTATCCTCAGTGGTTTCCCAACAACCTGCTAACTCAGGCCTTCTCAGAGGAGATGACTGCTGGGTGGAGAGGCAAGAGCAGAGGATGTTGTTTATCTCAGCTTCAGCAATGCCTTTGACACTGTCTCTCACAACAACCCAGCAGACCAGCGGTGTGGTTTGGTCAGATAAGTGGAGAGGGAGATAAACTGACTACAAAAAAACCTGCTGAGCTTTACAGGTTGTGGTTAGCAGCATCAAGCCTAGCAAGACACAGCTGGAGTACCCCAGCAGAAGATCCTGGGGCCAAGACAATTTAGCTTCTTCATCAATGATGTGGATGCTGGGACAGTGGGTACTGTCAGCAAGTCCAGATGATACAAAACTGGGAGCAGTGTCTGATGCACTAGAGCACCTTGCTGCCATCCAGAAGGACATGGACATGCTGAAGAAATTCAGAAGAAAACCTTGTGCAGAAACCTTGCAACACAAACTTTGGGCAGCTCAACAAAATTAAATACCACATCCTGAGCAGGAATAATTCCAAACACCACTACAGGCTGGGAAGCAGCTCGCTAAAGAAGGACATGGGCATCTTGATGAACAAGCTCTGAGCCAACAATGCACCCCTGCAGCAAAGCAGGCCAACAGTGTCCAGCAGTGCATTAAGCAGAGCACCACCAGGAGGTCAAGGGAATGATCCCTCCCCTCTCCTCAGTCCTGCTGAGACACAGCTGCAGGGCTGGGTCCAGTGCTGAGATCCCCAAAAAAGAGAGACAGAGGCATGGTGAACTGAGTCAGCCAAAGGACCAGGAAGATTGAGAGGGCTTGGAGCATCTGACAAATGAAGAGAGGCTGAGAGAGCTGGCAGTGTTCAGCTCAAGGGCATCCTATTCAGCCTAACCATTCCTGATGGGGAAAGCAAAAAAATGGAGCCAGGCTCTTTTCAGTGGTGTCCAGTTACAGGATGACAAGCAACAGGCAGAAATTCAAATACAGGAAACTCAGTTTAAACACAAGAATACTTCTCACTGAGAGAATGATTGAACACTGGACCAGGCTGCTCAGAGAGGTTGTGTAGTCTCCACCCTTGGAGATGCTCAGAATCTGATGGTTTACAGTACTGAGCAATATGTTCTGTCTGGCTGTGATCTCAGCAGGAGGCGTTAGTTTGGATTATGTCCAAGGGTCATTGCCACCTTCAACATTCTGTGATGATGTGACTATGCATGTGAAAATAGAAACTCTTTTCATTAGAGATATAATTTTTCCCCTCTGAGCAATCACTTGCCTTTCACTGCAAACTGTTTTTTGAAACTTTCATGATCTGTAGAATTGTTCTCTTGGCCTTTTTAATAAACATTTCTTTTTCCATAACTCATTCACTCTGTTAAGAGGAATTAAATCCTTCCAGTCTAAAAGAGCATAATGTGTTTTCAGGGTGAAAAAGCAGGAAGAGGAGAATAATACTGGATGAACTTCTTATGCTAACAGAAAATACAAGTGGCTATATTTAGAGAAGACAGCAAATGGACTGTCGGAAATGGATTTGTCAACACCTGTGATAAATGGAATTATTCATATGCTTGAAGTTCGGCTTGTGATTAAGAACATTGAACAAGGGTCAGAGTATCATGCAAAGAAGCCCTTGAATTCTGTTCATTAAAGGGACAAAGTTTAGAGCAACAAAATCAGCCAAACAAGCCAGACTAATATAAATGCAGACATCCCTGGCTGCCTTTTCACTGCTCATCCCTACTAATAAAGATATACCCACTAACCCTTAAAGTTACATCTTATTTACACACAGAGTTTCTATGCCACAGATACCAATTCACAATCAGTTTGGTCTACACTCAAAAAGCTCTTAGGAAATTATTTTCATTTCAAACTCCTAAACATGGACATTAGAAAAAGACACTAAGGTTCCTGGACATGTTCAGAGAGAGCCAAAAACTGAGGTCACTCTCACACATACATGTGGATTTACAGTGCACATCATCCTGAGATGTGCACCAGTCATACGACAGACAGAACAGGCTGGACATGTATGACATGCACAACACACCATAATGGAAGTATACAAGTTGTTTTCTTCATTATAGAGCCTTCTTAGCAGAAACAGGGCACCAGGGTACCACAAATGTAAGATACTCTACATTTGTAGAGCATCTTACATTGTGCTTTAAGGTCAAGAGGACTGCAGGAAGAAGGACAAGAGAGATCTAACCAGTTTCATCATTGCTGATTAATAAATTAGCTTGGCAACTCGTCCTCATTTTAATTTAGATATTTTGGAGGGAAAATAAAATTGTCATGTGGGGATAGGAAACTTTAGAATGAAGTAGTGTTGCAAGGGATTCCCACTCTGGCTGCAGTGTGGTTTGAAGTGTTGGATGTTTTAGGTTTGTTGTGTTGTTTTGGGTGTGCAAGTTGCTTTTCTCATAACTCAACACACCTGAGAGCTGTGTGTTTTTATGTTGCTCAGAAAATATCACTTCTTATAAGGCCAGTGAATAAATACAACTTAATGACACTCAGAGTTATTTTTTATTATTATCTTGAACATTTGGAGAATTCTTTTCTATTATTATATTGAATAAAAGAAATATGGGAGGGAACAATTTCTCACTTGCTTGTTTGCTCTCCTTCACACAAAAAAGACATGGCATCCCCAAGATTATTTTGAAGTTGAACATAAAAATTAAAAAATGCAGCTCAGGTTCCTTATCAAACACCAGTAAATTTTATAAAGAAAGGACTGATCAACCTTCCTCATCTACTGTAGACAAAAAAGGGCCCCAAGAGGCCTCCAGTTCCCTTTATGTTTTGGTAAAAGTAAACTGCAATTCAGATAAAAAGAGAAATTCCATAATTTGGCCTTGATAAACAGATTCTGTTGAAATAAGCAAATGAATCTCAGGAATCGGGAGAAGCTCTGAATATTTAAGCTGCCTGCTCTCGTCTCTCAAACCTCATAAAGTGCACCTAAGTTTCAAGGATTTTTTTACCAATACTGGATTTAGGAAGCTCTGATTTATTACTGAAAAAATGTACTTCAAGTCCCTTTTAAATCCTAGCATGTTGTATAATAAAAATAAAAAGCAAAGCAGCAAATACAGCTGGCAGTGCCTGGTTTCTGTGAGCTCCTCTGCTATTTGTATCACCCCACCACGCAGAGCTCTCTCCAAATGGATGTTCTGGCAGAGGTCCCAGACACACATGCCACCAAGTCATAAGCAGCTCACCGTCACACCACTCTCGATAATGAGAGCTACAGCAGCAGTTCTTCAACATCTTTTCCTCTGTGCAATCCTGGGATACATTCCTTATGTCCTGTCCTGCCTTCCCAGCCAGATGGAGAACGGCTGACTGCAGGAGAAACAAGGAAGGGAGAGATGGGAAACTGCAGGCTGCCCCATGAGGGAGAGGTTGCTCTTGCAAGGAAAACCATGGGGAGGGCAGCTAGCAGAGACTGCGCAGAGGTAGCAGCAGCAGGCACCCAGATCTGGCCACAGCTGGAGGAGGGTAGGCTGGCAGCCTCCACAGCTGAAGACTGGTACTGACTGGCCACTATTCCCACAATGCTCCTTGCTGTGTTTGCCCTCCTCCTTCATCTTCCCCAAAGAGCTGAAGAGTCCCCAATTCCACCAGCCCTGCCCTAGCCACCTCCTCCTGGTGCTCCCTTTGCTCTGCTCTCTGAAGCACACAAGGCACAACCTTCCCCAACCCCACCCCAGTGTATTCCACATTCCCCAACAGACAGAGGTGTGTCCTGGCTTGGCAAGCCCCTGAGCTGCATCACTGGGAAAGGAGAACAGCAAAACATTATATGGTGTGAAAAGCTGCTTGGATGAGAGGGTAGGCAGCTGGTATGTGAGAGGAGGAAGATTCAGAGGGAAAAGCTGCAAAGCAAAGTTGAGTCCAGGTGAGGCACTGAGTGGTAGGCACAGCAATAGCAGGAGAGAGAAAAAAGTAGACAAAGATCTTCCTTCAAAAGAGCTGGAAAGGATTATGTAGGATTGTGACCACATTTTTCCCCAACCATCCAGGCCTGCCTTCCGGCTAAGCAAAAAGTAAGAAAGCTCATTTTTTATTGTGCACAAAGAAGCTCTGGGAAGCTTCTTTTGAGAAGAGTGGCTATTCCTCATTCTGGGGACAAGAAACAGAATTTTCTTTTGCACATTGCTCCAAGCACTGAGACAACCCAGGTGCTAGTTCCCTCCTGAAGCCTGGGAACAGCCCTAAGCATACACAAAATACTGATGAGCCAAGCAGTTAGCTAATTCCAGAAAGTAATGGAAAGCAAAAAGATCCACCAGACTGCAGCAGCATATGTGTATGCTGGAAAGTGAAATGGATGCTGTTGGGAGGGGCCAGAAAGGATGATAGGTGAGGACAGGGGTCTTAGCCACACTCAGGTCTAATAGAAAGGACTGAGGGTCTGGAAACCAGAAAGTTGAAGCATGAGCAGCTTGAGGTTTTTATGAGAAAAATCACAAAGAATGTGACAGCTGGGGGGAAATGGGGAGATTCTCTAAGGAAGGCACTGAAACATATGCATATACATCACATCAGTGTCTTGCTCTCTAGGCCAACAATGTAACACATACAAATGCTCTCTGTGCTCCACGCTGGGTACCTGGGTGGGTTTGGGGGTACACTGCATCACCAAGAGGGAGGAGACACTGCTGATCAGGATCTAGCACAGCTCTCACCATCCAGCAGAACACACCACAGTCCTGACGTCAGCTTCACCATTCTGCTAAATCAATGAATTTGCACTACATACAAGGCAAAGACTAAGGAGGACAAAGGCAGTTTCTTATTGCCTTTTTTTTGGATGCAACATGAACTTCATTATACAACTTTAAATCAGCCTCTCACATGCAGGAAAGAGGTCTCTCTTCCTTACAGGCCCACTAGCTGAAGTGACTGGCAGATGAACTTGTTGGCATGTTCTGGGGTGCTGGTGGCCATTCAGAGGATAGGCAGCATGAAAAATCACCAGGCATCTCTGGGTTATGAGATTTTGGATGGTTTATCTTACCCACCTTTGTGGTCAGCACAGCTGAATAGGAGAAAAAGCTGTGGTGTGTTCCAAGAAAAAGAGGCTTCAGAGGGAAAAGAGGATGACAAGCATGAGACAGTACAGTATGTGCCAGCAAAAGCAGGGACATATAAGGGTAGAATTTGCTGCCTTTTCCTGATGTATTTGTGAGTCCAGCAGGGCTGTGGCAACCACAGCAAGCACCGAGTCCTGCATGAGGCACTTTTGGAGTGGTACAGCTTCAGGGATTCAGCATGCCCCTCCTTTCAAGAAAGATGTTGTGCGATTGCCTGACATTTAAAACATGTTTTATCATCAGGGCAAATACTCTTTCATAATTTCAATTATCTACCAATAAATCATTCCAATGAAAATTTGCTTTCCAAGACAGCACAGGCATTTACCATAACTGCCTGACTTCAGCAGCACAGGCAGAGAATTTTTCTAGAGGGATCTTGGGTTCTGGTGGGTTTTTTCTTGCTATTTTTACACATTTCAGCCAGCCAGAGAACTCTGCCAAATAAAATCATGGTATGTGAAAAAACTCTTAAGGTTTAAATAATTAATGTCAAATACTAGAAGTCTAGTTCTCAAAGGGAACCTGAAGAAAAAAGCAAAATCACGATTGATATCTCTATTAAAACTAAGTCTGCAGTAAAATCCAACTCAGTTGTTCCTCAAAAGGGAGAAATTGCAGGTTTGGAAGAAAAAACACCTTACAATTACAGGGCTTCACTCAAGTTATCTGTTACCTGAAGTGAAGAAAGGGATGTTACTCCTGTCACCTGTAAATGCTACAGGGTGGACCCAAGCCAGTCTCTACACACAACTACCAGTGGCACCATGACAAGCAAAGGCATGCATATTGTCAGCAATGTCATTTTCTCAGCATTGAAACTAAAATTTAATTTACTGTGGTTGACATAAAGTAAACACCAGCTATCGAAAAGGATATTTTCTGTATCATTAGAATGCACTGAAGAAATACCACTGGAGAAAAGGAATAGCTTTGACCCAGGAAAAGTGAAGTGAGGAAACAGAAAAGGAAGTCAGCAGAAAGATCAATTTTCTGGCCCATCAGTCTAAAAGAACAAGCATTAAATCTTCAAATGGGTTGTAGATCCTGTGTCTGGTTCTGAAGGTATTCTGCAGAAATGCAGGAATTATGTACTGCTTACTTACAATGTGCTTGGCTAAAAGCACACAGCTAATGTGTCCTATGATATTGGGCCTTGAGTGAAGAAGTGTGAAATGTGTCCCAGGATACATGCCAGGAAAAGGAGCAGGAAGGTATTGCTTTGGGAAGCAGCAAGTCTTAGCTTTTTGAAGGCTGTTTCAGGGAGGCAAGATACAGGCTCAAAGCAGTGACCTGTGCATGCTGGATAAGCTGCCAAGAGCCAGGTTTGATGCAGAGGGAAATAATGAGTATTCTGCAGAGCTATGGAAGAGCTGATTTCACTATCAGCTTTGTCTGCTTTGGACCTGCTTTCTCCTTAGACACTGTTGGAAAAGACCCTCTTTGCCCACATCAATAATTCTACCTCATAAAATAAACCTGGACTATAATAAATGAAGTACTTGTTGCTGTGCACTGGCTGACTACCAGGAGTGCACTTGTACTCTTGATTGACCACTCAATTAAGCTGAGCTCAGAGTCTTCCACCAAAGACATTATTCCCTTCTCTCAGATGGCAGAAACTATTGTAATCCCAAGAAGGATTAACAGAGCCGTATCATTTTACATCATGTGGGAACCAGACTATTTACCTCAAACTACATTTAGTTTCATAGGCCTCTTATTTCAGCTTTTCCTAGGAGTTATTATTGTGACCCTGAAAAGAGAAAGAGAGCTACACTGGGTATTAGGACTCAACAAGACAGGTTTGGCAGCTGACACACATTCTGAGATAACAGAACAAGTGAAATTCAGTTCCTAAAAAAAAGCTTGAATTCTGCTGATGTGATATTTTCTTGTGTTTCACATTTACTAGTCTAATGTTTCCTTCCCTAATTTAAAATAATTTGTAAAATAGTTGGCAATAATAAAAAATCTGTACTTGCAGCCTCCAGTGACTGACAGAGGGATTGACTTCCTCATTAAGAGCAGGATAGGGAAGTGCAAGCGTAAGGAAAATACTGCCATGGTCTCCTCTGAATACTGAGCACCACTGAACCTAGGCCCTGAGAGAAAACAAAGAGAGTGGAGAGAATATGAAAACTGCACAAAAGGACTAAAGACAGAGTACACCTAAGGAAAGATCTGGAAAGGTAAGAGTATAAAATGAGAGAAAGATTGGATTGCTTAATGCAGAAAGTAATTAGAAAAATTAGGACAGAAGGAACATTCTACTTTCATAGAAGTCAGTGAGAAGAAAAAGCCAGTATGTTTAACAGAAGAACAGCAAATGGCAACAAGCTATTACCTAATCTCTGTATCTTAAAAAATGCAATTTTAATTATTTACTTATCCCTTCCTTTTTTTTTTTTTTTGTTAGTAAAATCACTCTCTTTCAGAGGGAAGTGCTTGTTTGTTTAATGTAGTAAGAACAAATCTGCAATTACTGTTTGTGGGGTTTTTGCCCCGTGAAGTATAATTAAACCATATTAAACAATTTGAAAATAATACATAGAGTAAAAAATTAGAAATCTCTGTTTCACTGCTTTCCATGCTTAAAAATAAACTCAATGAATTGATGGCTTTATGTTTTCAAATTCTAAGTAGAACATTTCTCAGTTCCAGAATTCCTGGAAAACAGTAACTAAGAAAAAAAACTAGGAACAGCAAAAGCTCAACAAATTGCAACTGTACCTTAATAAAAATTTACTTAATTTTGTACTCAGCTGCAGGAAACACCTGCAATTGTAACAGAAATTTTGGTCTCTCACTCAACTATCAAACTGAAACAGGTCATCAATACTTTAATATGTTCTTAATGTGAGTTTTGCTAGGGAGGGAGGATCATCCACTAATTATTCAAAAGCTTTAAACTTTCCTATTCTACAGTAAAAAAAATTCTCAGTCTTGAGAAAGAATAAAAATTTAAAGCTCTGTGACTCCATCAACAAATAGCCTTTAATAATTTCCCAGTTACTGTAAAATATTTGCATGAATGTTAAGAAATAATTCTGAACATTTCCTTCACCTTCAGGCTCAAATGCCCAATGAGAATTAACTATATCAGAATTAATCATATTAAAGGAATATGCTGCCCTCATCTATTACTTAGACTTTTTGAAGGCTTCAGACAGTAAAAGTCAATTTACAGAAGGATCTTCATTTTTCAGGAACATATTCTTAGAAATTGCAGCTTGTTAATACACGCAGTCGAACACTAAAATGCTTTCCTGCAGTGCTGCTATGCTGGGGGTTTTTGGTATGCACTGTAGTCAGATGTTCCTTTAATACAACAGCAAACAGTATAAATTTATCAACTTTTACTGTGCTGTGTGCAACTGTCCAGTGTTAAATCTTTCTAGTAAGCAATTCAGCAACTGGCTGGCAGGGAAGAAGACTGGCCAGGCTGAATAGAGTTTTGGCTGGAACTCAGAAAAAAAAAAGGAGAGTTTATGACCTTTGGAAGAAGGGGTAAGCAACTAAGGAGGATTACAAGGATGCTGTGAGGTTATGCAGGGAGAAACTGTGTCAAGTGTCAAAGCCCACCTAGAATTTAACCTGGACAGTGCATCCTCAGTTAAGTTTGCAAACAACACCAAGTTAGAAGGAGTATTGATCTGCTGGAGGACAGGAAGGCTCTGCAGAGGGATCTGGACAGGCTGGATCAATAGACCAAGGCTGCACTTGGGTCTCAACAACCCCATCCAGCACTACAGGCTGGGGGAAGAGTCACTGGGAAACTGCTCACAAGGAAAGGACCTGATTGTCCTGGCCAACAGCAGCTGAACATGAGCCAACATGTGTCTTGGTGGCCAAGAAAGCCAAGGGCATCCTAGCCTGTGTCAGCAACAGTGTGGCCAGCAGGAGCAGGGCAGGGATTGTCCCTCTGTACTCAGCACTTGTGAGGTCACCCTCAAGTATTGTATCCAGTTCTGAGCCCCTCACTGTAGGACAGACATTGAGGCACTGGAGCATCCAGAGAAGGGCAGTGAAGGTTAAGGGTCACAAGCCCTATGAGGAACAGCTAAGGGAACTGAGGTTATTTAGCCCAGAGCAAAATGGGCTTAGAGGGGAACTTATCACTCTCTACAACTGCCTGAAGGAGGTTGCAGACAGGTGTGAGTTGGTCTCTTCTCCCAAGTAACAAGAATAAGACAGAACAGCCTCATGTTGCACCAGTGGAGGTTTGGATTGGATATTAGGAAAAATTTCTTCACTGAAAGAGTGGGCAAGCATCAGAACAAGCTACCCAGGGAAAAGGTGGAATCAGCACCCCAGGAAGTACTCAAAACACATGCAGATGTGGTGCTTAGGGACATGGTTTAGTGGTGAACATGATGGTAGTGGGTCAATGGTTGGACTTGGTGATCTTAAGGGTCTTTCCTAACCTAAATGATTCCATGATTGTATGAAAAATCTCCTAAATAAAGGTGATCGTGGAGGCAAAGAATGAGCAGCAGAGGGAAAGGGGAACATGAGGAAAATGGTAAAAGGGGGAAAAGAAGGAACATGAGCAAGCAGTATGCTCCACTGACAGTAGAAAAGATGGAAGACAAAGGATTTGTACCTAAGGAAGGAGTTACACATGATGGGAGGCTGTCCTTAACAGCTGAAAACCTGTCATCTAACTGGATCTGTAAATAAGAATGGCATATCAAATGGATATGGAATTTGGAGGTAGGTTTTTGAACAACACTGCCCTTAAAAGATATGGCAGTGGGCAAAGGAATGTTAGTGAGTAAAAAAGAATGAGAAAGAAAACAGATTCAATACTATAGAGCCCAGATTCGATACTATAGAGTGCAGTAATTGAGAGGAAACACAGGATTATGCCTAATCCCGTACGGGAAGTGGATGTGGTTAGTGAGAAACAAGTGAAATGATTGTGTACCAATACTTAGGTCATAGAGAAGAGAAAAAAAAATGGAATTTCAATTGCTGATCCTAAATGTGAAGCAATATATTGCAGGAACAACAGAAAATGCAATCAGGACTGGAGCACAACTATGTTTGGGAAAGCTGAAAAAAAAACTAAAAATGGTGAACAAGAACTGAACATGAATAATGGCAATGAGACGAGAAGGAATAACATAAATAATACAAAATCCTTTTAGAAGGAAGACACTGTGCAGTAGATTCTCAGTTCCTTTGAAACATATCTCTTCCTCTTTTCCCCCAAAGAAATTTTTACCTGACACTCAAAAGACAATTCATAGTAGGAAACGAGATTTTAAATTATGAGTTAGAAATAACAAAACAAATGGATCTAGTAGCAGCAGAGGCCCAGTTATCTCTGGGTGTGAGATTCTATGTTCTTCATTAAAAACAGTTAAACAAGTAGGATAGTGGGTTTTCTTAAGGTTGATTTTGGGAGTAGCAAAGTTTTCTGTAAAACAATTAGATTAAGAAAATAATGAGTTGTGAGACCATTATTTGGGGGTTTTTTTACACTAAACAGAGGGATAATTAAAATCCTTGTAATAAAAGTTCAGGACTTCAAAGGGGCAATTTTGATAAACTAAAATAAAATAGTTTATTAAATATTCACCTGGCCTGAGGAGGTATCAGATGGGAAGAACTATCTGAGGTCTTGAGGCATTGTTACAGAACTATAACTGAAAAAGCAAGACCAAGAACAGAAGGACTGAAAGCCAAATTTATACTATAAACTGGAAACCCATAAGCTGGAAATAGCAAAGAGAAATAGCACAGATAAAATCATATATATATATTACATGACATTATATCACCCTGATATAATCATAAAAGACAATGACACTGCTGAAGTGGATCAGGTGTGCTTCTGCTAGACAAAGGTCACTGCAGTGCTCTTGCTGTACAAGTCAAGAGCTGAGCTCAACCACTGAGCAAAGGTTTTCATTACCCACATTAAAGGAAACTGGTCTCAAATTGGTGCAGAGCAAGCTTACCAGGGTGGTCAAAAGAACAGATAAGCTTTGCCTAGACAAGAAGAGGAACCTTGGTTAACTTTGGAAGAGGCAGACTTCTACGAGAGCTACAAGGTTTGTTTCCATAAATATTTTGCAAAGGCAGTAAAACAGCTATTTGAGCCAAACAACAGTGTTAACTTAAGAACAAGTGGATATAAACAGGCCACAATTAAATTCAGTCTGAAATTAGAAGAAAGCTTCTAGCCTGACTGCACAGAGGTTTTGGAACATAATTTTAATGACAGCAGTGAAGACAAAGAACTTAACAGGATTTTGATCACTTTGCAAATGGCATAGCAGGAGGAGGTTGCCTGGAATAGTGAGAGAACAAATGCTAGGATCAGGAAATGTTTTCCATTCCTAATTTAAATTTAAAAAAATGTTCACTGAGACTTGGCAGAAGCTATTCAGTGCTGTGTTTTAATGGCTGTCTTTGTTATTTCATGAAATGCACTTAAAAGGATTGTTAAAAGAAAAACCTTTCTGTTGAAAGACAACATGGTGTTTTTATGAAGTACAAACAACAAGTATCCTGGAATCCTAGCCAGCATACTGAAAGCCCATTCAAATAAGTTGCAGCAAATTCATTAGGAACAGTGATAACTATAAAAATGAGGATTATTGCAACAGCCCAAAATTCATGCATTCTGGAGTTATGTATTTTGGTAAAATTGATGATAGGAAAAACCATCTGTGGTTTGGACAGTGGACTGGGAGTTAACAGTTCAGTTCCTGAACCTGACATAAACTTTAGGGAAGCCATTCATTCTACTGCTTAATTTGCTAGCTGTAAAAGTAAAATAATTATCTTCTTTTCCCTTGCCCGATATATATCAAGGTCTCCACACCTGGAGATGGTGACTGTTGAGAACACCAGGGCTGGTTCTCATATTACATTTCTCATGTTACTGTGACCAGCAAATCGATCATGCAGGATGACTTTGGCTCTGCTGGTTTATTCCCACTGTGCTGGCTTCTAGCAACAGACTGAGCAATGCTTTTACAAGTAAAATCACACTACAACTTGGAATCCAACCACGACAGAAGTCAACCTTTCTATATCAACCTGAAATATCAAAGCTCTGGCTTGTAAATGAATAATAAGTAAATGGAAGACAGTGCAACTATAACTACTCCTCACACTGTCAGTCACAAAACTCTCATATTAATAACTCCAGTCTTCACATTTAAAGGTCCAGATCAGTCACACTCTTTAGATTTAAGTAAAAAATTAAACAAACATTACCTACATCTTTAATATCTTTTCATAGAATATACTCTATATTTTAAGATGTCTCTTTTAATGCTTGTTTTATACAACTTCAGTATCTCCCACCAACATAACAAAAGGAAATGGGATGAACTCCAAGGATTTCAGTGTAAGCAGAAAACCTTGCTGCAGGTCTGAAGAAGTTTATGTGAAAAAACAAGGTAATCCTTGCAAATTCACATTTGCATAAAGGTTGACTTGTTTTAGTCCATATTTTGCCATGGAATTTCATAATTCTCTTGCTTATTATTATTTCCACAACCTATAAGGAAACCCATTATACCTCCTATGAATTGAACACCTACAAACTTTCATCTTCACTTAAAAATCCCAGCAGCTATGCATTAATAAGCCCTACTTAATATGATGCAGGACAGATTGTACCTATCTGGTATGCAGAGAGCAGAGTTTTATTATCTTCCTTCTGCCAAAAAATCCAGTGAAGAGATGAAGCAGCTCTTTGGATAGATCTGGAAGACTGCCCACGTTACACAACACTCACATCAGGGCACACATTGTTTTGGGTTACTGCTCAATGGCTACGTGAACGGAGCAGATTAATCCCGTCCAGAAAAGAAAAGAAACAAACAATGCTTACAGTGTGCAAATCAGAAAGCAGCCACTCACGGTAACACTGCTGGGGACTGTTTTATACAAGGGAGACAGACAGATAGACACTGCCTTTTTGCATGTGAAGGTGGTTTGTCATGCATTGCACACAGGCCAAAGGAAATGCTTCAGGTCTTTGTGCAAGGCTTTCTGTAAATAACACCAAACTGACAGCTTCAGCTAATCATGTGCCATTATTCTTCATCAGAAGCATTCCTGACTTTACAGATCCAATCCTAAAAGCAAAAAAAGTTCACATAGGTCTCCTGAACCTGGGAAGAATGCTGATGAATGAAGAGGAGATGAAGATTAAAGAGAAAGCGTCTTCCTGCATACAGCTCTTTATACAACTGGAATTTGCCTTTGAAGGCTGACGGTTTTATTACATGGCCACCACAGGCAGCAGCCTTGGTGAGAGCATACCAATCTCTCTCCTTTAAGTCAACCATGTTTGGGAAACAGAAGTGCATCAAACGCAACTCAATGGGAAAGCAGATCAAAAGTTAAATCTATCACAATCTCCAGGCACCAGATTCCAACAAGCATGTTCTCAAATTAAAGGAGGGAAAAAATCATGAAAGGCCATGCAACACCAAGATACAAACTGCAGCTCATGAAGCTTCCAAGTTCCAGCCTCCAGGAAAGGCATGGCAGATACCTACTGCTATGGACAGGTCTTCTAGCAGCTTTCCCTCAGCCATTGGGCTACAATCCTAACTGGAAACAAGTTGCTGAGACAGATGGTCTGCCTTCATATGACCATCCTTAGATCTCCTGGAATGAGTCCACAGAAGAGCCATGAAGATCACTACAGGGCTGGAATTGTATGAAGACAGGCTGCAAGAGTTGGAACTGTTCAGTCTGCTGAAAAGAAGGCTTGCTGGAGACCTTATAGCACCTTCCAGTACCTAAAGGGGCTACAAGAGAGCTGGAGAGGGACTTTTGACTAGAGCACATAGTGACAGAACAAGGGGGAAAGGCTTTACACTGGAAGAGGGCAGATTTAGGTTTAAGAAGATGTTTGCGTGCAAACACTCTTCCTAACATTTATTTATTAGGAAGAAATTCTTTCCTCAGAGGGTAGTGAGGCACTGGAACCAGTTGCCCAGAAAAGCTGTGGATGCCCCATCCCTGGAAGTGTTCAAGGCCAGATTGTACGCTGCTCTGAACAACTTGGTTTAGTGAAAGGTACCCCACGAGTCCCCATGGCAGGAGGGCTGGAATGAGATGATCTTTAAGGTCCCTTCCAAGCCCATGGTTATTCTATGATTTTTATGTTTGTATTTTCTCAAAGTCTGTTCACACACACAAAAAATAGACACACAATATGCTTTTTCAGAGTCAACACATGGTTTAGCAGAAATCAGTGATAACTTCACAAAATACTGCCGACCCCAAGGGGTTTACACACAAAATGACAAAACAAAATAAAAATCTGGAAATAGCAGAGGGAGAAGAGGAAGTTCATCTTACAAATTTTTGACTAGCTAATTTGTTTTTCAAAGTTTGTTTCCATAATTGCTAGGGGTGATATTTTTACATTATCAAGAATTCTTAGCAGGATTCAAGCTCTTTTGCAATAGGCAATTTAAGCTCTAAAACTGCTACAAATTGCATCAGTACAGTATTCAGCATGTTATACCCCCTAAGACTGGAATTTCCTTGGGTTTTTTTCTCTTCTGGTGTTCCTCAATATTAGCTCACATAATGAAGATTGCAAGTGTAAACTGAACCTGCTGATGAAAAGGATGCAGAGCTCTCCCTCCTACATCAAAACTCAGGAAAGGTTAAGGAAGAAAATCAGGGCAGTGTTTTATCTACTGCAGCATTGAGACTTCTCTCCCTCTGCTTATATGGGGGTAAGCTGAAGAAGATTCTCAAAATATTTGCTTGATTTTGGGACATCTCTGGAGTGCCACAACATCCCACTCTGCTGCTAATCCCATGAACTACCACTTAATTTCACAGCCATAAGCCTAAACCATGAACATGACTTTAGGGAAGCTGCACCTGCCCTAGCTTGCAATAGGATTCTTGCTGGCACACCTACAACTGCTTGCTAAACTTCCTTTTCTAAGCTGTATGGCATCAACAGTAGGACTGGCACCAAGAATCTATGATAAAGGGCAACGTTCTTCTCTTCAGTCTGCTCCCACCATGTCAATCTGAGATCTTTTTGGCCTACCCTGGGCCTGGGAGAAGATACAGCTCAGCCTTGAATATTCTCTCTGCCTTTTCATAGTAATGAAAAAATCAATGACCATAGGAAAAGTATTAGTCTATCAGGGCATTCTGTACCACAAGAACAAAATACCTGAGAATGTCATGCCATGCCAGGCAAATTACAGACAAAAAAACAGAAGAGCCTCCTGGTTATAAAGCATCCTGTTAATCTTTGCTTTGCTCTTCCTCTTGGCAAGCAAAACAGTCCCAATGCTAGGAATTTTACATAATTAATTTCACTGCCAATTAACTCAAAATTCTACTGATTCAGATATTAGTGGGGGATGGGTGGAGGAGGAGATTAACTTCTCCCCCTTCCTAGCCTCAATTTCCCTTGTTTTCCATGACCCTCAGTCTGCTGGAGGACAAGCAGCACAGGCAGCTGGGGGAGGCAGCTGCTCCTTTCTGCTGTACCTCCATTATTCCTTCTCCCCACATCTTGCTCTTCCTGCCCTTCTGAGGACCAGGAGTGGTCCCACAGACGTGGCCCTAGTGATGGTCCCTTTCCAGATGTCTCCTCCTGCTTGCTCGTGGCAGCTGCTCTTCCCCAAGCACAGGTGGGCCTGGCAGTGGGAGCTGCTTACTGACACCCTCCATGGGGCACCCCACAGCCTCACTCAAAGCTCCTAACTCACACCCCAAACCCCACTGACAGCAAAACCCCAGAAGCCAGGGTTGTTGTAATTTCAGAAATCACACTGTGAGCCCTTCTTTTGAACCAGCAAAATAAGGGAAACGAACGGCGAGAAGCCAAAACACGCATTGCCCAGGCATCTCCGAAAGCTGCAGCAGCTGGGCTGCTAACACACACGGCTGACATCAGCCAGGCCGGGCTTTTGCAAGCAACTCATTCTGGTTTTTCCAGACAAAATCAGTTTTAGCTTCAAAATCCAGTTATCCAGGTGGGTATCTCTGGTTTGGGGAAAGAGAGGGGGTGTTTTAAGCATGGGGAAAACGCACTGGCAGGGTGTGGGAAGGGAATGCTGCATTTGCTGGGTTGCAGTTGGCAGAGTCACACCAGCAGGACTGTGAATTTTGTGCCAGTAAAACTTTCAGGGTAATGCTCCAAAAGTAATAGCTGTAAATATTTATCTTTTATGCTTAAAAAGCCTGACTACACAGAACTGCTAGATGCTGGTGCATGCACTGGAGGGACAGGAGAAGGGGAAAAATGTCAAGGCCCAGCAAGTTGTCTGCTAAGGTCCTTCTAAGGTAAATTTTCTGTAGCCTGTTAGCAAGAAATCGTCCGTTTTAGAGAGAAGCATGCATTGGAGTGTTTTGTTTTCTCAGAGAAGTGTGGAATTTGAAGCCAGGTCCTTTGGCTTATCTGTTGTAAACCATGACTGTTTCTCAGCACCACACCACTCAGTATTTCCTAGAGAAGGGATTCTGAGAAAAAAGAAAGAGCCCCAGTTCCCTAGAAGCATTAAATTAACACAAGGGATCTGTAAACGAAACAGCAGAGGTTTGAAAGCCTTACCCTTTACTGTTTCCTGCTTTCTTGGAAAAATCTCAGTATTAAAACAGATTGGATTACATTACAGGACTAGTTGCTGCTGAAGAATTTTATTTTGGGTTATAAAACACAATGTTTGCTGTTTTTCTAATTCAATTTGCTTTTACCTTCCTTATGTCACACTGTTAGTACGGCTCCTGTGAGAAAATGCAGGTTGTTATTGCCTGCAAACTACCCCAATTATCATCTGCTCTCACTTTGTAAAGTAATGTGGGTAGAAACCATGTAGTAAGTATAACGCTGATCTAGAGAAGTATGTTACGATTTTAAATCCATTTACAGCTTTTGCTTTGGGCATATAAAAAAATGACGTTAAGAACTTGTTTCCCAACAAAATCCCCAACCTTAGAAGGTTAACATATCTCTAAATTAAAACAAACAGTAATCCTAACGTTACCAACTAGTTTACATCTCTGAATTATAAAATGTGAACAAGGAATCTTGCAAATTTTATTTTCAAGGGTTTGTGCCTTTGTAGTGAAGTTTTCAGCTAGAATAACAACATCAGCAGCCTCGTGTGGACTCGGAGTAATTTCCCCACAAACGGCTGACTGTAACTGCAGCCCTGTGCCTGCAGCCCTGACAAGGAAGACTTGCATTTCATACAGCGGGAATTTCTGCCAGGTGATAGCTACGGGATCAGGCTTCCTGGATAGGATAAAAATCTAAAGCGAATTTTTATTTCACGTTTAAAAGTTTTAAGTAGGTGAAGTGAAAATTCTTGGCTCTCCAAAATGACATCAAAGATTGAGGGAGGAAAAATCCAGGAGATTCTTGGTAGCAATATATTTAGCACCTTTCTTGGAATGTAATTGTTACTGGAAACTTTGGGGGTGTATCCATATGCGTTAACCGCTCTTATACAGTAAAGTCTGGTTTCTGAACTCATAGAAGTATTACACAATATTCTAACTACCTCAAGAGGCCTGATAATAAAATCGTAGCATTTCACAATAATTCTAAAGATAAAGAGAATAATCAATTTAAGCTGTAAAAAATATTCCATTGCATATGTTACTGCAATTACAATTTCTCTGCATACTGCAGTGATGCTTCTCACATGGCAAGCATGATCAGAGCTAAAAATATAAAAGTGGCAGGCCTAGGCAAGTAATTGACTCTGCCAAATTTACATATGTGTGTAAAAATTTGATTTAGTTATGTCTTTTTCTAAGTATTCATGGGCTGTGTGAAAAATGGGGGACAAAGGGAAGCTGCAGTGAAAACAAGTGATGCAGGTCAGGATCAGATTGTTTTTCCTGTTGTCTCTTGATAATATGCATCTCTTTGGCTTCATCATCCTGATGCCACCTGTACGCTAAAACACTGAGCTTTTAATGAAGAACATTAAATGATACCATAATGCCCATAAACATTAATCCTTCTTGAGATGGCACAGGACAGCACAGATTTGAAAAACAGGGAGCTGTGTGACTGAAAATCTATATCCACTGCCCAGTCTGCTCTGGAGTGTTTATAAGCAGTTTTGTTTAAAGGTAAGAGAACAACAGGACAGTCCACAAAAATCCTATACATTCCTCTTGACAAATACTCTACCACCACTACCTTTTTTAAAAAAGGACATGCATCAACCTAAAATCAAACTGCCGAGCCATTTTTAAACTAGACAGGAAGAAAATATAAATGACATGGACTAACTAAGGAAAATGACGCAAGAACTCTACAGATTTTTAAATTATTTATTCTGGTTCTTCTTACATACTAATGTAGTTTCTAATATCATGAGCAGAAAACACAGACAACCAAACACACAGTTATTACAATATTAAACAAATAATTCAAGTGAAAAAGTTTCAGCATTTTCAACTGAAATACTAAGATCTTTTTCAAAAAATGAAATACAAAAATTATTGCTCAGACTTGCCTGCAATTTGCAGGTGACTTAAAATGACCTGAAAAATAAATTAAGATACTATTCACCAAAATGAATTCCTATTTGAGTATTCAAATCAAACAGCAACAAGGACAATAGCTCATATTATCTTTTGAATGTAATTTTAAAACTCAGGCACAGAATTATAGTAATTTTGAGAGCAGAAGGAATAATTATGGTTCATACAGAAGTCTTTCTGTCTCCCAGCTGCACATGTATATATAAAGTTTATAATAAAGTAACTAAATACTTGCTGAAGGAGAAAAAAACACTAATTTTTGTTGTTCAATACACAGTATGCCTGTTCAGCTCTTAACACTTTCAGACTTATTTTCTTTCACTTCATCTCCTTCAGAATACATTTACCACTGACCATCAGATATTTCTAAGTGCTGCCACTGTCTGCCTTGGGATATGAGGGGTGCTCCTTATTATAACAACTAAGTCCCAACTGCATTAGAAAAAGCCATTAATGGACTAAAAATATGCCAGGCTGTCACAACCAATAAATATCCATGTCTGAACGTTTTTAAAGGAAGTTAATGTTAAATCTAGGTACTCTGAGTCGCAATTCAAATAGAAAGGAAACTGTCTGAATTCTTCCCTCTCTTCTAGAATGCAATCCCTATAAACTTCTGGGAACTTTGGATTTCAGGAAAATCAGACCAATATTACACAAGCATATTGAACTTTATGGAAATTAATTATTTTAAACTCTTTGTAAGTTTCTACATGCACTTCTTTATATAGATATATATGTGGGTAGATGTGCACACAAATCTATTTTAGACATCTGCATACATCTGATTTCTTAAAAAATCTTAAATATTGATCAGATATTTTGTGATTAACCTAAGTGCCAAGCTACCCACAACCAACAACAATAAAACTATTCTCAGAAAGCATTTTTCTTAGGCTTTTGTAATGTTTGCGGAAACAGTTCCATATTTTTAATATTTATAGCTAAAAAATATTCCACTGACAGATTTATGTAAAAACACAGACATACTAAATATTTGGTAAAACTCTTCAAAATAAATATGATTAATGAATATGGTACAGTATTAGCTATTTTATATAAACATTCAAATTTTTAGACTATTATGCTTTTCTTTTTATAAAGAGGCTGTGCTAATAAATAGATTTTTAAAACTTAACAAATATACAAAATATATTTATTTTGCAAATAATATGCTTGGAGGAATATACTTCCAATTTAAATGTGGATGACATGACAAAATATTTGCTTTAAGGACAGGGAGTGACAGAATTACAAAAGCAAATTCATTCTGTCTGAAATATTAAGCAATTTAGTGGCTTCCTAGTCTAAATCCTATTTACAGTATAGAATATGAAAACAAGTCAATAAAGCTTGGCAATAAAGCCAGAGATAGTGCTGTAACTGATGGCCTTGGGTGCAAAGGAATAAATGGCTTAAATGCAGAACCTAGACAGATTCTCAGTTGATGGCCCACTTGTTTAGCTGCTTTCAGTGGGACTAAGACAATTTAAACTTGCTGAAGACCTACCCCACCATTTTCTTGTTCAAACAATTCAATATGATACCTGCTTCAGGGAGAAAGGAGGACAAGATTTCTAATAAAAGGAATACTACCACCTGATTTTGTGTTTTCTTTATTTTTTAAAAAGGCAGAGCTCAAAGTCAATAATAATATCCCATTGTAGATGTGGGACTGAAATCAATAAAACACAGTAAATTCAGTTATGGGAAACAGCTTTGAATGGTTTTAATTATATTTTCCTAGAAAGGCTTATAGAATGTTATTGATATTTGACCTGGAAAGTTCTGTTTTCTATTACAAAGTACATAATATCAATACAGCACCATATATGTCTGCATTCAAAGTCCTTAACCCTTTGCAGTCCCCCAATAAAAGGAGAAGCAGGTGGATTTTTTTTTTTTCCTTAATCTGAGTAAAACAGATGTCATCAAACCGGTCACCTGTGACAAAGCATTAATCCTCCATTGGAGTAAAGAAGTAATGGGGTCTGAAACACCATCACATTCTAGCATGACAAAGAAAGGAAGCAGACTGTTTGTCTATGATGGTAGCTGTATGTTAACTGCTAAGATATCTTTTATTTTACAGCTCTCTCATTCTTTCTCTCTCCTAAAGCTGGCTCATTTGCCTGGCATCTCTCTGGAAGCCTCTGCCTTATTCCACTTTCCTAAGTACATACACCAGCTGATTGAATCCTTTATTAAATTAGATACTGATTAAAAAAAAAAAAAAAAAAAAAGAAGGAGGAAAAAAGCCATATAGCATGAGCTAAGAAATCCAGTTTCTCAGAACTATAACTTTCAAATCCACCTGGTCTGGGAGGGGGACAATAAAATATATGGAAAGTGATTAAGAAGCACTCTATGACAGCCACTCTAGCTAGCCACCATGGGTCCTGTGGGTTCATCCACCTTGTGCATTCACAGCCCAGCTAAGCAGCTCCAGGAGATGCATAAATGAATATCATTGCCTCCAGTGAATGTAAGAGAAAGCAGACCAGCAGTAACTTGCCCAAGGCAATGCTTTAAATCAGTGTTAGAACTGCGAATAAGATTCCCAAGTCATTCTGCTTTCCTGGTTTAGGCACCATTCAGTGAATCTCAACACAAAAAAAAAAAGAAAAAAAATAGGCAGCACACAGACAAAATTTACAGTTTGGTGTAAAGGGAAAATTATTTCAAGACAGGAGCATTGTGACCAAGCAAACAACAGCCAAATAAATGTATTCAGGCTCAATCAGAGCACTCACCTAAAATGGGACTGCTGATAATCCCCAGAGAAAAGTGGGTAATTTAAAAGCCCTGGGCATTATGAGCACACCAGTTCAAGAAAAATGCAGGCACACCGTGGCGAACAGTAACCACTTCTTTACTTACAGTACATATACTCTCTATATACTTATGTTTGTATAAACACACACACACATGTATATATATGTACACACTCCCACAGACACAGAACACAGCTCTCCAGGATGACTCAGTAAGGTTAGAAGTGAAAAGGAGCTGCACAGTACTTGAAAGGATGACAGAAATGAACGGAGACAGCAAGGCTCAGATGCATGCACCAGTCAGACAGATACAGAAAATCAGAGCTATAAATGTAGGTTTGAAATATACAGGAGTCACTGGTGCAATAGGTGGAGGGAGTTGTTTCAACACCTTGGCACGCTACTCAGAGTGATCTTTAAATCCATTACAAAGGCAATATATAGTGAGAGTGAAAAGGCAACAAATGTGAATGATTAAAAGAAACAACCTCCCACCCAGTTAATGCTCTGCTGAGTTATGTCCTGCACCAACACAGCTTAAACTGATACCAAGGGGGCACCAACACACAAAGTGATTTTTCTTCCTCTTTTTCCTCTTTTCTTTTTTCTTTTAAATACTAAAACAAGGTTTCTTAAGAGCCACAGTTAAAATGCAACTGTTAGCCCTAAGAAGGCAGGGAAGGAGTTTTTCCTTAGTGAAGTTTTATTCATAACTCAGTAATCCGGGGATTCTTTCATGTTTCTCAAGAAGCTTTAAACTAATCAGCCTGATATTTGGATGGATGGCACATCTGGGAGTGGTTTGAAAATGCCATTTACTGAAAGTGTAATCAAAAGGCTCTTAGGGTAGTTTTTTGATGCTTGAGGAGGAAGTCTTTGGAGAGACCATATACAGTGATATAAGGGCAGGGACTAAATTTATCAGTCTTAAAGGAGAAGGGAGTTGTAGTGTCCTCAGACTGTGACAATCAGTCTTTACAAGTGTGAGATTTATGGTACTTGGGTAAATGCACTGGATCAAGCTAAAACATAAATCAAAATGTAGATGAGACCACAAAGAGGGTTCAGAGACAACTCAACAACAGCACGTCAGGAGATGGCTTGTGACCTGCAAGACAGGATGTAAAAGGCACAGTTAAGCCTGGGTGAGAGAGCCAAGAAGTAGGAATGCACAGTGCTACCAGATCCTTTAAAGAACACAAATCTTGCTCATTTACCACAAACAAATGGAAATCTGCATGTCAAGGAAGGGATGAATGAATTGGGGCAGCAGGATTGCAGTCTGAAGAGGGAGCTAACAGGTTCGGGAAAGTGTTGTCCACATCCCACCCTCACCTTTGCTACTGACCCAGCACCAGCAGCTCTTCCTCCATAGGAAAAACACTTTTGGTTGCTCTGCCTAAATCCCAGCTCCTGGCATCATTTTGCCAAACACCTTGGCTGCCTCTGATTTTTGTGAAGAAAATGCCCTACATTCTCCACCAAGAAAAAAGGCAGAGGTGACTTGAAAATGTTAACCCTCAAGAGTTAGAAACTAAACCATGCATTGCTCCAAACAACCCTCCAGGACATGCCAGGCAGAAAGGCAACTGGTCTTATGCACGGCCTCAGCACAGAGCAGATTTTTGAGATCCTGGTTTGGCACCTAGACAAAATTTAGTCATGGTCCAGATTGGGACCAGAGTTCCCCATTTAAATCTCTCTTCTGCAGGCACAACTGTCATGTGAACAATCATTTAAACCCCATTTTCTTTGGTAATATTTTTAGGAGGAGAACAATAAGATGGCATGTGTGACTGCAACCCATCCCACCCACCCGTGGGAAAAGAGCAAACAATGAACTTTTTTACATCATTTTTTGCTGTTGACTTAAAAGCGGAAATTCCTTTTTCAAACAATTTTTATGGATAGTCATTGTGTCCTGGATAAAGATTAAGAGCCACACAAACTACAGATTAGTTTGGAAAATTAATCTGTCATAAATCAGTTGCATCAGAAATTCTGAAAAAATAGCATAAAGCAGCAATGATACTTGTTGAAAGAGCAAACTGAAACCCTTTAAAAGAGCAACTATTCCTGAAAAGTCAATTATGCACTGTCAGTTTTAGTAACCAATTCAAGACAGAACATGACAACCAGACATTACCAGCTGCAAATCTTATCTCAGTCCCAGAAGAAGGGGAAAAGACAAAAACTTCAGATAATGTGCAATATCATACAGACAAATCAAAATAGGTTGAGTAAAGAAAGTGGCGGTTTAAGCAGCTACTGAAACCATGAGCTCAGCAGAATGACAATGTGTATGTCACACTAGTTTCCTCTTTTCCAAATGCAATACAAGGTGTTGATCACAATCTTCTGAAAGCTTTAAAAACCTGTGCTGCAGTTAGCAAAGATTCGGTGGTAAGTAATGAATACCTGGGTTCACACTGGTGTTAAAACTCCTCTGCAGCAGCAAGAGGTGCTTTGCAAGAAAAATTCAAATCTTTAGAAAGCACACCCTCTGAAACATCATGCTTCAGGGCCCCTGGGTCCCAAGGACCTTCAGTATTACAGCAGTCAGCTGTATTTTCATTTATGAGTTTTAAACACAAACTACTGTAAAAGCTTCAAAGCCTAACAATAAAGAGCTTACTCAAGATCAAAGCTTTCAAGGTTATATTTATGTACCTGACAAAAAAATACATCATTGCTAGCCTTTAAGATGCCTGACAGCTATGTTCCTTAACAAGAGCTCCTTCTCTAGTCCCAGTGCTTGATGGGAATGTGAGACATTTCTACTCTGAGATTTTACCTAACACTAACCGGTCTAAAGTTCAGATTTCCCATGTATGTTCCTTTGGCCAGGCCACAGAGCAGACCTGCAAACTAGCACCTTCATTTTAAGATATACATAATAAAAGCCAGCAGATGCTGCAGTGACTTCTACTCACTAGGCAAGATTCTTTACAACAATTTAAATAAATTATTAGCAGATTAAAAGATTTTTCATGTCACCAACCAAAGGTCCTTCACTATTTTCCTTTACAGATTACAATTTAGGTTTTCATCCACAGTAAGAACAAAAGCAGAAAATCATATTGTGTAAAAACAAAGGGACAACAAAAAGACAGCCTTGCCTAATTCATAGAAATGTGTTTATTTACCAAAAAAAACTTTGATAAACAGGTATTTTCTACCTGTGGTTCATATTGCTTACGGTACAAAAGAAAATAGGAACATTGTATATCAAGAACACCTTTTCCTTAATCTTCCTTTGAAATGGTTCATTTGTGCTCAGAAAAAAAAAATAGCAATAAAAACAACCCAAAACTCAAATCTTCAACTTGCAGAAGAGTTATGACTGGCTTTATCTTCAAACAAGAAAGATCCTTTAAAGTTCCATTTCAAGACTTTGTAATGAAACTACACCAATTATTGAGCTTTGAAGATTAATTTTAACTCTACAAAACAGCTGCAGACAACAGGCAAACTTCAGCTTTTCCTCTGGATTTAGTCATGAAGAAAACTATCCTGAAATTAAATTCTGGTGCATTTTACAGTATAAATGTAACAGACACACACTTTCTGTATCAGGAAAAAACTCCAGCTGCTATGTCCTGTTTGTTCCAGTGCAAGACTATGCCCACCAGGGCGCTGCCTAAAGCAAAACACCCAACTTGTACAGAGGGAAAAAAGTAAGTGGGTAAGTGGTGCAAAACAATTCTAAAGAAAAGCCATTTACCTTTCTTCAGTACTGAATATCATTCACTTATTGCAGATTTCCCCATTAGAAAACACCAGGAATAGCAACAGATTCAGCTGCTTTTCTTCCCATGGTCAAAGGGTCACCAGCCAGCCTTAGTATACCACAAGGTGAGAGGACCATGGTCTGCCAGAAACATCAATTCTCTTGAACAGCCTCATTTCAGTTACTAAAATATATTCTTTTCCATAGGAAATAAACTACTTAGGTATGTATATACAATGTGAATTCAAGCTACCAAAGTAGGGTGACCCACTCAAAGCTGAGAACAGCTTTCATCACTTCCTCATAACTTGTAGACAAAAACAAGTGTAGAATTGGTTGCAGTTCTGTCAAATTGCTACATGCTCTCTGGCATTTGTCTGCAGATACCAATATTTATTTTATAAATCTGAGATGGTTGGGGAAAACTTTGTAATAGCACATTTCCCATATCTTAATCCTAAATCATACATTGTTTGGAGTGACTGTCCTCTGCCTCTACACATGAGGTAATTAATTTTGGTGTTCCAGATGTGGCAAATGCACTTTGTTCACACACATATTGTATTATCACTTTGCATCAAAATAGTTATGACTGTGATGTTAAAAGACAGAATTTTTATTAGCTACCTCCAGTCAAATGAAAAAAATCAAACTGAGTAGGAAAACCTATGCCTAAGAAGGCAGCCACTGAAAACACTGAGATTAAATGCTCATTTTCCACTTATCCTTTCCTAGACTACTGTCCTGACTGGATTTCCTACCTGGGACAGGTAGGAGAAACCAAGAAAATTACTGCATATGACTATCAAGGTAAAAGAGAGGCTTGAGGGTCAAGGTGTTCAAAAACTGTAAGAGCAGAGGGCCAAAGAGGAGTTTGAAACAAGGCCTCTCTGATGCCATTTTTCTTTCTGGAGACAGGATGGTAAAATGGAGTGGAAAGAGGTCCTATCACACTGTTAGGATTCCCCCAGTCAAGCTTCCCTCTCATGGCTCTGTGCATATTCAGCTTGACAGAGCCTGGCAAAGGTTATCAACAGGTTCCTTGACATCACAGGTGTATTAAACAAAACAGAACCAGCATGGCTGTCCTTTCACTGTCTCTCATCCCAGTGGTTATACCACAGAAATGCTGAACAAAACCTCAGGCATCTTTTTACACCTAAGAGCTGATGGGTTAAGAAAGTTTTCAGAGCAACTGCAAGTTTGCTATAGGGGAAGGAATATTACAAATAACATAATAGATCCTATGGATGGGAAAAAATCATCAAAGCCTTATACATCCCTACAACTCCAAGGCAAGGCAAAAAACACTGGTAAGTTTGTAATGCTGCTTATACAAGGATAGGATAGGATAAGGATTCCATCTGGAGAAAGCCCTTTCTTTAAAACCAAGATGAGGAAATCTGTAAAGCATAGTATGAGGAGTAAGCCCATCAACTGTGGTCAAGAATCAGTGGGTGTCAGCTGCAATGATGTAAGAAAAAAGCAGTAACTGTAACACTACATTAGAATTTGCATTTGATATATAACATCCTGGAAGAGATAAAAGATCATCTCAGCAAGCTTGAATGTCACCCTGCAAAAGAAAGATGAACACTTTTGTAGAAGGTTACTTCAGGATCATTTGGTATTTCTTCCCACAAGGAAGAAATAATATCCAAAAACTTAAACACAGTATCCCATTTCAATGTCATTTCCTAATAACCATGTAAATAACTCACAGCAGTACCTCATGGTGAGGCAAAGCAGACAGCTCTTCATACTTTATATATTCTATGTGTCACTGACTTTTTTTTATACCTTGTGATGCCACTGGACTCAGAAGGTGGCAAGAAAGAACATGAAGTAATAAGGTACTCACTCCAAATATCCTTATGAAGGCAGAACATGCAATCCTAGAGAAAGATCCAATTAATAACTTTGCTTTCAGATTGTTGAAGATGCAATACAATGACACTCATTTTACTCACAGAAATTGCATTAAGCTTTTCTCTGGTATGCATGACTGTCAAAGTTTTGACACTGGCACAAGGCCAAATGCCCCCATGAAAATACACTTTCTCTGGTGTCTGCTGTGAGATTTTGACCAGGAATAAACAAAGCAGGCTCCCACTTGAAAAAAAGAAAAATTTATTAACTAAACTACAAAAACAATTACTAAACTACACACAAAAGAAAAGAAAACACAAGGAAAATGAAAACCTCACAAAAACACTCTCCTCCTCCTCCCCGCTAAATTCCCAATACAATACGTCTTCCAAAATCACCAGTTCTGGGTCCAGCACAACCCTTTAGAATGCTCAACTTTCAGTTCCTCAAGAGGAGAGGGAGTCCTTCCGTGTGTCGTGGTGGCCTTTTCCGTCCTTGTTCCGGTGCTCTCACCACCGAACAGGAATCAGGGCTGCTTCCAGGGTTATCTTTTTTTAAGGATGCTTTGTCCAGTTCCAGAAGAGCACAGTATCTCACCTTTGGGTCATCTGTGGCCCCCATATTTTATATACCCCCTGGGGCCGAGGGGTACCCACACTGAATCTTCTTTGGCTCTGGGACATTTCTCCCCCTGGACTCAGTCTCTGTATCACACGGAAACATGGCTCTGTCCATGGCTACACAAAAGAGTCCAGCATAAAATGCCACTCCATCTTCTCCATTCTTCCAACATCTCTCACTCACTCTCTCTCTCTGGTCCAGACCTTCATCACTCGTCTAGGAAGGGTTAATGTTCTGTGAAGTTTTCATTGTCCAAGAAGGGTTAAAAACTCCAAACGGCTGGACTCCTGGCTGCACACCCCCATCTCCTCAGCCGGGCTGCCTGCTGCCAGCACATGTTTACTACATTTCAAGGTAATGGCCACAAACACAGGCTGCACTCTCTCTCTCTGTCTGTCTCCAAGGGGGGGGAACGGGCTGCACATTGCTTCCCGGCATTTCTTTACTTCTTCCTTCCACCCTTGGAGGGGGGGGGGGCCAGGCCTACCTCTCCCGGGCCGGGCCGCATGGCTTTTCCCCTGCCCCTGTCCAGCCAGCAACTGGGCCGGGGGAGAGACCCAACTCCTTCCTGCCGGAAATCCAAAGAGAAACTGCCAGGGGGAGAGCCCTGCTTTTACCCTGTGTTCTCAGAGGTGGATCCAATGCCCAGTGGTTGGGCCAGATGGCAATATTCAAATCTGAGCACTCATTGGCCCTATCCACAGCATCCCAGAAATCCTGTTTCCGGGTCAAACCATGACAATGACCAATATGCTTTGCATGCCAGAATTAAATCAACTATATGTTAAAATGTTGACTGATATATAAAATGGTTATGAACAGGAAAAGAGCCAACTGAGAAAGAAAAATCTATCTAGAATGGAGAAAAGGCTCAAAAGTTGTGGTACAGGCATGACTGGAATCAGGTAAGGAGAAAGGAGGCTCTTAAGAATTCATGTAAGGGGGCATTTATGTAAAGAGAACATTCATGTAAGGGGTATAGGATTTTATATCCTGCTCCTGTATTAGTTTACTCAACAAGCACAGGACCTAATCCATTCAGAGAGTAGCTCTTCATTTTTAACATGATGATATAAATGCTTTCTTTATGCACAAGATTAAATTAGGAGTCTGAGTAACTAAATAGTGAGAACTCCATGAGAAGAAAAAGGGTTGCGGCAACAGCTTGTAGAGTCAACAGAAACTGAGCAATAATAAAAGCAAAAAGCTACACTTACAGCACAGAACAGGAGAAAAGGATTTTGTTTATTGGTATGTATCTGAGAGGTATACAAATGCTAGCTGGTGCCAAATCAGAAGGGTAATTAATGCCTCGAAGTACAGAATCTCTTACCACCTTCCTCTTCCCACCAAGAACAGGCATGCTTTGATGCTCCAGGAATAATTAATCAAAGTTATTAGATCCCAAATTCCAGTATTTCCCAAATTCTGGTATTTTCCAGCCGTGTGTGGAAAGAGTTCATAATTAACCCACAGGCAGTAATGCAAGACAGTGATGAAGCTGAAGACCTCCAGGCTTGTGTGGATATGTGTATCCCAGATGATGCTGCTGACATGACAACTGTCCCAGAATGAACCTATGAGTTAAAGACAACACACAAAAATAGTGTTTGTCTGTATGTACATAAATGGGAGAGTTTGCAATTTTAAGTAGGCAGCATACTATTTAGTACAAGAAATACTAGGAATGATGATTGCACAAATAATTCATAACCCTACCAGGAGGAACCAGTTGGCATGAAAACAGTAACAAGACATAGACATTCTATATACTTCTTCAACCTAGAGCTCTGAAGATTCACAGACAAAACTTACCCAATATCTGATCATATTTAACAAAAGCATGCTGAAGTTGAAAAACCAAGATGTAATTAGTGTACTTGGTCTTGAGGGGCACTATTACCAGAGCTAGACACTAACAAATGCACAATCTAAGACCTATGTAAAAGGCTTATACAAGAAAGCAAAAAGCTATTTCTGCCTTTCCTAACACTTACAGGTAATTTAAACACAGAAGACTTACAGAGAAAGTAATGGGATTACTGTTGCCATAGTTATCAAGATTATTTTTCGGCAAGTCCCTAAGTAATTTCAGCACTTGTCAAAGAACTTTGGAATTGGAAGAAACAATACATTCGTGCATATAGAAGAAGAGAAGGAAACCGCAGAACAAGGCCCTTTTAATCAGACAACAAAAACACTCTGGTACAGGAGGAATTTTACCAGGTGTACTGAATAGTGAAAGCCAAAGCTGTTAAATCGTAAGTTCAAGGCAGTAAATCACAGTTCCCTTCATATCTGGCTTTGTGGGAAAAAACAAAAACAAAACAAAATAAAAACCAAACAAAACCAGGGAGAAATTCTCTTAACCAGAGCCTGGTATGCCAAGAATTTTGTAAGGGGGTGCACATACCAATGGCAAAATGAACACTGGAGTGGACATTTAAGCACACTAGGAATGTCTCTGATCAGCATTAGCCAGGAAAACACCTTGCCATGCAGCAGGCTAGAACACAACACTCAAGTGAACAGCAGAGTTACACTCCAATGCTTCATGATATTAGTCTGAATAGAAAGGCACCACACTTTTTCTCTAAAATGACTTTATGTTTATTCTTTACTCTACTGTAGGTGGAAAAATCGCAAAACAAAAGAAAATGCTAAGGGAACCCAAACAAGACACATACAACCCTGTAATATTCCGCTGGACTCCCTGTGCTTCCTTCAGTGGAAACACAGTTGGTTTCACTCCTACAGACTCTGTTTATACACACATTATAGCCCAATCCTGTGGCTAATTAAAGTAAACTTGGAGCAAGTAATCCCACTGAAGCCAATGACCATGCTAACAAGCATACAGTCACACAAACAAATGTTTGCAGGTTGAGTCTGACAATACAAATATATTAACTCAGATCTCTAAAATTAGCTATTCCAATTAAATTTTAGCAGGGCGCATGCTTCCACTAATTGGAATATGGACAGCATGCAAGATGACTGTTGCCTTCTGGAGACTGAGGAGCTCCTTTCAGGACTTTGTCTGGAGCAAGGTTATCAGATCAATGTAGTGCCATGCCAGGAGCTGCACAACTTTATCTTATCTCAACAGAAGCATGGTAACAGCCTTCTAATAAACAATAGACAGTGGTATTAATAATTTCTTCTATATTTGACCCCTTTGTCATACTGGAAGCTGCACAATCTCTAACATACGTAACAACTTTAAAGAGATGAGTGAAGTGTGCATATCTACCCTCTGCACAGGGAAAGCAGTGTTGCACTCAGGTAAACAACATAAAGATCCATTTAGCATTGCTACGTATGAGAACGAGGATGAATGAAACACAAACAGTGATAAACAACAGCAAGACTCTTAGTTACAGGAACAATTCTACTCCATTCAGGTGCTAGGCAGAGACATAGGTTTATCTTCAGACCCCTTACCCCAGAAGAGGTCCAAATTATTTTGCTGAAATCCATGCACAATTTCTGAGGAAACTTAGGGGAATTAAGGAGGGGATTCACAAAGGCCAGCACACACTCAGAAGCTGCCTTAATTAGCCCAGGTGAAAAAGGAGAGGAACTCAACCCTATCTCTTCCTAGGACTTAAAAAAGTTCTTTCAATTACTGGAAAGGACTTAACCCAAATTTCAATATCTGAGCTCTCTCTTGGAGCTGTGCCTCGACAAAATATATACAAACACAGCTGAGGGGGCACTGCTTATATAAACCATAGATGAGCTTATCAGGGAAGTGTCTAAGACATTAAGTCACAAGGAGGTATCCTACCTGTCACACTGTGGGGTGATATCAACATGACACTATTCCATGTGAAGAGCTGCACCTCACTGGCAGGACAGCCCTATCTGCCAGGTATGCTGCAAACACCCACAGGGCTCAGCACCGTGGGTGAAATGGCCAGAGAAAGGCCTGGCCATGCACCCACCAGCAGTGATGAGAGAGGCACTGCACTGCTTGGCATGGCTGACAGGCAGCCTGGGACCTGCCCAGAGCAGCCTCTGCAGTGCCTGGGGTGCTCTGCAGTGCCTGGGCACCTGGCTGAAAGCACAACCAGCAGCTTGCTGGGGAACGATTTAGGGCTCCCGGTTTAGAATCCAGGTGTGCCTGCAAGAGGAATGCCCTGAGAATCCTGAGTTAATTTCTACTGCAAACAGCTGGATAGCATTTCTAGCTATAACCTGAAGTTGCTTTTAAAACAAGCACTTTGCAGATGTACTCACCAGATCCACCAAGAGTACATTAACCAAGGGGATGATGTAAGAGTGTTCCGCCACCCTAACTGCAGCAATCGCTGGTCAAGAATATGGATATTAAACTAATCTTATGTGGGATGTAGGAGAACTGGATGACAAGGAAATAAATGACTTTTTAATTAAATGGAAGAGGAGTATGAATAAAGGACATGTCAGTTTCAAAAGCTGAGCAAACAAAGCCATTGCCTACAGTGAATAAAATCATAGTTAAATAAATACATTCTTCGCATAGAGATTCTAAAAAGTACTGGCTTTCCTTTTCATTCCAGTTTTTCTTTCTCAGTGGTTACTTTGCCAAGGATTCCTATGCCCCTGCTTAAAGGCAGTACCTGCCTGTGGAGGGAGCCTACCTGCCACCAGAGCCAGCCAGAGATCCCTGGGGCTTCACCTGTTGAAGTCCTTTTACTCATTCCTAGCACATATTTTATTAGAAAAATCAAAAACTGAAATAGGCTGTTTGTTAAAAAACTCAGCATATCATTAACTACTAATGAAACCTAAGACTTTTCAAAGCACATGCACAGGATTAAAACTGCCTTCTTTAAAGCCAAGGGGAGCTTACCCTTGACCTCAACAGGAGAAGGGTTGAGTGAGCTTGGGTTAACGATGAGTACTTTTGAAAATCTCAGGCAAAGTGATGAAACAGTAAGATTAAGAAGGCTGACAGAAGAAGTGGTGCACTAGTATGGATTTATTTACCTTGATCCAGTGCATTAATGCCTATTTCCTGCACATACAAACCACCTTATATAAATCAAATTGGCTCCTTCTCTAAATGTAAATTGGAAGGAGCACTGAAGCTTCACTTCAGTTTGCAGCAGTGGAGACAGTCAAAACACATGTACCACTCCTCACCAATACATCAATATCTGAGGTTTTCTCATTCCCAAGAATGAATTACTCAGTTACAAGTTTTCTCAGGTACTCTGGAGCATGTGTTAGTGTATATCTGAGGGGCACAAGGGACATTAATTAGCATCAACAAATTTATTCACAGAAAAAGCAAGAGCAGGAAGAAAAAAAGAAACTGACATTATACTGAAACAATGGCCTAATGGGAAAAAGAAGCAACAAGACTGGTTTTCCATTTACACGATTGCAAAGTAGATAAAAATTGGCTTTAAAAGTCTTGTATACAAAACAATAAATGTCCTAACAAGGTAAACAGTATCACTAACAGGTAATGAATGATATTTGGGTGCTCTAGTTCTCCTTCACATAAACAAATATATGACTGTAAACAGATATGGAATGAAAACTTAGTTGCATATGGCAGTGCAGGGAGGGCTTCAAGATGCTCTAACCATGTGTAATTAACTGTATCCTAGAGGAACGTCCTGACCTTTGCCATACAAGTGGCATTTCCTGGTGAGAATTAAGTCACTACTGCTGATATTCTCAGCCGACAGACAAAAAGAGCATGGAGTCTAAACTAGAAATAGCTTTCCAGATGTGGAAGCTATTTTTCTTTGAAGGTCAAGCCATGCTGCAGGGAAGACAACATAGCACCCATTCTTTCACCCAAGAGAACATTTTAGTCATCAGTGGCAAGGACTTCATCCTGCTCTGGTCAACAGGAGCCTGGCCTCTGACTTCACTGGAGTCAAGACTTTTACTGAGAGATGCTACTTAGCATTTTTACTGACTTTGGGAAGTTATGCAGACCCCACAACCCAGATAAGGTGAATATGTTGTCTGCTTGGTTGGTTTTTAAACACCATGCACAGACTTAATTTATGAAAGACAATAGAATTTCCAGGGCAATAAAAATACAAAAATTGAACATCTTCAGATGATGCTACAAGGTAACTTTGAAGGAGCTAAAAGAGGAACTGCTCAGCTCTGAAGAAGAATATTAATGAAGAAAAAAATTCATAAAAATAAGCCTAGACAATCTAACTAGAAAGTCTTATTCTGGAACACATACTAGCATGGGCCACAAGAGCCATCAATTAGTATTGACAGGATGACTATATTGATGACATAAGGCAAAAATAACAACTGTATCTTCTTTTTTTAGGCTTACAAGTGGCTTTATCAAGCTGCAAGATCAAGTCCTTACAAGAAAGTTTCCAGTCTGCTCCAGAAAACAATTACCACTATGTCTTTAGAGCTTCTTCAATGGCTGCAAACAAGACCAACTGTGGGACATTGGCAACAACTAACAAAAGATCTCAAGGATCATAGAGGATTGCATCTATGCATGTTTTTGGAAATATAAAACATGGGAACGATTTTATCATATTGAGAAATACTGATGGAGAATTAAGGCATTTTGTCTAATAGAAAACTACAGGCAGTGAACTCTGTAAGCCATTTGGAATGGACATACTCCAAGATGAGAAACAGTACAATAAATTCTGGGAAATAGAATACTTAAAAAATCAGAGAGAAAAAACCAAAACATTTATTTGCATGCTGCTGTATCCCTGATATGATGCTCATCTACATCTATAGGGATGCACGAATACAGAATTCTGGGAAGAAAGGATTCCAAGTTGGCAGGTTCCATTAATGGACAAAAACACCTCATTCCTTGGCCAGAGAAGGCTGCATCTGTATCAGCAAGCAGTACAGAGCAATAGGAGAGTAGCTATACACTGATACAGATTTTGCTGAGGATCTAGTGTTCAGATTACACACAGCTGGAATGTTCCACCTCTGACTGGTTCTAGTCTGGTCCTATGCAACCAGAGACCATTTTCCAGTTTAGATTTGCCTGAAAGAAATCTAATTCAAACACTCTCATTCAGTTAAAAAACACATTCCTAATCTGAACTCAAAGTCACACATTTACATACAAAGTACCCTGTGTCAGCAGCTGTTGTATTTGGAATAAAATACATATACTGAGCTCAGAGAGTTTGATATCAAAGTCACAAATCACAGAAAAAAATCAGGTTGGGAGGGACTTTTGGAGGTCATCCAGTCCAACCTCAGAGTAAGGCCAGTTTCAAAGTCTGATCAGGTTGCTCAATGTTGTCACCTTATTGCAAAAGTTCCACACCTTCTTGGTGATTTCTCATGGGCACCTCCTCACAGCACTGACTCCTTCTTCTCATACAGACAACAAACTCCAACTCTCTCCCCATCCAGCTAAGCCACTCTTTTGTAGCACTCATCATTACTGGACACAGCTGTGGCCTATTAAGGGCAGGCCTGTTCCTAATCTCTGATAATTAGTACAGCTGCAACTCCTCAGGAGATTGCCTTCTGCACTATCTTTATGTTCTTACATTCTATCCCCCAAAAGCTCAAGGTCTTGTAGTGTTGAGTGTTAGATGTCTCTGAGGATGGAGATTCCAAATCCTCTTTGGGCAATCCTACTTGGTCTGCAAACTCTCATGGCCAGTGCTTAACTGTCATGTGAATTTTTAAAATTTGATTCAATCACACTTTCCCTCACTACAACTTGTGGCTGCCACTTCTTTCCCTTTTGCAACACACCCACAGGAAGAGTCTGACTCCATGTTTCCTGAATCAACTTGGCCTTCTATCCTCCAAGAACAAATTCAGTTGTTTCAGCCTTTCCCTCTAGCTTACATTGAACTAAGCACTTCAGTAGTGCTCCACGGGACTCTAGTTTATCAATCTTTCCCTTGTACTGGTGGCATGAAGCTAGACAGAGTATTTTCAATACAACCTTCTCATACCAAGTATAGGGGAATAATCACTTCCCTCAGCCTGCTTGCTGGCTTTGCTCTGGCTGACAGAGGCTCATGTGCGGTTAGTCTTCATCATCATACCTGCTGTCTGTCAAGTCAACCAGCGTTTTTTATCTACATTTGCAACTGGCCAGTCAGTGCTCATCTTGTGTTATTCTGTGAGAACTTTGTATCCCAGGTGCAGGACTTCACACTTCCTTCTCCTGAACATCATGAGGCTCTTGCTGGCCCATTCATCCAGCTTGATGGGGTCCCTCTGAGAGGCAGTCCCACTCTCCTGTATCCAATTATCCCCAAGGTATGGAGTTATCCTGTTTTCCAGCTTCAGGCACCATTCAGAAGGTCATGAAACACTAAGTGACAAGTGAGCAAACAAAGCTAATTCACCTACAAACATTCTGAAGATATAGTCACTCCCATCACCCTCTGAGATCCCATCAGATCTCTGACAACAAGAGGCCCCACTGTCAGCCCTGAGAAACATAATTCCTGATTAGCCACCAGTTAGATGGACATTGAAGCTGCAACCACGACCCTCTTAGACCAGTGGTCCAACCTTTCAACCACTGTGCAAGGCACCCATTCAGTCCATACTTTCCCAGCTAGCCACAAGAATGCTACAAGAGTGTGCTGAAAGCCTTGCTGAAATCAATTAAATGAAATCTGCTGCTGTTATTCACAGAGGCAGCTGTTTTACGATAGAAGGCAAGAATCAAGTTGCTTAAGCTTGTTTTACCTGTGGTGTACCCAAGGTGGCTGTTCCCTGTTACTTTACTGCATTTTGTGCATTTGCCCTACCACAGCCTACCAAACATGACAGAAAACAGCCTCTCAAAGACACTGTCTGGCTCCCTCAGATATATCCCATCCAGCTCCATGGATTTGTGGAGAACACTGCTTGGAATCAATTCCTTCATATGAGATCACCGAGCCCTACAGTCATCTTTAATCTGCTGAAGTATTATAACAATATGAGAGAGTAGCAAAGTCTGATGATTGGCCAGGTCTTGGCAACCTTTGTGATCCAGTCCTTTGGGAAGCAGCAAACTTCGGAACGCATCAAGTCTGGTCAGCACATGGATATCTGCACTTCCTCCACCAGGGAGTCTTCAATACCAGTTACCCATTGCTTCCTCTTAGTGGCACTGGTTAAGAGCAGTTGATTGAGTGCAGCTGGTCTAAACACCTCTCATGCCAGAACTCACTCCTCCTTTCTTGTTTCCAGGTCTATAGGTTTTATTAAACCTATATTATTATTATTAGCCTCACATATTTGTGTTACTGAGTACAACACCAAGTATGGGTATATCTTTCCATTAACTTACCTGAAAGAAACTGCTTGAGGCTGGAAATAAGACTTCCTAACAGCAATGCCTAAGATTCAGGCTTCTCAAAGTGAAAAAGTTAGATATAAGCAGCATAAAGGCAGCTACTTATGAACATGACAAAAAAAAGAAAGCAAGCAGATGCTACTTGAATGGAAAGAAAAAGAAGGAGAAAAAAAAATCTATACACATATTAAACCAAAAATACATACACAGAATGCTCCGTAGTACCAGAGATGTCAATGACTTGTCCATGTCGTGATGCATACGGTTCATATTGAGTGTGTGCACAAACCTTTACTGCCAGACTTCGCAGATCTCGCTGCGGTCAGGAACACAGCCAAAGCCATAAATGTAACACCCGATTTTCAGGGGAGATGGGAATGTGGAAAAGAGTTAGGGAAATTCTCCTATGAGGATGCCTTTGAACAGCTCCAGATAACCAGAGAACATTTCCTGCAGCCTCCAGGCATTAGGATGTGGCACAAGGGCATTCATTCATCTCCAGGTCAACCAAGTGAGGCCAAGGCTGCTAAGCCCATCCCTTTCCTTCAGACATACATGGGAGGAAACTCCCCCTTCTGCCACTAGACTATACAAGAGAGGGGAGGGAAAGAGAAGAAAAAAAACTACAGTCTTCTGTCCACCATTTTAGAGAGAGAAAAGGGATTCCTCAGCTGCTGCTTTTCCTATCTGACATCTAAATGGAAAAGGCAAGAGATCAGGCTCTTTCCCTACTGCATTAGATGGGAGAAGGAAGATTAAGGAGGAAGCGGGACAGGAAGAAGGCAGGAAGCAGCCAACAAAAGGTAAGAAGAGATACTAAAATTATGTACTAATGCTTTCACATTTGAATCCAAATTCTTAGAAATCCACAACCCAGCTGTGGAAAAAGGACTTTGGGAAAGCTGGGAGGGGATGGAGGGATGTTTGGCTTTTCTGGGATATGTACATGTTTTGTTTTGCTTTGTGTCTGCATGCTTCATCCAAAGGGTTACACAACGTGAAGCTTTCTACAGCTATATGACAACACACACTCCCAACACATCCAGGGAAAAACCTCAACCAGACTAAAATTTGTTCAAATGAACACCCAAGTCTAGCAGGACGCTAATGTTTACCAGGTACCACAACAAAATTATGCATTAGAAAATATTCCCTGCCTAGTTGTGAGAGTACAGCTTTCCCATGGCAATTCTAATGCCCTAAACTCACTAGCATTTGCCAGATAGAAGCAGCTGCTCCAGGATTCCTTTGGCAAACACCATATCTCAGTTTTTTGTTCTCAGTATGCTGCAATTTCCTGTGGAATGAAGAAGTCATCTATACTACAAAGAGGTGCAGTACTAACACTTTTAGAAGTAAATTATTTTACAACACATGTATTATGGAGAGAAATATAATATTTGGGCTGAGAAATTCCCAAGCGGAGAGAGATTAGAAAAACAATCCGATAAACAAACACCATCAAAACTTGTATTTTTTTTTTATTCAGTGCAAAATATATTGGGTAACTGTTGCTGTTTGCTGTTCCTAGAAAGAGGGGAATTCTGTTGCCAACAGCTGTAGTTATTCATAGGAATTCTAAGACTATATTGAAGATTTATGCTCCTGACAAAGGCATAAAGCTATCCAAACTAGGGCAGAAAAACCAGAACAGTCATTTCCCAATGAAACAGACACACATTACTTTTGTTAACTCTTACTATGGCAGAAGTTTTGACCTTCAAAACCAGAAACTCATGCTGTGGTTGATGTTTATAATTATTAAGTCTTGCAATGCCACTCTGCACAGGGTGAACTGGCTTATCACTGTTATACAAGCCAGAAAGATACCCTATCACCTTTAAATCAATTCAAGTCATAAATACTTACCTCCAAAAGCACGACTTTAAATTCCCTTCTTGAGATTTTGGAGTTTTACAACTATGCTTTCCGCAGCTTATGAAAAAGGAATGAGGGTCCCCTTATGAGAAAGGGGACCCTAGGCAAAAGGCTGTCCTTGCATGAAGTAAACAAGCAAGGGGAAGAAATTTGGGTCTCTTTGCGTCAGTTACACAGATGCAAGTGGCCCTCTCTGCCTGCACATCACCCTCCTGATTCTCATGGAAAAACTATTCCTTGTGCTCTGCAGGATTAAGGTCTTCTGTGCTCAATGGAACTACATCAGATGACAGAATACAGAACTATTATTTTTAAGTCAACTGACATTCAGCAATAAAACTCAGGATATCAGAGGTTTTAAAGTTCATTTATTTGCAAGCAGCCAAACAGCATAGTCTGGGTTGAATCCTGGGCCAGTTTACAGTTCTACTCTATGCTGTTCCATGAACATCACACCAAGTTAGACAACTTGGAAATCAATAAATCCACTGCCTTGAAAGAATTTGCTCAAAGATTCACAATAAGTCAGTGGCAGCATCTTGCCTAGATCTCAGACTTTGGCTTCCATTTTGCAGTTGCTTGGTCCACCAAATCATATTTATACAGTATCAACAAAAATATTTTTCTTTCTGAAATTGCTGTTTGTTTGATTTGTTGGTTTGGGCTTGTTTTTTACTAGGAAAAGAAAATAAACTAAAAGTTTCTAAATAATTATGGTTGTGATTTTCTTTAACCAACTATACTTCTCAGCTGTAGGAAGGACAGAAAGCCTGATCTCTTTGAATAAAATGCAAAATAATTCAAAGGCCTACATAAAAAAATCACTGTGTACATCCCAGTTTTCAGGTTCAGACAGATATAATCTAATAGTCTATTTAATTACTAACTTTAAAAATCCTACGTGTAACCTCAGAGAAGCAGAAGATGAAAATAAAACCTTCCATCAAGGATCAATTTACTACCACTCCTTAGTCCTGCAAAATGGTCTGTAAAAACAGAGGATATTTTCCTTAACAGAATCTTAAGTGACCATAAGCAAGTGAACAGAAAGTATTCCATTTCCATAGTATTTATGATCCAAAGGAAAAAAAAAATTAAAATCTGGGCACTTAAAACCAACTTCCATTTTAAAAGTTTTAGGATCTAAAAGAAGAATAGTATATATGTGGCAAGCTTCTTTCTGTCACCACAAATGGCTTCTTTAAAACAAATTACCATTGACAAATAATCAGTTAGAAGAGGAGTTTCCAAAAAGGCAGAAGTTATCTAGCATGGCACTAGAGAACACGCTTAATTTTAAACGTGCTTATAGTTTTATTAGAGCCAATGGTTTTTTCCATGCTTAAGGCTAAGCATATGTTCGTGTACTCGGCCAAGACAAAAGCTTCCAAGTCTGTTGTTAGAATGCAAAGCGAAGCTTTTTATCCCAAACCACATTTTCTTGCATGTAATCAGCCCTGATGCTGCCACCATAGTTTCCAATTCATTCCAGGGTGCACTCAGCATTTATGAGGGCACAGATGGTGCTCTCTTTCCTGGGTTTCTAAAGAACATGCCTAAATATTAAAACAAACTTGGCTTTCTGCCTCCTATCCTGTTCTTGCTCTCTGTATTGCCACCATAAAAGTAACAGTAACCTTTGATCTAACCTGAAAGCCTTTTCTAATTAACACAATTTGGCAATAGGACTATCAAGTACTGTCAGCCCACTCAAAACCAGAGAACCTGATATGCAGAAATCCAGCACACTAGTCACACTAGTGATCAAGAGCAGGAACAAGCAATCCACAAAACAATCAAAAGGACAAAAATTGGTAACAATTTTTTCAGTAACAAACTACATGATATCCTGACGGTATTTAATGGCTGTGTATGTCTGGAACATACACAAGGTTATTCAGCAGCTTAAGCAGCAATTATCAAATAAAGAGGCTGATTTGTAAGGCAAATAAAGAACACTAGCATGACAGTATTTAAGTGAGCAAGGCCTTTTCCAGCACACTCAATGCCGTAGTTTGCATTATGCTGAGAACTTTTAGGCAGCATAGGACGTTTATTCCTAAATTTTGAAAATTATCTACTTGTTTCCAAGCACGCACACACCAACGTACACAGAGACCAACAGAAAGACCAGCTGTCAGAATATTCCATTAAAAATGTCCTAAGGTAAGATAATCTCAGATTTGTCCAGCAGATCTTGACAAAATGTTGTTGAACATGCAGCTAACTGGATGCAGGTGAACGTGATGGTCAACAGGTCTTAGCCACCCTTCTTCACAGGCTCTCAGTCTCACGCAAAGCACACTGACACTGGAAAAATCACAGGTCATGTGCATCAAAATAGGTATGACCACACTCAAATGGGGGTACAGCATGAGGGAAGGGCTTGGAGAAACATTAATCAGACTGCTTGGAAAAAATGTTCCCGAGTGAGGACTATTTCACTACCTTGCTGGTAACATGAGGTTAGCAGCCAGTGCATGCTGCCAGAATCTGGGACAAGAAATGTGCATTTAAAGCAATTGTCTTGACTTCAAAACAGCTCAGCAATTGCATGCATAAACTGGTGAAGAAATCAAATCTGAACAAACATCTAGTCTAGAAAACTAGTTTTAGAAGTACATTTAAATGCCAAAAAGCCATAGATTGTACAAAATCTGTTAGCGCCTAAATTTCTTTTAAAAATAAGCAACAGCTAGTAATTTTGCAAGTAATGATCCTAGATATTTGCGCTCCACAAAATATAATAAACTAAATAAATCTAAATTAGCATATTCTACTGAATAAAAATTCCATTAAAATCATAATAAAAGTGAACAAATAAAAATTCTGTAAATATAAACAATTCATGAACAAACCACTGTAAAACATACATAAATGAAACAGTATTTGATATGGATGGCAAAGACACTGTTCTGCAGCTAGTCAAAATTACTTTTTATAGTCCATTCCCTTTGAGGCAATGGATTATGAGTCCTCCTATATCCTAGCCTCTCCCAAGGTAACCTTTCCTGCTGTCTCCTTGTGTCCTGAAACTCAGCCCCATTCACGTCTCAAACTTTGCAATATTTCCTGGTGTTTGTGTAGCTTCCAGGACATTAAGGCTGTTCCCTTTTCTTGGTATCATGAGTTTACATGACACATAACTTGAAATTACTGGTATATTCAATACTTTTGAAATTATGGCTTGAAAACAAGCTTCAAAATAGCAGCAACAGCAACCCTGGCCTTACCTGAAGGATCTTGTATTGTCATTTCCTTACGCTTCCGCATCAGCTTGTCCTTAACCCATGGGAACTCCTGCAAGGAATCCAAGAACACATCAAAAGCTTTGGGTCCTCTGGTGGGGAGAATATCAAGGAGCATCATGGTTTTCCTCTGACTAGTGGTTTGGGCTTTTATTTCTTGAACATGACTGTCTGTGAGAATCCCTTCTTGGTAGAGATACTGAATAACGAGTCCATCCACCAGCACCTCTGTGCAGAGCTCCAGGCGCAGGGAGCGTAAAAGCTGCTTGTCTCTGGCATCCATCTGGCAACCTAGAGTGTGCAAAAAGGAGTAAGGAAATGTGTGAAGAATAAAATACTTCAACCTTTAACATCCAGAAGTGATATCTGAACATCCAAAAGTGATGTCTGACACCTGTCAACCTTCACAGAAAACTCCAAACTCAGAATCACCAACCTGGCAAAACTACTAATGATCCCCATCATCTTCTTTCCACTCAGATTTCACTGTCACACAAGGTAAAATGATCCAGTTTCTGGGAAATTAGACTAGGCAGGAATAGAACATTTGGCATTGCAAAGACCAGTCCTTTGCTGGAGTGAAACCCATGCCAAATAATCCTGCTAGTTTAGGTCCATACTAAAGGCAGCTAGGGCACTTGCCAGTCCTTATGAGACAGTAACTGCCCCAAAATTAAAGAGATATCACACCTGACCACTGATACAATTACAAAAGCAGCAGCAGTACAGAAGCAGCAGGGACAGAAGCAGCAGGTAGCTTTGGCCTCCAAGATGCAATTCAAGTCTAAGAGGGGTAGAAACATACCTTAAATATCAGGTCGTTCTCACCCCTGAATCATCCTGGAAGACAGCTCTGGAACTCAGCTGTTCTGATGAGAAGAAACTTTCTTTGAATTTCCTCCTCAAATTTATCCCCTTCTATTTATAGGCATTTCTTCTGCCAAAACTGTTCCTTAGCTTAAATAGCTCTTCACCCTCTCTTCTAATGTGTTCACAGAAAGGCATCAGATGCCCTCTGCCAGCTTCCATGTCACTTGACTAACACTCTGACTAGACAAAAACTGAAAAAGATGCATTTTATAGCCACTCTACAAAAGAATAACCAGGGTCCAGGAAGACCAAGCAGCTCATCCAAGATCAAGTCAGCAGTCCATGCCAGACCTTCAAACCAAATCAAAGTATTTCACCCAGTCCTTAATGACAAACATATCCCTGGGCCCATTAATGGCATTTGAAAAAGAAAATGACAGGACAACACAATTAAATACCTTTTCATTACTAAATAATGAAGTCAAAAAATGGCAGCAAGTGTTGAGTGTGATTACCAAGAGGGTTTCTAACAATTAAACTAGACACTGCTGTTTGAACCACTAGACCTTGCAGAAATTCTACTTCGTTCAGCTAGAGGATACAAGCAAGGAGAGACAGAATTTCCAAAGCTTTTGCATGAAACCTGATGAGGTCTTTTTACCATCAGAGGTGCCTGCTGACTCCCAGGGCCCCATCAAAATTGTGTGGTTGGCCTGGTTGTTAAAATCCAGGAGGGAGACCAACAGAACATACTGGCATGGAAATGGCACCTTGGACAGAACGCAAGAGCACAGAGTCACGAGAGAGAGACTGGAAAACCTTGTCTGTGACATCCTCTGACAAAGCCACTTTCCAAAAATGCTTCCATCAAGTGTCAAAAGCACTGCTGGAAAGCATCTTCCTGGAGGACTCTATCTTTCCTGGGCTACTCAGTGCATTTCTCATCTACTGAAGTGAATTTCAAGGTGCTTACCTTCTGTCTAGGAATCGTGTGGGAATCAAACACTGCTATGCCAGCCCATGTCCTCCCTAAGAAATGCTAGTTTGCCAAGCACAGTTCAAACATCAAACTCCATCATGGACTGAGGCAGTGCAAGCAAGGAGACAGACAAGGAGCAGGCAGGAAAGAGAACTGGATTTTCCCACTTGATGTTAGGATGCTAATTTTGGACAGGTGAAGCTGAAGATTCTGGTCTCCAACACATAGAACTACAGAAAGCAATCTCTGGACTAGAGCAAAATTCAGGCAGTAAATCCTACTACTTCTTCCTTCTAGGAGAACACCCTTGAGCTCATGAAGCACTTGCAGAGTTCAAGAAATGCATCCAGCAGCACCTCTGAGGGTGTCATCTAAACCCAGGCAGAAAACTGCTTCAGATACTACAGAATTTTTGTGTTTCACATTCTGAATGGGCCCCAAGAGTCCCCATTCAGGAGCCTCCTCACATGCTGGATGACTGTACAGAACTTGTCAAGTTCATCTTCCCAACCAAAGCAGCCAACACTTTTCAAAAATAACGCTCTTACAAACCAAAGGTTTGCACCTTTGTGCATTGAGAAATGCCTGTCAAGCCAGGAATCAGAAGGGAGAATTTCTGCTGTAAAAGCCCTTTGCCTTGCTGACTGCAGAGTGCACACAACTGAGGGTTTAAAGTCCTGGCACTGGCCTGGTAAATTTCCAGGGTGGAGCATACTGACTTCTAAGGTCTTTTTAAAGATAAAGTATGTGTTTGTATGTGTTTACTGTGAGAATCAAATGTCTGAGTTAGGAACTAAGCAGCTAGATATGGAAATGTATCAGGATTTTGATGTGTAACAGTGTTGGGACAGAGTGCAACAGCTTTAGTGCAACACAGAATTATCAAATTCATTTTAATCACAGCCTGTACCTAGGGTTTCAAAGTAAAGCTCTGAATTAAATTGAGTAATTTTACAGAAAATGAAAAATATGAGATGTCCATTTACCCAAAATATGACTCAAGCATTCCCCAGATATGTCTGAAAATTGACCTTTTCCATTATAAAGCCAAATTTTAAGAAATATAGCCCACGACCTGCTGAATGAGCACAGTCCTTGACTCATCCCCACACCAACACAAGCAGGTTTGCATTTCTCTGGATCTGACAGAGTAACTGTCCATAAATGGGGACAAAACTTTTGATAAAAACCCCTTCTGACACTAAAAAGGCACATTCACTCAGTTTTCTTGCTAGAAACATTTCACCGTTTTCTGGAACACCCACTGCACTCATCTGCCTAACCCATGTATTATTCTGGCAACTCACAGCAAGCCTATGGGTCAAAAGTCCTACACGTCCCCCCATCCTGCCGGGGAGAGGAAAAAAAAAAAAAAAAAACAAAACCAAACCAAACCAAACCAAACCAAAAAAAAAAAAAAAAAAAAAAAAAAAACCACAAAACAAAAAAAAAAAAAAACAAAAAAAAAAAAAAAAAAAAAAAAAACCAAAAAAACAAGAAGCAGCAAGTTTTGCTTTTGCTTTTAACGTTTTCCCTGCCGAGGATAGGCAGCTGCACCTCCGGTAACAGCCAGGGCCAGCTGCCCGCACGGCGCCCGAGCCCCCTCAGGCAGCAGCAGCCCCCTGCCCACCTCCCGTCCCGGCCTCCCGCCGGGCAGGGCTGCGCCAGTGGAGGCGGCCCCGCCGCCCCGGCCCGGCCTCCCCGCCGAAGCCCGGCCCCTGCCCCGGCCCCCGACGGGCTCCGCGGCACCGCTCTGCCGCTTCCCCCTCGACGGTGCCTGGGGCGGGACGGGACGGAACGAACGGAGTGGAGCCGTCGGCAGCGCCCGGGGGAGCGAGCAGTGTGCGGGGAGCGCCCGCCGCCCCCGCCCCGTACTTACACGAGGGGAGCGGGAAGCTACCCAGGACGCGCCGGCGCCCGCGGAGCTTGCGCGGGGAGCACCATCTTTGTTGAAGGCAGGAGGGCTCGGCCGGAAGCCGCCGCCGCTACCGCCCTGCTGCGGGACGGCCGAGGAGGGGCGGCCGCTGCCGGGCCGCCAGCGCGGGAGGGGCCCGCGGCCGCCATGTCAGCTGCGGGCAGCCGGGCCCGGGCGGCAGCAGCCGTGGCTGGGGAGGGGGCCGCGGGAAGGGACCCGGCGGTGCCGCCGCTGCTCGGTGCCGCCGCCGCCGCTCGGTGCCGCAGCTGGGGCGGGGGCGGGAGGTGTCTCTGGCAAGGAGGCGCCTTTCCCGGAGTTCGGAGGACCTGCTGCGCTCTCAGGAATCGGGGCGGTGGGGGTGTTTAGTGAGGGGAGGGGTTGTGTCTAAAATTAAATTAGAAATTACGAAATTGGAGTTTTAATGACATTAGAAACAGCTGATCTCATTACTTTCTAGGCACACTGGTTCCTATTTTTGAGTATGCGATATAAGCTGAACTTCATCGTGGTGCTGGCATCCTCATATCAAACACAGAGCAGTATTATATCGTATACTGTATGCATTTGGCTTCATTACTTTCATCTGGACAGCCTAAAAATGAAGAAACTTTAATCGATGAAAATAATTTGTTCAAGTAAGAGCTGGCCTGTGTCTACCACATTGCTATGCACGCTCTTGTCGTTTTATTCCTCTGTTAGTGAATACTGTATTATTCACTTAGTTTTATACGGATGCCTGGAACTGAAATACAGTAGGAAAGAGAAGACAGTGATTCACAGCGCTGTAAAAATGAGGCAGTGTCACTTTCACTCACACATCATGAAATAACTTTTTTCCATCTTTGCATAGGTGTCAGGTGTCACACGGGTTTGAGTGGTGTCAGCCCTTTTTCTTTCATGTCGGGACGGCAATAGCGATGAAAGGGGAAAAAAAAAAGATCTTCCAGTGCTGGAACGTACTACCTTTGAAGCTGCAGGCAGGCACAGCAAGCTGGCTGTGGTCTGCACAGCGTGCTAATACCTACCCTCTGGAAAAGCAGGAAAGGTGGTTGCTGCACTGCTGCTAGAAACGTCATCACCTTGTGAATCCCATTTGTACACTCTGTTTAGACTAATCATGCAAATTTAAGGGTATTTGGAAGCTGGTGGTGGAAACCTTTACACGTGCCTTTCCTAGATACTGTACCCAAGAAATACTTGCCATGGAAAAATGTAACCAAGAGCAGAGTTCACATTCTGCCTATACTTAACATGATATTTATCTACAAGATTTTGCATAAAGATAGGCAGCCACACTCAGGAATCTTAAATCCTTTTCCTTTGATTTTCCTGTGGCTGACAGTTGAGAATTTATGTGGACACAGAATGTAAATCAGCCTTAAAGGCAAAGTTTGTATGCTGGTTTTAAGAAATGTTTTAAAAAAATGGATACACATATCATGTGGCCAGCTTCTGCTGAGATGCTACTTATTTGGCAGTTTTAAAGCAGTGTTTTGGTTTGATGACATAACACTTTTATCTGCAATTATTTGCAGGTAATAAATTGGATACAGGGGTTTAAATTGCTTGTCAATAATTGATAAATAATATCTTATTACATCTGATAAACCAAGGTAAATATTTTTTTTTGTCTCAGGCACATGTTAGTCTTCTAGGAATGCAGACATAAAAATATCTAAATGCTCCTCTGGGTTGTTTCAGAGCAATGCTTTAACATATTTGACAACACTGGAAGCCACTCAAGTAACTCATCATTGGTAACTCCAAGCCAAGAAGTATGCTGCTGTTGTAGCCAAAGTACAGCTGAGGTGGTTTGAAATTTTCTTGCCATGACGTTTGTAATAGTAGTTGTGAGGAGATGCATTTGTAAACAGAGAGCAGCTCTGGGGAGCAGAGACACCACAACTGTCTGCATAATCATTCCTCAGCACAGCAGTGCACAGCTACTGAGAGCTTCCTGTCCCAGCTTCTCGTGCTTCTGATTGTCACTGCTGCCTTTTTTTTTTATTTCTTTCAGTCATGATCTAAGGAACTGTATTATATCTGGAACTGGAGTGACCAAACTTGGAGACTTCAGAGAATCTCAACATTGCAATCCTGACAGCTGCTTTTAATTGCAGATAATGTGGCTGCATTTTAAAATAGAAAATTAGAACAAGCAGTTACATCACTTCGTTTACTGTATCTTTTTGCCAGATGAGGCAATTTGGGTTTTTTAATTTTATACTATCCAAGAATGTCTTAGAAAGTTAGCAAAACATATGGATATGCACAGAGCGACTCCAGATTCCACCCAAGGAAATTAGAGCAGCTACACAGTCAGCATTTAGTCACGTATTTCCTTGCAGTCTGAACAGAGATAGAAAGAAGGAAAGCAGTGAAGGGAAACAGATAGGCCTAGGAAGGAAGAGGACAGCACCAGAGGTCCAAATCTCATTAAGGGAAAATCTGGCGTTTCCTTTTCCTTTCACTAGTTAATAACTAGTGCTGCGAATTTATTTAGTGGAAACTGAATACGGTACTGGTGTTTTGAGTTCATCTTTAGCAACGCAGCCAGGTTTTCATTATATAGTACAGGTACAGGATAAAGACACACAGTCCTAATACTTTAAATCCAAGGAGAGAAGTCCTTAAATTCTTTGTTTTGGTCCCATTTGGGTTCGGCCCTTACTAATGGTCTCCCACTTCTATTCTGGTCCAAGTTCAACAAAACTTCAGAGACATGGTTTGGTTCTATTTCAGTTTTAAGGACAAATACATACATATATTTTATATCTGTTTGAGCCAGTTTGGTGTCAACTCAGTGCCCCACTAACTGCTCAAATCTCAAAGCTAACCATGTAGAATTAAAAAGCCATTTCCTAGATTGCAGATCAATGGACCATAATAGTCAGCCCTGCACATCAGTATCCTCAGACTTCTTGTCTTAAAAGCTTGTTCTGTCTGGTGCTGCATATTGAGGGGCCATCACTGGTCATCAGGCCACACTTTTAAGGACTGCTGAATTCAGGGTCACAAGTCCAAATCTGTGAGAACCAAGCTAAGCAGCATCTCTTCTGACATGCTGTTCACTTTACATGTAGGTTATTCCGAGTCATAATCCCAGATTTTTACATTTATTATGCACTTTTAAAAGCTCACTTTAAAGTCAAAAACCTTTTTAGAAAGGTTTGTGTACCAGAATAGTGAGTTTTTTAAGAAATGCTTTTGAGAGGATCCTTTATGCTAATTAGAGTCAAGCTGTATCCAGGCACGTAATTTGTTTTCTACAGACTAGTTTGTTTTCTGCTGATAACAAGAGGCCAAATGTGTTCTTAAAACTGGCATAAACAGATTTAATGTATTAGGATTGGGCTGTTTTCAATTGTCTGCAGGACAGCATTCCAGCTTTAGAGACAAAAGAAAAAAATAGGAGCCTCTATATTTGTTTGTTAAAAGCACATCTAATTGGTTAAATCTCTCACAAAACCTCAGAAATTAGGAAGGGAAAAGAGAAACATATCTTGTATGCTTGCCTGTCAATTTTAGAAAGAAGAGCGCAGAAAACATTTCTGTAAGTGATATGTCTCAAAAACCGTGGTAAAATGTAAGTCAGGGTGAGCCACACTGGGTGGCCTGAAGGCCAGATGAGGGTTTTGCAAACCATTGCTGTCCACTGCTGTCCCAGGCAGCAACCCCTTCCCTTCCTCCCTCTTCTCTTCCTCCTCACCCTGGCCCCCATTGCCCTCCCCTTTGCAGCTTTGCCCTCTGTAATTCTAACATCCAAATCTCCTGTGCCACTCCCTGAAAACCTGGCTGGTGCCAAGGAAAGGAAGGGTTTGGGATAGAAAGTTTCCCCAAACTGTAGACCAAATCTTAGGCATGCTGTGCTGGATGCTGGCAGGGTTTGAGGGCACTAGGTGGTGACTTGGGAAGGGGTCCCGCTCTTCAGGTGGCTTTTGCTACTAGAAAAATGATTCCTTATCCCTCCTAAAAAAAGATGACAGGCAGGACTGAAGCACATCACTGAAAGGGATCAGCCCTTGGGCTGCTGTGTAACTGTTCTGATACTTTGTAACTTCCACTCATTTAAATAATAAAGACTTTAAATTCAATGCAGATCAAAGAGAGGAATTAATATAAAAGATAGGTGACAAGTCATGAACTTCCTCAAAAGTAGTAGTTTATTAAAAGGCATGTCCAGCACGTAGATAAAATATAACATACGAAGTTCTAAAGCATCTTAAAAGATAGAGTTTGAAGTGATTCTGTAGTGTCTATACATTTACATTTGTTTCCATAATAAAAATAAATGTTTATTAGCAGTACTGCAATGAATTCCTAGTGCTTTTTACCACGATACAAATAATCTCTAGCAAAAAGTTGAATGAGAAATAGTTATAAAAAGGAAGCAGGCATCCACTGCAAAACTTTACTATACATTTCATTTTAAAAATCTAGTGAATTGTAAAAAAAAGTGTAATTAATACTTGCAAAGCATGACTCAGTATTTTTCAGAATCTGTAGTCCTTTAAATATATGAATTAATGTAGTTCTCTATTTTTAAGTTTAATTTAAAGATTCTTTGAGGAGACAGATGAAATACTGCAAGCTTCTCATTATTTATTATTTATTCCAGACTTATTAAATTATTTTTTAAATGTAAAGCACCATTTTATTAATATGAGAACAAAGAAAATTCACTAATTAACCTGAAAATGAAACATTGGCAAATAACTAAAACTAAATAAAGTTTGAAGTCTGAAATCTTTTCACAAAACCAACTTACTTTATTTGCAAATTACAGCATATGAAATGGTTTTCTAATATTTTAGATAAAATACTGGAAGGTTGCTTATGTTTAGGGGGAGAATAGCTATTGCTTTTTGCAATCTTCTATTGCCTTCCCTGGATTTGAACTGGACAAACTCATATATTATATTTTGAAAGGTTCTTACTGTAAGGTTAGACTTCAGGAGCTAGCAATGATTCATGGAATGTTTTTACAGGTAGCCTCACAAGATATTTGCCACTGCTTATACCTTTCCCATACATCCTATTTCGAACAAAAAAATACTCTTCTATTAAAAATTCACTTCATCTATTTTGTTCCCTTTCAAAATGAAACCTGCCTGCCTGCAGGCTTGTGAAGCATCCTGCAGTAGGCATCCTCTTTCAGGGGAGTTAAAAGAAACAGATAAATTTCCAGAAAGCCTCTCACAAGCAGCTTCCCTCACAGAAAAACCACGTCTGAAGCATTCCAGCTCAGGAAGGAGCTGTGCCATATCCCCTGCAATCTAGTTGGACAAGGATCTCACTTTACTAACTTATTTCTCTCTTTTTAGCAGTGCAGCCAGTCAAAGGTATTGCCCTCACTGCAGCTTAAGTTCCTATCAATGCTATTTGTAGTATAAGCCACTTTTCACCCCATGCTGAGAAACTACAGAATGTCGAGTCCACTGCTTTACAGATGGATAAATTGCAGCTCAGTCTTTATTAGTGCTCTTCCTACAGAAAATCAACCAGCTCAAAATCCCTTGAACAGTAAGAGTTGATCCACAACATATTCTGCCCTCCAGATGTGCCAAACAGGGTAAGAAAAAAACAAATGTGTTTATAAAGGTGTCCAGAGCAATCTCTCAAATTTGGAGATTTCCCCCTGGGGCAGAGTGTGGGTACAGTGAGTCAGCCCAACAGATCCTATTTCAGGGCTGCAATCTAAAGACAGTTAAATTGTAACAAAGCACTTTGAAAGGGGATTTTTGCCCTTTCAGCTACCACAATACAACTATTTTTCATAAAATCCTGTTTTCAAACCTGACCCAAATAGAAGAAGAATTTGCACTGGGCTTTGAATCTTTCCCCGTGTCTAACATGCCTCTGCATTTACTATTTGTTAGCTAACAGTGCACCAAGCTGCAAACCTCAGCTATGAAACATCAGTTACAGAACAGTTTGACTGGAATCAAAAGGATTTACTTACATAAAGCCTGCCCTCCAGTGAAAGAGAAATCAAGACAGAAGCACTGAATTTGTTTGTTTGGGGTTTTTTTTTTAGTGTATTTTGTTCTTTGCAGCGCTCACCACTAAACTTTTTCTGGATATTACGTGTTTGAAGTTTGTCCTATTAAATGCCAACTCATTCCTTATGCTAATATAAATGGCTTTTGCTCCAGCATCATATTCCCCCTTAATACCATAAAAAGGAGTGGTATTATTTTGGTATTTCAGTTCCTGGAAAAATAATGGCTCCAGTTCTGGAAGAAAACAAAATGAAACACAGGTGCAATCCCTTTTTAAAAATAGATTCTAAGTAGAATGAGATACACAATTTATCAGGCAGCTCAATCAGCATAATTACGGTAATATATTTTTGTATTTCTGTAAACTTTCTCAGAGGCGCTGGCTAATTTAAAGCCCTGCAGATAACCTGATCAATAAACACAGTTAATCCTTCTCCTGCTTGGTAACCCTGGCACCAGGACTTACTGAGTTTGCCGTAAGCTAATTTTTTTTTTCTCAAAATTGAGCTATCTAGCCAGACTTTGTCTATGTGTGGATTCAAACTGTACTGATACTAGTTATTCCCCATGACCTTTAATCTCTACTAGTACACCTTTCAGCATCCAGGTGGTTAGTTATTTGATACACCTTGTGAGAAGTACCACCTCTCTCAGGAGCTGCTGGCTTTTCCATGTCCTTTCCCTTTAGTGCCTTCTCAGACATGAAAGCCAGACAAAGTAATCCTCAGAAAGCAGAATATTTTCTCATCTTGTTCCTGGCAGCTGTGTTTCACCTGGCTTGTGTTCTCTAAGACAGGAGGTAAGGACCAGTGATGGTCAGCACCTGAACCAAGTCTGCCTCCCCCTTCCTTTGACTGATATTCAGCCTGTTGCAGAAACGACCCAGTTTTAGCAATGCTGTGGCAAATGGCCATGTTATTGTGAACAGACCAGTTATGTGTCAGTGGAATGTTCTTTCCAGGCATTTTCAGTCATGCTAATGGCTTAGCAAAATACTGAGACCTGCTGAATCTAATGCTAATAGAGACGTGTTTTTCAGGAGCTAGGCTGAGATACCACAGCAGCTTGTCATCCCCACTTCCTTTGTGTATACAGAACTAACCAGCTCAGACCTTTCAACAAACTTCTATTATTCTATTTAGAAATTCTTTGGTTTAGATAGTAAAAGTTTCATTAATTTCTATATTTTTAAAATAAAATTTCTCCTTTCAACAAAGTTTTTTTACTGTTATTGAGAATTAGCAATACAGTTTTTAAAACCCCTCAAGCCATTGTTTCCTCTAGCAGTAAATATAATACTTAAAATTATTTTAATGACTGCAAAGTTGGCAGGAATTTTATTTTATTTTAAATGACTCTTAGACATGATACCAATGTCTAAAGATAGCTCTTCCTATTTCCATTATGTGTTTTGGCTTAAGGAGAGCAAAGCCCTGATATCATTTGACTTACTTTCCACTAGTGTCTAAGATTATAGCCAAAGGAAAAATCAATAGGATTGTTATCAAGAATACAAGAAAAAACTATTGAAAAGAGCATATAAATAAATAAAGGTTTTTAAACAATCTTTAACAAGGTAATTTACCTGCAGGGACATTTTGCTAAAACATGAGAGTTGGCTAAGGTACAAAATCCACACAAGTACAGAACTCTGTCCTCCCTGTGCGATGTAGATTCTGTTTTCTCAAGGTGATGAGATTTAGTCTCATTATAGGAGTAAATTCCTCATTGTTGTAAGATATAAAAAAAACTCCTTTGCCCTCCATATTTTGGTGAACAATTTTTTCTTCTTGCTAATAATTTGATACTGTTTATCTAGAATGTGATTACATAAAATATAATTAGGACAATAATGACAAGATCAGATTAAAATAAGATTACTTCTAATGCAATGAGCACAGCTGCTTGGTTACATTCCCACTCTACCCATTAATCTTGTACTCAAACCGTTTTCTGTCTCAAGTGATACTGCCAGCAGGAAGATACCCACACAACTAAAATACTGCCCTAGTTCACATTCTGGTAGGTTTAGTGCTAAACTAAATACTATCACCAGTTCAATTTTCATCATTCATATTGCAATTGTGTTTATTTTGGTTGGTTTTTTTAAGCATCACCTTTTAGGATTGTAGGATTCTCAGATTTCATTTAAGTAAATTGAAGAGGTTTTCTAACATTCCAGGTATAAACTGGAAAACTCCAAGACTCAAAAAAGAAAAACCAAATCAGTACATGGGGTGAAAAAAGGCATAGGATTAAAGTCCTTTTCATGATTTGACTCATGGGCATTGAACCTGTGAAACTGGCTTTGCTGCACACTCTGTACTAGCAATTCAAGATGATATACATCAGTTAGAAGTAATTTTTGTAATCTGAAAGGCCCACAATTTAAAAGCTAGTGCTGCAAACAAGCTGCAACAACTATAGGGTAAAGAAAAAAAAATACACTGAAAAATTTTTTAAATGTTTGAACAACATGTCTGAAAATTTTATGTCTGAAAACTCACAAAGTCTTCATGCAAGATCTTTGTACTGCTGAAATCTAATCATGTTCTATCATCAGATTTTTTGTAGCAGAACAAGTCATTCCTCTGTGCTGCATTAGAAAGAAGCCAAGCTTTCTGCAAGCTAAACTGTGGTTTAGTTTTACTAGTGCAATGCATCACCCTAGGACTGGCATCCTAATGAGGACAAGAACTGTGCTTTCATACAAAGAGGACTAGTTCCCCCTCCAGTCTGTTTAAAATATTGTTCACAGCTTCGAGCACACACTAGAGTTACAGAGCCTACTTTTCCTCACGGGATCTGATGTAAATGATACAAAGTCTAGGTCGGTATGCTCGATGTTTGGTGACTTGATTCCACATCACAGTAACTTGATTAGTTACAAGAACGACCACCTTTCACTTTGCCAGCACTCCTTGTTCTCAGCCTGCCAATTGCCCTTGTGCTTTGGAGAACTGTTATTAAAAACCCAGCAAGCTTCCCTGCATCTGCCCCTTGTTGTTCCTCAGAGCTTGGCTCTGCTGTGGGCTACACTTGGCCTGTGACTGCTCACACCAACAAGCCACAAATCATTTCTTATACCTGCAGCATAGCAGTCTCATTGCACCCCAAAGCTCTTATCTTCTCAGTCTGCTTGTTCCAGCACTGGTATTCATGATGTGAAACCCCCAGGGATTTATTTTAAAGGTCCTCAGCAGAATGTGTTTACCATTGAGACCCCAAGTGTATCATCCTGGCTGAAAAGGCACAGAAGTAGAATGTTAACACAGCAGCAGATTAGAGGGTTTGTCACTGTGATGGAAGTTATTCCATACAGCAGTTCTCTCACCACAGGAGAGAGCTAGGCAAGAACTGTAAGAAAAGATTCATCAGAATGAAAAGTGTTCCCAGGAACACAGTTTTTTGACAGGCTCTGCTCACAGGAAAAGCTCCTCAGCCTGAGGGTGGCAGATCTTAGCAAGACTGATGACAAGAACCATGTAGTTATGACACATACCTAGAATACAAGAGCTCTTTGGGCATGGCAACCAAAAGGTGGCAACCATATAATGTGAAAGACTTCCAAATACATCTTGGCAAGACATGGAGAAAATTTTCACATAACAAAATATTTTTATTTGTTTTTCAGAAAAAACCTCTTCCTATTTCTATACTAAAGCTTGAGTTTAAAATGGGGACAGAAAATTTGAGCCATGGAAGAGGAGAAACCCACCTTTTCCATGGAAGGAACAAGAACATATCAAGTATATGTCATATCAAGGAACCATCCACTCTGCCTCATGTTCTTGGTGCCTTCTATTTCTCAATGGCTCTGCTACTCATTTCTGCCAGGATGTTACAGACAGACAGAACTGAGTGTGTAACACTGGGAGTTTAGATGCAACAAATAAGCTGGTCAGGGCCCCAGAGTTTATGAGAAAGGACAGAACATCTTGAAAGTACAACAAAGCAGTTAAGTCACAAGGAAAACAAGATTATTTTATGTTGTTTCTATTTCAGCCTGGGCAAAGCTAGATTACAGCAAGTCTTGACAACCCTCCTTGTTCAAGCACAGGTCTTGGCTTTAATCAACAAATAAGCTTGGGAAAGAATTAAAACTTTTAATTTGTTGACTAAAGGTGAGTCTATGTCCTTGTTTCTGTCTTACTGCTTTCCTATTTTTCTCATCCTGTGTGTTTCTTCTATTAAATACTTTACCTTTGGGCTGAAGAATGGATACTGAGAGGGTCTTAGTCCCTCTTTCTGTTTAGAAGACTACTGAAACAGAAAAAGCAATGTCCTGTGCTAATACCCAACTACAGGAATTCAGCAGGCAGCCTCTAAGCCATTAATCTGAATGTAATCCAGCTATACTTTTGAGCAGCACCACAAAGGCAAAGCAGGGTTATTCATCCTCACTGATACATGTGCATTTATCTGAGTATTAGCTGGGAAATTATATAAGTTCCTATATAAGAGCACTCTTTCCTGAATGGTAGAAATCCATACATAAAAAGATTGGGAGATTGTTGTGCACTTTGATTTACTTTATTGAGTAATCATCTGATAGCTACAATGGTGAATTGGAAGTTTAGAAATAAAATAAAATAAAACAAAATAAAATAAAATAAAATAAAATAAAATAAAATAAAATAAAATAAAATAAAATAAAATAACAAAAAGAAAATTAAAGGAAAAAAAAAAGAAGAAAAAGGAAAACCAACCCCTTTATAAAAAAAATCCACATCGTATTTCCCCATATTTTGGGAAACAGGCTGAAGAAAACATTCTACACTGTAGAAGACACACATAACTGCTGATACCCATGTTTTGACATTGGAACTGCAAGTCTGAAGTATATAGTTCTAAAGCCTCAGCCAAAAGAGGCTTAATAATAATAGCATGGATACATCACCGCTGTAAAGATGTTAACACATTAAGGATTCTGGGATACCAATCTGGTATAATCAGCAATATACTGGGTTCCTGTGAAAGATGTGGCATTTCTTCTTAAGGTCAGCTTTTAGAGAACTTTCAAAAACAATGTTCTAGACTGATTACTTACAGTACTCCTTTGCTTGCAGAAAAGCAGGAGAGTAGTTCAATAAAAACTGAATACATGATCATTTTTCTGACTGGATTTGATTAGTTGCATAACTTTAGCAAGATTATCACAGTGTGTGATCTAGTTAAGCTTTTAGGATTATATGAACACCAGCACCAAATTAATCTTAGAATCAGACAACTGAGATACTTGTAAACTCTCATATGTCTCTGACCACTTATGAAGTCTCTCCCGGTCCCACTGCTTCAGAAAGCATTTGATAGATAGTTAGTGCAGCATTTTATTGACAAAGCAACACAATCTGGATAGAGTCCTCGCTTCTCTCTCTTGCAAGAATAGCATGCCACCTTGTTGAACCCCCAAGGATGCAAAGTGGGATTATTTTACATAAAGTCTCCCTTTGTAGCATCTGAAATAAAAACCTTTCCCCTAGAACTGCCACTGTTTTGATAGTGAATTTCATGCTGAGTTGTACAACTGGTTACTCAGTTCTTTGGCTGATTTTAAGAATTGCATTCAAAAGTTACTCCGTGCTAGAGGCATTTAGAAAATATATTTATACCTGGTATTGATACTCTTTCAAGTACTCTTTTAGTCTTGTTGGTAATGGCAGCTCCCAGATCTGATTTGTGCTCTTGTTTATAGCTATTCTGCAGCGGTGTTGCAGAGATGGAGCAGATGTATAGAGGGGTTTGTTCAAGTAAAGATGAACTGTTCCATTTGAAGGTGTTTCAGTTCTATCCTTGCACATGAGAACATAGTACTCAATCAAATGCACAACGCTGTTGAACTGCTTAAGTCTAGATCTGACACAAGTGATAGAGTCCAGTCTAAACTTGCCATCTTGATATTCTATACGTAGATTGGTCGGTCCCGCTGACGTTTTTACTGATATAGTCAGTAGATACTCTGAGTGCGAACTATCCCTAACCAAAAAGGTCCCTTCGGGGGCATCCTGTAACCTTTCTTTGGCTTCAGCAACAGTCATGTTGCCCCAGTACCATCCTGTTAAAAGATGAGAAAAAGAAGGGATTTGTTTATTCCTGTTTGTTTGAAAAGCTGCTCTCCAGCTGATATACTTCTAGTCACCCATTTCTTTTGTTGCTTGAAAGCTAAAGTCCTGCAGGCACAGTAAATTTTTATTTGCTATTTAAATTCATTTGTTTTACAATGCATCTCGTTTTGACAGAGCTTTCCAGGTCACTTTTTATTTACGCATGTAGGCATAGACATGCACAAACGTTCCCGCAGCGTCCTGCGGGGCCGAGAGCGGAGCCGCCGACCCGGCGGGCCGCCCCTGAAGCGGCAGGGGCGCGTCCCGCGGCTCCCCGCTGCTCTGCCGCCGGGAGAGCAAGGCACGGGCTGGCAGCCCGCACAACGCCCGCTGTGGGGAACTCGGAGCAGGCTGCTGCTGAAATGAGCTTTCTCAAGCGATCGAAAGCTAAGGGATAAGAAAACAACTTCGGCGAGGTAGCTGCGGTCCTGACGCGGCTGCGATGAAGACAAAAAGCCCTTCCCTCCTCCCGCAAGCAAGCCCCGCGTCCTGCGGGGCCGGGCGAGCCGCCGCCGCGCCGCCGAGGGGAGCGCAGGTACGCGGGGCCGAGGGGATGCGGCAGCCCCGGCCGGCGGCAGCGCCCGGCCCTCGCCCGGCCGCAGATCCCGGGCTGCCGCTGGGGCGCGGCGCTGCCGGCGCTTTCGCTTCGGCCGCCGCAGTCCGCGTAGGGTCGGAGTCGTCGCCGCCCCTCTCCGCCGGGGAAACGCGACCTCGCAGCGCCGGGCGGCGATGGCCAGGCGTCGCGCCGCCGCCCGGTTCCCCTCGGCCCGGTGGGGATCCCCGCCGCGCCGCTCTGCCTTCCCCCGGACAGCGCCGCCGCCCCGGGCGCTTTCCCCTTCCCGGCCGCCCGGGCTTACCTGCCCGCCGCAGCTCCTCCATAGCCGCGGCCAGCTGCTCCGCCTCACGGCACTCCTCGGCAACGGGCGCCGCCGCCCCGGGGCGCCCCCAGCGCTCCCCGGAGCTCTCCGCGCTCTCCAGGGACTCGGCGGAGCGCAGGGTCATGGGCGGCGGCGGCGGGCGCGGCCCCGCTCGCCCGCAGGTCGGGGGCTGCCGGCAGGAGGGGGCTCCGCTTGGCCGCCGCGGGGCTCAGCGCCGCGCTGGGCGCATGGTCCCGGCCCCCGGCCCGGGCGCCGCCTGCGAGCGGAGAGAGAGCGTGGTTAGCGGCGAGCCCCGCGAGAGGCGCTCCCGACGCAGAGCGTGTTTCTGGCGATCCCGCTTCGGAACTTCCCAGCATCCAGAGGAGGGACGCGAGGCGAGAGATCACCTCCCGGCGGAGCGGGGGAGGGACATCTCCTCCCCCCGGCCGCCCAGCCCGTCCTCGGCTCCTCTCCGCCGGGGACTCGGCGGAGGCGGCGTCCCGAGACGGTGGTCTCGCTTTGTCGCAAAGGCGAACCCGCTGATGCCCCGCTCCCTCGGCCGGGGCAGGCGAGCCCGGCAGGCAGCTCTGGGACTTTTGCGGCGGGAGGAGGTCGTGGGGGAGAGCAGAGCGCGAAAAGGTATGGGAGAGGAGGGGTAACCAGCAGGGCAGCGGTCCCAGCCCCCGCGCTGCCCGGGTTCCACGCTGCGGTGCGTACGGACTCCTTCGAGTAAGGTCATCCGCGAAGTCGTACCTGTAGGAACGGGAACGGAAGCCCGGCGTGGGCCATGATCCCGGGATGGGAGACCTCCTCTCGGGCAGCGGAGTACCCGAGAAGCTGCGGAGCCAGTGCGCCGGCAGTGCCGGCTCCGGGGGCTCGCCGGCCGCTTGGGAACGGAAGGGGCAGCGCGGTGGAGGACGCGCTATAATTAGCGCGGAGCAGGAAATATGCTTTTCCCGCTCCATTAAATGCTGATATTAGGGAGGGAAAAAAAATCTTTCCTCTTGGCCGAAGCTAAGGCACAAAAAGAGCCTCTTCTCTCCTGGGGGAGCGCCACATCAGGGGCGACACAAAGCCGGGCAGTACCAGAGAGGGGGAGCCTAGCTGGCTTGGCTGGAGCGAAGGGACGGGGCTTGCGGGAAGACCGGGAGCCCCCCGCCGGTGCTTGCGAACCGGGCAGTGTCTGCTTGGGGTGCGCAGCACCCGCCAGGTGAGGGGGTTATGCTGAGGTGGTTCCTCCCCCAACAAGTTCCGCGGCGGAGCTCAGAAACTTTTCTAAATTAAACTCTAGTGACAACTGATAGGGTGTTCTGATGGGTTTCTATCCCAATAGATGTAGGCAGACTCGCGGGAACCCCTCGACAAAGCCCATCCCTCCTTCCCCCGCGCCGAGCTCCCGGCTCGGTGGCCGGGCGCAGGTGCGCCTGTCACGGGGAGAGGCTGCGGGCGCGGGGCCGACGGGCGCAGGTGGGAGCAGCCCTGCCAGCGGTGTCCGGGCGCGACCCCTTGTGAAAGAGGCTCCGGCAGCGCCGAGCCGCGAAGCGCCGCCGCCGCGGGAGCTCGGTGGGGACGGAAGGCTGGCGAGGCGGTGGCGGCTGCCTGCAGCCGGGCGTCCCCCGGCCGAGGCGAGGAGAGCCGGAGCAACCCGCCTCTGGCTGCGGGGAGCCTCCATCCCGGCGGTCGGCAGCGCCGTACCGGGAGCGGGGCGGCGGGCTGCCGGCTCTCCAAGCGACGCACGGCATCGTGCGGAGGGGGGCGACGACAAGGGGACTCACCCGGGCTCGGCGGGACGGGGCTGGGGCCGCCGCTGCCGCCGCCTGGAGGTGGGGCGGTCAGGTTGTTCTGGCTCCCGGCGGCGTCGGGGGGCCGAGGGGACACGGCGCCCGCCGCCGGGGAGAAGCGTCGAGGCTGTGCCGGGGCGGACAGAGGCTGCCGGAGGAAGATGGTGCTCCTGGGGAAACAACACCCTCCTCTCCCCCGCCTCTCCCCGGCGCGGGCGGTCTGCTCAACTTTGATTGCGAGGCGAGGGCATCCTGCCCCCGCCGCTCCCCCCTCCCGGGATGGTTACATACAAAGGCTGCTTTCCAGGAACTTTCCAGGAACCGCATCATGTGACAGGACCCGCTCCGGCGCCTCCGCCGCGATCGCGGCCAGCCGGGGCCGACGCACCGAGCCGCCGCCCCTGTCACACCAGGGCAGCGGCCGCCGAACGCTGCCCCGCGGCCCCCCCGCCTCCTCCCCCTGCGCCCGCGGAGCCGCGGGCGACGCGCAGGTCAGTGCCCGGGGCTGCGGGGGGACCGGGCCGGCGGGAGCGCGCGGGGCGCCCCGCGGGCGCGGCGGGACCCCGGAGGGAGCGGGGCGAGCGCGGCCGCCCGTGCCGGGGCCGGAGGGGCGAGGGGCGCCCGGCCCGCCCGGCGCCGGCAGCCGCGGGCACCTGAGCGCGGCGGCGGGGCCCGCCCGGGGGCCGGGAGCGCCCGGGGGCCGGTGCCAGGAGCTCCCTGCCAGGGACTCGCGGCGGCCGAAGCTCCCGGGACACCCCACCCTGGTCTCCACCCCCCTTCGCCCTCCGGCGCTAAATACCTCGTTGCTACAAACAGCCATTGCCCGCCGATGCGCGCGCCGATTTCCTCCCCCTCCCCCCCCCCTTTTTTTTTTTTTAATTATTATTCTTTTTTTTAAATAATCACGAAGCTGTTTTTCGGCGTAAAGATGGTTGATTGCGCCCTGGGTGCTGCTCGGTAACCAGCCACCTTTCGCCGCTGCCCCGGCGGCCCCGAGCCGACTTTAGAAAGAGACACACGCAGAGGGGAAAAGGGAAAAAAAAAAAAAAAAAAAAAAAAGGAGAGAAAAGAAAAGAGGGAAAACAAAGCAAAAGTAGCCGTAATAGTCTCACTCCAGCCCTTGGCTGCAGGTTAGGGCTCCCTGCAAATTGTACGGGGGTATCTGGGAGGGAGAATTGACGGCAGAAGGATTACGGGGTGTCTTTTTAAAGATTTCAGGAAAGAAGCCCAAACCTACAGCATAATAAAAGATAGTATCTTTAAAAATCGGGGCGGGAGGGGCGAGGGAGCCTTTGTTATCAGAGGGGAAATGAATATGTATGAGGCTGCCCTGTCTGGCTGAGGGAGCGGAGCAGCTCCCCTGCACAGAGAGAGCTCCCAGGCTGAGACGCTGCCTTGGGTCGCACTCCCCAGTACCGTCTGAAATGCAACGTTTCTTAAAAAATTTAAAAAAAAAAAAAAAAAAAAAGGACTGAGGAAGGATTACAAATCCTGAAGGATTTTGTAACAGTTATTGCTTATAATTCTTAAGCATCAGAGGATAAGAGAATTAATAGTTATCTTAAAAATTAAGTTCTGTATTTAGTGATTAAGTAAATTCATCTGAGAAAAAAAAAATCTACTTTGTTAAGTGAAATATTGGCCAGCATGATTTCATCTGTTTGTAATGCCTGGGTGCTTTTGAATTTAATTTATTCAGTTTATGAAAAAAAGGTGGTTTTAATCACTGGCAGCAGCACAGATTTAAAATGAGGTCTGAGGAACAAACACGGGCTTTCTTAAGCATTCTCAGAAATGGTTTAAAACAATTTAGGTCTTGAAGGTCATTCTTGTTCCTGTTTTTGTCTGTGAAGTTCAGATAGCCTCAGATCCAGCCTCCAGTGACAGTTGTGGAATTCCCACTAACTTTTTTCGTTGGATTGATATGTAGAGGGGAGAGAATGGGTTTGTGCCCCTAGAAATTTAGTTGACAGTTCAGCTACCTATGACATAAAATCTTGCAAAAAACCTCCATTACTTTTCAGAATGGCACTGACTTCACTATGTTCAGGAGAACAATAAGAAATTAATATGGATCTATTTTTATTGCTAAAATAATTCTGTATATGTAGGCACACAGCTTTTGCTCAAAAAGTATTTTGTTCTGATATCATAGTGTTCAAATTAAGGCTGTTTCTTTGAAGTTCATTAATGCATCTTGGAGAAAAGGAATACGTCTTGTCTAGATGCAAAGCTGCTTTTTTCCAGCTTTGCTGTAGTTCTCTTTCCCTGTGTTATTTTATTAATGGGATTTTTATGTGGATAGTATCTCAAGACTTCCTTTGCTTCTGCTGTTTATTCGTCACTTGAAGTCATAATAATTTGTTTCTAAAACCACAGCTGGCTGCTATAAAGGCAGAGGGAGGAAGACCACGATTTATGTGGTGAATGAGAAACAAGAACAGAAGAATGTAATAAATGTTTGTTACTTAAAACTTCAGATATTGTTATGAGAAAGGTAGCATAAATATTAAATAGGCAGTATATCAGCAGGATCTTTCCTAAACAGAGTTCTGTTAATTTTTTTTTTTTTCATGAGAACCTAATGTCTCTTAAAAATAGCACTAAATATCTGATAAACTTACAAGAGTAATGAAATTCCAACTTAAAAACTGCAAATGGATCTTTAAATGACAATCCTGGCACCTCACAGGAGTGCTCTGGTTTACAGTCACCTTTATTCTCTGGCTTGAGACATCTGAAAGTGCTATGGGCTCCGTGGGCTATGCTTGTATTTTACTGTTTCTTTCAACAATGTTACTTGCTCTTTTTCTGCTCTGTCTGCCTAAGTCTTCCATACAGTCACAAGAGAGAAAAGAAATAACTGTAAGGGTAAGAAAAAGTGACTAAATGAAATTACTTTTGGGACTACGGGCTGTACGTAGTGCATGAAACTACTTAAAGCTACTTTTTAGTTTTTTGGCACTGGGATATTTAATACAGGTTTGGTCTGCCTCAAGAGTTTTACTTTATAAAAATCAGAATGGAGTAGGAGAAAGATGTGAAATGAAGAAAGAGAAAAGAAGGAGCAGACTCAGAAAACTTAGTTTTCCAAAATAGGTTTTTTTAATCTGCCATGTAACAAACAGGAATTCTTCTAAACAGTCACTAATACAAAAACTATATACAAGTGAGGATTTAAAAAATTTTTGTGCAATTCAAACCAAATGCTTTATTTATTTTTAATCTGTTGTTTTGGGGTAGCAATTCTAGGAGAAATATTGCTGTACATATATAAATATGAATGCTTCTGAGCCAGTTTTAGAGGCATATCATCCAACTGGAGATGAAAGGCACAACTTTAGCAATCTCTATTTTTTTTCTGATACTACTATTCATGAATGTTGGTTCTGACTGTATATTATCCATATAGTAGATATTTTTAATCTAGTTTTGTATTAGTAATGAAAATATGAACATTAAGGGTTCTTGAAAATCACAAGCAGAATATATTGTTTGAGCTCAAATGCACTCAAATGCATATGCCTAAGACAGGGAAGGATGAGTAAATTTGTTTTTTATTTTTCCTTTAGGCAAAAATCCCTTTCATGACCAAGGAAGGAGGCAACAACATTCTTACAGCCCTGAGAAGTGCCTGTTACTAGAAATGATTTTCACTTTGTTCCTGAAAAGCACGCCAAGTTTACTGGTGAGCTCGTACACTGATTTATTTATATAATATGATGTGAGCAGAGGGGGGTAATGTGATTTTGACTCAGCTGATTTTGCTAAATTTGCTCTTATTCACTGAAAACATTTACTGATCTATTAAGATAGATTTACCTAGCTACCTGGAAGAATACAAGGGGCCTTCCCCTGCTCTCTTCATGCTTAACTTCCCAAAGATGCAGCACAGAATATCTGTTATCCATGCACACCATTTGGTCAGTTAAAATCCCCTTCAGTTAAAAGGACAGCTATTGCTTATCACATAGCTCTACTTACTGAACGTATTTTGACAACTGTTTACCTGAACTAGTCTAAACAACAATGTACAGCTGCCATGGTTTCCCTGTCCTGGGATTGCAGTCTGGTTCTTGAGCAGAGAAATGGGAATATTGAGGCTTTGGCTCCAGCAGATTGGAATGTGTTAATTGTAACTCCACAGCACGAGAAAGGTCTGCAATGTGAACTCTTTGAGGATTTCTCACTTAGCAGTTAGGAGAAAGGTTTGCTTATTTCACAAAGAGTTCCTAAAACATAATAAATAAAACATAGGGAAAACAAATATTTCAGTGTATGGGATCATCCTGCCCTTTCCAACTGCCTGAGGTACAGCATGTTTTGATGAAATAGATTAAGATTTATACCAAACAGTTTTACTCTTTACCAGCTGCCACCTTATTTCCTGCTATTTTTATCTATTCACATGTGAATGCTTTGCTTTTCTTATTATACATTTGGTAAAGGAGAATAATAAAAGAATTCAGTGAATAATTTCTATAAATCAGGGGTGCTCTAAAAGGAAAGCAGCACTTGTGATTTAAAAGCAAACATCAAAAGATGGCATCAAGGGAATAATACTTTGAAATAACATCTGGATTCTTTTCTTTCAGAGACAGTTGATAAAAAGAAGGATCATTCCCTTTGGTTCAGTGGATAGGTAGACAGATAATCACTGTCAAGCACAAAACTGACCATAAAAAGGTGGCATTCAAGTCCATCTCTCATCTCATCCTGTGCTATCTACTGTCTATAAGTAAAGGCCTAACCTGCATTGAGTAAAAGGTTACCTAGCCACTTGGGATCTTCAATGAAAAAAATTAAATGTAGTGCTTGCTTAGTTTCTCCAATTTACTATTTACAATTTAAGGTAAAACCAAATTAACATAAAAATACTTTCAAAAGGCATGTAAAGGAAAAGTAGAATGTGGTGACACAGGGTACTAAGTATAAAAAAACAAGGAGAATTTACACAGCAGTTTTTACTTTATGCTATGCTAGGCTTCCTTATAAATACCAGAATTCTGGTCTATCACTGTGTCATTTTGTGAATTATCAAGTTTCACTCTGACTAAAAGTAGCCAAATATTGGTGAAAGTTATTGGAGAATAAGTTGTAAATATACATGCTTTGGTAGCATTTTCTTCTCATTCATGCTTCCTTCCCACGAACAAGGTAGAAAAAAGGAAAGGACCAATTTTGGTACAGTCTTCAAACAACTACAAGGAGAATATTTGATATGGATTTTAATATTCAGATTATAGCATAAAATGCTGTGACTGTAATATTTATTTACCTTGGTTTTTTGACTGAGAAAGTGCATATAGGTATATATGTGCACTACACCTATGCATACACACGTTCAGAACCATGCTCCTTGAAGTTTTGGATTTTTGGAGAAACATACACTCTTGGGTTTAGTTTTTTTTTTAGAAAAATCCTAGAGATAGCACAGCTGAAAGCACTGTGAAATCTTGCATTCTTGTCCTAGATGCTGCCAGAAAAAACAAGCCTTTTATGCTTGAGGAGGCTTGAGATGTTTTTCTGCCAGTTGCAAGTCCTACGCCTCAAAGTAAAAGAGAGCAAGTAATGTCTGTGAAAAAAGGTTTCCTGACAGACAGCATGAAAGCAGCTCTCCTATGCTTTGCCAATCCATAAGTAATAAAGTTCCTTTGTTGGCAGAAAGTCAGTTTTGAAACTAATAAGGAAAACTAAAACAGGTGATGCAGTGCCTATCTCTAAAAGGGAGATTTTTGAGTGAAAAGTGAAGTAGAAACTGGGTTGTGTGTCTCTGAATAAATGGCCTCCCATCAGAAAACGATTAATTTTAAGTCACTGTTCTAGTTCTTATATTAAGGATAGTTTAATTCACCCAGACCTATTTGGCCTTGAGGATGAATTCCTACAATTAAGTGTTTATGATTGAAAGTGCTGCCATGGAGAGCAGACAGATGAATATCATTTTAAGAGTACTGTGAATCATTAAATGAGTTGTAGAACCTTTTTTTGGGCATGAGCCACTTCTAAATTTCAGGCTAAGGCTGTAATAGACTTCAGCATAAGGCCTGACGTGTTGCTGTACTTAGGAGTTTGAATAACAGGATAATCAACGTTTACTAATGTATTTATATAACCTTAAACTTCTTCCAGTTAATTGAAAATAGGTTGCCTGTTGTATGTGAATATGCTGCTGGGTTCAGATACATTTTTCAGATCAGTGCATTAAGTGTTAGTGTCAGGTAATGAACTTAACCTGCCTCTGACGTGTTGGCTTCTTTTGGCTCAAGATAGGTATGGCTGCTTTCCCTGCCTCAGTGTAGAGGCTGCATGTGGAATGTCATACAAACCTGGACAGATGACAAGAAAACAGTGCTAGCTGCCAACTACCCTCTCTCTGTTTGTCAGGATTAGTGCTTGCTTTTTGTCAGGATGGCTCCACGCCTCGTCCTGTATCTGACTGGCACTCTGGGAGGATGCAGCCTGATGAAATGCTGGCCAGGCAGGCTGTCAGTTTTAAGGCTCAGGAGAGGAAACAGACATAGGGCTACTCTTTCTGGTTTAGGAAAGCGCATTGGTCCACAGCTTGCCTTTTCTTGGCACAGCCTGTCCATTCCCAGAATTGCTTGCTCCCCCTGTAAGCAGTTTTTCCAGGTATGTGGAAATTAAAGCTCAAACAGTAGTAGATAAAATTGGACAGGCTGCTTGAAGCAGTATCTCCCCCTGTACTGTACCCAAAACCATCCTGTGGCTCTGACAGAGCTCTGCCTGCAGCAGGGAAGAGAAATTAACTCACGCATCTCCTCCTTAACAACTTCAGCTTTCAGACTGGTGTTTTAAGAACAATTCCAGTTTCAGTGTGGCTTCAAAACTGCCATCCATCAGGAGCAGCCTCGTGAGCTGTTTGGTCTTGAGATGGCAATTCTGTCCTGAGGTGGGGTGAACGGCTTGGGGGGAGAGTAATAACTCCTGCAGCCATCTGATTTTAATCCCTTACCATATGTGACTCGAAGTCCTTAGATGCCCTCTACTGCCATATACCAGAATTAACAGATGGCTCTGTGTAACCAAATTCAGATTTGCTTGTTATTCTCTCTGTTCTTATAAATGAACAGAGAAGGGGAAATAATACCCATAATTATTACAAAATATGCAAAGCATTTTATAAAGTGTGAGTTTGGGCTAGACATATTTTCTGACTTTCAGTGCCATTGCCCTACATTTCAAAATTTAACACTAATTTTAGTAGTCTCTTCAGAGCTCATTTCTCTGATAAATTATCCCTCTGTGAATAAATGTGATCTGGAAAGATGCCTGAGGCACAGCAGAATTTTTCCCCAGCATTTCATGCCACATGATGCCAGACAGAAGGAAGCTGCACAACCTGCTGCTGTAGATCAGCCTTTGTTCTGCGGAGGAAGGAAAGGATGCATTTAGCCATTGGACATATCTTTTGCATAACACAGAACAGCAGGTAAGAGTGAACCTAAAATGGAACAAGAATGAAATTTCTGTCCTACCTTTGCCTGTGTTATGAGAGGTTTTGTGTGCTGGCAGGCACAAAGCAATCCTAAGTCAAACAGGACTAATCTTGGAGAAGATCACTCCCCAGGCTCTTAAGAATGAAGTGCCTTTGCGGTGCATTGGCTTCAGCTGTGTTGGGTATGTCAACTCCTTTTCCTTCTATAAGGAAAAGCCAGCAAAACAATCCCACCTTTAACTCCCTGTCCCAGGCTGAAATTTGAAATGAGTGGGTTTGGGCCAAATTAGCAGCCATATTTTGTGTACATTTTTAAACAAGCCTCACCTTTCCTGAGGACAGTATTATTTCTTTCTGCTCTAGGTGTTTGCTGGTGATGTTACAAATAGAAGCAGGCCCAGCAGGAGGGAGCATGAGCTTTCCAGTGGAACCTGTGACAACAGGGACCTGCTCCAGGTAAATGGAGGACACACAGGAGAGCCTCTTCCAGGCCAGTAAAAAGCCTGAGTTCATGAAGGGTGCAAATTTCACACTGTGCTTTCTTTTCCCTCCAGCACAGTCCTCTACTTTCAGGCACGCTGGTCAAGAATATGCTGCTTACATTTTTCAGGAGCTTTTATAATTTTTTCAGAACATAATCTCAAACTAACATAAGCCCGTAGCAAAATCTTATTGTGAATGGGGGCTTTGTTTCTGAGAGACTCTTTTTGAAAATGCCAGGTTATCAGCTAGCCCTTGCATAACAGGCTGAAACAGGAATTTGTTCATATGGCTTTGTTACAGCATATTCCTTCCTTCAACCCGTATCTCCACTTTCTCCAAGAAATACATAGAGCTCTTCAAGTCCTCCTGGCAGGTGGGCTATGTAATGTTATGGTGGCAAACCTGGAAAGCTTTACCAATTCATACCATCCAACAATGTGGTTCATTGCATGTATTTTCATTAGCCCCATTTTCCCAGTTTCTTTAAGGGCATTTCAATCTTTCAGTGGCTTTTCTTCTTCCCCTATCCATCAGGGAGTGAAATCATATGTCCACAGAATGTAAATAACAGCTGTTTCTATTCAATTTGCATTTATATGCTTAGCACTTAAAAATAGCTTATTTCTAGAGGCTTTCATAATCTATTCAAAATTTCTTCTTAGTCAGAGGTACTAGCGAGATGTTAATGAAATCCCTTTGGACTGGCTGATCAAAAAGGCACAGCAACAACAATGAAATTCTTCAAATGACTGATCAGTTATGCTTCTGAGTTACTCTTCAGCAACTGACTGAAGTATATCTTTTAATCTCCTTGGGCATTTTAAGATCACTTCCTTGGGCTGCTCTAACAGGGCAAAATATGCCAGGTAAAAAGATGAATGGTTAAAAAATCTATGCTGAAATGGTAGTGTATTTCTAGAAAAATTAATTTATTATACAAGCTGAACAGGGAAAAAAACCAAACAAAAACAACACCTGGCAAGGTATTTAAAGGGAACAGCTCATTTGCCAGTGTCACAGATCTTTGAATAAACAAACCCCTTATGCCCGGTGAAAAACTGAAAAACAGCTTTTTGATTTTTATACTATTTTCTTTTGTTGACATTTCATGAACCCTAAAGAGGATACACATTTGTATTTATTAATGCCTAAATGAACATTTTAAGAATTACGTCCAATTACTGTGGGTTTTTTCCCTCCAGAAAACTTTGGAAGCCTTTCACCTCATTATTTTGCCAAGTGTCTCACCTTGAATCTTCAGATTTCTTTGATCCTCTGAAGACTGAAAATTACAGAACAATGACATTTAGTGACCTTCGGTATGGTTCGTTTACTCCAAGGTTGAATGTGTAAGAAGATGCTTACTCCTAAATGCAGATTTTGTTTGGTGTTACAGAAAAGCACTTTCTTCTCTGCATAATTGTTTATTCAGAAGAAAAATCCTTTTATTTTTACAGGAGCCTCAACAGGGGCATGTCTGAATGGGAGACTCTGGATTGGTGACTGAAACTGTTTAGAAAATACTAATTACATGTGTGAATTGCTGTGTGTATAAGCCTGTGCCAGACTTATTCAGACTTGGTACTGTGAACAATGGTAATTTAAGATAAGGTAATCTTTAAAAATGCTGTGGGTTCACACTACCTGATTTCAGAGAGCAAGCTTGTCTTTCTGCATTTAAAAAAAACGTCCCTGACGTCAAGAGGTAGGTAAGAGGAATATTCACACTAGCTGTGCTAGTTCCCTCCAGAGCAGACTCCTGTATTCACATCCCACAGTGCTCCTTGGACTCCTTCTGGTGCCCCTCTAGAGCCAACATGGAATTGTGATTTTTCTGTGTTGCCTTTCAGTCTGAAGTTTGTGCAATGGTGTGAAACTGTCCCTCAGCCTGTGAGAAGGGTGCTCCCCTGGCAGCAGAGGGAGGGTACGTGCTGCACCTCCTGGGATGCGGTAAGCTTTGAGGGCACAGCCAGCCTGGGTGGTTCAGAAGAGCACATCCTGTGAAGTCAGGCAGGATGAGACCTTGGCAATGGTGCTTGCTGCTGTCCCTGCAGCAGTGGGAAGCCATGGCTTTCAGGAGGGCTTCTGGAGCTGTGGGAGCAGCAGCAGCAGCGGCCTCAGCTTTGCTCCCCGACTGCCACATAACAACGTGCCCAGAGGGACCCTGAAGGGGTCCCTGCTGCCGGCGCCACCTCGGTGTGGGGAAGCCCAGGGCCCTGGTTTCACCTGCCAGAGTCACACAGGTACTTTCACTGCAGAATAAATGCAGCACTGCCAAAGAAACACTCGGCTTTTCCTGCATCATTTCCACAAAGTCGTGAGTTAGAATCTTGGTTGTATTGAAACAGAACTCACCCAGTTCTAACAATTCAAGCTTTAGTCCCTGGACTGGACAAGGCCTGCTAGGCACTGTGCAGGTACTAACCACTGCTGCTCTTCTCTTCACAGCCCATGGTGGCACCTTTCAGCCCTACCAGTCTTACTTCAAATCTTTCTCAAACAAATATGGCCATATAAAGCCAGTCAATTGTAACCCCATGCAGCCAAAACTAGAGCGTGTTTTTTTCAGTATTAAAATACAAATATATGTTCTAGAAAGGCAATTTCTCTGTCATTTTTCTGACCTCTGCTTATGAGGAATTTTCCATGAATTTTATTTGCTCTGTGCTTCTACTCTGGATAGGAAATCCTTTTTTCTTAATCTAGTTCTAAATTTTGTGGAACTCGCCACCACTCTGTTACTCCATCACTAATGCCAGGGTTTTACCTGTAGGAAAAATGGCATGGGGGAAAGGGAATTCTGTTAACACATGTTCTTGGAAAATAACAAATGAACCTATACTGAAGCCAGTCAATATTAAAAATTACATAATAAATTTTTAAAAGTATATGAAGCCTTATGTCACTTATAACAACCAAACAAATATTGTTACTTATAACAACCAAATAATTAAGGGTCAAGGAAATTTTTTTCCTAGCATTTGTTTATTATTCAATAAAAATCATCACTTTGTCTTAACTAAAGCAAATGAAGACCACTCCTGCAGCACAGCTCTGATGCAGTGTAACTCCTACAGACAGTGGCTTCAGAAAAACAGTACTTAGCATATTATTTGTTTAAACAAATCAAACACATTTGAATGAGAAACTAGCAGTGTTTAAGACAAGAAACCTCAGCAGTGTTTAAAAAACTTGGTGCTAATGACTAGGATTGTTTAAGAAACAATCATCTTTGGATGAAACTATTAAGCTCTGTTTTGTTACCATTAGTGAGTAGGAAATACATGTTTATACAGGAGGGTCATGCTTCAATAGTTTAATCTTTTACTTAGGTTAATTTTTATTCAACATGGTAATGGCTTAGTGCAATTACTTTTCACTGTTCTTTGAAGTTTTCTCCGTAACTTTCATGGTCAACATTTTATTAGTTTTAGCAGAAGAGATGCTAAAAACCAGTTCTTGCAGAATTTTTTTAATCATCTCACATTTTCCTGGTAGGGGGATTCTTTTGCTGAGTAATCAAACTTTGGTAGCAGTCAAAACTGGTCTTATTTAAAAGGTAAACTGCCTCTTACATGTTTTTCATCTTGACAAGCAGTAAAGCTGAATATAAGCACAACCTTTTTCTGTATTTATGTTTGATAAAGACCAGTTGGCAAAGCTTCTTAGTTCTACTGGCTGTGCCAACATCTTGTGTTGTCTCCATACAACGAAAAACTGTATGATACATACATCTACATCATGACCTTTAATAAAGTGGCATGCCAGTCCATAAGCTTCTACTCCCCCAGAAGCCAGGAAATGCAAAATTGCTGACCAAACATGCTGATTAGTTCATGCAGCTTCCACACACCTCCCACTGTCTGATCTGCAGTGTTCCAACAGCTGTAGTTATACACAGTGGAACTAACATTCTGTATCAGTTGTATTTGAAGTTTCAGGTAATTCCATGCAAATTGCCCAGTAAATCATAATTCATCATGTTTGCTTTTGTAGAAGCACCAAAAGATAACAGTTGAAATAATAGGCTCATTTCATAAGAGGTACCAGAAAGATATATAAATAAGTAATTATGTTATTTCTCCAAACAGCTTATTATTTTTAGCATTACAGGGTTGATTAATTATAAAGCGAGAATTAAAATTTCATACACAGTATACATTTAGAAATTAAATGTGTGTGAATTACTCTATATAGAAAACTAAGAGCTCCTATATACAGACTACATACTACTGAAGGCTAACAGAAACATCAAAAATGGTTTTATCTGAATTTTAAGAGTATTTTGCACAGTTGTGCTCCTACATTAAAAAAAAAAAAAAGATAAAGGCCCCAATATAGATAAAAAAATATCATCTTCATCCTCCCTTCACAGAAAAGGAAAATGCATCTTCAGAGGACAATTGTGTGACATATTCTAGCCAATAAAATGTTAAAATAAGATCAACTGACTGTTGCATGTACTTTTTCTGTGCTGACTGACCATAAGGGGAGCCTTTGAAGATTAACTCAGGTTTAGATGTCTAATTAGTATCTGTCTCAATCTTGGAGATAACCCCAAATTTTATGTATCGTAGGTACACAATTTGTTCCTTTATACTGGTGACTAGTGGGTTTGCTCTAGGTCAATTTTGTTATATACAATATAACAATGTAACAAAATAGCAAAACAATAACAATATAACAAAATAGCATTAAAACAAAATATGCATATTTTGTAGCATTAAAACAAAATATACATCATCTATTACAGATGAGGAATGCAGCCTACATCTATTTTATCTCTCCATTTTATAACGTTGTATTGGCTTTGAGGATGGAATGAGCATGTGAGAAATTACATGCTGCTAAAATTCATAGACGGGAGAAACTGAGAAATGCAGCGCTGGCTTTGACAAGCAGTCGGTACTGTGACTTATAATGACCTGCCACAAGGATTTATTGTGGCACAGCAGAATTTGGACATGACAGATGAAGTTCAGACCTATTATAACAGCAGCAAGAGAGAAGTTTCCTATAGAACTTCATAGCTGGATGGGGAGGAGGGATGGCAGGATGGGTGGGCAGATGGGCAGGAGGGTAACTGCTGCCTTCACTGCAATCTTGGGGAATGAAACAAAGTCATGACATTTGTCACATGCCCAGCAGCACATTCCTCCTGTCTCCTGTGTGCCAGTCCCAGCGTCTGTCCGTCTGTCTGGTGGGGAAACCAGTTTAGGAACTGATGAGCCAAAGCCACTTGGCTGCTCTCATTCCAGCCAGGCTGATCAGCAAACCAGCTACACTTCCTGATCCTGCTTGTCCTGGGGCTGCCACGGTGCAGGGACAGGGACAGGGACAAGGACGAGCACAGCAGCAGGGACAGGGCATTGGCACAACCCTCTGCTGCCAATTTGCGCTGTTATTACTGCCCCACTATCGCCTCATTTTTTCCCCAGACTGGGATGGTGGAGCTCTTTTTATTTGTCTCTGAGACACCCTACAAAAGTTAAACAGGCAAAAAACCTTTGATCCTTTAAGTGCAAGTCCTTTGGGAGGTGTTAAGGAGCGCTTTTTGCCGCAGTGCTCCCGAGTGTCAGGAAGGGAGCAGCCCAGGGCCGCCTCTCGGGGCTCAAGCTGCCGCAGAGCCGGTGTCGATCCCGGTGCCGGTGCCGCTCCGCCCTGGGCGGTGCTGCCTCCCGGTGGTGCCGCACGCAGCCTGCACGGCAGCTCCCGCGGCGCGCACCGAAGGGAAAAAGCCTCTTCAAAGCATCAGCTCTGTTTTAATCTGGGGATAATTAGAGGAGAGGAAATACTTCTTTTCGCTGAGGCACTCAGATTAATTGAACTGTGATTTAAATGGTCCGAATTCCTGCTCGGGAGCACTGGAACAGGCTGCCCAAGGAGGTTGTGGAGTTTTCTCCTCTGCAGACATTCCAAATGCACCTGGCTGTGTTCCTGTCACCTCCTGCAGGTGACCTTGCCTTAGCAGAAATGTTGGACTATATGATCTCCAGAAGTCCCTTCCAAACCTAACAATTTTGGGAGTTAAGGGCAAAACTTTTGATACATGACTGAAACAGTTTTCTAATGGCATACAGACCAAGCAAGGCTTGAGGAGACTTTTAGTGAGACTTTTGAAAACCAAAAATCCCTCAGTAAGATGTACCCAGCTGTCTACTACCCACAGCAAGCAGCCTAAGATGCTCTGGAACTCAACAGCTACTAGATACAAAACAAATGGCTAAGTGCCCAAACTGGGATACAAAGTGCCAGAACAGACTTAACATTGCAAATTTCATGCAACTTAAGTTTTCAATTACAAAGAACAAGGGCAACAGAAAACAGAAATCCCAAACTAACTTTCAATTTTTTTTTTTTTTTTTTTTGCATAGAAGTAGAACAATAATCAAGTGGATGAGTTCTGAATTCCAAGTTTCCAAGTGAAGAGAAACAAAGCCAGTTGTTTAAGACCTAGAAAACCAAGAACAGAGCTTCAGATTACCATAAGAGTAGTATTTTAATTGTGTCATGCCTCGGGTAACTCAGGAAAAAGATTTAGTAAAAGAGAACACAGTAAGACTGAAAGCAGCACCACAATGCAGAGAAAGATTTTAAAACATCAATGTTACGAATCAGTAACAAAAGGGCACAGGGTACATGTAGTGAACATGTGTTTTAGACAGTTTCCAGCCACTGGTCAGAAGAGGAAGTACTTTAAAGATAGCAGCCAAGCACATAATAGATTTTTAGCTCTCAAAATGCCTGAAAAGCATCCAAAATGTTTGGGAAACATTGTGCAAGCCAGTATTTCTACAGTGATTGTGGATGTTTGATCACAAACAGGGATGACAGGCAAGAACAGACAAATGTCATAACAGAAGGTTATGACTGCAAAGGTTTCTCTGTAAAGCAAAATTTCTTAGCAGCATTAGGCAGCAGTAAGCAAAAATATGGGAAAAAGGATGGGGGAAAATAATTTTAAGTTGAAATTAGTCCAAGGATATATCTTCTTATACTGAAGTCAAACGGTGACAAATTAGGTCTCAGCTTTCCAAAAATAAAAGGGACTCAATTTTCTGCATTGGAACATAAAACATTGCATAAGATGTAAGCTCACTTATACACCAGAGTCCTCACCAGGCACCACATGCTGATGAAAATACCAAAATTTGTTGTACTACAAATTGCTACAATCTATTCAAAAAGTTATATTCCAGGCAGAAAAAGCCACTATTATGTTCATGCAATTGAACTTACAGAGTTAAGCAGCCATCCTTCACAGAGACCCCACAGACATTACTTCACAGTAGCAGACTTATTATGTGAGCAACACACCATTAATAACAAGCCAAAATCACTTGGCTCATGTTGGCTTGAGCACAGACTCTGATATCTTATAAGCACAAAAGAGTGAAGGAGCAAAAGGATTTCATGCTCTGCCATGATGAACCATTATCAGCTACCCAGCATTTGGAGTTAAAAATGCACTGGCACTAGTTTTCTGTATAAATTCCCACAAGTATTTAAAGGCAGCCTTTTTACACACATCCAACATTGCTTTTTTCACAAATAAAGGATGTTCAAGGGAAAAAAGGTTATTCAGTAGTATCTTTAGAAACTAACTAACAGTTGAGATGTAGTTTCTCTACACCTCAACTGAGAAGATGAGTGGTACTCAACTTCTAGCAAAATCTGTAGAAAATGCATGGTGGTGAAATGACACTAGACTAACAAAAGAAACAAACCCCTTCCTAGTTTATCCAAATTGCTTTGGAAGGGAAATGCAATAAAAATATATGATGTACATGAGACAATTATTTTCTGATTATTTAGAAGGATCTACTAAGAAGGCTTTATGAAGTCACTGGCATCTCTGCAGCAGCATAATGTTCCAAGCTAGCCCTTTCTATTAGAGGGCTGATGCCTAAAACTGTAGACTGGAACAAAGGTTTTTTCCCTTTTCCTGAAGGAAAAAAAAGCTACATGACATATACAGGAGGAAGAACATTTAAGCAGTACACAATGATAAAGCAATGAAGTAGAAGCAGACCAAACTCCTACTGCGATACAGCTATTCCAGCTTATGTATGAACACAGCATCCTCACTCAGGGGTTGATCAGGTGGGATTAAACAAACAAAAAACCCCCATGAACCACAAATGCACACAGAAGTTTGTAGATACCTGAGAATGCTGGATGATTTTGAAGAGCAAGTTACTGTGTCTTGGATGCTAAAAATTAACCAAGTTGGCCAGTTTTCCATACACAACAACAGGCTTAACTACAATCACTTGGCTGATGTATAATTAAACATGGAGCCAGGTATCTCACAAGTGTAACAGAAGAAGAAAACCAGTTTGTTTTCACAAATACCTCACATAATATTTTTAATAAAAACTATTTCATTAATTCTTCAATATTCAAGCTCACCTTACTAAATTCCTAAAAGAAAAAAAAAAATACTATCCCACTCAAAACCACCAAACCCTAACACATCCATTTCTAGACTTTCCATTTTGACAGAAGATTTGTATGGATTCACTTGACCAATGATAAGCCTCTGACCTCTTGAATTTAATCAGAGCACTCCATCCCTGTTACATCCTGATCTAAGACTAGTCCATTTGCTGACCAGGAATGCACAACTGCCTTCACTGATTCTCTGTTTTGTCAGTGCCATTTTGCCGCTTTTAGTAGAAAATAACAGTCAAATGAAGTTAAGCATGTTACAGCCACACATGTCACCTTCTGTAACTTTTATTTCCAATCAAAATTGACAGCAAAGTCCTGATGAACAAATTGTTATCTTGGTTATCGGTCTTTGGGAGGATTAGGATTCTTGCGTCTTCTGTGATACCTAAAAGAAAAAAACACACTGCAGTGAGTGCAAGCTGTGGACAGCCTTTATTTCTGTGGTATTTCTGCCCCCAGTGAGTGATCCGAGGTTACACAAGGAAGTGAAATACAAGATACACAAGCACAATCCATCACCACTCATTAGATGTCATCTCTGTTGTTTGTGGAGTTACATAATGCTACTCATTTCTATTGCTACATCTGCTACAAGCACGCAATAATCCAATCAGTTCTACAGCTGAATAGGCACAAAGGCTGCTGTTTATTCTTAATCCTTTGTGTGAAGTTAATTTTATTACATGGTCAGCCTTGCCTTTGGCTAAAATGATTGCCATAGAACAAAGATGTTCAAAAGAGCTGTGCCAGACTGTATGTTAAATAGTGTAATATTTTGCAGAAAAACTAAAAAACGAATTATTCTGAACAAATAATGAACCACACTTCCCTCATAATTATGCATGCTAAACAAGGCAGATCCTGTCTGATCTTCATCGAAGTGACAGCTACCCTTTGGTCATGAAAGTCCTATCTTTCCATTCATTATATCTACTCCCAAAGCACATTAATTAAAAAGTTTTCTGTGGATAGCAACAAAAAAAAAAAAAAAAAAAAAAAATTAAAATTGCCTGTATTATGTCTCCATAGCTACAAAATTACCAGCTATTGAAAGACAGCGTACCATGGAGTGGAAGGGTGTAAGACACACCAGAATGCTGCTGGTTGACATTAGTAATGCCCAGAGGTCCTCTTTAAGCTCAGTCATGTATATGTGCACCTCTCCTCCTCCTCCATTTCTGAATACAAGGCACACCAAAGAGCACTTTTCACCATTCCAAATGAAAAACCTCTACTACTCTTAAGTCTGAGAAGCATCCCACTGAGGTTGCTAAGGAATAGGCAATGCATGTTTCCAAGCTTGTTTGGTTATGTCCACTGAGGGTATTTTACATACTAGATTCTGTTATGGAACTTAGTAAATGACTCAAAGCAGTAGCTAACAGGATGTATGAGAAATTTCTGCACTGTCACATATTTTACAGAAAAAAGTGGCAAAGGCTATCAAAGGAGCAGTGTTAAAAAAAACTCTCATTATATACAGTCTTCCATTCACCCAACACTGCATTGAAAATTTTATGTACTAGCCCAAATGTTAGAGGTATCTTGTCTGACACGACTCAGCCTAGGTTGAATCTGCTCATTATATTATTCCTGCATTTCCCTTTACTTCCAAAAGGAACAGACAAATTGAAAATACTTACTGTCCCACAGGATACCAGCGATGTTTTGTTGTGTAAAACATTTTGCTGAGCTCTTCAATTGTAGGACCTCTACTGTTCTTTAGCTCTTTTTCATTCAATCTGGATTTTAAAACTTGATCAAGGTTTTCTTCTTTATTATTCACTGGATCTGGCCGTGGTATGGGCTAGCAAAACAGTAATGTATATGTATGTCCTGTTTCTCCTTGTTTTATTTAACTGAGAAAGTAAAAAAGCCAAGCTACTAAGAGTAATCTGTAGTGCTATCTAATAGCTGAAAAATACAGAAAAATACCTGCAATTACACTGGCTGTTTATGGTCCTCACCTTCCCACCCCGAATGAAACCACACCACTGTGGAGCAGATATGTCTAGAAACACCTTTTTACTCTAGGTTCTGCAACTGGTGATCCTAAAACCAGCATTCCTGTAGTCATTATTGCAGATCTCAATCTTACAATTCACTAGCTGAATCATCAGCTTCAGTTCCACTAACACAGAACTATCCACACCATTCCCAGTCAGAATTTTATTCACAGCAACCATCATAATTGCTAAAAATCTTTGCTAAAACATGTACCTTAGAGAAGAATGTCACTTCCTAATTTTTTATGCAACAGGTAAGACCAAGTTGTTTGCTTTCAATTGGAAATGTAACCACTACCACTATTACAAGTATTTTCCCTTGTTTAAGCCTTTTACACCTGTTTTTCTTGAGGTATGTGCAACTGACAGATTTAAAAATACTGCTATGTAATTTGCAGGCAAAAAGTGCTAAAATGCTTTAGGTTTCAATGGAGGATTTTCACATTGGGTACTTCAGCAACACAGCTGCCAGCTGCAGTATTTTACTAGCACATGGGAACAGGAACTTCAAACAAAAAATGTACACTAGAAAAATTTCTCTAGGTTTTAAATCACAACACTTGATATATTTTCATCAATGTAAAGATCACATTGAAAGTATTACTGATAGATAAAAATCAGTATTTAGAGTTCTTTGTGGCTTTTATGAACTCAATGCTGAATGGAACTTGAAGTTTGAGTTGAAAACAGTAGCAGCAGTATTTCTTTGTTTTCTCTTGTGCAGGAGGACATGTGAGCCATAACCTGCATTCCAATCATCCTCTCTGAGTAGTACCCATGTAGACAGACACTATTTTCTCTGTAGTGCACAAGTGTTTTAGTGCCTTTCATTCAACTAGAGCTTCTGTGTACTGTGATACCTGAGCTTTTCTCACTCTTCAACTTGCCCTTAATTCAACTAAGAGTAAACTTTTCCTTGTGGCAGCAGCTATATTCATCAGTCATTTACTTCACAGATGTGCTGAAGTAATTTCAAATTTAAAAAGATGCTCTAAAGACTCAAACCTATGAATTACTAAATGCCTTTACAAGAGTAAGAAATATAAATGTGCACATTGGACATACTTTTGTATGCTCGTATGGAATCTCAAGCGAAGGGTGGTAGCAGACAATTGTCTTCAAATCAGATGTCACTGCAAGTTCCACTTTGCTATAAAAATAAAAAAACTCATAACTTTCACAAGTACTGAACAACTGAGCAGCCCATATCCCAAAAAAACCTGGATTTGACCCTGCATTTATGAATCTGTCATAATTTCTATAAAAAAGGGTCATAAACATTTGAGCCAAACCTCCAAGTTTTTGTTTTCTCAGTCATCTTCCATTTTTTTTTCATGGAGAGGAAAAAAGGGCTAAAATAAATTATTAAAATACCTGAACATATGTGTTGGAAAAAAAAAAATCTTAAAACACTTAAATAGTTCCACATAAAGCTCTAAACTCTAAAGATTGGGATAATGATCTCTAGGACAGCATGTCTTTATAAGATGTATGCATCTGTAATGAAATAATAGGAAACAAACTCTGGGGTTCTAATGTTCCTATTATGTAAAAAAATGTTGAACAAGAAGTCCTACTTAGAGTTAATTGTGAGAATATAATTTTCTCACCTTCCTTCCCCTTCCCATGAGTCATTTAGCTTCCTAAAACTGTGGTGATATGAATTCAGTGTTTCTCACTATATTTGTACCATCTTTTCTCATTTCTACACAGATTCCCCGTGCAGCAGCACAAAAATACCTGGACCTTGTCTTAACAACAAGCATCAATGGAAATTACTACTCTAAGCTAATTTTGCTCTTCCACAAACAAAACTGCAGGGGTACTGGGAGTCATCAACATGTTTAGAACGAGTCCTGCATGACTTTTCATTACATTGAAACATTAATTTCATAACCATTACTATCAGAGACAGTACTTTAGCTGAAATTATTACATATATCCAATATTGGCAATAGATGTGTTTGATACTATTATATGATGACTTCAGGACAGAGAGAGAAAGTAGCCCTGGAATAAACATTACATGAAAAGGCCACAGAACAAAGCACATTTACATACCAATTGTAGTCTTCAGGGAGAACTGAGTATGTAGATTTATGGCAAGCATGATACACAGCTCCACCTGCAATAAAAATAAAGAACTCTGATGTAGAAACAAGCAGAGCTGTGCCCAATTAAGAAAGTTTATATTTTCAATTTTCATTATTTCCAGTCTTAATCAGGGATTATAATAATATTCAGTTTTAGATTAACATAACCCAAATACTGTCTAAATAGAAGTTCATTTTAGTACACAGCTTTCTAGCAGTGCAATCAAAAAAAAAACCAGTGTGCAGGCAGCTATGACCTATACTTACCTTCCTAGTTGTATTGCTTTCCTGAGTAAAATCACTATATGAACAAAATACCTAGAGAAGTCACCATTAGGAAATATCCTTTATATATGTAAAGAACCTTAGAGGACTTAGAGGGAAGGTCATAATTTCATTCACAGCAATATTTATTATAAAAATGAAAAGGAGGGGCTCTGACTGGATATGTAGAGAAATGTTTTCTTCATGAGGACAGCAAGCCAAGGGGATGGGACTCAGGCAGGTTTGTGAGTTCTCTGTCTTTGGAGATTTCAAAGACCCAGCAAGCCCTGAGCAACCCAATATGACTGCAGAGCTGACCCTGCTTTGAGCAAGAGCTTGGATCACAGACCACTCAAAGTCCCTTCCCCATGGTTTGATTCTCATTGTTTTAATAGGATCATAGAATAATTTAGGTTGGAAAAGACTTTAAAGATCACAGAGTCCAAACACAACTAATCTAAGTTGTTCAATAGCCCCTCACACAGGAATCATCCTGCGGGCACTGCCTTCCACAACAAAGCAGATATCCAGGCCTAAGGTGGGCCTGGGAAGTGCCTGGAGTTGACTTCTACTGAGAAGCCCTTTCCGAATTGCCAGAACCTGAGACAAATCCACATGGAAGTTTCTGTAAAGCTTTATTCAACAACTACACTTTTAGCACACAATTATGATCACAAGAAACAAGTCTTCACATGTTCTGAGCTTTCTGTTAAGTCATAAAAAGGTTTCAACTTTATCTGACATTGTTTTATTTAGACCATCTTTTAATACAAATAGGATTCTTCATGGCTGCTCCTAGCCCAGGGAGAGAGCATTCATTGTGCCAATACTGCAAAGGCTGAAAAAGCCAAGAAGAAACTTTTGTGTAGCTATTGTTCTCTCAGAAATATTTTAGATGCAAACTCTTAAATTCAGAATTACTGTTAGCACTTCCACTCTTCAGTTCTTCTAATTAAACTATTCTTAGCTATTAAGGAGTTGAGTTCCGGTAAACTGCAATTAGTTTGTATGTCTTCCTAAAATTTCTTTCCCTTCCTTGCCCACTTACCTCTAAGTGGTAACATGTCTATTCTATTTCCTCCACTACTGTCTTTTCTACCACTTTTACTATCTTCCCTATTTCCTTCTCTTGACATCTAAAACATGGACGAAAATCTAAGAAACAGTACTGCCTGTTTCTACTTGTTCTCTGTTTATGTTAAGTGAGATTTTACTATAGCCTTTTCTCACCACTTTTCTAAGTCTAAAAAAATCAACTTAAATCTTCAATGATAATCAGTGGTAAGAGGGTAGTATTTACAAGCTAATCAATCATTTGGGGTGCATCCTACTTGGACCATGAAGGTTTTCAAAGCATAAAAAAAGAAAAAAACAAATGAAGACATCCTTTAGATTACTATTAGAATAGAGCACAGACTAACAGACTTGATTCTGTTCAAACAGAAAAATCACTTCCATGCTTCACTACTTTAAACCCTACAGGAAAGAGGTTCTCAAGGAACAAATTTTAATACAGGACTTCCACAATTTCATCACTACTTACTCTGCAGTGGGACCTGCTTACAGGCTGCTGCTGAACGCATCCAGAGGAGGCGGGGCCATGCAGTTCTAAGTGACACTGCCATGGTGACAGCAGAGAGGAAGCCAGTCCTGGACAGATGGAACTCAAAGAACTTCTTCTCTGCAGAACACCCTCTGAAAGAAACCAGTTCTGTAACTATTCAGGATACAAAAGACTAACAATTAAACTTCTTGAATATCTTAAGGAAAAAAATTGTGCAACATAATTCTTCATTATCAATTGTTTATAAATCCTTATCACTGGAGATAATGGTACCTGTCTCCTTAACAGTCAAAAATAGCACAAGACATTATTTACTGAAGGTTAAACTTTAAAAAAAGCTTCCATGCCTGTGCCTTCTCACAGGCTTTTCTACTGGTACTCACCCACCTAAAACTTGCATCCTTCTTTCTGACACTCCATAAAATTACTCATGAAATATGCTTTTCTTGTTAACAATGTAAATAACATCAGCCCGTACAAAAATAGAAATACTTGTAAACTACACTTGCTGTAGTTAAAAAACTCTTGAATGCAGTTAATTGGTTTCAACCATCTCAGCAATAGACCTGAAAACTCACAAACACCATTTAGGATACCTTAAATGTTACCTAAATTTCACAGAAGCAGAAGGACACCTTATGTTTCATTTTCTACTGAAAAAAAAATAATTGCTTTAAATAGAAACTTACAGTGAAAACTAGAAAAACGTAAGTGGAAACAGTTTAAACACACACACATAAAAAAAAAAAAAAAAAAAAAAAAGAAAAAAGAACCTTTCAAAAGTACTTGAAATTTTGGGCTTCAGAACATCACCACAAACACGCATTTTCCAATTTTGACACATAATTTTTCAGCATTCTTTTTATCTGTGCCAATGCTGCTGAAGTTAGGGGAGCAGCAGCACCTACAGAGGCGCTCATAACTTGCCCTCAGAGGCTCATGAACAAAGAGGGTGCGAGGAACGCGGCGGATCTCGGTCCAAGGACAGGGTCAGGCACCTGACAGGGCTCAGCCCGTTCCCGGCCCGTTCCCGGCCCCACTGCGAGGACCGCTCCGGTTTGAATGGGAACAGCCCCATCCCTGAGACAGCGCGCAGGAAACTCCAGCAACACGCGGGAGCACGAAACCCGCGGCTCAGAACTAAAGAAGGTATTTAGCACTACAAACAAACCAAGTCACTAATCCGTCAAAGCAATGAAAAAAGTACCCGTTATGAAATCCTGAGCACGCCGCACAGGGTTCAGCCCCTCCGAACGCGGGCAGAGCCTCTCCGGCCTTGCCCGGCGCTCCCCCGCGGGCCCCGCACCAGCCCCGGCGGCGGAAGCGGCGCCGCGCGCCCGTTCCGGCTCCGGCGGCGGCTCGGCCCGCGGCACGCCGGGACTCGTAGTGCGGGCGGCGAGGGGGCGCCGGCAGCGCCCGCCGCCCCTCTGCCCTCAGCGCTGCTCCGGCACCGGCAACGAGCCCTCTGCCGCTGGATAGTAATATGGATGCCTGGCTAAGCCGGGCCGTGGCTGGCCGGGCCGGGGAGCAAGCGGACACACAAACACATATTAATGGAATCAGTTAGGTTGGAAAAGATCTCTGAGATGATCCAGTCCAGTCTTTGACCCATCTTTTTCACCTTGACACCTAGGCCATGGCAATAAGCGCCATGTGCGGTCGTTTCTTGAACACCTCCAGCGATGGCCACGCCACCATCTCTCTGGGGAACCTGTTCCATTGTTTAACAGTCCTTCCTGTGGAGGAATTCCTCATGATGTCCAGCTTGAACCTCCCTTGGCCTGAGGCCGCTTCCTCTTGTGCTGCTGTCCTCAAGAACCCAGATTCATTACCTGGTGTGCAATAAGCCAATAATTAACCACTGTGGACAACACTGTCACGGGTTGTCCAACCCCTACCTTATTACAACCTCTTTTCAGGCAGTTGTAGAGAAAGAAGAGGCCCCCCTGAGTCTGCTCCAGGCTAAACACGCCCAGCTCCCTCAGCGCTCCTCAAGGGACCCTTGGTCAAACACTGACTGCTCACCCTGCTGGTCCCTGTGCTGGGAGAGGCTCAAACCTGCAGTGGAGGCGCTGAGGTGACCTCGGCATTGGCAGCAGCTGTTCGGCTGCGGGAGGGGGCACACCGCCCCAGCCACGGGCAGCAGTGCACCTGCCGGTCCTGGGAACGTGCCAGCGTGCCATAGTCTTATATTAGCTGCAAAATAACCCCCTCTAATCCCATAATTCAAAGGGACATCTCTATTGGTTATTTCACAAGCTTGCAAGCATAGCCTGCTTGCTTTCAGGTTAAATTACACAGTGGCTGCAGCAGCTTCCTCTGTTCAGCCAGCCAGATCTTCACAGTACCTGTAACAATCTTCTACAGAGAAGGCCTGTGGATTTTATGTAGATGAAATTGCATGTTTTCAATATTCAAGGCATACAGAAAACTCACCTGAATGTCTCAGGCACACTGCTTCTCTGAGGCTACCTGCTGTACTTCTTTCATAGACTGAGTCACAAAGCATTTCAAAGACAAGGTTATATTTACAAAACATTGATAACAGGCAAGAAGAAAAGACAAAAATCAATTGTCTGACCTGCTGCTCTAGTATCTGGAATGGCTCCAGCACTTCAGGCATTTTCACATCCACAAAGCCTCTAAGTCACATCAGCAGACTGTGTCTCCATTCCTGTCACACCATTACTGTTTTGGAGACTCTTGGTTATTGTCTCCTGAAAGGCAGCAACCTTTTCCAGAAAGCTTCCAAGGATTGCATCTTTTCTGGTGATTGACTGTGGTACTGCAATTTCATGTTGTCATCAGTGAAAGCCTCACAATTTCAGCAAAGTTTATCAGTGTAGCTACACTGATAACTTCCAGCAGTATAGCAGAAGTATAGCCAGAAATCAGTAGTCAGGAGCTGATCACTCCCAGTAGCACTGACAAAGGTTTCTTCTTGAGTATTTTTCTATACGAAGGAAGATGGAAGACCCCCATTTTGAGTCTCCTTGCAATATTAGATTCATTACGCCATAGAAAAAGGGAGCACAGATGGGCCAAAATGTTTTACATACTACTTAGAGAGATGCAACCAAGGTGAGAAATCACATCTCCCCTACAAAGCTCCTCCAGATTTGTGGAGATAAACTCATTTTGTAATTCCAGCAAGTTTCTGTGTGCAGATACAGAGGCATCTGATCTGGGCTCATGCACCAAACAGAAGGAACACAGTTCTATCTATTTTCTGCTGTGTACTAGCTTATGATTCCCACAAGGAAATCCTTGTGCTATATAGGATGAGGGCAGCATCCTATACAATGAAGCAAACATCCAATACAAGCAAGACAGCGGTTCTACTGATGGACAAATAAAATGCTTTGAGGATTTTAAACTCAAGGACAGTGCTGAAAAAAAATGGCAATAAACTGTCTGAAAAAAATGCACTCTGGAAATTAAAAGAAAGGAATGAATTTTCATTTAAAGAGTGAGCTTCAGGAATATTTTGTCCATAAGCATAGTGGGGGTAGGCAGAGTTATTTCAGTATTTTCAGGATGGGAACTGCTCAGAATTCTCCACTTTCTTCTGGTCAGCTGCAGTGTGACACACCTGTATGCAAATGCAATGTGTGCTACTTGTGAGTGTTTGTGTGTGAACCTCTGAGAAGTACATTAAGCCTTCATTTCCTTCCTAGGAAATACTAAGTAAAATTAAGGCTTCTCTGACTTTTCTTGAAGATGCTTATGATTTAATTGTCATAGCTTCTTTAAAAGATTGCCTAAACTCAGGGATGATGATGACTGTGGTTGACAACTCTGATTCTTAGTTGTTTTCTCAAAAGGACATTGTTCACCCATGCAGGAGACAAAAATCCTTTGCTGTGCACTGGAAAACTTGAAATTAACTCCCTTCACAACTGAAGACCACTGTAAATTTCACCTGTTTCTTTCTCCAGTGCAAGACACTTTTTAAAAATCTTTTCTATATGGAGCTGTACCTTCTTAAAAAAAAATAAAAACCTCCCTAGCCCCTTAGAAATTGTCTCCCAATACAAAATACTAAAACTTGATATGCTTGAGTATACCAGTCATGATTACAATATAAGACTTCTGTGGTGCTCCTACATTACTGTTTCCTACATCAATTTAGTTGCTTTAATAAAGACAATTTTTTACTCTTTAATGCCATTTGTACTTCCTGAGGACTGCATACAGACACACACTTGCAGATACGTGCGCTCTCCTCAGACATGAGTTTGAAAAAGTAGAGTTTCCAATGTTCCTGATGAATGTGACCAACAAGTCTCCTAATGATGGGATATTATAGGCTGGATATTATTGAGTTGTTAATAGCTAAGAAGCTAATTCATTAACGAGATGGTAAAGATCAACAAAAGCTTTAATTTGAAGCTACAGTCTGTACTGCTTGTTTTGAATGACATACTTTTTTCTGTAAGGTTCTTATTCTGGCAATGTGCACTTTTAGAACATCCCTGTAATGACAAATCTTGTAACTTAAATCCTAGTTCTGAAAAGTTGCAATTGAAAGTACCACAGAACTTTTATTTTTATTTTTTTAAAAGCTGAACCACATACCCTGTTAGGCTTCCAGGCTATTTTTAGGTAGTTTCTATAAAAAGATTTTTAGGAGATAGTAGATGAGGTCTACCCCCTCCCTGACGCATAATGTTCTGCAAGTATATTCTTAGCAGCATGTTCTGACAGATTACAGCTTTCCAAAGGGAGATGGGAATTGCTTAAGGACAGCTCAGAAGCGTGACTGCACACTTCTCCAGCATGTCTGGAGATGGGGTTATTAATAACTGCCAAGGCCCTTGCCTGCCTCAGCAGCTTGTAGACAGCAAAGGGGAGAGTCGCTCAGTCTGTATTCGCTCAGCAGGAAGATTGTTCTTTCTGTTTCCTCTGGAGATACGATGGAGGCACTGCTGCTGAGTTCCAGACCTCTGGGACTTCCTGTCTCTGGAAACCTGGGAAGTTTTGTTTCTAGGTTGCTCTCTTACTGAAGATAAACCATCAACCTGCTCTTACTCCAACAGTCAATTACAAACTTCTCCAGGAAATCTCCAGCTGATCAGATGGCTGAGCTATAGTTAGGCTGCAGACACTATGTAGTGATGAGGGCAGCACTGTGTTGGTTGGCTCTGTTTTAGATGAACAAGTTATAAATCAGAGATATCATCTGCACTGGCGTGGGTTTTGTGTGAGCAGTTGCACACACACACACACAGACAGCCCTTCTGAGAAATGGAAAATTAGGACCTGGCTGTTCTAGCTCTTTTGCTGCAGTGACATATTTAGGAAATTGCTTCTTAGGAAAATCATTCAGGCTAGATCATTGGCAAACTGAATATAATACACATTTATTGTTTTCATAGAAACCACAAGGTTTCAAAATATTCCTAGGAATAAGCATTTGGCTTCCTTTTAAACTGGCAAGGTACTACACAATCATACCTAGAAGTGGACCTGAACTTGTGAAGGGATGGATGTGTTTCATTGCAAAGGTTGTGTCTTAACAATGGGGATGGATGGGTCTCCACTCCTTAAATGCTGTCTCTTAATTTCTATGAGGATATCCTGTAAATGTAAAAATCGAATTTCTAATGAGACACTGTAGTTTAGTTATGGTCTTAATTCTCAATTTTTCTCAAGTTATGTTGTAGACAGACAGATTTCTATTTTAAGCCAGTCTGTAAACACCCAGAGTAAACATCAAGGCTTATGTCAGTAGGCCCTCCTTATGCTTTAGCATATCTCACACCATCTCATCACTGCTCCATCCTGTTACCGATAAGGAGGAAGCTGCAACTGTAAATAACAGATGACAAGACTACAGTGCCTCAGCAGTCATATGCAGCCTAAATAATTTGTGTTGATTACCATAGTTCAAGGAAACAACACTGTCTCTACTCAAGCAGCCACTTAACGAAAATCAAAAATTATTTGCTACAATGAAGGCTCCTACTCATAGCATCCCATTTTGATGTTGTAAGTTGGTAAAACATATAACTGGTGGGTTTTTTTCCTTCTCTCAGTACAGTTTCACCCAGCCCTGCCAGTTCAGATAATTCTGAAATTGTCCAATGACACTTTAAATTACTGCTAAATGAAAAACACTGCACTTCTGTGCCTTAGTTTCCCCCTATGTACACAGGCATCATAGCAACTCTTGTGACATTACTCTGGGATTTACTGAGCATTTTTAATATAAAATGTGGATTTAATGTGAATATTTATTCTGCTTGTGTACATACATCCATCTGGTTTTTGCTGTAGAACAGATTTTCTACAATACTTGGTAAAAATATAGAAATGCTTTTATGCAAAAATAAAGAATCTGGGGTTTGAAAGAGAGTTGTAATTACAGTAAAACTTCTCTAAGATTGCAAAGAGGGCTAGGAGGAGGAAATAAGATTAGTCAGCCACAGGCTCAGCTGGCCTGGATGCACCCACTCAGTGAGTAATTCGATGGTAACTCGATGACAGCAGAAGTTGTCACAGGAAGATGGTCAGCAGCTATATTGAATTGTTCTGGGTGTATTAATTGCCTAATTGCAATTACTTCTTACCTTCCCTGCCTATAGTAGCATTGTACAACCCTGTTGGTGAGTAAGGTGGTTGCCTAGCTTTGTTCTTGGAACCACTGTAATCCCAGCAATGGTGTGATAATCAACAGATTTGTGGGAGGAGTACTGTGCTCTCCATCCTGGCCTGTGCAGTGGGCCAAGATCAGCCAACAGAACAGGTCACTGCTGCAGGAGGGGATGGTCCTACACCTGCACCATCTCACCCTGCTTCCTGCTGCTTCTCTTGTGCCACCTCTGATGCCGCAGTGAGCTGGTCAGAAGGGTAACTTAGCCCAAAACAACCCCCAACAACAACCCCCTATGCCTCAGTAGATACATACCAATGACAAGAGTGGATCAGGAATACAGGGAAAGGCAGCAGGACCTCACTGCTGCCTGCAGCTTCTCCAAAAGGCTGAGGGGCATCCAAAGCTGAGTTAATTAGTCATGGACACTACAGGTACAATTTCACTCCCACTACCTTTTATTGTCTGGGCCTTGCCAGAACCCACTGTAAGACTAACCAATTCACCAGTCCAGCATGAGGCTAGACTGAATGCCTGTTTTTCTGCCAAGTTAGTGTACTGCATCAGCTCAGCAGAATGAACAGTGGGGAAAATGCCATGTGGAAGGAAGGAAGGTAGGAGTGAGATGGGAAGGGAAGAAAGAAACGCTCTTTTTAAGAGATTGACTCAGCTGTTTGGTTTAACATAACCTCAAGTACATGGTTTCACACTACCCCTAATGCAGGGAACTATAGAGTGTCCCTTTCTCACACCCTCAGGCATGAGTTCTCGTCCTTTTTTATGCCTCACCTGTACAGCTGTGTAGCTGTCTGTGGTTCACAGCAGCTCACCAAGGAACCATTTGTGCTTTTGATCAGCTCATCTTAGGTGAGATCATGGTGTGAGCTGAGGGAACAGCAGTGTGTGGCATAGGAGGAAGGCAGCAGTCCTCTTTAACAGCAATGCAAATAAAAAGTAGTGTGCCCTTGACATGAAACTACACACTCAATAACCACTGTGGAGGCAGGCCTTGCTGGAGTTGGGCTATAGGAATGAATGAATGCCCATTTGAATGGGGACTACAAGCGACAGTCTACAGTTGCTATTCTGGAGTAGCCAGCTTGGATGGCTTTTTCAGCCCAATATGGGTACTCAGAGATCTCTGCAGCAGTCCTTCTGGGAGCTAAAATGGCTTAGAGGAACAATCTAAATCTTTGTAGATATAACAACAGAAATCAATGTTTTTGTTTACTGCCATCTCCTGATCAAGTGGACTTCAAAAGCCCTTTCATAAAAGAAGCCAGAAGGAGAGGTATAATGAAAACTCCCAGGATGTGACAGACCACTTGTTGTGCAACAAAAGATGTCTAAACATAATAAGCCAGAGTGACTTGCTGCTGCTTCTGACTGATGCAAGGTTCCTGGTCTACGACTCTTGAAAGGGACCACTGAATTCAAGACTGATGAGCATTTATTTGAGCCAATTGTGCTTCACTCTGTTGTTGTGTCTCACAGACTTTCAAGGAACTTTTGGCCCGTGTTTTCTTCCATGTATGCCAGTCCTTGAATGGACAATCTTCTGTGAGAAGTGTAAAAGAGAAAAAAAAAAGGGGGGGGGGGGTGTGAAGGCAGAAACAAAGAAAGAGAAGTAATTTAGCATGCACTGTAAGAAAATACATAATTTTCCAATTACTTTTGTTTTGAGGGTATGGCCCAGTGAAGATGCTTTGATATCTAAATAAGGGTTGGAGTCATGGACTGTTACTCCTAGAATTGCCATTGCCAGAGAACTTTACTTTCTACCAGAGTACACAGAAATTATATCCTGTTTCAAACTGGAAGAAAACACTTGACAGGGAATCATATGCACATAGGGTTCTATTCCTGGCTGTGCTGCTGGCCTGCTTAGTAACCTATGGGAAATTAGTTCAATTTTCTGTGCTTTTATTTCCCATAAATAATGATGCACATTCTTAGACGTTACTATTACTATGAAGCTGTAGTAATGTCCTAGTATGTTCATGCAGTAGTTATACTCCAATGTTTACAATATTCCTCTTTCTACTGAAAAGGAAGGAGGTTCACTAATCAGGTGTTATTGAGACAAAAACCACAGAATTGTTAGGCTGGAAGATCCTATTTCCAACTCTCCTTGCCAAGGCAGGGTCACCAGGAGCAGGTGACACAGGAACATGTCCAGGTGGATTTTCAATGTCTCCAGAGAGGAGACTCCACAACCTCCCCAGGCAGCCTGTTCCAGTACTCTGCCACCCTCCACCTCAAGTTCTTCCTCATGTTGAGATGGAACTTCTCGTGTTTTATTTTATGGCCATTGCTCTTTGTCCAGTTGCTGGGCACCATTGAAAAGTCTGCCTCTATTCTCTTAAAACCCACCCTTGAAATATTTTTATGTATTGATGAGATCCCTTTTCAGGCTTTTCCTCTCTAGACTGAACAGGCCCAGCTCCCAGTCTCTCCTCGTTAGAGAGGTGCCAGAGCCCTCATTGCCTTTGTGGCCCTTTGCTGGACTCTATCAGGATCGCCTTGTCCTTTAGGTGCTGGTGTTCTAAGCTACCCTTGCGGCAGGGTCAGGGACTCTCACGGCAGCTAACAGTCAGGGCCGGGCAGCCGTTTGGCGCGGACAGCGCACAACAGCCCCTGACGCCGGCTCCATTGTGCCGTGCCGGGCGCTGACCCCGCGCGCCGATCCCTTTATCCTACATTTCCCGGCGTCACGCGCGCAGGGCGGTGCCGCAGGAAGCGCGGCGCGGGTCTTTCCGGCCGTGCGCGCGCCCCGAGCGGAGGCGCGCCCCGAGCCTGCACCGACGAGACAAGATGGCCGGGCTGCCCCGCAGGATCATCAAGGTACGGCCGCGCGCCCGGCCCGCCGCGCGCCGCTCCGCCATGCCCCGCCGGGAGCGCCGGGCGCGCCGGGCCGGGCTCCCGCGCTCGGGGCAGCGCTGCGCCGCGCCGGCCGCCGCTTCCGGTGCCCGGGAGCAGGGCCGCGCTAGGGCAGGGCCGCCTCCCCGGCCTCCTCCCGCCCCTGCCGGGCGAGGGGCGCCTCGCTGCCGCCCCGCCCGCGCCCCCGCCGCTTCCCCCCGCCGCCGCGGGGCCCCCCCGCCCGCTGTGTCGGCGTGCGCGGGCGGCGGGAGCGGCTGGGCCCTCCCGGCGGGCGCGGGCCCGCGCCCTTTGCGGCGACTGCCCGGGCGGCGGCGGCGCCCCTCGGCCCCCGGTGCTGCCGGGCGCTGGTATCTGCGCGCCCCCCGGGGTCCGGAGCTCGAAGGACACCGGGCACACCCCCCTCCATTCTGCCCGCCCTGCGGCTCCTCACCGGGGGCTTCTGCCAGCCCCCGGCTTCCCCGCGCAGCTCTCGGCGTGCTTGGGCCGGGGGAGGGCGGCGGTGGCGCCGTGCGCGGTTTCCTCTTGTGCAGTGAGGGACAAGGCACGGCGAGCAGTGGGCCTGGGCCACAGGGACACCGGCACCGGTGGTACACGCTGGGACAGCCTGGTTACTGCTGCACTTGCTCGGAGCTGTCGGCCCTTACCCATTAACGTGCCGTGCTGGCCGTTCGGTATCATGTTTCCACTTTGATTTGCCCAGCTTTGCAAGCGTTCTTAACTTTGGGGTACTTTCAGCAGATCCTGCGAATTCAGTTCCAGCTTAAGGCATAAGTAATTTTTGGTCACTTACTGGAGATACAGGTAACTGTCTTGCAAGCTATGAAAACATAGCTCGCTCCTGTAGCTCGCGTGGGTGCTCCTGCTGTGCTGCTGTCTCCTACTCAATTTGTAATGGTGCGAAAGGAAGCCCTCGAGTGGGTGATCATTCTCTTTACAAAAGTTATTAGACGATTCCAGTAAGGTTTGTTAGCCCTCACAGGAAATGACAGCATCCTCATAACTTGTTACTGTGAGTGGATGTTAGTTTTTAACACTGTGGAGCTCTCTCGGTTGGTAACCATTGTAAATAAATGAATTTATTAAGTGTTCAATAGTGGATAAAAAAGTACAGTTATTTCATCTAAAAGTCAAGTTATCAAGTAACTGATAGAGATGATGAGGTAAAATAAGGCAGAAGTAGCATTTATCTTCTGTGAAGCAGAGCTAAACTACGATTAGTGCTCAGAATTGTAAGCAGTAAAATTAAAGAAGGCAAATCTTACAGATTTTGACACCTAGCCAGCTGCCTGAGTGCACAGTATGCTAATCTGAATGTATTTCAGGTGTGATAGGGAGCAGTGATTCATAATACAGTGGAACTGGTGTTTATCACAGGGTTGCAGTACGAGCTCAGTCATGAGGCTGGTGTCTGCGTTAAATTTTCATTGCTCTTGACACCTCCCCAGAATACAATCGAGAAGTGCACCTACTTCTGCTAGAGCGTAAATTTTTTTCTTGGTACTTTTGCTTTCTTATGCTTTTCTAGAAAAAAACGCTGGTACAATTTACACAACTCACTTCAAAGATGTGTGGTGATGTGGGACTGTTTCTTTTCCTCTTGAAGAAGAAAGATGAAGGGCTAAAAAGAGTCCTAGAAAGTCCAGATTTTCTATGAAGGATCCCCCTTAGACATATGATGGGTTGGGTATTTCCATTTTCATTGGAGTTGTCTGCAGCCAGCCTAGAGTTATTAAATCTTGGCTTGGTTGTGTTAGATGATCAGCTCTTCAGCTCCTGTGCTGTGCGTGCCTTAGGTTGCCACATGTGCCTATGATCTAGGACTTGAGTCTGACTAGTTACTACAGCCTCAAAAATGTGCAAAGTCATATCTTGAAATATCACAGCTGCAGAGGTGCAGTCCCAGAAATATGCCTGCTAAAATCTTCAGGAGTCTTCAGTGAGGATTGTCATGCCAATTTTGACTTTAATGTTAAATTTCCTATTCTGGATGCCTTAGAGGGAGAGGAGGGAGTGAACTCAGTTGCTAGTGAGTATTTGAAAGATCAGGAAAAGAAATGGAAGAGAGAGATAGGAAATAGCTGAGTAACGGTAAAATCACTCCAGTAAAGAAAATTAAATCTTCATGCTACGTGCAGTAGTAAATTTAATGATAATGAAATGGCGCAGATACTTTTAGGAAAAGACCTTTCTCCCTTTTTGCCACATGCCGCCTTTGTGTTGTCATCCAGGAGAGACCATGGACGGCTGCTTGGGGCTAGGAGAGTGTATTTGGATTGTAATGAAGGCCTGAGCCTGGCTGGCCGCTCCAGAAGCAGTTGGCATTCCCTGTCTTGAGCGACTGCTGGCAGATGGCCGGGCTCAGGTTGACTTGCAGCCCTGTGCTCCTCAGCCTGCACCTCTGCTCTGCGCAGGCTGTCCTCCAGCCCAGGAGGAGAGCAGGAGCTTTCCTTGCAGTGGCAAGAGCTCTGTTTATGTTTCCAATACTTTCTTCAAAGTCAATGAAAAGGTGACAGTAGGGGTGTTGTAAAGCAGTTGTTGCAGAACATACAGAATTATTCCCAATTTGCTGTCCTCAGATTACTTAGAAATGGACTTTAATAAAGCATGTGTGGGAATGGTCTGTAAGTTCAAAAGATTACTTGCTTTAGAATTATGACTGTTAGCATGTTACAAATGGTGAGTAGAAGACATTGATGTAGTTTTGAATCTTTGAAGATGTAATCAGAATTGGAAAACCTTGTGTCTTGTGAATAGAGAAGAGGTATTTTTGTTTTCTTCAGTAGTTCAACACCGAGGGTCCTATGAGAATCATCTTGACCAAAAAAAACTGTTAATGTAAGATAAAATTAAAATGTGTTATTGGCACATGTCACAGATGTGTGGTTTTTATGCTGTAAACTTCTTTCCAAAAAGTGACTATTTCCAGTATTAAAAGGTGAGCCTTTGCAACAGACAATAAATAAGCCCAGTGACTTTTACTTTCAAGCACTTATTACAGTGATTCTTTCCCATGTTGCAAAGTCACGTACCTCCAGTCGAGTAAGGAATTGAATTGCATCTGAATTTTTTTCTTGGCTGACATTCAATCCACCTCATTGCTGTGTCAAGTGCAGTCAGAGTATGTGAATGGAATGGATAATATTGTCCCATATCATCTTTTAAAGGGCTTTTTTCTCTGCTGTTTTCATTGCTGCAGTGATCTCATCATTCATGATTTGATGCACAGGTCTCTAAGTTGACTGTAGCCAGTTGTTATTAACGCTTCTGTTACAATCACTGCAGCTGCTCCTAGCATGGAGTAACCATCTGAAGCCGTAGCTGAGGCTACTTCAGATTTTTTTTTTTCTAATGAATTTATCAGTGTTAAATTACAGAGGCTTTGATTTCCTCCCCTGCACAATACTGTGGTGTTGTCTGAGATATGCATTCCTTGCTATTTACTGTGTGAAGCTATTTCCATTATCTGCAGTGAACTCCTGCTTGCTGTATTTTTTGAAACTCTGAGAACATTTGGATTGCTAGCTACAAAATGCTGCTTCGAAATGTAAAATTTCTGGGAGGTTTTATGGAGATTCACTTGGTGTGTGTGATGCTAGGCTCTTAGAGCATTCTATAGTAGAGGCCAGTATAATCAGCCTTATATATTTGAGGTTTTTTTCCTGTATAAATCAGGCATTTAGTCTGCAACTGGAACTTTCTAGAAGTTCTTTAAAAGTGTTACTGGCGGCCAACTTGAAGTTTCTTACTTTTTCTTGAAAGCTTTGGATTTTTGAGGCATGGACTTCTGTCTCCACATGAAAATTTAAGTCACTGCTGCTTTTTGATTTCTGTGACATGTCTGACCACTTTTTTATTTCCTGAATAAAAAAAAAATAAATAACAAAGACTTGAGGTAAACCTAATACCTTTTTGTGGTGTTTTGTATTTCTTTGGATGGTGGTTAGGCACAGAAAACATTACTTCTGAAGAATGCTGCTCCTTGACATTTATCAGAGAATGTAATGTCTCTTTGCATCTTGTATGCCATTTGAATCTGGTGGATAACTTAAAATTTGATAGAAGAGTGAAGATTTTGGGAATTTTCAGAGGTGTTTTTGTACCCTTCTCAAAACCATTTTCTCCCTGCTCCTGCCTCCCCCTGCCCCCAGGTGCAGAAGGATGGTACAGGTGCTGTTTTGCAGCCCTCCCTGAGTCTTCTTGCCAGGTGGGCGGTGTGGTCTGGGCTGGCTGGGATAGTGGGAGGAGCGTGCAGGCAGGTACTGGGAGCTGCAGCTTGGCAGGACAGCTGCTTTGTCAGGCAGGGGAGGGAAGCTGAGAAAAAGGCTCAGGCCCAGAGGATGAGAAAACCTTCCAGTTAGGTCTAGTCTAAAAAGAAAATGTGGTGTCTTAATAACAGATCTTTCAGAGGACACTGGTGCTTTTCACAACCTTTTCCTTAAAGAAGATTTCTGTAGACTCTGTAGAATAAAAACTGAGGAAAACCCCAGCAAATAACCCAGACAGAGGCAATAATCCTGTTTGGACCATCTTGAGCAACTTCAAGGCACAAACCTATAGTAAACCAATGGGTTCTTATTGCTTTACATTTGTATGCAGTTATTTTATACTGTAATATGTCTGTTAATGTTTAGATGGCTTTCAGAGTATCACCAAAATTTGTTTTGTGTAATAGTACAAAACAAAATCACATTTTTAAAGTTACTTATGACTGGTGAATTAATAGTGAAAAGCAAGATGCAAATTTTGCATAGATGGTGTGGTGGATTGACCCTGGCTGGACACCACTCTATCCCTCCCCTCATCTGAGCTGGGGAGAGAAAGTACAACCAAAGGTTCCTGGGTCGGGAGAATCACAGGGAGGGATCACTCACCCATTGCAGTCCTGGGCAGAACAGACTTGACTTGGGGAAATTAATATCATTTATTACCTATCGAAACCTAGTAGATTAATGAGAAATGAAACCCAAATCTTAAAACGGCTTTCCCCCACCTCACCATTCTTCCTGGGCTCAACTTCATTCCTGATTTTCCTCTCTCCTACCCCTCAGCAGTGCAGGGGAATGGGAAGTGGGGGTTGTGTTGAGTGCATACACGTTTTCACTGATGCTCCATCCTGCTTAGGGGCAGAACTCTCTGTACTCTGCCTGCTCCAGCATGAGGTCCCTCCATGAACTTCTCCAACGTAAGTCCTTCCCACAGGCGACAGTCTTTGTGAACTCCTGCACTGTGGGTCCTGTCCACAGCGTGCATTCCTTCAGGATCAGAGTGCTTCAGTGTGGGTCACAAGTTCACATGGGTCACACCTTGTGCCAGCAAACCTGCTCCAGCATTTCTCTCTCACCACGACCTGCCGGGAGCTTGCTCCACTCTAGGCTTCCCATGGGGTCCCAGTCTCCTATGGGCACATCCACGTGCTCCAGCATGGGGCCATCCATGGGCTGCAGGGGAGTCTCTGCCCCCATACCTGGAGCACCTCCTCCCTCTCCTTCTGCGCTGACCTTGGTTCTGCAGAGTTGGTGTTCTCACATAATCTCTTTTCTTTGTCCTGCTGCCCAGGTTGTGGGGTTTTTTCCCTTTCTTAAATATATTACTACCTCAGAGGTGCTACCACCATTGCTGATGGGCTCAGCCTTGGCCAGGGGCAGGTCTTGGAGCTGGCTGCTGCTGGCTCTGTTGGGCATGGGGGAAGAAGCTTCTGGCAGCTTCTCACAGAAGCACCTCAGTGGGCCTGTCCCACTAGCAGGCCCTTGCCATGCACACCCAGTAAGAGACAGCGTTTGGGCAGAAGCTCAGTATGAGTTAAGTGTGCATTAACCACACTTTGATTGTTGACTCTGCACTGTATATGAATGCAGGCCTCCAGAGCAAATGTGCTTCATCAGGATAACTGCAGGAGTGGTTTACACTCTTAGCTTAGTGAATTCAGTTCTGCTTTACTTTACAATAGCTGGAGATGCACTGTGAAAAGCTCTGTCTGTGCTATCACTTAGATAATCCTTTAGGAATTTGCATAGGATCTCAGATTCGCAGTTCCAAAATCCTGTAATCTGCCGTGGAAAACTCGAGAATGAGGTCATTCTCAGGGGAGGTGCTGCTGACCTTAAAATGCCCCTCTCCATGTTGCTGCTTGGCTACAAGGTCTTCTTCCAAGAGTGGGTAGATTCTGGGGATTTTTTTCTCTTTTTCTTCTGGGAAGGCACTGTTACTTGGAATACATTTGTGTTCATCTCATTGCAAGTGGTTTTGCAGTGGTTAAAATTGTGTGATGATGGGATTTAGAGAGCCAGAAGCGTGTGAGAGGATTGTGAGCAATCCAGAGTTCATTCACAGTGCTTGCTTAGCAGAGCTGTAGTATCAATTTGTTGGACAACTGTCTGTATGTCGAATACTAGATAATGTTTTCTGAATCTACTGTACCACTGTTTTTTGGTTTTTTTTGTTTTTTTTTTTTTTTTTTTTTTTTTATAGCTGATGCCTTTGACATGTTGACACTTTGAACATGTTTCCTTGCCTTTTTTTTGGGAGGTGGTGTTGGATACAGTTGGGGCTAGTTTTAGAGTCTGGGAATCTACAGGGTGGTAGAAGCATTAATTACTGTACAAGAGACAGTAGTCAGTAATGAGCCCAGGAAGTGGGGGCGTGTGGAATGCTGACTCTTGGGGATTGTATGGCAGGGGAGAGAATTCATGTGGAGGCTGGCTTTTGTGAACCAAAGTGTAGCCTCCTATTTATGATGTTTGTACCTTGCTTTGCAGTTTAATGGGCTTTGCTGCTAATTCTTTTTTTCCTTGTCCTAAAAGGTAATGTTATTTTCAGAAGATTTTCTTCAATGAAATTGTTTTACAGTTATATAATTTTAATGTAAACATTCTTAAATCTCCCTGACAATATGACATCTGCTTAGGTAACCAATTTGTTTTCAGTAATGCTGGTTACAGCTGGTTCTTTGCATAGCTGTAGCTAATGAATTGATAGACCCTGGAAGAATTTGTGCCAAAATGTGATGTAATGCAATATTAAGTTTTGAATTAAATCTTTGTAGTTTTCTGAGGCAGCTTTATCCCTATATGTAAAAGACAGTTTTGACTGATAAGTTTCACTTTTTCTTATTGCCTCCCCCTCAAAAATCAAAGCAAAAATATGCATGCTTTTTTACCTTCTTGTGTGCAATTTATCACTCCTCAGTGAAGGAGATCAGTGTGATCTTCCCCTTTATCGCAGTCAAACAGGAAAGAATTGTCATTTGGCAAGTAATTATAACTTGTCACTGTGCCAATATAGTGCTTTAACTAAAGCCTGAAGTCTCTATTTCGTACCCCAAAATGAATCTGGACTGTTGGCTGTAGTTGGAAGGTAATGACACTGGTAACTGGCAAGGGTTACCTGTGGTCAAAATGAAAGTATGAAAGAAATGTATTCTCTTACAATAACTCTACTCTGAGTGTGTAGTCTCAGTTGAAATGCTGCAGTTGGTTATTGTACTTCTGTTGTTGGCAGAGAGCTGCACAAAGTGAAGAAGTTACCACTTAGTCGCTTAACCAGAAGTTTGTGAAGTGATCAATCTGGCTCATTCTTGTAGCAGCCTCCCAGTACCCAAGGTAGGCCTACAAAAGAGCTGGAGAAGGACTTTTACAAGGGCATAGAGGGATAGGACAAGGGGAGTGGATTCAAACTGCAAGAGGGCAGGTTTATATTGGATGTAAGGAAGAAATTCTTTACTGTGAGGGTGGTGAGGCACTGGAACAGTTTGGTCAGTGAAGCTGTGGATGTTCCATCCCTGGAAGTGTTAAAGGCCAGGTTGGATGGGGCTCTGAGCAATCTGACCTAGTGGGAGGTGTCTCTGCCCATGGCAAGAAAATTGCACTAGGTGGTCTTTAAGGTCCTTTCCAACCCAGGCTGTTCTGTGATTCTCATTCAGATTGAACAGCCTTACTGTATGAACAGATTCAGCTTGGACTGTGCTGGCACAAAAATTTTTGTGCCACTGAGGTGAACTTAGGCTGAGGAACTGATTTGGCTCAGAACTCTGCAGTAAAGGTTATTTCTTAAACCAAATCAGTTCTGTGATCTCATCTGTTATTTGACTTCGCAAACATTTGGGCTGATGAGTGGAGTATATGGAATGATGACTGTTCAAATCAGCACTGCTGCTGAGAAATTAAAGCTTCCCATTTGGGCACACTTGCATTTTGTGAGGAAAGGAAATGGTGGAGGTAGTTACAGATGTGAGTGAAGTTAATCAAGAAGAACTGAGAACCATGCTGAAATGGTGGGTAGAAAAGCAATTTGACTTAATTGTAAACTCAACAGCCAGTGAAGAATGAAACAAAGGACTTCCACTCTCAATGACTAAAAAATAGTGGAACTTAGGTGTAATTAAAAAAAAAAACAAACAACAACTCTTTGATTTTTGCTATTGGTAGTGTCTTTTCATCTGTTTTAGAAATCTTCCTGGAGGATTTGGCAGCAAATGTCTGATCTCCCTTAGGAAGCAAATACTGAAATAACTGATGAGCAATCAGTTAAACTGAAAGATCTCTCTTTTTCCCCATCACATTTTCTCCCCATAAATTGTTATGTGTGATATCCTGCAAGTGATAAGTGTTGATTATTTCAATTGTAGCAGGAAATGGAGCTAGTGGTTTTAATTTTAAATCTGTCATCTCTTTCTCAAAAATTCTTAATTTTCTGTCATCTGTGGAGTAGAAACTGCCTACTGCATTCTCTCTAAAAGTGGTTCTGGATACCACATCTCAAACACAGATTCAAAAGTAATGTGTGGTTTATGGTGAGGCGGGCTGACCTTGGCCAGGTGCTCACCCAGCCATGCTCTCTCCCCACCTCCACCAGGCAGGGGGAAAAAATAAGAAGGAAACAAGACAAAGAGAGATCATTTACTGATAATCATCATGGCAAAACAGGTTCCACTTGGGATGCATTAATTAATTAATTTGCTTCCAGGTAAGATAGAATTGGATGATGAGAAACAAAGACAAAATTAAAACAGCAGCTTTGCCACCCTTTTCCAGTATTCAACTTCAGTCCTTCACTCCTTGCTCCCCAACTTGCCTGTCCCTGATGGATGCAAGGGAGTGGAGAATGGGGGTTTATGGTGAGTCCACAGCAGCTCCTCTCTGCTGTTCCTTGGTCTCCACACTTCTCCTGTGCTCTGGAGTGGTCCACTCCATGGGATACAATGTGGGTGTGTGCTCCACTGTGGTCCTTCATGGGCTGCAGGGAATCTTTGCACCCGTGCCTGGAGCTTGTCCTTACTGTCCTTCTCTGACCTTCTTGTTCACATTAGCTTTGCACACTTTTTTTTTTTTTTTTTTTTACCCCTTGCAGTTCTCTCTGTGTGGTGCTGTTTTCTGTCCTTTCTTAAGTACATTTTCCCAGGTGTGCCACCAGCTTGGCTGATGGATTCACCCATGTCCTTTGGCACGTTTTTGGAGCTGGCTGTGTCTGGTGAGGTACAGCTCCTGGCCTCTCCTCACAGAGGTCACCCCTGGAGCCCCTCTGCTGCCAGCAGCTTGATACATACAGCCTGTACAAGTCCTCAGTTGGTAATGCAGTTGAATTAGATCATACCAAATACAAAAAAAAAAAATGTAAGCTGATGTGGATTTCTTTCAGTTGGGGTGCCTTTTTAATTTTACAAGTAATGCTTTTTTTTTGCCATTTTGGGATTATTCCTACAGTGTTGCATTGCATCCTATTGTTCCCTTTGTAAATGGCCAGGGTTAAAAAAGTTTGGTAGCTGGCTGTTTGGAGACCTTCTCCTGTAGCACCTGTGGAAGAAACTTGTCAAGGGGTGTGCAGATTTTTTTAATTTGTACTGGTGGGACATGCTTTTATCCACAGCCAGTGCCAGCTGTTCCATGGTTTCTATTGGAAGTTCCTGTCCTCTGCTGGATGGCAGCAGAGTGTTTATGTTGTCAATCAGATCTTTAATCTAGTTAAGAAGACCTAGCTCACTTTTCCTGAGTTGCATTGGGAATGCTGTCAGGGTGTGCTTTCTCAGTAGATTTGCAGAATGGTAATTTCTGGCAAGTTGGCAGCAATAGACACTCACTTAAGCTGTAATTCCTGTTGTAGATTAAGTTCACATCCATCATCTGTATTCCCTGATCTGTTCAGAATAAAGAGAGTTAGTTGAACCTACAAGTAAGGGTAGATTCTGCCTACACTTTCTCAGTGTCTGACATAGATTAGAGAGGACTTGTACCTTGCCTTGGCCTGACAAAGTTGTAGGAGTGTGATACGGAAGGAAAATTGCTTGACTACTGCTTAGAGAATTGAGCTACTAAATGTGTTACTGAAAATATGAATAAAGAATCATTCCCCTGAGACTTTGTATAATGATGTGGTATTGTGCCATTTCAGATATTTAATAGCTTTAAGACCTGCAGTGTTTTCTCTTTATGTAAGAGACCTTTAGTAATGTTTTGTGTTTTGAAGTTTCAGAATAATTTTATCACAGATATGTCAGCCTCTGAATGATATTATTTCTTTTTAAGGTAGTAGCATAAAGTTGCTAGCCATAAAGATGCTTCTCTATAGTCTTAGTGTAATTAAAGGTTTTTTGATAACTGTTATAGATATGCAGAGTCTTTGGTGTTTAAGACTTTTATAGATGGGTGAAGACTTTTAATTTAGTAGTTTACCATCTGTTACTGAAATTAGCCTAGTTGGTAGTTAAGCTTCTTCCTTTGGAATGAGGAGGGAAGGCTCTGCATTTCCTTTTTAGGTTGGTTACAGAATAGTAATCTGTTACACTGGTGTCCTGCTGTGGTTACACTGCAGTCCCAGCTCTCTAAACCAGCCCTTTCAGCAAAAGGAATCTTCTCCCATCCTTCTGAGAGCATGTGTTTGCCCCCTGCTTTTTATTGGCACAGCTGTTTGCATGGAACATCTGGTGCACTGCATCAGGGACTCTTCTCTCTTGAATGACTTTTCCCCTTTCTTTTCTTTTCTTTCAGATTGGGCACTTGCTGTGTTAGACCATGAAGTCAAGAGATAGCTATATAGGCAAAAGTGAAAGTGCATAATAGGCTGAACTGAAAAAGCACCACAAATTTGGTTTTTTCTTTCGTTTCTGCAGTGGCTGATCATTTATCGCCTTAGAATATTCAGACCCTGTAAGGCGGTGTGATTTCTCTAAGCTACCTTTGTTCTAATGGATTTTACAAAGCTCACTAGGTGATTTCACAGCTGGTATCAAAGGATAATGTGGTCCAGAAGACCGTTCTGTAAAATAGTGTGTTCCTTCAATTGTAACACTCACTGAGACCATAGTATTAGTGGACTAATAAGCAGCATGTTTTATTTATTAAAGTAATCTGCATAGCAGTAATATTGAGTGTGAAATAAGAAAACTGGAGTATCAGGGAAATGAAATGCAGGTAACAATTACTAAGCAAAGCACATTTGTCTAGAGATATGGAGCTTGGATTTCTTCTCTGAGCTAGTTTGTGCTGACTTCACAGGCAAGCTTCTCTTAAATTCTAGTGGCATTCACACAGTAGCTTTAAAGGTCACATATTTTGTGGGTGTTCAATATTGATTTGTTCCTAACTGTTTTAGCCATGTTGCTTGGCAGGCAGTGTAAAATTTGTGGTGGTTAACTATTGCCATAGCACAGGGAACAGAATTGCACTATTTTTCCAAGCAAAAAATAGTTCTCCTTTCTAAAAAGCAATGAAGAAGCTTGTAAAATTGTCTAATGCCATGCCAAAATTTGTTCCTTCAGTACTGTAGTAGTCTCTGTCAGACAGAGAAGCTTTACAGTTCAGCTGCAGTGACGCTGGTAGGTAAGAAATAACCTTTGGGGTTTTTTTGCAATTACTTGCATACGCGAGTCTTCTGATTCTGGTATTTGCTGCTTTTTTATTTTGGCACTATCTATTTGTAGTTATTTTTTTGGTCCTGCCTTAGTCTGTTGATAGCAAGCAGGACTTGTGAAGTAGCTTTTTGTTTTTCAAGAGTAGCACACAGAAATCTTTTTAGTTGTTTTGACTAAGGCCTTGACAGCTTGAGGCTTTTGTAAACACTTCTACAAGGCTGAAAGTGATTGAAATAGTATATTTGTAATGGATTCCTCCTTTGTATGCTTGCTCATACCTCCATGTTCATTAGCAGTTGATTTTCCTGTATGTCTGTATGGAAGCATCTTCTAGGCTGTTGCCTTTACTTCCTTAAAGAAGTGCTCTGTTTTACTCTGTATGTGTGAACAAGGAGAATCCTGGTGGTTATGTCTGCTTTTCAGTAACATTTTCCCCCCTTTGACTGAAAGCAGAATAACCAAGCAATAGCTCAAAGAATGAATGAAACCAGCTCTCCTGCAGATCCATCTCTCCTCATTGTGTGGCTTCTCTTAGTCTTGGCAAGCTCAAAAGCCCTCACCCCTGCCTCCTGCTCTGCTGGTCTCTTCTAAAGATCAAATGCTCTCTCTTCCTGCAGCTTCCTATCCTTACATGTTACTGTAAAAACAGGTTGAGGGTTTCTTCCCCCTCAGGTATAATTAGTTTTCAATTTAATGTCTTCATAGAAGAATAGCTGTGCAGAATGTCAGCTACACCATCTGTGCCATCAGTATCATCTGTCACTCTGCTTCAGGCCACCTGTGTTAATAAGGAAAGCTTTGCTTTTGCTTGTCAAAACACCTTCAACACTTCTGTGTTTTCTAACCACTTAATTAAAAATAAAAAAGGGAAGGCATAAAAAGGGGGGAGGCATAACCAGTTGTGGTTGTCAGATGTGGTTTTTTTCAAGTATGGACTGGCATGTATCTTTTTGGGTTTATTAATTTATTTAAGTCAATAGAAATTGTTACATTACTTGGAATTGGAAAAAGTGGAGTAAATACAGGAGTGAGAAGAAGTGTCAATCTAAAAACATTGCAGAATATGACAGATAATTGCCTATGACAGCATGGGAAACTTCACTGAAGGCTCTAGAGCTTTCAAAATATGTGCTGAAATATCTTCTGTGAAACTTCAGTATGCTAGAGGAGAGCTAATAAAAACCACTACATAATACAATTTGGGAACTCGATGGGAGTTTGTATTCTTGTTGGAGACAAAATTAACTGTTCTGTTGTAAAAACATTTTTTGTGAGCAGCAGAACTGCAAAACCCAGTTTTCTCTCAATTTATTATTTGTCCTTTTTAGCGTGTTTGTATTTGTGTGTTTCAGCTCTTTTTATCCTTATTGTCAGAGATTTTTGCTGGGCAAGGGTTATACTTGGTTGGAATAAATTGGCCAAACAGCAGTGGTAGTGCTGGAGCTGTTCATGTCTTCCTCTCCAGTAGCACTGAGCTTGGTTATCCTTAGCCATTGACAGCTTACAAAACATACAGAACAGTTGAAATTGGACAAAGGGTCTAAAGGCAGTTTTGGGGGAAAAAGAGGAAGTAACAGAGTGCATAAAACTCACTTCCTCAGTTAAAAAGGTGTAAGAAAAGAAAGTCCACCTAAAAAAATGTGGGAAGTCAAGTATTGCATGTGTTCAATCATCCTGATGAGTTAATAAAGATGGTAAATTAAAAGTTTCATTAACAGAAATTAAGCATTTATTTATTTATTTAAATGTGTTTGGGATACTTATTTTCATTGGGTAGCCGTCCTCTGGCAATTAGAGAATAAGATCAATGTGTAGTTCAACATTTCCTTGTTTTGTCCACCTCTCCTCATTCTCTCGTGGGTGATGTACAGGGTGGTAGGTGGTTATTTTTTGCAGTGGCCATTTTTTTAATATTTCTTTTTGTTTTGTTTATTTAGGGTTTTTAATTGGTTATGTACACTTAAAAGAATTAAAATCTATAAACAGGTCAGCTTCCTGACCTGTTCATATGTTGTGACCAGGTGCATAACATTGCCTGTATACTCACAATTTTTTCTCAAATATGACTTATTTTTGCAAGTTTTATGGCAAATCAAATTTATTTTAGTATCAGCATGTCTGCAACTGTCTTCTTACCCTAAAATGTGGAAATTGAGTCCCTGTAATTACTTTAGAATTGGGCCTAGTTGTATATTTAAGCATTTTATATGCTTAGACCTTACAATGTAACTTTTTGATTAATTTCTCCCTTTTTGTTCCTTTTCCATGATGTCCCCCCAAATATAGTTAAGATATTATTGTTAATGTCTTCATAATTGCAGGACAAACCCCTTACTTATTGTCAGAATTTAGGAAGTATTGATGTATTTAAGTACAAACACTGCACATTTTCTCAATAAACAGCATTTTTGCTATGTTCATTGCAGTCTAACAAGCTTATCTGTGTTATACAGCTCTAAAAAGCTGTTTTCTGAAGCTTGTGCACAAAAAGTGTTTTCTGAAGCTTTTGCACAAAGGCAGTGATGTGTTCATGGGATCATGGCCTTTCATTTTGAGTGTTTTGGAGAAGTTTAGCCCGGTGCTTGCTCTCTGCTGCAGCGGAGCCTGGCAGGTGTGAAAGATGAGTGTCAGCCAGCTCCCTCACAGGTGTTCATCCTCATTTGTGTTTGGAAACAGCTTCAATGACACTGATAGTGATGGAGCTCTGTGTGCAGTGCAGGAAGCAAGGTGTGCTCTTTGGAATTTTCATCTAATATTAATGTTCCCCTGTGGGCTCAGAGGAGGCTCAGTACTCAGTGGCTGCATGCAGCGCAAACACTCTTTTTGGCAAGCCCTTTTTCTGGGGTGTTTATAGCGGGGTGACCACAGTCACAGAATGTGGAGGCACGAAGGGCTTTCTGAGCAGGGTGACATGGGTGACATTACGGGGTGCCTGCACTGAAGGAATTGTTTTTCTCATCTCTGGGCTCTCCCAGTGTTTACTGACGAGTGGTTTTTAGCGGCAGAACGTGCAGCTCGCAGCCAGGACTGCTCCCTCGGATCTGCTGGCAGGTGGAAGTGCTGCTGCTGCTGCCAGAGAGCTGCTGGTTCTGGGCTGTTTTAAGCCAGGATTGGCTCCCCAGTGTCGTTACAGTCAGCATCCTGGCATAACTAGGGATGCAGTCTAGGGACTGGGGTCACTGAGGGGGAGCTGGGAACTGCTGAGATCAGCCCAGCTATTGAAATGTGTTATCCTTAATATTAAAAAATAGTCTTTGAGCGTGCCCATCAGAACCAAAGCCACGGTTTCCTTACGAGCACATCTCTGGCAAAGTCCAGCTGTGAAAAAGTTTAAAAATTGGTCTTTCCTGTAAGTTACTCATTTTTAGGTTTTCAGTTGGCTCACATTAGTTTACTTTAGCATAAGACACTTTCCTCTGCCAGAGCTGTCCAACAGTATATGGTCTTTCACAGGCAGAAACCCAAACTGTCCCATTTACCTGAGGCAGCACTCATACTGACAGCCTGCTGAAACAAACTGAAAGTGGTTTATGCATTTCAGGGGTTATCTGTAGTTTCTTACTGACTTTTCATACCATCGGATGTAAACTATCAGAATTTGTTATGACTGCTTTTCTACACAATTAGCGTACAAGTAAATAGCCAGCAGAATACAAATGAGTAAGTTATAAAGTTATGCTTATAATATGAATATACTCACAGAAGTAAATGTAGACAGTTCTAAGAGGCTTGGATGGCCTGCCAGTGAGGTGTGTAAGTGGCATCTAATGTCTATGCAGATAAGTAGACAATATGTAGTTGCAACAAGGAAGCACACCAGTTATATTCAGATAAGTAGACAATATGTAGCTGAAACAAGGAAGCACACCAGTTATATTTAGTTTACGTTTGCAAATATACATAGTAATAAATTTTATATTACAATTTGTAGGACCTTGAGAATTCAGAGATGAGTAATTAGATTTTGGAATTAATTACCATGACTTTACTTCTTTAAGTATTGATCAGTTTTTGTAAAATGAGTTGTTATTTAACTGCATCAGGACAGCCATGTCACTTAATGCTGTGTACGCTTATTTCTGCAAGAGTAATGCAGCAGTGCAGCTAGGTTTGAAGAATTTATTTAGCTAAGTAGAGGTAATCTGTGTGCTTTGTGCTTGTATAGAGACTTACTGTATTGGAGAGAGGCTGACTATGAGGGTGTGCATACTGACAGGACAAGAGAAATGGCTCCAAACTGAGAGTGGGTTTAGATATGATGTTAAGAAGAAATTCTTTACTGTGGGGGTGGTGAGGTAATGGAACAGGTTGTGCAGAGAAATTGTGCATGCCCCATCCTTGGAAGTGCTGTTGTAGACATGTGAATAAATATGCTATAAAATTGAAATAATGAAATAATGTTACACCTACAAGTTGACATCTTCTGTCAGTAGAAACAGGATGATTTTTCTTTGTGAAAGCCAACACAGAAAGGTGGTGAAAAATTTAAGTGCACACAGTAAAAGCACTCTTAGAAGGAAAGAGGAAATGGGACTAAAATTGTGTGAGGAAATGAGGCGTTAGCAGGAGTTTTTTGTCCCTGCCTAGTGTCCTTTTGCCTATTTTGGCCTTGGGGTCTTTTTTTTTATAAGAGGTGGAATGGTGCCCATAAGACTTGTGAAGGCAGGCAGCAGAGGAAAGGAGGATGTACCTGCCTTGGTGTGTCTGCTCAGTGCGTTGGCAGGGTGGGCAGCTCTTAGCTGTGCTCACAGCTTGGTGCCTGAGTGGGATTGGCGGAAGAATGGAGCAACAAAGAAACCAGGTCCCTGTAGGAGACTGGCCTTCCCTTATTTTGCTGTTTACAGAACATCTTGACTGTCTTCTGCTGTCTGTTATGGTGACTTTAAACATGGGTATATGTAGGCTGAACGTGCTCACACCAAAGCTATTTATGCACCTATATGTCTAAATATATAAAACATCCTTAAAATATACCTTTAGTGTTGCAGAAGAGTAGCACTTTAAATTCTTCAAAGTTGGATCTGATTCCAGTACAAACGTTCAGCTTAATAAACCAGTCCAGTCTTGTTAAGAGTAAGCCTTGAACACTTTCTGTGGGTGATTAATCCCTTTGGCTTTTCACTTATGGGAGTTTTTATTTAAGGTAGAATGGGAAATGCTTTTGGTGTTTTAATTGTGGTATTCTTTAAAGTGCTTTTAAGTATATTGAGGAAAAACACAGCAGCTTGGCAATAGTTCAATCAAAAGTTAAGAAAATCGAGGCAGCTGAGTTATCTATTACTGTGTGTTACAGAAACACAGCAGGTGAGGATTTGAGAGGAGATGGGTATCAGTTTACCCCTGCCTCATCTGCTTTCTGCAGATGTTCTTTGACTTTGAGGAATGTAACACAGTTTCTGTGAATATAGGCTAAATGAATGCTTGTTGCTTTTAAAATGGTTTATATGGGTCTTATGGTTTCTATGTTTATTTTAAATTGGTTTTATTTGTTTCATTGTCTCCTTTTCTTGTAGGAAACCCAGCGCTTGCTGGCAGAGCCAGTACCTGGGATAAAAGCAGAGCCAGATGAAAGCAACGCACGCTATTTTCATGTGGTCATTGCAGGTCCACAGGATTCCCCCTTTGAGGGTGGGACATTTAAACTTGAACTATTCCTTCCAGAAGAATATCCAATGGCAGCTCCTAAAGTACGTTTCATGACCAAAATTTACCATCCTAATGTAGACAAGCTGGGAAGAATATGTTTAGATATTTTGAAAGGTAAGTGGTACTATGTTTTCTTTCTTCTTACCATATTAAATACAGATGTTTGTAAGTTGACCCTAAAAAGAGTTTTCTTGTGTTTAAAGAATATCTTGCTTCTTCTTTAATCTGGAAAAACTTGCTATTTCTGTAGACTGTGGTGAATATGGTGTTTCATAGTGCTATAAATGTTTCTTCAGATAAATGGTCCCCAGCTTTGCAGATTCGTACAGTTCTGCTATCAATCCAGGCTTTGTTAAGTGCTCCCAATCCAGATGATCCACTAGCAAATGATGTAGCTGAGCAATGGAAGACCAATGAAGCCCAAGCCATAGAAACAGGTGATGTATCTTCTAACTTTTTTTTTTTCTCTAGGTTTAGGAATGGCTTACTCTAGATTTTTTTTCTCTAGGTTTAGGAATGGTGTGTAAAGCCTGACCTCTAGTTTTATGTCTGCAACTTGAAGAAACAAAACATTACTACATACAGTCATAGTCCAGGTGCCCTGAATGTGCCTGCAGTGGTCTATTTTTAAGTTCTGCGGGGCCTGATAGAAGAAGAAACTGTATTGAACTGTTTGATCTTGGATTTTGATGGTCCTAATATGCTAGTCTGTCTAATGGTCCTAATTTGGTAGTCTGTCTAATTTGGAGTTCTGGTAAAATGAAGGAGCATTCTACTGCTTGTCCTCTATGGCTTAAGGAATGGATTAACAGGTTCTGGAAAGCACATCTCTGATATTGCATCTGTTGCAGGCTATAGTGGAATGCAAGAGTTGCTATGTTATGCCTCTTCACTTTTGAATCCACTAGTGTCAGACTGCTTCTATAATACATAAAAGTTGACAGCTGCTGGAATTCAAAATTGCACTTAAAAATCTCAGAACTGATACATTTTGTGTGCTTGCAGCAGTGTTGTAAAAGAGATCTTTAAGAATATGAATTTAAAATTACTTTAATCAAGCCTGAAAACTGCATCTTTTCTTAAATGTGTTTCTTTTTCTTTCCAGCCAGAGCATGGACTAGGCTATATGCCATGAATAATATTTAAATGCGCTTTGAACATCAAGTGTGCATCACTTCTCCTGTTCTGCCAAGACCTCTTCCTTTTTTTGTTTGCATTTAATGGACACAGTCTTAGAAACATTACAGAATAAAAGCCCAGACATCTTCAGTCCTTTGGTGATTAAATGCACATTAGCAAATCTGTGTCTTGTCCTAATTCACTATTGTACCGCATGAGCAGAGGCTAGAAGTATCATCTGGATTGTTGTGAAATTGTTTGAAAGCAGCAGCACATCTCTGCTTTTAATCATTTTTCCCGTCATGGTTTAAGTATAAGCACTGTGAATGAAGGTAGGCAGGGTTAGCTGCGGGGCTTTTTGTTTTAATTCTGTGGGCTCCTCCTCCCTTTTTATGGTGATGCTAATTGCATTGGTAAAAGCAGCTAACCAGTTATATTTTAGAATATACCCTCTAGCCCAGTCTAACTTAGACGCTGTAGATGGACAAGCTTCATTGTTTGAACAAAAAACGGGAACATTAAACATCCATCACCTTCACTAATACTATAGTGATTCTGCTGTCAAGTGTAGAAAAATCCCTCCAAGAAAAAGCTTGTGACCATTTTGTATGGCTTGTCTGGAAAATCTCCTGTAAATCTTATGTTTTAGTAAAATATTTTTTGTTATTCTACTTTGCCTTTGTATAGTTTATTTTGCTGTGTTTTCATTTCTCTGTGACAATCATATTTAAAAAAATTGAGTCCAGAATTGACAATTTTTCTTCACCAATCTGACAGATTTAACAGTAAAGAAGAGGAATTCACAAGGGATTTTTTGTGGGTTTTTATTTGTTTTTCTTCATCTGTTTCCTGACTTTTTCATTAGTTTGTGTTATGTGGGTGACCTTACATGGCCAATTTAATATGAAATTGCATTTGGAGTGACTTTTAGAAACAAGTCTTGGATGGAGCAGTTGTAACCTTAATTTTAGCAATGCGTCGATGTGTGTTTTCATGGACATAACCCGAATGAAGTAGGAGGTGGAGAGCAAACAGCAGCACTAATTATGAGAATCTGCATAGCAGCACGGTTTTCTAACTTCTTTAATTCCTGCTCTCTATTAACTTGAAATTCCAGTGGGTAGAACCACTGTTAGAGCCAGCTTATGCATTGACTGATGTCTGCTTAGCCCCTTACAGCTAGCAACTCATACCACTGGTTTTTCTCTACAAGCCTTATTAAGCTACTTGCTTGAGCAACTGGTCAGCTTAGATAGCAACAAAGCTTCTTTATTGGAGGGAAGGAAAGTGATGAAAAAATTCCTTCTTGTCCTTGTGTTTTGTGTATGCATCCTGTCTAGAAGTGCAGTATCTCTTCTGGGAACCCATCTAATTGCTTCCCTTCATTTCTTGTATCTTTGTTCTCTTCTTTTCCCCAAGCCCTCTCCCTCACAAAACCAACCAACCAAGCAACAAAAAAGCTTGAAAGCTTTTGGCAAGGCCAACCTGAAATGCATAAATGACAGCTTGTAGTGGTTGCAGTAAAGGGAGTATTTTGTCATGCAATCCAGGGGCATGATTATGTAGTCTGTTGGTATTCTCCCTTTTTCACCTCTTCTTCCTCTAGTATCATCTGAAATTTCTATAGAATGTGGTGTATTTATTGTGCTCTTATGTAAGATGAAGCATATCTATTAAAACTATGTTTTCCAGCAGACAGTGCTTTCAGTGGTTAGTAACTGCTAATGTCCCTCGAAGTTCTCTCCAACATGGTTGAAGAATGGTTCAGAATTCAACTTTTTCACCAAACTGAGTCATAAAAAAAACTGTTTTAAAAGTACTTTCTGTGTTGAATGTAAGCCAGAGTTGGTCCAGGGCTTGTAGCATGTTCTTCAGAGTGAGTAAGCACCATTAACCCTCTCTCCTTACAAATGTCTGTTTGGGGCTGGCTGGGCTGTGTCCTGGATCTGCTGCTAGCATAGATAACTTCTGTGGCAGGCAGCTGAGAATAAGTCAGCTGTGCTGTAGACTCTGGATTCACTTCACCTACCTCTTAATGCTTTATCTTATACTACATATGCAGCTTTCCTCAGCTCTGTCTCTAGTCTAAGGGCTGGTGGCACCCCCAGAGGACAGTCAGACCCACCTAAGCATCCTCTTTGAGAGTGGCTTTCCCTCCCTTCAGCAGAGAAACAAGACCTGAGCTGGCACTTAAAACAGTTTCATTTTCATAGGCAGAATTAATCCAGACCCAGATAATGTATATTAAATAATACTTACTTTACTTTTAAACCTCTAAGAGCCCTGTATAGAGTCAAGCTGGGAATGATCCAGCTTGTGTCAAGGAATGTGTGACAGGCTAAGTTCTTTGAAGCCAGTAAGATAAAAGCTTTTCCTCAGCAACTGGGAATATACACCTGCTTAACTATGTGAAACAGTTATCTCTCTTCCACCTACCATTGCAGCTGATAAGCAAATGCAGCTGTCTTTTATGGAATGTTAGTTTTATCTCCATTTTTAGTATGTGTCTATTGAATCAATTTACAGCAACTTCAAAATAAATGGGTTTCCTCTACCATTACTGGTGCTATGTGTCAAATGTCCTAAAATCCTGAGCAAGAGTGATGACATAGCATTTTATGTGTCAGTGTTTGGGTAGAAACTGTGCAGCTGTTGAGCCTGGGTTATCATGTGGGCTCTGTAACCACACATGCAAAATACTTTTGCAGTAGTTTCCTGTAGATCAAGAGGAAGACTTTTGGTTTTGTATAAATATTCAGTGGTGGTCTCTTCACATGTAGCCATGTTCTGTCATGGGTATGAAGTATATGATTATTGGGAACTGATGGAACAGGTGTTTTGTATCTTAGCTGACTTTAGTCTAAACCAAGTGAAACATTGCTTTGATAGCTTTCAAGTAATTGTATTTCTAACACATTGAGACTATTGTGGACCATCTTAATGGACTAGTGACATCAAAAATTGTGACATCTCTATTTATATACATTTCTTCTTGGGTTGGGTTTTTTGTTTTTTGGGGTTTTTTTTTTTTTTGAAGGTTAAAGTAGAATGTCTGGTAGGTTTTGTCAATAACATGTCTTGACTGTAATGTGATATGACACTGAAATAAAAGGAAGAGTGATTATTCATTACTTAGGCACTGAGCTTCATTTAACTGCAGTTGGCTGCCATCAGTGTTCAACAAGTTTCCTAAGAGTTCTTAACATCTGGTAAAATAAGAAAGATAACCTTTAACTACTCTTACAACTTTTCAATTGCTTGTGGCTTCCCCTCACATTGTAGAGAGAAGAGCAGCACTTCTAGCCTAGAAATCCTCAGAGGAAACTGCTCTGGTACACAGCCCAGAGGATGTGTTGAGTCCCTCCACTGCTTCCCCACCTTTTTTGTTTGTTTGATTTTGTTTTGTTTAGGAGTGTGTGGGGTCTTTTGTTGTTTTTTGGGGTTTTGACTGCTTGTTCAAATCTGTCTGGTTTAGTACAAGGCTTTCCTACTTACTTGCAAGTTTGGACAGTTTCTAGTGCTATCAAATTGATAAATGTATTGAGCTTTGCTGAAGTGTGTTGCATTATGAGCATGGCTGTGTTGCATTATTAACAAGGTTAATTATCACATGCCTGCTGGAGTGGAGTTTGTACAGTTTATTGCAGCCTTTTCCGTGGAAGTGTGCGGGATGCTTTTAAAGCAAATATTTAATTATGTTGCACTGAAGTGCATTAGAAAAGAGGCATCAAGCAGCATGACTGCCTTATCTGTGGTGTTTGCTTTCATGAACTCCCCTCAGCTCTTAGATAAGGGTTTGGTGAGCAAGTAGAGTACACCTGGGGAAAGGCTGCTCCAGTGAAGTGCTCAGGGGAACTACCCACTGGGTTAGGGAAGGGAATTGTCCCCCAAGAGGACACAGCTGGGTAGCTCAGTTAGTTGCTGCAGAGCTGTCACTCTTGGTCAGCTCATCACTGAGACCGAGTGCTCTACCTGGAGGAGAATTCTTGAGCACTGGCAGGTAGAAACCACAGGTACTTCCACACTGCATGGTAAGAGATGGATGCAAGTGTGACATGTAACAGAAGCATTTTTATTAGTTCATGTTTTAGGAAGGTAAATACAAATTATTTCACATAAAATCATCTCTGACTGAAGTACTTGTGCAAGGTTGCTCCAGATACTCGTGTAAGCTGGGTTCTTGCCTTTAGAGCTGGAGTGAAGGAGTATTTTTGGTTCAGGCCTAATCTGAACCTTCCTACCTAAGCTGCCTACTAAGGCTTGAAAGGTCATTTATAAATCAGAAACATTCCATGTTTGATGTTCAGTTGTTGCTTGCTGTAGTGGGTGTGCTTGTCTCAGCCTGAATACCTGCTGTCATTTTCCCATCAGCTACTCATGAGTCATACAATGTTCTTCCAGGTAAATCTGAAGGCTTAGGTTGGGTCCTGGTAAATTTATGGAAGAATGTCTGTGGTCCCATGCTCAATTATCAAGGGCAGACTAATCCCACAAGACACAATAAGATGATTCTAATGGTGTTTTTTCTTCCTTCAGTTGCTGTGGATGTTCGTCCAACTTATTCAAAGACAGGTTGCATTAGTGTCCCAGCCAGAAAGCAGGAAAGGAAATATTTAGGAGAGTGAAGCAGTTGAATGACAGCAAAAAGGCCCTTAGGACAAGAACCTTGTTACAAAATTTGTCTGGATGTAATGAGCACTAGGCCACAGGTAAGCCAACAGCAGGGTAAGTGCACAAGCTGATGGTCTTTGGCCAGCATCATACATGGCTGTAGTGCTTCTTCATACTGCCCATCCATCAGAACTGGTGGTAAAATGAGGGAAAGCTGCTGGGAACCAGTGCTACTACCACTGAGCTGCTGAAAGCAGTGTGGGCTGTGAGGCAAGCAGCAGCTGATCACACAGCAGCCACATTCAGTGGCCTCTTGCCTTCCTAAAATGGCTATTTGAACAGTATTTCATGCTTACTTAAGGGAAGGAAATTGTCTGAGATCGTTGTTTGGGGTGGTGGTGCATAGCACGTAGCAATCAGACTGTCACAAGCAGAAAATGCCTGTGATTGCTGAGTCTGCAGGTTAAGAGGTGGCACCATTCCTTATGTGGAGCATTGTCCTAATGGGGATGTGGTGCTGTTCATCACTTGAGCCAAGGAGGCAGTGCCTTGCCTAATGCCACAGCAGTACTGAGACCCTAAGAGTATTGAAAGAGGCTAAGTTTAAAAAAACCCTTAACTTTTTCAGTTCAAGATTGAAGATTCTTAAAATTATCTCCCAAGTCTTGGGAAAGTCAATCACTCTTGCCTTACTTGCCATGTGTGTGCTTTGTCACACTTCTGCCTTGAGTCTTACATGTCACTGGATGCCTTGGAGATCCAGTGATAGGAGCGAGTCAGGACTATGGCACAACTCCTTAAGCTGAAGAGAGAGCTGTGGTAACTGCTTGTCACAAGTCATACTGACAGGGGCAAACACAGGAGCTGCTCTCCAGCCTACCAGCGTGGAGGATTGCAGGTTCAAAGAACAAGGTAAGGGGAGGTAGGGCTCCAGCAGCAGGCTGAGCACTGCCACCAGTTTTCAGTTTTCAGGTTGGGACAGGCACTGGATATGAGTGCTAAGGGGAGAGGGGAGTGTCATGTCAAGTTAAGGAGAAGAAGTGATTCTTTGGAACAAGGAGCTTGGTAAAGCTTGAGTGCAGGGACAAGGCAAGAAGTAGGAAACATTAGATGAAACTTAAATGTAGTTTAGATGGGGTTGAAGCCTTTCATACAGTCATTTCTGGTGAAGTATTTGCAATGGAATGACTACATCATCCACAGGACTAATTTAGATTTTATTCTGGTATTTCTCAAATATAAAAAGTCAGAATTCTTACATCAATCTTTAAAGAAAATCCATGCAAGCAGGTCAAAATGTGTACAACTTAATTCCCTTCCCACCCCCCCTCCCTTCCTTTCAGTTTTCACTTCACAAACCATGCTGGTAAGTAAACCAAGTGTCTGCCCCTCATGTTTCTTTTCACAGCACATTGTTAACAGAACAATGCTAGGCTAAGCCAGGGGTGCAGTAAGCACCAAAATAAGATTTTTCACTTGAACAGCCTCTCTGCAATACCTCAGGATTTCTTGTGTTTAAAAGCATGTCCATTTTGCTTAATTCTGTCTCCATGAGATTTTAAACTTTAAGGCTCTTTTTCTTTGATACCACCATAATGTAACTGATGAGAAACCATCAGCCAGGAAAAGCAGCAGTACAAAGGAGACTCCAGCAATTGCAGATGACAACCTGTCTCTTCCCTTTTTCTTCTGGAGAACCAAATTGGATACATTGTACAGAATTTTTTGGTATGAAAGAAATCTCAAATTTGCTTTGTTTGAAATAGGTTTGGCCCCTCAAACTAGTGATTCATGTAAAAACAAAATGCTTCTAACATTTAAACTGATTGGTAGTAGAAAAATTATAGCCTTCCTATTCCCATTTTTACAGCTCTTTCTTTCTTGTTGGAGTTCAGTGTCAGATTTCATTAGTACTGAAGCCATACTGCTGTCCCTTTACTGCAGTTGTTCCCTGTAGCAAAACTGAAATGTCTTCAGTTTACATCTGCAATTCACAAAACATTCTCTTTGAAAGGGAGTAGAAGTCAAAGCAATAGAACTTCATTCTGAAGGTTGCATAGAGACTGAAGAGATTTGTACAACAAATGCTGTTTAAAAAAAATCTGTCTGGCACTACTGAACAGCTCAAATGTGTGTGACCAAAAATATTTAAAGGCAATCAACTCTGAGTTTGTTAGCAACAGCAATACTGTACATTTTACATTATTATCAAATACATAATTCAAGAGTTACAAAATAAGATCATGCATTACCACTAAATCTCATACAAGCTTGGATGATTTCATTCCAAGAATCTGAAATGGAGACAGAGCGTTTTCTTAAATGAATAAAAACCTCAAACTCTGGATTCAGTTTTAGCTTTCATGGATTTGATATAATCTTGTTACAAGAAAACCTATAGTTTGCTCAATTTAAAGTGTTAAAATAACTACTGAACAAAAAAGGTGAGCATTAAAGTGATCAAAAAAGGGAGCTAAATGATTCATTCTTTTAAAGGCAGCTTTGGAGCCAGAGGTACCCTTCCACACCATGAGTATGATTTTAATAAAGATTAGACATTCATTGTGCTCAGCCCCTGCTTCTCCTGTTTCACCTGGCAGAACAGTTTAAAATAGTGAGCTGAGCAAATGGTGTGCCAGTCTGGAAGAGGTTCAGTGTAAAATAGGGATTCCCCTGTGTGCACTACTGAAACAGCAATGCTCCTTCCCTGGCCTCCCACCTCATGAAAGGATGGACAAGCTGTTGGCAATGCTTCCACCTGTAGGTGCACCTGAACACTTGTGTGTTCTTTCCAGTTCTGGAAGTGACCTGGACTAGGAGCTAAGAGAGATGGAAAGCAGCGTCCTACCCACTGTTTCAGAAGTCTTCAGCTTTGTGGCTCATGCCTCTTGTCAGTAGTATTTATGCCTCTTCAAAGAGAGCAGCATTAAGAGATCAGATCATCTATCTCCCTAGTTTCACTGCATTTACATATGGCACAAGATTGTTTTTCTAGGAGTAACTTGTGGCAACAACATTTTTTTTCCTAAAAAAGTGTAACAGCACAAAAAAATTCATAGCAGCATTTTACACAATTTGTGTTAAAAAAGTAGAAGTTAACCATTTGTGTATTGAGTAACAAAAGATTTAAATTACATTTATTTTCCATTTTACACTCACTATTTACTAGTTGGACTATTTACAAAGGTTCAAATGTTGTATAAGAGAATGAGCTTTACCCAGAATAAACTTCACGTGTGAGGTAGTGGTCTACCTCGACCTGTTTTGGCTGGATATAAAGGAGGTACAGTTGGGTTTAAATCCTAGAAAAAATTCAGAAGTAGGATGTTCATGTGAATTAGACTGTGTTCTTGTAGAAGAAACCATGCACACACACACATACAGAGAGAGTAATCCTATGGTAAAAACATTAAGACCAACAGTGGATTTAGTTTTCATCTTCTTGGATGAAAAGCAGGAGAAATAATTAGAACAGGGAGGTTGTCAGCTGTACCTCATTTATTTCAACTATATTTTTACCAAGAGGCCAGCTTTTATTTGAAGAATCTAAAGAAACTGATGTTCAAACAGTAGAACTGAAGGATTTAAGAATTAACTTAAAACTGGGGGTTTCAGCACTCCTAATAGGACAAAGGAGTATTTTTTCTCTCCTGGTGTAGTAGCTGTCAACACTCCTGTCCCAAGCACTGCAGGCAGCACTCCTGGCTCCTGCAGGGCAAGGCACCTCAACACATGCTTGCTAAGAGACACCTCTGCAACCTCAGGGTGCCCCTGGTTAAGTCTTCCTTTCCTCCAAACATTTTTAAATTGCAACAGACTGCAGGAACACTATATGAGATGTTTCTAATTGAAGAAAGAAGTTTTTGGAACCTGCAGTGTAACCACACCATGAACAAAACATGGATCAAGGTTAGAAGGAAAAGAAAGGGGGAAGAAAGATCTACAATGCTTTTCACACAAATCTTCTGACAGTTCACCAGCTGACCAAGTGATGAAACTACAGTCTAGTGGATAGTTTTGGTAGCTGCAAGACAAATTCTTGTTCTTTCCCTAGTTTTATGTTACATGAAGATTGCATAGGACAAGGCAACCTTTTGGATAATTGAGGCAAGCAGTGCTTAGTGTTGGTATCCTTTGCTCTTGACAGGCTGAACGTGGTTTAGTGCTTTATTGTAGTCACCCTTGTGCACCTCTGCCTTCAACACATTCATTTACCCAAATACTGCCAGCTCAAAGTCTTAGCACTTCATCTGTGGATACCAAATAAGAGTTTAGTATTAGACTATCTGCTCAAGCTTTAACTACTGACTAAAACTCACAAGTTTTAAATAAGCTGAACACCACTGAGATGCATATTTTATTTTAGCAGATATGCAAATTTATAAATTTATATAGTCAAGTTTTTTTTTTAATGGCCTAGTAAGGCATCTTAAAAAATCCCTATATGGCTTTGGTTTGCTGAAATACTACTTTACACTGTTAAAAGAAAAACATGTTCAAATAAATTTGACATTATGACACATTCACATATTTCACTTAGAACTGACAGTTATACAGATGCCTACATGTGATCACAGATGTCTCCTGTTGTGATGACACGAATAAAAAGGTAATCCAAATGTTTATCTCACAGTAGAGGGCAACCCAGAAGTCTGTGCAGAAGTGACATATAAGGAGTTATTATCTGGAAGAGGGGGAACCACAGAGTTTCCATTAGTGGGTGAACAGCTCAGTTTCAGTTTTTCCAAGTATTCTGCATGAACAGGCTTGTGACACTGAAGGACCTTGATTGCATCTTCTACTTTAAACCATTCTCTTTTCCTTCCTGAATCCACAAGAAAGAACAGAGGTATAAAATGTTAACAGCACTATTAGTTGCTATCTAGTTATTCACTTTTTCTCAGTTCTTTGGAAGTTGAAGTTGTCAGGCAAAAGAGTGAACAAAAAGACCTTGAAAGAACTGATTAACCCAAGAGATTCACTCAGGCTTACTGAAATGCAATTCATAAGAAGGAATTTCAGGTAACTCTCTTGAAGCAGATAGTGGACAGAAACTCATATGACTCTTTATATGCTCCAAAAGCCCCAGCTGGTCATTAGAGGAAAGTGTGATGTATTTAAATTACTAGATACTGCCATCCTACATTGTTGTGCCCAGCAGAAAACCAATCTTGAGACTGAACATGCATGCATGAGAATGGCTTGGTCTGATTTCAAAAGCCATGTTCCATACTCAAAGTCTCCATATGCATCCATATATGGACTTGCTCAGGTTAGGTGTGAGTTTTAAAAAATAGTATACCTTGTATCAGACATGTTTATGTAAGTTTCAAGACTTTACTAAGATCACTTAAGACCATCTTAACTTTTACAAGCTGGTCCTTTAAAATTCAAAGTCTCTGAAAATACATATAGCCAGGTCAATGATGGTCTTGTTAAAATGGAAGGAATTCTATTTTTTTTTTTTTTTGGTTTTACAGCATTATATGTACTCTGCTTGAATATACATAAACCACTTATTTAAGATCAAGGACACTTTCAAAAACACCCTAGATTATCAGACAGCAAAACATTCTACTTTTTATGGAAAAAACAATTTGGCAGTATAGTATTTGGCCTCTAAAAAATTACAATATTTATTTTGTCATAATGTTATAACAATTAGAGTATTCTAAGAATAAGAGTAACACTATGTTGGAAGCAACCCTAGTTATGTATTAAAGTATACAAAAACCGCATGCTTTGAATTTTTCAAGAACAGAATTAGTATTACCCCCAAATTAAACAAACTGCTTAAGAAAAATGAAGAGTTTGCTCACAACATTTTCAAGTGTAGCACATAAGGACAGATAATTAGTTTACCTATATTAACTGAATCCTCCCAGTCTTCCAGTATTTCTGTCACAGTAAGAACATAAACGTACGTCCTATGCTTCCGATCCTGGTTCTGCTTGAATACGAGAAGGACAAGTTTAAATTCTCATCTAAGTAACTTACAGACTTGCCACAACTACAAGATAGAAATTACTTACCTCTAAAGGATAGCTGCCAGCAAGCCTGACTTTTATTTTCACTAAACAAACATCTGTACTGATGAGACCCAAAATAATGGGAAAACAAAAGTTTTATTTGAAACAGCTATTTTCTTTTACTAGACTGAAAAAACTGAGCCAAACCAAAGACAATACTAACAATTTTGAAGATTGTGAAGTTCTGACCAAAGTGTCATCCAGCTAAATATTAGCATTATCCACTAGTACTGCCCTGGATAATTACTAGTACTTATCTTTTACACATGTTGTAAATTACCACCATACTCCACATTTGCTAAAACTGTTTCCACAACACATTTCGTGGATGAAAGTTCATTTAAAAAAACCCAAGCACTTTTTTCAAGATGGAACCACTGCATCATGTGGCCATGTCATCTACACAATGCTGGCTGTAAAGTTTCACTCTGTGAGTGCGGCAAATTAAATAGCCTATGCTTGCAGTCATGCCAAGTGCAAAAATCATTGCCATCTGCTCATTCAGCAGGTTTGCCACCATGGCAGCACTCACCACGTGTTTCAAAGGCAGGTGTTTTGCACGGGGCAGGTTAAACACAGTCTGACAGAGCTGTCTGCTCAGGGCAAGGCCCCTATGCTGCAGCCAGCCCATGGGAGGTTGGCAGAGACATTGCTCCCTGCTACTCCAAAGCAGGCCAGTGGCAGTGTTTGAGGTGTTAGCCAGCCCATTAGACCATCCTTCCCCTTGGAGAATAACTGAGCTCCTAATAAAACCAGGACCATCTGCAATGACAACTGTACTAAGAACCAAGAGATGTTATGGCCTAGCTGCCCTAACATATGATTGCATTCTTGTGCAAATAACCTTTCCCACTTAACTTTATTTCACTACAAGCTTAAAATAGTTTTGAACTGATGCACTTTACTAGGAAATAAAAATTCTCCAGGAGTTCTTTGTCAGTATCACCATTAAATGAGATACATTTATTTATAACACATATCCTTTCTGGCTGTAGTTCTAGAATAAGAGGACTCAGCAGCAGCATTTATTTCCATCTTCTCTTAGTTTCATCCCAAGTCACAAGGTGTGGCCCCCTCAATGGTACTAACAACAGTTTGTGGGAGCCTGTTGAGAAATTAAAGTAGGGGCTTGATTTAAGTTAGAAGTAACCTAGAAAAGTTACAACCAATTTTAAATGGCTTCAGAAGAACATATACCTGAACTATCAAGGAATCAGCATGCTTTGCAGCCAACAAAGTGACAGCTTATCCTGGGCTTTTTGGTCTGAGCTGAGAAATGGAGAAAACTTTTGCAGACTGACCAGCAGAGTTAAAACAGCCAAGTTTTTAATGTGTGAGACCATCCAGTTCAACTCAAACCCAGAACATATCAGAAAAACTACAAAGCTTCAGGAGCTCCTCTAATTGTGTCATGTCTTCCATACTTCACACACTGGGACACATGACTAAGTAATACCTCACACAGGAAAACCCTGTCAGGAATACACTGCCTATAAAAGCTGGGTGAAGATTTGTACCTCACTGAGACTAAGGGACTTAATATACAGCACAACATAGTAACAACTGGATGTATTAGGAGCTGAAGACTATTTAAACTACAGTCTGTTCTGGTCTAGAACTCGAGCAGGACTAAAATAGAATTCTAGCTAGCATGTGTCCTTGCACTGTTGGTAGTTCAGAGTCTGATGTTTATACCATCAAATAGATGTTTTGAACCACACAGTTTGCTAAAGGTTTGATATATCTGTTTTCCAAAGCCTTGGCCTTTTTTTAGCAAATTAAAGCCATAAAGAGAATTCATATCCCGACTCATCAATTTACATGTGTGAAAATTGACAAATTACTTCAGCAAAATCTAACCAGGGAGGAAAAGTCAAAAGAGTGCCTCAGAAGAGGCTGGTGTAATGGTTCAGAAATTCTAACTTTATGACTGGTTTGGTTTTTAGGGATTTTTTTTTCTCCATAAGTACTAATTTAATCTTTCCAGTAGAGGTCCAAAATGAGCTGAGATTAGCTCAGCTGGTGAGAGCTTGGTGCTGGATAACACCACATTGATGAGTTTGATCCCTGTACAAGACATGCACTTAAAAGCTGGACACTGTGATCTTTGGGGTTCCCTTCCAACAGAGAATATTCTGTGAAACTGGGATAAGTACCTTGAACTCTTCCTATTCAAATCTTCACAGATCATGTAACACCTAAAGTCCTGTCTAATGCAGCAGGTCCAGCAACACTGCAAAATTATAGGTAGGTAATACTTATGAACTTAAGTGTGATGTTGCAGCTTACCAGTTTTCACAAAGCAGCCATTGCTTTCAGAACTCAAAGGAAATAGCTCACCTCAAATATCCCAAGTAGTCTGCCTAGCTTTCCCTTTACTCCAGCCTACAAAACAAACAAGAAAAAGTGTTAGTATTTGGTATTAATTTAAAAAATATAAAGCATCTGTACCATCATCCTACATTAGCATACTTCTCCTTATTAGGGTTATTTAAGTAAGAGTTTTAACTTAAGTTTTAATTAAATACTGCTGCACTAATTTTGGAGATTCTAGTTTTAGACTCTTTATGAGTATTAGAGTACAAAAGCTTGTCCTAATGAGTGAATCAAAGAATCCATAAATCCTTCAAGGTTCCCATCCAGACCAAAATACCGTATTACTTCCCACATTTTTAATGTACTGTATTTTATTAAATAGATAAATCATACCCAATACTGAAATAATCTAGGAAAGGAGAAAGGACAAGAGAATTTCAAATAGTATTAGAATTAATCTGAAAGAAGCAATCATCAAAACTCCAGTGCTATTTTACACAGAAATTTAAGTACAAGTTTTAAAAATACAATAATAAATAAACTGTAGGTTGTTGCATGGATTTTGCAGCATAACGACTTCACGTGTGCTAGTTTTCATATCCCAAGTAGCTTTTGTCATGTAATATAAGCCCCAAATTTACATCCCCAATTCTCTGCAGTTTTGAACTCTTTCTAGCTAGTACGATTACAAAACACTTTCAATTCAGACTTTTATTCCAATATTTTAAAATAATCCCTGTATCAGCCTATGCTTTGTGATTTTTATCAATTCAGTGGTCATTACTTTCTACTAAGATTCTGAGGTTTGCTTTTCCAAAAGTAATATATCATGCCTCTTCCAAGGGACATGGCTTATGATCCTCCACTAATTCTAAACAAAACTCAGTCCATATGCCTGACACATAAAGGCATATGTTGCCTACTGACAGACAATATTTAGATTGTTTTTGTCTTGTTATACAACCAATATTTAAAATAGGGCTTCTTAGTGCTAAGATGACATTTTCTAGTTTTCAGTCTTTGCTTCCAGCCTTAGCTAACGACAGTTATTGATGTATTATGTCTTTATATAAAGGACCATATGGATCTTCATTACATTTTAATGAGTAACTCTGACAGGCTTTAGCAATAAGTCTAATCAAAGTCTTACAAGTGAATGTTTTCTGTGACTGCCTTTTTAAAGAAAGCAGACGGCTGGTGTTATTTATTAAGCCATTTGGATGAAGAAAGCCCAATCACAGCCTCTGCAAAATTATCAAGGCATTTTGCTTATCTAGAGCAAGAGCTAGAGCAAAAGTTAATGCAAAACTACATGCAATATTCTGTTTGTCTGCTGTGATGGCCAAGATACCTGTTAGAGCTCATAAAGCCAAAATACACAACTGGACCTGATAGATAAGTGATTAAGCAGCACATTAATTAGGAAAGTGACAAGCCCTTGTTTTGAGCTGAAAGAGTAAGGTATGCCACAAGAGGCACTAGAGATTGCTTGTGCTTTATACTGGGTAATGAAAAAGCACTTATTTGTGAAAAGCAACATGCTGAAGAAATGTTTTTTACTGATCAGTCCTAATTTCCTCAGCATTACAGTATCACTTCAAGTGAGAGTCTGACAACTAATATTTAACACATGGCAACACCACCATGACCAGCTAGGTTTACTGATACTGAATAGCTTTCATAGAGGACTTTTGTCAACTTACTGGTATCCCATAGTCACAATGTGAATTTATCAATGTAACTCTAAGTGGAATTTACTTAACACTTTCTCTTTTCTCCCTCCAAGCAAATAAATGGTTTAAACAAATGCACTTAGCTGAGTAATTCTGAATGAAAGTATTAGAAGCACTCCATTAGATCATGTGTAACAACTTCCCAAAGCTTGAAGTGAAGCTTTGGTGCAACCAGATGTTGCTATGTAAATGTGATTACTATAACCGATGCCTAGTTACTCTCAAATAGACATGTTTCCCAAATGTAGCATCATCCCTGCAGACAGCAGTATATTTAGAAAATCTCTACACTCAGAAGTGCAAGAAGGTAGTAATTCAAGGGCTTGTGATTTTTTCCTGAAAATAATCTTCAACTGAACAATAATTCAAAGTCTTGTGATTTTTTCCCAAAACGATTATTCAAGTGAATAATCTTCATAGTTGAAGAAGCACCTTGAATTTGACAGTCATCTTTTAAGTGCTTTTACTAACAAGAATATTTCCTTCAAGTTCTTTTCATAATGTGCTTCAAAATGTGTCAAATTTAAGTGCTAGAGGACCAAGAAATAGTTCAGTTTTATCCCCAGAACATCAAAAGCAGTTCCCCCTTTCCCAATGGTAAGCTTCTAATCCAATACAGTGGTTAAATTCTAGACTTTGAACCATTTTGCCTCTCATAAAAACATACTTCTTCCTTTGGCTTTTATGTACCCATGGCTCTTAAAATATGGTTCTTCATGTAAACAGAATCCTATTGGCTTCTGTAAGTGTGTAAGGCCATCTAAAGTTTGGGAAAAAAGCCTGAAAAACCCCAGTTTTCTTCTGACAGACAAGCTGTTGAATTAAGTGCTATACTTGCCCAGAACAATTCTCTAGGGAAGTCTGAGTGCTCTGCAAACAGGACCTCAGATCTGAACATTATGCATATATTTTAGCATTAGTCTAACTCAGCCACAAGAGAGAGAATTCAGCACTGCATGCCATGATCGGTGTGCCCGAGGTCACTCCCGCTGAGCTGCGGAGGCACTGCAGCCTCAGAGGAGCGCCAGACTCGCCTGTGCCCTGCAGGTGGAGCCAGAGTCACACTGCAGTTCCACGGCTAAGCCAACAGCTACCAGGGCAGAAAGTTGCTGAAGATATGAAAGATTTGGGTTATTTTTAACTCCGGCATTTGTAGGATAGTATTGTTGCCATTTTATTAGCTACACTCCTGAAGAGATGGTGGCAAGACTACTCCTGCCCCATTTTTGCATACTTTTACAAAACAAAATGCTTGACTACATCTGCCCTAATCTTTCAGCTGAGAGTGTGCTTTATTTCTGCAGTGTCTAACTAGCTCTAGTCTGTAGCACCCGGTCATTTTTCAGATATTAGATGCTCATTGGAGCTAATTCCTCTATTTCCTGTGAGAAGTCTTAGATGATATTACTGTCATTTTCACAGTTGCAGCAAATGATCTTCAGGATCATCCTCTTCTTCTCAGAAACTATCCACACAGGGCTGAGGGAAACTGCATTTTTTCTCATAGGCCTTTCAATACACTACTAAAGCAAACAAAACAAGAGTCTCTTTTTTGTGAGATGGAGCCAGAAAAGGGAGTGGTTCACAGTTCACAGAACATCTCCATTTACAAGGCTGGGCATCATTGGCTTGCCACTCATTTGTGTCATTTTTCTTTGAACAGTGCATTTTGCAGACAACTTATTTTAATCTTTCATGCTATGCAATTAAAGGCAAAGTTCCAAATTCATTAATGGAGTAGCTCCTCATTTTGATGAGGTTCAATACCTTTCTGGGATTGCTTTATTCTATAACTTCATTTTGGTATTCTACTTGCAGGTTTGCAAAAGTTTATTTCATCTAAATAATTAAGGTAACTGTCAATTTCCAGTAACCTGTGAAATGTCAGACAACCTTAAATGAAACACTAACTATCTAACTAATGAAACACTAACACTAACTAATCATTATCACTAACACAAACAGAATTGAAGAGTAAAAAACCCCTGGAGTCATGTACACAGGCAGACAATGAAACAACTGCCATGCATGTACATTACAGAGATCTCTGAGTTGTAAAACATTCTCAATACACTACTGTTGATGTTGAAGTGAGGGTATTTAAGCCAGTGGGCTATCAACACTTCTACCATTAAAAAATGCTATTATAACTCCCATTATGACTTTATCCATTTTAATAAATTAATAGAAATACTGAATCATGCTTAGTTTGTGCATGACCCAATACTGAAGAAACACATTTCAAACCAGCACCACTGTGCTTTCTTTGAAGTTTATTCATTCACAAAACTCTTAACAGTTCACTGTACTGTAACCAGCCTGCCAGGTGACATTGACCTTAGTATAAAAATAGAAAGGACATCCACCTTTAGAAAGGTCAGTATGAATTTCCATGGCTCAAACCCCTAAATACCATTCTTTTTTCTTTAAAAATGGCACTTGGCAATCTCATGGAAGCATATAAGACTTACCCAGTAGCTGAAGAATATTTCACTTTATGGTATGAGCTTCTAAGTCTGATCAGCTATACAAGCTATCATACCCCAGGAATTCTAAGGGAGTAGAACAAGTGTAACCAAATTGTTTTTGCTTATTAAAGCCCCTAGTCTGTGAAAACTCTTCATGCATTTGCAAGCACAGCTCAAAGCTGAACATGGCTGGAATTTTATATTGTACTCCAAAACACCATAAAAAGCACAGTCCCTTCAACATCATCCATTCTTTACCACCAAAGAAAAAACCCCAAACATATGACTACAGTTTAATCAGCTTTAATTTAACATGGAGATGAGACTTTACTATCCTTCACCTTGGACTATAAGTCAGATCAGCAATTATAATTACCACCATTCCTAAGAACACTGAGCAGAGGACTGGGCTTTTTAATCCTACCCATGGAACTTGTGACAGTGGGAAGACAAGACTCTCCCTAGAGGTGTTACTACTGCTTGGAAACCTAAATCTTTGCTGAGTCATTGCTAGAACCCAAACTTTTTGCTCCTTTCAAATGGACTGTATCCTGTGGCTGAGTATGTCTTGTGTGGGTCAAGATGAGCTCCTCCAGCCTGGAACAACCACTTTTCGTTCAGTGAGGTTTATTCATGCTTGAACCTTGCTGCAGGAAGGCTGCTGAGAGCAGCCAGTAGTGAACCAGTCTGTTCCCCAAGGAAAATGGGAGAAGGGTCACTGAGTCATAGCTCACAGATCTCATTTTGGCACTGAATAGCAGGCACTGCTTGGTGCAAGTCACATCTACATCAAGTTCCTAAGCCTCAACATCACAACAGAACCAGTTTTAAGGGTAAGCAAGATGAACCATCAAATAGTATAGCTAATAGAAAAAATCATTACAAATACTAATCACCAACAATATTAGCCATAGCAAAATGGGATGAGAAAACTGGTTAAGTCTAGTTGAAATCCTACAGTTCACTCACCAGAATGCATCCAATTTATAAAAAAATCGTATACCTTCTATTTCAAAGTCTGATATTTTGATTTTTCTTGCAGTTTTATTTGGTTTAGACATGGCTGTTAAGATATTAAAGAAACACTTAATATTTTTCAAAATTTTCCTAGGAAAAATAAACAGCAAATGAAACCCCAGAATTCTGAATTTGAAACTAAAGTGTTGTAGTATAGGGAAACTGCATGAATTCATCATGATTTAAGCTCTGTTTTGCCTGGTCATAGGGGTAGAGATAGAAAGGCAGACAATAACCATGGTGCTTTCTTTATAGATAAGCAGCCATAAACATATGAATTCTCAGCTGCTCAGACAGATCAGTTTCTAATCTGTTTAATTTGAAATGTCCTCAAAGGTTTGCTGATTTCTTGTTCTTATGCAGCTACATGTTAATGGTTAGTTTACCTTCACTCTGTTCTAAAAGAGCTGCAAGTCAAACATTTTCTTCACAAACACAGAAATGTTACAACACTATAATATGCCATTTGGCATAAAGTCACAGTTTTACTTCCAGTACTTGTTTGTAAAGGCAGACAGAAATTTAGCTATGAAATGAAAAAAGAAGCTAAATTGATTAGTTCACCTCACCACACTATACCCCAATTCTAACACACAGAACTGCAGTTCTTTGAATTTCATAGCCACAAAGGTCTGTCAAGTACTGGATAAAGGAGGTAAGTAATTCCCTCTTCCTTCTTGGTTCCCATCTGAAGGCAACAGCAGCACAGATCAGCTGGATATTTTGCTTTGTTTGGTTTTTGTTACCTCTTCATAGACCTCTCTCACGGCTGCTCCCCCCGGCTCTTCCTCTGGTTCCATTCCTCCACCTGGTACAATCCACTGGTCTGGGTATCGGCTACTGCTTACCAACAGCACCTGGAAAGAATTGCAAGGGACTGTTACATACAGCTCACAAGTCAGGAATCTCACTGCTACCTGCTTGTCCAGCAAGGCACTTATTCACCTAGCCAGATGGATTACAGGCTTCAGAAAGAAAACCTAACAGGCAAGCAGGAGTTGGAAAAAGAGGAACACAGTTAACATCCAATGTGTGAAACTAAGTCAAGACATTGTCATTGTGATCTCTTTGTACAAATGCTTTCATTGGATGCTTAACACGATGTGGAAAATACAGAATAATGTGCACAGGAGTGAAGGCATACAACAAAAATCTAACAATATTTTCCAGAACTAAGCTTCAAATCATAGAGATGGCAAAGTGTGAAAATTAAGACATTTTCATCACAGAGAAGTTAAATTAATTCTTCTGGAATGGCATCTTCTGGCTAAAAATAGACCTTTGAAAATATTTCTCATTTTTAGACAGATACAAGCTTCTTTTTAGTTACTGAAGTGTTATGTTAGCATGACACGCTTACACTATTGCATAACTAAGATACAGCAAGAGTACTTCATTGGCCCTTATCCAATTTGATTTCTTTTAAACATTTATGTAAGAGGAAAAAGCACAACACATTGAATTTGATTTCTAAATTTAACATTTTTTCCCCCAAGATGCTTTAATTTCACTTAATTTGACTCTAACCTGGTTCTGTCATTGATACACACCAATTTAAAACTCCCTCTCTGTAGGACCTGCACTTCATAATATTCAGAGCAGAAAGATGTTAGCTACCTGTCCAACAAACTATGATACCTTGTATTTGGAGTAATTTTGCAGTAGAAGTTTATGAAGATAAGACCTTGATTCAGGACCCCTTGGAGATAAGCAGTTTAACTTATATTTGAGACACATCCCAGGTACCAAGACATACTCAGTCATCTGTGTAGTAAGAGACTTCCTATTCTAAGCATTGCTTACATGAACCCTACCCTGAAGTCAAAGGACAACTGTGGGGAGTAAAAGGGCAGGGTCAGTGCTCAAATCTTGAAAAGCAATTAAAAGACTAGAACAAGAACCTCAAGTCTAAAGGTTAGAGTTTTAACTGGTGCCAGACAACTTAAGTGACCGTCCCAGCCCTCACCTTTATGGACTTCAAACTTACCCCTGTTGGCTTAAATAGGAAAATGACTCTGCTGACAGTAACAGGGAGATGATTACCACTTACACCACATCCCTTTGGCACTCAGGGAAATGGGCTGTAGGTTCACCTACAGGAACTGGGAGTGTAATTCAGATGGCTGCATACTTGGTGCATGCAATGATATGTGTGCATACTGAGGTGCACCTGGAAGAGCCTTCTCTGACAGATACTGTCCTGCAATGTTTATCTTGTGTGCAGTCAAGATTAGTACAGTGGAGAATCCTTTAGGGTAGGACTAATTTCCCCAAAGCTTTTTCCTATGCTAAGGAATACAGCAGAGACATCATTTAGTACAGAAGCATTCTTAGCATCTGATCTAAAAGTTCATGTTTTCAGTCAACTCAAGTACTTTACTCAGCTACCTAAAAACCTAAGAATATTCACAAAAGCAATAAGGTTAGACTCAAATGCATCTCAACTTGATTTTTACAGCCAAAGGTTTTGGTTTCCTAGGATCCTTTGACATTAACAAAAGACTCACAGAGCGTACACAGCTCTACTGAAAGTAATTTTAGAAAATGTTTTTGAACACTTAGTGGAGCACCTATATCACTACAAAGAACCACTTTAGCAGTGCTTAAAAAGCAGTTGTAAAAATCAAGTTATGAATTCACTTCTGAGTTCCAGATTTAACCAGTAAAGATAATTTTCTGCTGATGAAACTAACACTCAATCCACTCACGTAAAAGCTAGCAACAATAATAAACAAAAGGATGATTATCATTAAATCATTCCCAGCTTGGTAGAAAATTTAAAATCAGCATTCATTGCTTAGATAAGGCTAAACATAAAATTCTTAATTACTACCATGGGATAAATCAGGTTGCTCATTCTGGCAGTGTAGTGTAAAGCCAGGAGTTTTTACGCCTTTATATTTAGTAGTTGACTACTGCTAATCAGATCAATAGACTATTAAGCTGGGCTTGTACATATATTAGCTTTAAATTACCCTCTTAAAAAGCAGAAACAAATACATCTATCAAGTAATCAACATTAAAATACATCAACTCTTGTAGATAGGGTTTACAGCTACATATACAATAAACTCGCAAGTGTTACAACCTGGGAATTAATTTTAGCAACCATCCAAACCTCTAAGCCTGGAACTGAAGCATTTTCTCAAACATCTTTCCCTCTGTGCTTTATTGTCCTGTGATCCCACTGCTTTTACAGTCTGAATCCAAGAGATCACACTAAGATATATCCCTGAGATCCTCAGATGCACAATTTTTTTTTACCATTAACACATGAAGCCACTAGGGCACGAGGCATCCATGCTGGGGTAATGCTATCAAAAACATACTTCGTGCTAATCAGATTCCACAAACAACAAGACCTGATAGCTAGCAGCTGCAGGATTGTGTGGTAAGGCTGAAAAGCATTCCACAGACTTTTCCAGTATAGCATCAAGCAGTCTTCCATGTTTTTGGGGTTTTTTTCTATGCTGTTTTTCAGTCCATATAGTTTTGAGGTATTTCCATCTGTAAGTGGCCAGAAGATACATCTCCCAGTATTTAATGATGAGAGTGTAAATAGAAATGTGATTTAACTATGAAGACACCAAAAAGCTGTGGTTGGTTGACACTGCACTCACATGCCAAGAGAAGTGCAAAAATCAGCAGCAAAAATGCAGCAATTCACCTTCCCTTAATAGAAGATAATCAAACTAGGAGAAATATGATCTAGGTTGCCTGGACAATCCAGTCTTGTCTGAGGAGGCTCACGGTCAAGCAGATTACAATAGTCTACTGGAAAAGAAAAGACTGCAGAGCCTCACACACCTGTATTTTTTCCTGGTTTATGCACACCAAATTTTACACCAAAACCCCATTAGGCTCAGAAGAAAAAAAAGCAAAAGTACTTCCTATGCAAAGAAGTCTGTGTCCTGTATCCCCAGATGCAGAAAAAGGGCTAAGATTTGAGTTGCATTACTTACTAGAGGTCACTGCCTTTCCCAGGTCTCTGACTAAGACTTACTGTCCATAACTCTTGTTCAAAAAAGGTACAGAGTACTGCAGTGCAATCTGCTTGTCTAGTTATACAGCTGAGCTTATCTTACTCCAAAGACTAAGGTAAAGATGCTGTAATGCTGCCAAGTGAAGAAGTAAAGCTGCAAAGTTCAGCTAAGAGGAAACAAAAGGAAAAATTCTTCCATTAAGTGTTACCAGCCAAGTTTCACCTCACTTCCAAGTCCAGGAATAGAAATGACCTTTGAGTGTAGTGAGGAGGAGAAGCTGCTAGCCAGTCTGCTTGTAATAAGCACCTATCAATACTCATAACCATAATATGGTTAACCAAAAAGGTTATTACAGGGCAGGTGGCATCATGGGACTTGGTCACTATAAATGCTACGCTTGCAGACAAACAACTGAAAATTTCTAAAGATGCTGAAGTTTTGGCCTTTTTAGTGTTCTCAAGTCAAAAGCCCTCATGAAACAGTTAGCAGCCCTGTATTCCAGAAGACCAAAATGGTAACAGCTCAGAGTAATATAAATTATAACCACAAGATATTAATCTTGATATTTTTTCATATTAAGCTCTAGAGAGATACAAACTGGTTTAAGTTTATATCATTGCTTTCTACCTTTCTTAACTGAAGGACATTATACTTTACCAAAATAATCGTATTAAAAACCAATTTACATTAAAAAAGCAAGAATAAAGTTTAAATTAGCTAGAGCAGACCCCCTCAGAGCTGGATTCTTTAGACTTCAAAACAAAGTGATCCCCAACTTGAAGGTGAAAATATACCATCCAATTTTACAATAATTATTTGTCATCAGATGTCAAAATTCTCTATTCCCAGCCTAATCCCATCTATTCTTGTCTTTCCCACTGCACACCTCATTTTCATGGCTCCCACTACTCCAGTAAGCTGTCCAGCTTAATGTCTGAATTACCTGATGGAGTCAAGTCTGCCCTTCTTTATAGCAAAGCTGGCAGTTAGAAGGAGCCATGTCCAAGAGAAAAGGAATCAACCCCTCACTTCCAAAAGACAGCTGAGCATTTGTGACTCAGCTGCAAAGAACATCACACTGCCCAGGTGTACTGCTCAGAAGACAGGTGTGAGGAAGACAAAGGATTCAGCTCCCAAACTCTACAAAGGTGAGCACACACAAATCATTTCAGAAGATTTAAACAGGTCAGAGTATAGAAAAGATCAGTAAGGCATTAAAAGGTACCTCTCAGGTACAAAACAGTGCCAAATGCTGTTAAGATGTATTGCATATTTTCATAGGCATCAGAAACATTAAGAGGATAAAACAACCAAGCCTACTTTGAGAAAAAAGACAGGACCTACTCTGATGGACTTAATATAATATAATTTAACACACTCAATATGGAAACTCAGCCTACATGGTAGGTCTGCTTAAGTCACAGGCAACTGAAAGAGTCAGAAACATGGTTTAATCCTAATAAAGCCAAAAGGGTCAGTCAAGCCCTAAGATTTGTTTAAAACCAGCCTTAAGCCTTAAGCTCAGGGAAGAATACAAACAGTAAGTACTTTATTATTTCCTAAAATTTTCAACTTGCAATTGTTTTCACCTCAGGAGCTTCCTTAAAAGCACTAGGGGACAACTTTGAATGCTGCAACTCAGGAACACTATTGAGAAGCATCTTTTACAAACACTGGATCATATTTGCAGATTTAACTGTAAAAATTTTTAGGCAGAAGCACACATTTCAGAGAGCATATGTCAATCTGCTACTGTAATTAAAGAGATTTCCTTTATCTAACAGTTTTTTCCTCTATTTCAAGAATCACAGCCTCATTTTAGTAGTTATGAAACAGTTTTGCAGTTCCCCTATAGGTTAATGTGGTATCCTTGTCCTAGAATGCCATTGCCTTTTGGCAATGAGGTTGGAAAATGCAGCTTTAAACCTTGCCATAGCAATGCCACACAGGCAGCATTTAGTAAGGAACATTTGCCTTCCTGAAAAGATTCTCAGGAGAGTGACTGCTTTTAGTCCTCATTTGTTACTGCCAGAATTTTCAAATTTATTTTTTAAACATGGAGAAATAACATGTGCAAAGTTATTGTAAAGTAATAACAAAACCACAGGATCAGACTGGACAGCATTTTAAGAGCTAATTAAAGTCAAGACTGCAACACCTTTACTTTCCCCCTAACACTGGGATAATGAGTTTATAGGAAGCTGATCAGGATGAAAAGTAGATTCCCCATGAAAGCTTTGTCCAGCCTGCCCACACAACACCCATCAGGACACAGCTGTTCAAGGGGCAGTGCTGCACAAACTGGGGCAGGAAGGCACCACTGCAGCCTCCCAATTCCAAATGGGCCTGTACTAATTTGCAAGAGCCTCTGCTAAAGTGCTTTAAAGGCCACAGACTGAAAAGCAGTCCCCAGCTATGACAGAGGTTATAAAAGATGATTCAGCCTCACTGAACAGGAGCTAGCACAACAGCAGAGGAATGGCTAACTAGCAGTACATTAATCCTAATGCTCATTAATTTGAGCACAAATCTTGAATGCATCTCGGAAATCTGGGTTCTGTCTACACAATATATTAAAGTCTGAAATATCCTCCCAACTTTACTTGTATATCCCTTTTCAAAGCAGCAACACAGCACCTGGATATCAGTCAGTGCTACTTTTCCCCCATTCTGAAGATGAATGGTAAAGAAATATGGGTATAATTATATAATACTATATATAAATAATTAGATCTGCAAACTATTTTTCCTTTCAGACTTTTTAAGTTTAGGGCTATATAGCAATAAGGAGAGACATGTCAGCTTTTTTTCAGAAGAAGTTTTGCTTTGACTTGCAATTACAGCTGTAATATTTCATAAAAATTTATTTCATATTAAACGCAAATATTTGGTTAACATGTTACAGTGACACAGAATTTTAGTGTCTTCCTCTGGCTATTTAATATACTTCATTTTGTTCTTTGGCTGAAGTGTTCATATCAGGAATAGAACAGCACTGTACTACTATGGCATGCCAGTCAGAACACATTTCCTCACATAAAGTGACTCAAGTCACCTGTAGCATTCCATCTCCCCTTAAGCTTTAGCATGCTTTGGAAAAACAGATGTGACAGGTCTCACAGTGTGATGAAGGGTGCAGATCTTGCACCCAGACATATGACAAAAGGAAATAATGAAAAAAAACCCCTGCAAAAAATAAGAAACTTCCCACAAGTACCTATATAAAAGTTTTACTTTTTACTGAGCAAGAGTTTTACTTCTCACACTGGGCCAGTTCCCGAATCCTCTATACCCAACAACCTTCCTCCCTCATGCTTGCTAATGCAGACCAAGGGAGAAACCACAATTCCAGGTAGCAGGGGAAGAGCTAAATTAATATTGCAGCCCATTTCTTTTTAACTTGAAACCACGTCCTAATCTCGAGCAGGGGAACTGGGCTTTGCTGGTTACTCAGCAACATAATCTGTTTGACTGAGGGATCAGCTTCCAAGCACTTGTCAGAAACAGGAGCTCCAAGCCTTTGAGAGCTGCTCAGCTGCAGGTAAAGATTTGACAAGGTTATTTCTTGACAAGTACCAGTTACCTTTTAGCCTTTTCTATCTTTGAGATACATCTTTGAAGACTAAAATTTGTGTTTAAGTATTTACATTTGTAGAACTGGTTTCACCGAAGTGCTTAAGCACTAGGTCAAAAAGCCAACAAATTAAAGTAAGCTTTTCAAGAGTTCTACAAACAAGACTGGGAAAAAAATACACATCAACCTATGGTCTGTGAACTCACACATCTACAAAAGATGTCTAAAAAAACATGTGTACAAACTCTAGCTAGAGATAAGAATGCATATATGTGTATGTAAATAGGCATATATATATCTAGCTATGATATTAATGCATTTCTGAAGAAGTCTGCCAGTGCTATTTCACAGTAACTTGGAAGTTTTGAGCCCCACTGAGTTAACTGAAGCAACTCAAATAGAAACTCTGCCACCAGTTTAAATCCCAAGTAGATTTAGGATGGTGCAAGTAAGCTAAAAGGATATTTTTTTTAGTATCTTAACATAAATATAACTGGCTCAAAAAGACATCATCTTCAAAACAGGGTAAAAAGTGCTTTGTTACAGGACATCTTAGACTGATGTTATACAAGTACAGCCATATTTCCTTCTCCCCTCAGCCCAGCCCTCTTCAAGCAACTATCAACCCCATTAAACATATCCATATGGCATAGAAAAGTAATACCACAGGTATAGAAAAAAAAATTTGAGATTTCAAAATAAAAAAAACCCCATCATCGTTGACTGATGTCAGTATCTGAAGACTTATGAGTGAAGACTGAAGATTTATGCCATGGTGGACAGTTGAATTCCCACAGCCTCACTAAACCTGCAGGCTTCCACTGCTGGCAAGTAGTTGGAATTTGTGGAAAAATATTCCAGCATGAAAACATAGTGTGTATGCCACGCCTGCAGAGAGCTGCTTTGCTGTGAACATAACAAACACCAGTGTCTTGTATCCAGAGTTGGTTACCTGACAACATTCAATTTTTCTTAACATTAACACAAGCTTTAACCCCATATGAGCCTGCAGGGATACACTATAAGCAAATACTGCCTCTGTAGACACATCATAAAGAGCCATTTTGGAAGCTGTTTATAGGTCTTGATTTTTCAAGCTATACCCTTTTCTACAGCATGCAGATCATAGTTTCATAGAATGGTTTGGACTGAAAGGGACCTTTAAAGATCAGGCGGTAGCTCCAGCCCCCCTGACACAGACAGGAACACGTTCCACTAGAACTGGTTGTTCATCCAACCTGGCTGATAATGTCCAAGTGTCAAGAAAATGCTGAGGAAAAGATAAGGCAGCAATCACCCTATGTTAATTACTCTTCCTGTCCATTAGCAGGGCAGGGACATGAAACAGAGAAAATAAAAGCCACAGTGTGCTTGAAGTCCACAGTGAAATGTGTATTGTCTGTCATTTAAAATATGTCTATATTCTATCAGACCATCATAATGTAAGGTAGGTAACCCATACCACTGTGGAGACCATGCCAGCCTTAAATGAGGTGCCATGGTCATACCCCAAGTTATTTGAAAGCACACATTATTTGCATGTTGACACCTGAGAGCTCTACACTGAAGGATAAAGAAACCAAATGAAAAATTCCATGTCAAGAATGGAATATCTTTCATGACTCTGCAAGTTTAATTACAATAATTCCTCGAACACTCCATTTTGCCAGGGTAGCCAGGTGATACTTCTGGGCTCTGGTTTTATGGATCAGGTTGCATAACAAAAGGTCCTTCTGGCTTTCAGACCATTTAAACCAATGCACATAAAAATAACATTTTGCTTTTTTCTTTAATAAAACCATTGCTAATATAAAGCAACATCTAAAGACAAACTAAAGAACACTATCTTTTAAAATGATTAAACTATGACCATCATAACAAGATATAAGAAACGCTTGCTTAATCAATCTTGATATTCTACAAGCAAATAAAGTTATTAAATCAGACCAAAAAGGAGCTATAACACTAGGAGCTTATAATTTTTAACTCAAGGACACAAGATAAATAGTTGAGATGCAAGTGTATGCCCTGCTACAGAGGGGAAAAAAATTTCTACATTTCCTGTAAGTACGTAACAATACATTTTTCCTCACTGTCTCAATATTAAAAAAAACCACCTTCCCATCTGTTTTCATCTCATGTACAAGGCTGAACAACAAATGCAAAATTAAAAATTGAAAAGCTTGAAGACTTTTTTTGCATATTAAACTATTTTAGGTCTGCCACTAGTAACTGCTGACTGAACACTAAACTAGGGCTTTCAGTACCATATTTGATTACATAAAGCACTCTTACAGATGCCAAAGTAATTAGAATGCACTCAAAGTTTATATTCAAGATACTTAAAAATAACTACTCATTTATTTGTATAAGATGTAGTTGATGGAAAAAAAATTAGGTTTTAAAATTATTTCAGTTACTCAAATTGCTACAAAAATGATGTTTATTACTATTTGCTCCTGCTGCTTTAAAGGCATGCCTTGTTCTCTGCATTGAAAAGTAAGAATCCCCTTGCATACCTTCTGTGCAGACCCTAAGACAGGAGGGTTTTTATGTGAAACCACTGTTTGCTGCACACTGAATGTCTAAACAATTCCAGCCTGTGGAAGCCCCTCAAGAGGGCTCTCCTGCAGGCTTATTCTAGAGCTGCCATCCCCTCCCAGTTGCTTAAGAGAAACTTGCATTTCCTCCCAGCCCATCCCTGCCTGCTGAATGCCATCAGATTTTTGCACACACCTACCAGCTTCTTGTTTGTTCAATGCAGAAAGGCTGCACCCCCCACACACTGCATGCCCACACAGCCTGGTTTCTTTTTTTTGGGATTTCTCCTGCTTCATTTCCAGGATGTTTTTTCTTCCTAAGGGCAGACAGTCCCTGCAATTACTTGTTTATTTCCTTACAGAACAAAAGGAACCAGCACTTCAGCTCCTATCCAGCCATTTTGCTCTCTCTTCAGCCCAAATGACAGCAGTAAGACCAAAACAGGCAACACTTTACTGGCAGTAGTCCAGGAGACATCCTTTAATACCCAAAACCCCCAAAGCTACTGGGCACTTTACTTGGATATTTGGGTTTGCTCCTTCTTAAAGGATTTTTCTTTTTAAATCATACACTATGACAGCATGAAGGAAACTAAATCTAAACCAAAATGGGCTGTATAGCACTAAATCATTCTGTGTGGAGGCACTTCCAGATGAAGAAACATGATTTTCACAGTGGTGCAGCTGAACAACCATCAGTCGTCTCAGGTCCAGGTTTTCAGCTTCAACATCAGCTCTCAAAGCAGCAGCTTTTGACAGGTGGCAGGACTGCAGGGAAGCCCAGTTTGCAGCCTGTAACACTCAGGAGAACTGACTCAACAATTTTAAGCCTGGCAGCAAGGAGTGGCAAGTCCAGCAGTAAGCCAAACTGGACAGGGGGCTGGAGCTGGGAAATAGGAGCTTGGAGGAACCACCAGGCTGAGTTTTGCCTCAGCAGTATTCTACAGCACACTTATGTTCCAAATTGAGAAATAAAGAGCAAACTGAAACTCAATGTAAACAGTTGTGTAATAATAGTAATAAAATAAACAGAGGTATAATGAAGTGTAAGGGATGGGTTTGGCCAGTCTTTTTCCATTGACATGTTACTTCACCGTGCATAAAACTCAGCTGTAACATCAACATCAAGGAGGCTGCACAGGCAGCAAAAGGAGAGCAGTATGGATAAGAAATGGACCAGGAAGCCATAACAAGCAGATTTTGCTAGATGAACAGTAGAGATATTAACTGTTTTAGTGACTTGCCCAGTTTTTGTCAATGGGCACAAAAAGCTGTTACTGAACATGCCTGAGTCTTTAGTCAAGAGGCAGCATCCAGAAGTCATGATATCAACAGGGAACATCACATGAAGTTGCAGAAGAAGGATCACCTCAGGTGAGAACACTGCTGTGGATTTCTGGTACAAGTTCAGAGTTCATGACGTGGCAACAAGTAAGAGACTTAGATATCACCAGAAAACACAAGATGACTACACAACAGCTTTACAGTCATGTAGAGATGGGTCCTATTGCAACATTTTTTCTGGTATAGCTAGAGAAGTGTTAGCAACCTTTCGCGCAGCATGATCCCATCTAAAGCACAAGTGTCACCCACATTAAAAAATACATTTTCCAAATGGAAGGAGATGTAAGAGCTACCATGATGACCAAAAGAGAAAATTGTTTCTAAGAAAAGATGATTTAAGTCTTAAAGTTCATAAGAAATGCTAAGAAAGGAATGACTGCTCTCTACAGATATGTCAGAAAACTAAGTGCAAGAAAGGAGAAAAAAAAAAACTTAAGCTCAGCTATAACTGGCTAGGGACAAGCCTTTTGGACAGTCAGAATGGAAGTAGAAAGAAAGGTTAATTCTAAGATTTGTACCACAAGATTGCTATAGATACTCATTCCTCCAGAGAGAGCCTAATCAGATGAAAAATAGACCAAATTTAGTCTTGCAGACAGTATCTCTAGAAAAAAAAAAAAGTTGAGATTTGGATTTCTTGCTTTTAAGAGTCCTAAAAAGAAATGTATTGCTAAAAATTGTTTTCAGTTGCTGGTTCTATTTTCTCAACTCCAGTGTCAAGCAACTCTTTGCTTATCCTGTAAATCAAAATAACTATGAAAACTATTCTATTCTGTAGTTCCCCTCCACCTCCCAATAACTTCTGCAGGAGTCTCCTGTTCCCTTCTTCTCCAGCCACTGAGACACCATGCTTGTGTTCCTTTCCTGCAGAAGTTACCCTGCACTTAAACACCCTGGAGGTGTAGCTTGGCTGAAAACTGATGGTGCAACCTCTAAAGACTTAGAAAAGAAACACTGAAGACATTTACATGGAGTAGACCAACAGAGAAATCACCTGGACAAGCGTTCAAGAAAACAGAAGCAAGCCTCAAACACCCAGTTTGGGGAACATGGCTCATGATTGAAGCTAACCACAAACAGCAGTCAGGCATCAAACTTGTAAGGAATAGATTCTGTACTGACACAGAGGAAGCTGGCACTTGGGAAACAGCTCCTAAGCGAGTTCAAGCTGTTGGCACTGCTTTCCTGGAAATAACTTGTCAGAAAGCAATTTTAACTGTTTTCACAGACATAATCTATGTCCTAAATCTGATCTGATGCTCTCCCATCCACTTCATCCTCAAGTATGTCTACCTGCATGATGCCAAGGCTTCATACCAGCAATACCAGTACTCCATCCAGAATACACAAGGAACTGCAGTGCAATAATGGTCAGCACCCACTCTTCTCACACAGCCCAGCCAAGCTGCTACTACCATGCTTAGCCTCAAAGGATGTTATTATACACAAGCAGTATTCTGAAGCAGCCAGTGATCTCATTGGATGCAAGACTGAAAGAGAATGACAAGAAGTTGTATCAGGAAATGAAGAATGAACACAAATCACTGACAAAGGTGACCTTAACCATGAATTTCCAACTACAATTGGTGCAAAAAGTTGTAACAGTGGCTCAAGTGTACAAACTCCAAATAAGTCTGGAGTTGCACCCAAAAATTCATATTAAAGTCACATAAATGGTGAAGTATGTTGGAATGTCAGAGACCAAAGAAAAGCTGTAACCCATAACAAGACCTTGCAAGACTCCTGCTGGGTGCCTTTCTCCCTCACACTAGTAAAAACTCATCAGCACGGTCCCGAGGTTATATTTATAACACAAAGGAAATAATTTTTCTTTGCTTAAACCCAAGTGCCTGTATTTTTTGATCAGGCCTCTTCCCACTGCATTATATTTACTTAGTAGATTTGTAAGGAAGACATTTGCTGTACTGACAGCTTGGGAAGGGCACCAGCATCTTCCAGCATCTAGATAAAGGCAGGAAAAGCCTCTAAACACTAACCTTTATAGTTATTTCATGGCTACCAAACAGGAAAATGAAAAGAGAAGTCGCAAAAGGGTACGCGTCCAGCCCGAGACCATCTAAAAAGCATTGTGCAATGAAAGCATCAGCGAGCTCCCAGATAACGGGCAGTGCCATTGACCTTGGCTCGGAACACGGGACAACTTTGTTGCCACCTCCCGACTCTGCTGCAACACAAAATTCCGGGGGAGCGCCACCCGCTACAACCACAGCCGCAGCAACAACTCTCCCGAGCCCGTTCACGAAAATATTTCTAAGCCCCATTTTACTCTCTCCGTGGGAAAACCAGGTGTTCCAGGCGCAGGGTTTTTTTATCGCACCCAAGCAGGAGGGGCAGGAGGTTCGCCTTAGGATGACACACCAGCCCTGCCCTCCACGCGCCATTATACATTAACCGGTTTTCCGCGTGCCACGGGCGCAGAGACGATAACCCTGGAGTTCCAGCCGGTGTCCTGGCCCATCCCGCCCCGCCCGGAGAGCTCGGTGTCCCCCTCCCTCCCTCCCTCCCTGCTCTCCTCTCCCCGCCGCGGGGGCCGGGGCCGCGCACAAAGGCGGCGCCGCGCACGTGGGCGCGCACCCCACCGCCCCAAGATGGTGGGCGAGAGGCGCGCCCGCCCCGCCCCCGGCCCCGCTCGGACCGGCATGGCCCGGGGGCCGCCCCGCCACCGGCCCCGGCCGGCCGCAGCCCCGCCGTGCCGCCCCTGCCGGCTCTCGGGGTGCCGGCAGCCCCGGCACGACCGTGCGCGCTGGGGGCGTCCCCCGGGAGGCGCCCGCGCCCCGCGGCCAGACAAAGGGATGCGGCGGCGGCGGGGCCGGCGGGACGGGATCCTCGGCCGGGCCGGGCCCGGCGCCCCCGCCCCACGTGCTCGGCGGGCTCACCTCGTCCTCCCGCTCGCTGCGGAAGCACAGGCACGCCGCCCGCTTCTTGTAGCCCTCCCGGTCGTACGTCCGCGTCTGGTTCGGCTTGAATTTCATCATAGAGGCGGTGACACGCGGGCTGCCCCCGGCCGCCGCTGCCGCCGCCACGGCTCCTCTCTATGAGCGCCGCCGCCGCGCCCCTGGGACACCGGCGCGGGGCCCCCGCTCGGGAGCGGGGCTGGAGGAAGGCCAGTCCCAGCCGCTGTCACAACAGCGCCGCGCCGCCTCTGCCGCTGGTGCCGCCGCCCCGGGAGCTACGCCGCGCCATGGAGGCTCTCCCGGCGCCCCGAGCCGCCGCCGCCCGCCCGCGGCGGCCGCCCCTGCGCCCCCACTATTTAACCGTAACGCGCATTCCTGCGCCCGCCGCGCCGCTCCGCGCAGGCGCCGGGCGGGGCGGGGCCGCGGGGGGCGGGAGGCGAAGCGCCGGTCACGGCGGGCGCGATCGGCGCCCTGGGGCGGGCGCTGTGCGGGCCGGAGCAGCGGGCGGGCCGTGTGGGGCGGGCGCTGTGCGGGCCGTGTGCTGTGCGGGCCGTGTGGGGCGGGCGCTGTGCGGGCCGTGTGGGGCGGGCGCTGTGCGGGCCCGGGCAGCGGGCAGGCCCCGCGGGGTCGGGGCAGGCGCCGCTCCAGGGCCGCTGGGCCGGTGCCCGCTACGGCTGCGGGGCGCGGGAGGGCTGCGGTCTGTGCCGGCAGCCGCCGTGGCACCGAGCCCGCCGTAGGTGTGCGAGACGGAGCGGCGTTCCCTGAGCGTACATGGGGTATGCGCATGGCTCGGGTGCCGTAACAAGAGTGTAGCTTTGGCACTGTAAGTTAACCCCTTTTGGAAATAACTTGTTTTTGGAAAACATGCTCTACGCAGGGTGCGGGCAGCTCAGGCTGGTTTGATTTCGTTTATATTATATTATTTGCGAGCTCAGGATGGACAAAAGGCCTCCCCAATGGTGCCAGTAGGCTGGGATGAAGTCTACTAGCTCCATACTTTTATTATCATCAGACTGTTGACATAAAAATCCCCCAGCCAACTCACAAAACCCATCCAAAATCAAAACAAGAAAACGCTACTCCTTTCAATGTCTCGGGTTGCTGTCAACTGCAAGAAGTCATCAATGCCTTCAGTGGTCGCGCATGAAAGATTACTCAGCTGTGTTGGCAGACAGAAGGTTGTGTGTCCTTATTTTAGTGGTGTGATTGTAAAAATTTCCCATCCCAAGTGTTCCTAAACTTTTTCCTTCAACTGAACCTTTTTGCTGTTCAGCAGGCTCTCTTATGCTTCTAGGGTGGAGCAATGTGCTTTAAACTTCTATTCTGCTTGGTTCTTGGTGTTACAGAACACCTATTTTTTTCATCCTAGTATTATTTTTTAAACAGTTTTGTTGATCTGTAACAAGTCAGACTTTTTGTATGCTGTTTATGGCATGTATTGAAGGGAGATTGGATTGTCATCACTGGTTGCTCTGGTCCTTAGTGAAATTTGGACCTTCTCTTCTTCAGAATATGAAGTGCAATGAATCAGTGTGACGTCAAGCTTCAGAACTATGAAAGCTGAAGGAAAGAAAGCACAATTGTAATGAGTTATATTATTCTGCCAAAGTTATAAGAAGCTGTAAAGTCAAACACCAAGAGATTAGGAAACTCCATATTTAATTTGCTTTTCCACATTAGTTACTTGTATAAACATATATGTTTAAGAAGGCCTCTGCCAATTTGCCACTTTTGCTGCTTAGCAAATGGACTGGCAGATAAGATTTCTTCCTTTTCTGCTCATTCAGTGCAGATCCAGGTCTCATTTATTGCTGCTTGTTACCAGTCAGGCCTCAGACTACATATGATTTTAGCAATTTAATGGATCTCCAGTCAGGATAAATTCTTTGTAATTTTTTTTTTTTTTTTTTTTTTTAATATATAATGAGGGAAGGACCAATACCTAATTAGTGTCTGACATTTTTAGTTCAAAGGTTACCAAGTTAATATTGGAAGGCTTTCAGAATACTGAGGAATGCTTTTGATGCTTGTATTCATAAATTTGTCCATGATACAGGGCAGGGAGTGTGGTGTAGTCTGCTGAATTCTTGTGTAGTTTAAAAGACTCATCTTACATCTCTATAAACCAGGTAGATGTCATTCATCAAGTGCATAAAGCAAGAAAAAAGATCTTGTCATTCTTTTGCTTTTAAAACAGACCAGGGTAGAACTCATTTTGGTTTGGGTGGTTCCTTGGGCTAGTGTTTCAGGGTTTGCCTTTCAATACAAACCCATTTTTAGTCTTCCACATGGATCTTTCCGAATTAACTTTTTTTGTTGTTGTTTTTTGTTTTGTTTGTTTGGGAGACTTCACCTCTCATAGATTTGGAGGAGGTTCAAAAATAGGATTTATACTTAATGAGAGCACTGTCCAAAGATCAGATGACCTTAGGCCAGGTTTTCCACGTCTGTACAGCTCACCCCTCCCAGCCCCCAAAAACAAACAAAACATTTGGCTGCCAAATCAGAACACAACACACAAATCTGTCTCTTGTGAAACTCCTGGTTTCCTTGTCATGTATTGCAAAGGTAAGGGCTGGAAGGCAGAGTTCTGTGAGACAGGCCCATCAGTGGCTGGCTGTAGTTACAGCTTCTAATCTTTCTGTTTGTTTGTTTTATTTTGGTTTTGTTTTTTGTTTTGAGAGAGAAAAGCTGAAATTCATTGTGCTGTGAATTCATCTTAAGTGCCTGAAATGACCTTTTTTTTTGTTTGGAAATGTGATCCTTAAACAAACCTTGGTTTTTAATCATCAGGAGGCTTGAATCTTCAAAGTTTTTGTGTTTTTTTCAATTCTTTCTTTTTTCTTGTAAATCTAAGTAATATGGTCTGTGTATACACTGAAATCAGCATCAACTGGGTGAAAAAGTCATATAATCAGTGAATAATTGATATTTACAATGCTACCAGATACTTATATTCATAATAGTTTTGTAACAATGCATTGCTTTTTATTTTCTTAAGGCAGTGCATGAATAGTGGGTATCAAATGGGATATATTGCTGAAAGGAACTGCTGCAGTGTGGTACCAAAGATGTATTTTAATCAAAGATGGGGGTTTTTTGTCTGCTTTTTTTCTGATGAATGTCTCTGGATTTTGTGGTTTACTGTCGGTTTCTCGGCTGTTTAGGTGTTCTGGAAAGGCCCAGAGTGGCCTTGGGCAGCCCGGCGCTTCAAAGGATGAGGAGAGACTTCTGATCTTGTTTTGGTCTCAGTGTTTATTAATTGTTTATCTAAAAGATTTTCTTTCAGCCCGACAGAGGTCTGCACAGCAGTCAGCCATGGGCACACTGAGAGCCCCCGGGGCGGTCACTTATCTTTATACCCGAAGTTACGTGTACAATATTTATAATTTTTCCCCAATACCTTCTACTCTTATTAACCGGTGCACTTCTAGTAAAGACCAATCCCAAAGTGCCACCATCACCACAGAAGATGGAGGCCAAGAAGAAGAAGAAGAAGAAGGACAGGACACGCCCCAATTGCTCCATCTTACTTCTCTAGACCCCCCTGTACAGAAATCCTAAACCCTGTGTTCTACACCTTAATTAACTTATCCCTTCACCATTCACCCAGTGAAATCCTCCCAGTCCTCATACAGGTGTCATCTCCTGTGTAGGATCAAAGTCCAGCCACCAGACACTTCTGGCAACATTCCAGGACTCCCGAGCCCCTCAAGGGTGGTCTCGGTCACTCTGCACCTTCATCCTGAGGTGCTGAGATCCCACAGTTTACCTCTAGTAATTGTGAAGTAAGTGATGATTCCTTGAGGACACGTGTGAACCAGACCTGAGTATAGAACCCAAGGTGCAAAGAAGGAGGTTCAAAAACCTCTACATTCAGGCAAAAATTATTTATCACCTAGCTGTAGTTACACTTTGGAGTGAAGTCTGCTTAAATGCAAAGGAACAATTTTCTTTTCCTTGAGAGGAAAGAAACAGGTTTAAAAATTTACAGAGTAATTAGATTTTCCAGTTCCCTTGACCTACATTTATTGCTGAGATTAGAAACTGCAATGTTCAATAACTATGTTCTGGCGAGTTTTATGTGACTTTCTTTGCCACTCTTAGTTTATTATGGTTAATAAAAAAGAAATATTTGCTTTGGAGGTACTTTTAGTGCTCTGCTTAATATTTGCTCTGGAGAGGAACAGATACCTCAGATTTTTTGTCGCCTCTTCAAATAGCACATCCAATTAATGACTTTATGTTAGGGAAGCCAGTGTCTTTAGTTATTATTCTAGGTGATCGTTTGCTCTGCCACATTGATAACATTTTTTTGTTATTCAACAGCTAAACCAGCACAGAACCCCCAAAGTTCAGGAGCAAACAATCCCTCTAGTGCTGCATAGCCTGGGCATTTGGAGCGGTGGGTCCTCATCCAGCTGCTCTGAGGCCGGGTGAAAGGCTGCCTGGAGCTGCAGCCTTGTCACCATTTCAGCAGAAGCTGCAATAACTGCAGTGCTGAGGCTGGAAAGGTTAGCCTGACTGCCACACTGGTGAGCAGCTTTCCCCAAACTAGAGTAAAAGTCTTGAACATGTTTCAATACAAGAACATCTGGTTTATGGAAAATGTAAGGATTCATTTGGGTTAGTTCTTATTTAAGTTGATTTACTCCACCCAGATACAATAGGAGGGAGTAGTGATTCTTCTGGGATTTTATATATTTGGCAGGAAAAAAATTACTTTAGGTAAGCGAGCAAGTGAGAACTGTGCCAAGCTAGCTTCCCTGCAGACTTAAAATATTATCTTTTTAATGATTTAGCAGTTATGAAAATGCCAGCATTAGTCTTAAAATAATTTTAAGTGCCAAAAAATATGCAAAAGTCTTGCCAATTCATACATGCACTCTCTTCTGGTAAACACTGAACAGGAAGAACTTTGAAAAATGGAGCACTTACATATTTCTAAATCATTCTGCTGCATAAAGAAGCTTTTGTGTAGTAAATCCCACATTATCTTTTCCCTCAGAGCCAGATTGTCACCTGGCTGTTTCAGCTGCACTTTGAGGAGAGTACACATACATGCTCATTAAAACAGGAGTTGCATTCTCCATCCACAGGGCTCCCTAATTTTCAGGTGAATCTTGACCACTGCTACAGGTGCCAACAATTTTTTTTTCTTTGGTTTATTCTTTATTATTATTTCTTTGCTGAACAACAGGTATGAACTGTATGCAATTACACTGTTATTGTCTGTGAGTCCAGCTTTATAATCTTGACTTTTATCAAAAAGTATAGTTTGCACTGCTTTGATGTCTGGTAAAAGTGACCCTGCCAGTAAAGATAGGGATTAATATCAAATGCTTATGAATGGGGATGAATAATAGTCACCATTTAATTGAAAGGAGGAATCAATTAAATGCTGTTATGTTCATTCGAATGTAGACATCTGAGCATGTTTATTTTTTATATATTTAGAGAACTGCCTATTTTTGTGCTTTTTTTTTTCTTGTGTTCAGTGAATTCTGATTGATTTGGATTTGCTTAAAATTGAGCTTTTAGTAAAATAGAAAAAGTACTACTTTATGTAACTGTTTAGCATATATTATTGAGCTTCTGTAATAAGGTTGTTTTGACAATACTCAACTTCATTCAAAGTACCTGAAGATTTTTTTGAAGTAGTACAAAATTATTTTATTTTCCTTATAGAGACAATACAAAATCTAAAGGATTTGTCCAAATTCCATGAAATAAGTAAATAGAAATTAAGATCACTGTTAGGTATTTCAGATTTTCTGTGAGATTATGTAATTTTAGATTCGGGGTTAAGCTCCTAAGGTCATAAAGCTTTGTTAATTGTATCTCCTGTTGTTTAGTTTTAAAGTCATAAATGTTCCTCCCGTGAAAAATGCATTTCACAATAGGGTCCTTATTATTTTCTCCTCTTTAGTTATGAACTCATTGCCATAACACTTTTTAAATTCAAGTTTTGATTTAATTCTGGTAGTAGACTACTTATAGTGCAAGTGGGTGTAGTTTGGAGAGACTGTATGACTTACTTACAGGCTTGTTCAGTGATAAAGTTATGCCTTCTAAGTGATAGCAATGAAATCCGGATTTAAGTGGAAAGAAAATGAGAAGTGTGGCTCCATGAAGATTGTGATAGTATGGGGTTCTTTGTTGATCCTCATTCAGTTTCCTGGATAGCAAAGGGTAAAATTTGTCTAGGTTTTGAGGAGTTTGGCTTATTGGAAAGATAGGACTTCACTTATTCAAAGCTATGAAAATACCCAGATAGTTTGGAGGTCTACCTGTGGTTAAGATGTTATCAATCCCAGAGCAGCAGCAAGCCTGTAATAAATACCAGCTGCTCCAGTGTCCTGGTTTAATGTACAGAGGAAATTGGACCATGAACTGAGTTGCCAAGAGATGGACACATGTTCTGTTTGGCTAGATCTGTGCAGTGTCTTTTCCAGCCATGGGCTGAGGGAAAGAGTTTATAGTGGCCTTACATCAAAACCATGCAGCTCTTTCTGGCAGAACCTACTTACTAGAAGCCAGGTTAATATTAAAAGGCTTGCTGTATTATTATCAGTGCATCCAAAATGGAAGAATAGAATGTCATTTACACAATCTTCTTTCCTAGTCTAACAAAAGTCTTCTTGGCTAGACTTGGCACTCAAGTCTCATAGAACAGGTTATTTGTTTGTTATGTTTATTTTGTTATGTTTGTGTAGCCAGGTTACTGACTATTTGACCCTGTCTATTTCTGATATGACTTTACATAAATCTAGCAGAAGAGTTTGAATGACAATGCACATCTTTTTTGACTGTAGAAAAATGTAATTTGTGGCAGAAACACTGGGGGCTTGACCAAGGTGTGTTTTATGAGGAAATGTGCTAAACAGCAGTGGAAGTTATTTTGTGTACCTGTGAGTTGAAGAAATACTTGAGATAATTACTAAAGGTAATTCCACATGAGCAGTAAACACTTATTAAATTTTGCTCTTATATCTGGTAGAATTTCAAAGGTAAATGGAAAAAGTGATTACTGCAAAGGTGTGGTGGCAGAGAGGGCAGTAAAAAACCCTGAGTGCTCCTCTCCATGTTTTCATCTGAAGATTTAAATCCAAAAGGGTTTAGACTTAATTCTAAGGGTTGTTGACCCTTATACATTTAGTCAGGCTTAACGTTTCTTGTTGGAAGCTCCCTTTAAAAAGAGTAGATAATAAAATCATAGAATCATTTAGGTTAAAAAATACTCCAAAATGCTGATAGATATGTACAACAGTATGGGTGGAGCAGATTTATAATAGGTAACCCACAAATTTTAATCATAGTTAGTCATTTTATGACCCATTACCAGACTCTTAAGATTGATTATGGGCTTCTTGAAAACATCCAGACTGCAAGCTGCTCATTGCTCTGTTTCTACGGGAATGTTGATGACTGAATGTGTTACTGGCTTTGGAACCAAATTGCACTGGGGCCTGGTATTATCACTTATATTTCAGTGCTTTTGTTTCAGACTGTGGTTTGGCTGCTGTTGCTATATATATGCAGCAGAGCTGTTTGCAATTTAAGATTTGAACCTCCCGGTGTTAGGAGGCCAGCAGAAGGTAGCATTTAAGCTGTGCCTGAGGGCTCTGCTGAGGTCAAAGGCACAGATGTGTGCCTGGTTTGTTTTTGTGCACAGAAAATCATGCAAGGACAGTCTGTGGGCAAATGGAAGATTTGCATATAAATGTACATGTTGGTAGCAGTAGGAAGTCACTCTGGTGGCTCTGGATTTTAGCCTAGTGATTTCCACATGCTTTGGGTTCTGTTGCTCAACTTCTGAGCAGGTGGAACATGTTTTCTGTGTAGGGCCACAATAAAATGGTATTGGTATGGGGGATGGATTCAAACATGAATATGTTATTAGAGCTAGCCAGCTTCAACTTCAGTTTTACTGAAGAATTGTATTTATCTTGACAGATTGTATCCAGAAAACTTTCCACTACCCATGGGATAGAATCTATGCTTTAGAAAGATCATCCGACTGGTCAGATGGTTGGAGCACTAAGACCCAGTAAGCTCCAAATTAGGAAAAGCCAAGTAGGGAATTTCTAGTTGCTACTCTGACACGTGCACTGAGTGCTTTCCTTTATTGCACAATCCACATGAATTATTTAAATGTTTATATTTATTTAAATTTAAATTATTTAAATTACAACTTTTGATAACTATCTATTGAAACTTGTTCCTTTTTGTAAATATTTTTCCTCTCATACAAGTAGTATGAAAGTGTCCACTACTTGTGTGTCAGTAGTCTTGAGAAGCATTCACCAATTATAGAATTTTTCTTAATAGCAATTTCAATTTCCCAAATTTTAGGAAGATAGAAGAAAAAAAAATGCACTTATGCACAGAATAAAATCAAGTTTTCCTCCTGGAGTTTCTCCAAAGTTAGCATATCAGGCTTTAGTTACTACTTTATAATAATTGCTGTTTGTTTCCAGTAGAAGCTGAGTAAATGGTTACTGAACTTTGTCCTGAGAAACAATAAATGGGGACAATTTCAAATCAAAGACTGGGGATGTTTGATTCTATAATTCAACTTGTCATTGAGCTGTCTGTTAACAGCTTCACATCTTTCAGTGCAATGAGGCTCAGATTTTACTATTGTCTAGGTAACAACTGTTAAAATATTGATGGCAGTGGTATTTACTGTAAGTATGCTGTAAATTAATACCTGTTCTATTGTTACTACTTGTAAAGATGAACTACAGTAGGAATTGATTTGTCCATTGTTTTAATAAAGTTCCCTATTTTCTTGATTTGGGATGAAATCCAGCTGTTTTGGATTCTTCCATAGAATAAAAATGTTTTCTATTCTGGTAATAAGTGTTTTTCAGGAAGAAAGCGTTTGTTATTGTTTTAGGATTTATCTGGTCTGCCTGTTGTTCATATTGATAGACAATGCCTCTTCAGATTATAGCGTTGCCCGAAGTCTGCTTTTTAAAAAATATTCTACCTTTGCTGTATTACTTCATTTGTTGTCCTATTAAATTAAATAACTAATGCAACAAATTCCATCCTTCCATCATGCTTGTGCAAGCTTTGGAAGGTTACTTCACTGTCTGTATTGCATAGAACTGTTCATGTAATCTTAGTTGACTTACATTATGACATTGTAGCTCTATCTTTATCAAGATTTCCTAAAATATTGTTTTCAGCTTTATCTCAATACTCCCTTACTTATGTGACTGTGCATGTGAGTTTTCAGGGATGCTGCTGAGTTCATCTCATTCTCAACAGGTCAAGTGGAGTGTAGAGCTTACAACGTTTTATCAGTGTTATGCATATTTAAATTAAAATTTGACTTTATAAAGCTTCATTTTCCATTTAACGTAAATTTTAATATTACTTTTTCTTGGATAAAGTAGTAATAAATTAGTAAAATTTCTGATTAAATTAAAAATTATTCTTCTGAATGAGTACTTAATATTTTCACTGCGGAAAAAGGGTAGGTGAAAAAAAAAGTAAAATTTCTTAAAAGACAGTGTATCTCCGTAAATTACATGTATATAAATGAAAACTCTGGGATAAGGGTTTAGGGTGCATCTTTATTCTAATTTTAGTAGCCAGTTTTAACATTTCTCACAGGATGGAAAAAGGTGAATTTTCTAATGATTTTTTTCTATTATTTCCTGAACCTTACTGTTACTATTTTTAAGAGTTTAGATAAGGTATCTTTGTATAGCAAAGAAAATTCTGGCAATAGCAATGCATTACTGGAAGCATAAAAGATGTCACAAACAAGCTTTTCTTTGTTTTTTTTTTTTTCCTAATAACAGGTATAAACCTGATTTATGTAGTTTGGTGTTTGTCACTCTTTCCTTCTGCCTGAATGATGAACACTAATCCTAGAGAAACACCAAGGATCCCATGGATTGCTAGTATTAGCAGGAGGCTTGTAAGAATGATCCACCAAGGACAGTGCTTTATTACAGATCTTGTCAATTTGAGTTTTAAAGGAAATGAAGATATTGTGGTTTAAATGAAGTTGGAAATAGGATTTAGAATTTGACTGAGGACAAATCTAGTTTAGATTGGTTTGAAGGCATAGACTTCACAAGTCATATCCTGATTATGGAAATGCTAAAAGATCAGTTGTATTTGCAGCTGCAAATTTGTTGCTATTTGAAGTGGTGACATGTCTTTTGAAATCATCTATTAGACTCAAGATACTTGCCTTGAAATGTGGCTGAAACCAGATTTTGCAATTGAATACTTGGAGTTTTTGCAAATGTTTTTCCCCTGATAGTAGGACCAAAAGTGCAGATAATTTCTAGAGATGCATTGTAAGTGGCAGCAAACAAAGTCCACTAAAATAAATAAAAACTGACCACATGAATTAAAATTCTGTAATATAAATGGTGAGCATGTGCTTTTTAGATTTTACCTTTCTTTCCTTTTCTGATTTTCTCTGATTACCTCAAAGATTTTTCCTTTTATCTTTTCTTTTACCTTGGGAAGTGTTATCCTCTTTGTATCAGTTTTATGTAGTATTTATATCGAAGCTGCTGCCAGATGGACTTTGTCAAAGGTCTGTAAAGTCTTTTGGGCCTTTCATGTATGTGAAAGGGACCTGAATTGATCCAGTTGTGGAATTGGTATTATGCTGGGTAAGACTGTTGTGAGTTTGATGTGTAGTGTTGCCCTAGTATTAGAGATCTTAAAACCATTTCATTCTAGACCTTGGAAAATAAGTAATAATTAGATATGAATTGTTTTGTGTTGACTGCAGTGGCATGCTTTCGTTGTTCAATGACACTGGAGCAGTCCCTTTTAACTATGAAGTAATGTCTGCCACTCAATTTGTCCCCACTTGAACTCAATGTACAGGCCTCTTATATAATAAAGTGCAAATAACAAAGAATGAACATGTAGTACAAGTACTTTATTATAAAAATTTAAAATTGATGCTGACATTTCCCATTCTCAACAGTTTTTAAATACTGTGTTGTGTGCATTATACAGAAATGGTAGTTTATTTTAAGGTAAGATTGGTTCTTTCACTGTTTTTCCTGTTACAATGATTTTGATTCATTCAGAGAAACTGCTTCAGTAGATTCATTTCTAAAGGTACTGTAAAATTCATTCTTACGTTAAGGATTGTAAACTTCTACAGATGTGACCATAATTTTTCTGCCTTGGCAGATATTTTAAGACATCTTTCCTGTCTATAGCTATTGAGCATTTTCCACATGATGAGCTTCAACTGGATGTACAGTGTATTACCTCATTGCCATTCTTAGTGAATAAACTTTAAATACTAAACCAAATTTTAAATGTAAAATGACATAAAGAAACTATACTTTCATATATTTTCTTTTTGAGTAATACTTTATGAATCCAGCTACTTAAAAATGCTATTTCATCATAAGAACTCTGGAGCACCTGTTCAATGTGGTATAATAGAAACTCAAACTGGATGTTCTTTCATGTTTGACTTTTCTTCTGAACCATTGGATGGCTCTACTTCATTGGCTGCTAACTAGTGCATACTCCACATTTTCTTTCTGCAACCACAAGAAGAAACTTCTTAATACACTTACCTTCCTCATTCATACTTGGTAACATCCATATCTGACATAACTTGAAACTCAGCTTTGTGAGTAATATATTTGTGCTGTAAAAGCTGAAGAGTACTAGAGGAGGAAGAGGGTGTGATTGAGTGAGTGTGGGGAAAAGAATGTGCTCAGAAACATGTAAGGCAATGTGTGGAGCCAACCTGACAGGAGGTATACAGGGTTGTCCAGGGAATGGGTGACTCTTCCTGGGTGTGCTGAAGGGGCAATGCATTTTTATTAAGGGCAGAGAGATACACAGCTGAATGCTTGCTTTTCAAGAATGCTCTGTTTCCCAGCTCCTTTTCTGCTCTTCCTTTCTTCCCTTTATGCCTATTTCTACAGTGATAAGGTTATCTTGGCAGCAAGGAAGTTGTGTGAGCATAACCATTCCTAATAGAAGGGCAGTTATGACTCTTCTGCTATGTGGAAGGGCTGGTCTGCTCAAAGATTGCTTCACCTTTTATTGTAGTTGACTGTAATCCAACAGAAAGCAGTAATAACAATAACAACAAAACCACAAAAACAAAAAACCCAAACTAAAAGCCAAGAAGATGCTAATTGATTTAGATGTCTAGTATTTTATTTGCATTTTGTTTACATTTCACTTTTTTTGAGGCTTCCATTGCTCTTCAGTTTCAAACAGCTTTACTGAATAGCCTGAATGAGCTTGTAAAAGATGTACAAGTGTTTTTCCTTCACACAGGTTCTAAGTCTTGAAACATATTCTCTTGAAATATAATATTATGTCTGAGTTATTCCACTGTAGAAAAACATACAGGATGAGATAGGATAATCTGTGGAAACGCCTTTCCTGGGATGGATGATCAGAGTTAATGGTGTCCATTGCCCTTTAGGAGATCTTCCAAGACATTTGGTGGGTGCTGTAAAGGCATTGCAGAGCATGGGAGGCTGAATTCTGACTGAAAAAGGCAGAAGTGATCAAATGGTTGTTTTCTTTCTCCTGTGCCTCATTTTGGTGAGCTGTATGCCTTAGTATAAATCTGTTGTGTTAATTCTTCCCACTAAGAATTTTAGCCAAGCTGATTATTGATTGTGTGTGCAGTCCAGAGATGGGAAGTATGATCTCATCTCCTATTGTATCTCTTGGTGACTGTCTGTAATTTGGTGACAATGCTGTACTTGCTCTTTACTGGTGTTAGATATAATATTTATCTGATAGTATGTGCTAATTATATTTGTGGTAGTATGTGGAGTAGTATTTTCAGTATGCATTTTTAAGGGAGTAGAAGACTCCTAAGAGAGATTAAATGGATGTAGGTAGTAATACTGTGGATTTTGTGTCTTGTCATGCATAAAAGCCTTCAATATTCTTTTCCCCTCCTCACCTCCTACTAAAAAAAAATCAGTCCTGTATTTTCTGTATTTTTCATTTTCATAATTGAAAACCTGCAGGATTTGGCCCATGGCGGTTTTCCCACATGTTGCACTGTTTTATACTACTCAAATGATCTCTATATCCGTATTTCTGAACAATTTTCACTTAGTAAGGTAAATGTGGATGTCTTATAAAAGTTCAAGCAAAATTAAATTTTACATTCTCAACATTCTCACATCTGTCTTGGATACTATGTTTTGCCAAATGGATATGGAAGTAGAAACTTGGGATAACTGAAATAAAGTCTGAGCATTTGATGTAAAAATAATTAATTTCCTGTAATTAAAAAAAAAATTCTCACATGGGCAGACAGTTCTAGAATTTGTCACGTTAGGGTTTCTTATAACATCCTTTGAAGGATTTTCTTTTTTACAAGTGCTTCTGGAAACAACTGGATCACTGGCTTATCTAACAGCATTATTTCTATGACTTTAATGGCAATCTTGTGCAGAAATGAGCATCAAAATGACTTAAGTAGTAACTTATATGACTCATCAAGAGTCACGTAAGTAGACTCAGATTAGCTGCGATACTGATTTTATGAAGAAGGAATATTTTCAAACGGTAATCTAGGCCAGACTGGCCTCTGTAAATACTAGAGAACTATTTTGCAAGAGTAAAGTAAAGCTAGTAATTCTTACTTTGTTTTGAAATAGTATACAAAAATTTTAAACTTTCCTTTAAAAAGTCTTCCTCTTCCTGCAGTGTAAACATTTCAAATTGCCCTCTTTGTGAAACTGAAATAGTTGCAAATTAGCTTGTGGGGTTTTGTTTTGTTTGTTTTGTTTTCTTGTTTTTGCTCCTCAGCTCTTTTCAAGAACACAATGGTTGTTGTTTGAGAACATGCAAGCAGTGAGTTCTGGACTGAACTGAAACTGAAGTGGAATGATAGAAAGAATTTCTGAGAACTAAAACAACAAGAATGAGCATCAAAAAAAAGGATGGAAATGAAAGGGAAAGGCAGGTATGAAAAAAGGGTAAGGCAGATATGAATGACAAAAATAAAAAAAAGATAACAAATATGATTTTATAGTGCATATTAGCTGCAATTAATAAAAATGGTACTTAATCTGCCCATGTGGATTAACATTTTTGTTTTTGCATCAGTGAAAGCACTTTGCTGCAGCTACCAGCTACCATTTTGGGAACCTCATTGCATACGGTATTTCTGATATTTCCTCTTTAACCAAGAGCCAACATTTTGTTCCCAAAATGTGATGACTAAACAGGAGAACAACTCTGAAAATGTGCTTAGCTTTATCTTTTTTTTACAGTCTGAGACTTTTATTACATAGAAGTAATTGGTAAGATTGCAGTTAGGAAATATAAATATCTCCAGAAGGAAATAAGTTTATTCAAGGCATCTTATGAAAACAGGCTTAAAATCACATTGTCTTCAGGAGGAACACAAAACATTCAGGTACTTAGATGACACTTCTATCACCTGATAGTGTATACATTAATTCTTATTATTTTCTGGTGAGAAAGGACTAGTTGCTCATCTGCAAGCCAGTCATATCAGTATGTTGGTACAAAATTTCTTACAAATGAAGGAAATGAATGTGGTAATTCTCTGTATTGTTTTTTTAGACAATTGTTGGTTACTGTTCTGATGTGCTAACAGTGTAGCAAATCGTTATAAACCAGTGGCAAGGACTGCTGACCTAGGCATTCCTGTGTCCAGGAATTTTCAAACTTAAAGCATCACTTTCAAGGCACAACTCTCAGCTTACAACAGCCTGCCAGAAATCAGAACATGTAATTAAAGTGCAACTCCTAGAGTATCAGTCTCCATATTTTTTTCCATAACTTTGTAGAAGCCTCTTCTGGGATGGGGAGGTTTGATTTCGTTTGTATCTTCTTGTAATCAGATGTAGGCTATTCTAGATATGGAGTCAAAAAATGTCAGAATACTGTTTAAACCCTAGCAGTCCTGCCTTGGAGTAGAGCAGTGGACCAGATGACATTTTAAGTCCTACTTTTTCAAGTCCTTGTTCTAGAAAGAAATATTTTTTTTCCTGATGTTTTTTTCCCATTGGAAGCAGGACAGTCTGACCAGTAGCAATGTCTCATTCATGCAAAAGGAGATAAACTGTCAGTCATCTGTCACTGCTGACAGCCTGTGATGACACATGGCATGCAAAAATAAGTGATGTCCGTGGTGTGTCCATGAACCATTTAAGACTTTAAGCATTAAAAGTAATATAAATAATGACTATCATTTTATGCATTTATCTCTTTTTCCATAGCAAGAAGGATTTCTACCCCTGGTCAGGGCTTCTTAGGATAAAACCTGGTTTGGAATGCATTTCTGTTAATATGCTGGAGAATAAGACTCAGCATGTGCTAGCATTCTCAATTTTCTTTGACATTCATGATTTCCAGCACAGCTGCTTTTTTTTTTCTTAATGAATGTCAGATCTTTGTAATGCCAACAATGTCTCATTGCCAGAAAAAAAATAAAAACAAAAAATCAAAACCCAGGAGGCAATAAATGGAATTGATTTTTTAAAAGCTCTTTTTACTCTTAAAGTAACTGAGGAGCATGCAGGTTTTCAGAACAAGATGTGTTTACTTTGGCAATAGCTGCCATATGTTATTTTTCTTTTTTCTTCAGTCATCTCTCATAAGGGGGATAGAACACTAACAGAACATAACTCTAAAGAGAGTCACCCCTTAAATACACATTTCCTCGTGGTATTATAAACTGGTGCAAGAAACTGCTTGACAGTTTCAGTTCAAGATAACTATGCCCAACATTTTACATGTAAAATAGCTATTAAATACAACACAATTGCCCAGTCTTAAATCTAATTTTCAAAGATGTGTGAAAGTAAGAGGTGGTTAGGAATTTCCTTAAGATTTGACTATGCTGTCAGTTTCTGGAAAATGTATGCTGATATAGTGGTAGCCAGCCACTGCTGTCTCTTACTGTTGAAAGCCATACATCATGATATGCTTCCTGATGTCTCTTTTTGTGCTGGCTGGGTGGTTATCTCCTTGCAAAATTGACATGAATCATGCCTTAGACATGCTTGTATTTTTCTTCCTTTTTCCTGGAAAGGCATTGAAGCAGCAACAGGGTAGTATAAAAGCTTCTCACTGCTGTTGGAGGGCAACACCAGTAAAGCTGAGACTGACAAAGGCATTTAGGAGCGTGATTCCCATTGAAATCAATAGGAATTGGGTGATTAAAGGCACTGCTTATGTGGGTTTGGCTTCTGGCTAGGCTGCAGAACAATGTTACTGGGAGGAACCATGGATGGGATGGAATCAAACAGCACGTTTTGGGTTCCATTTCCTTTCTCATGTTGGTCCCACCCATTGTTTGAACAATGCTAGTCAGCCCTCTGGCCATGAGCGGTGATGAGTTTGCTGACAGCTTCTTCTTTGTGACAGTCCAGTTGAGCTTTCCATTGACAGTAACCCACAGCAAAGACTCCTTAGTTTCTGTGTGCCATCTATCTTTTTTTTTTTTTAATTCTGTATCAGCCACAGATGTGTTAGTGTATGATATATATTGTTTCTCACTTTTAAACTGAAGAAGATAGTCCTTTCTGCAACCAGCAGCATGCATTTTGCAATCGTATTTTAGAAAGTTGCTTGTTTCTTGGTTTATTTTATATTTGTGTGCAATTAAATCCAAATGTCCTCCTCTACCCTATTAAAAAAAAAGGTTTTTTAATCCAGAATTTTTGTGGTGGCATGTTTCATAGCTACCATAGTTGTAAAGGTGAGGTAACAGCATTGACTCTGGATTTTCCTCTGTGGAATTTCTGTCCTGTCTTCTGGATGCCTATAGTTCATATGCTCTGAAATGAAATGCAAAACATGCTCAGTGTTTGTATCTACTGTCACTACATTATGCAAACACAGCCATCAATGTCTTCTGAGCTGCAGTCTGCCTTGAAGACTTTCTTGTGGAGCTGCCCACACAAGAAGTTCTGCAGATGGAAGTTGTAGCAGAAGCTCCCAGCATTCAATCCTGAGCTGGGAACTGAAGATGGAATTTACTTATTGCCAGACCAAAACCAAAGCCCTCAAGAAGAATCGGAACATATTTAAAACAAATCCGTATTATACCAGATGTGAACATATGAAAGGTGATATGACGGCAGTAACATTCCCAGTGGTGCTCAGGGTTAATTGATAGGCAGGTGGCTGTGCTGTTTCATAACTTCATCCCTCTCTGTCTGCAACATGGCCTCTTGATTATTGCTTATAAAAGCATTGGTAGAGGATAAAAATACCAGTCTTGGTAGACTAGTAGGAGTTTCTCATGGCTTAACTTCCTCCCCTTAAATTTTAGTATAATCTGAGTTCATAAGAGCGTTAAGTTAGGCAATTGAAATGTGGAATAGTGAATGTCCAGCTTCATTTTGAAATAGCAGACTACAGGATGTTTTGGAAGTTTGGCACAGTTTGCACTGAGATGGATGTAATTCCTTGGGTGCTTCTCAGCTTTTTTATGGCACCTTACTGCATTGCCATGTCCTTCCAGTTGTGATCCATAGCTTCTAATAAGACCTAGCCTACTAAGAGAAATTTAGTGTCTCAAGTATTTCTGAAATCAAATTGCCAATTTTGTTGTCTATATGAGTTCAGAGCTCTAATGTTAACTCCCTGTATCTACATTGCAGTTACAGGTGGGATAGCAATGCTTGCATATTGATCTAGCTAACCTAGACAACAGCACTGAAAATACAAAAGTGTTGCATTTGGCTCCTGCTGTACAAATCTGGGCTGTATGCTGGCACTGTGTGGTAGCTGAAGCTTTTGCAGTGCTTCTTTGGTTATAGCTATTGAATTTCGGTGTTAGTCAGCTTCAGTTCTACCTTTGACTGCAACGTACCAGCAGCCTGAAACTCAATCTGAAGAAAGAAGAGGTTCTAATACTAATGAAAAGCTTTAATTTGAAGAAACAGAACAGCCAAAATTAAAGAGGTGATGCTACATATTATGACTGCTTGTTTGAACTCACAGCTGCCTTCTTGATAGGGAAGCACTACTGTTGCAGCATTAGCAGCCAGACCATGTCTGTCTGGATTTGGGCCCATCTCGACTCAGAAACTCTGTTTATGTGCAGTTCATATAGACCATTCAACTACTTTGCCTTTTTCTGCACCTGACTGAATCAGTTTCAGCATGCTTTGCCACGTCGCATTATTGTCATTCTGGCACTTATTACTCTCATTAATGCCATATATATGAATCCAGGAGCTCAGGCAATCTAGAAAAAAATCACATGCACATGACATGTGTTTACTTCTCAAAGGTTTTGACTCACCTCATGTGAGGTTCACATTTTTAAACTTTTCTTTAGAAGCATGATCTGCATTATAAATCTCCTTTAAAAGAACAAGAGCAAGGTAAGAATCTGTGTTTGATCCCCTTGGCTGAGTAGCCGCTTGCTTCCTCCCTCAGTGTGCCGCGCTCTGGCAGCACAGGCCGTGGCTTGGGGTCAGCAGGCCTGAGATAGGAAGGGCTCAGCTGAGCCAAGCCCTCGGCGTGCAGTGGGCTGGAACGCCTGGCACGTGGCTAACAGCACTGGTGAGAGCTAAAGCATCAATGACTTTCATGTGCCAGAGCTTTGGAAGCAGATTTATAAATATAAATGCAGTGTTACTCGGGGCAGAGCCAGCTGAGGTGATGCGTTTCTGGGCCTCAGCGGGCCCCCGTGCTCTCCTCAGCCAGTGGCAGACGCAGTAACCGAGGGAGCGTGTTCCCTCGTGGGGAGCTGGGCTCATGGGAATTGCTTTGCAGGTTTTTTGTTGACTTCCACAGCCAATTGCTCTAGGTCAGCTGAGGTATGATACTTGATTAGAGTCCAGCAATTCATTTGAACCTTTAAGCCTTTAGACACCTAAAAATCTCTGTGGATGTGGCACTAATGATGTCGAAGCAAGTTATCTGAAAGTGCTTTTATCTAGCAGTTGACCAGGGAAGACTGTTAAGCCTGCATTGGAATGAGAGGGGAGCAGCTGGCAGGGCATTTTTCCACACTGCTTTGGAACTTGCACTTTCCCCAATACCAAAATAGTTCTGGGACATGCTGCAGTGGCCCACTTGTTTTTCTTAGCAGTTAGGGGTTGGGAGGATTCTGGGGGAAGATTGTAAATATATCTTTTCAGCTGTTGGGCTATGTTTATTATCCAGTAAAAGGGAGCTACAGCTTTAGTATATCTTTATAACTGACACTCTAAAAATATAACCTCAGCCAAAGGGTAAGCATCTCTTTCTTTAGAGTAACTGTATTCAGATGGAGTACAATCATAGAATCATAATGAGAAAGGAGGCAAGTCCATTTTGCTGAGAATTAGAAGAACATGTAGCAGTGTATATATATCAGGATACTGAGGATAACGTTTGCTAATGAATTGAAGGTGAGTTCTCAGTGAACTGATATTTATTCTCTAATTTTAACTACAGTAAGTTTACCTAATATTGGATTGCCATTTGCTTCCTTTCTACAAACATGCACAATTACTCTAAGTAGAAGATAGAATTGTGGTTGCAAGAGTTAGAAAATGGGAATTATTTTTTCAGCCTATTTTAGTTCTGTAGACTTTATTATATTCAAAGAAAAAATATCACCTTCCATCACTCTTCACATCATATATTTGCTCCAAGAAAAGGAAGATAGGAGAAATGGTAGTTGAAATGGGATTTGAAAAAAGCCTTTCACATGTTAATGACTGTAGTGACATGATAAATGTCAGGACAGAAACAAAGTCTTCTTGAAAACAATATAACTGCAAAGAGGACTAAAGAGCACCAAACAGAAGATTGCTCAGTATAAAAGGGTAATTTCAAACACTTTGTGTTATAACTCTTACCTCACTTCCCTTCAAAATTTTAGGGAGTGTGGGCAAAATAAAGTAGTGTTACAATGCTGTCTTAACTCTATATAGAAGATCAGGAGCTGGTATCTCATGGACAAATATAACCCAAGCTTTGGGATGCCATGGGATCATATTTCATTTACATCATAAGTTATAAGTGGTCTCTACATTAGATTTTCCTCTCTTTCCATCACCTTCTACCTTCCAAAGTACTTCTAAATAGATTACATCTCTTTGGAGTTATATTTGCTTTGCTAATGGCTATTTTTGGGCTATCAACTGGCCAGCTCTACTGCTGAAGCTCTGCTTCAGTGTCTTCTCTAATTTAGAAACTTACTTGAACGTAAATTTCAAAGCCCTGAAGTCCCATTTTCATAAGTGACAGATGACCCTGTAATTCTGCTACTCTTGAAAAGTTTAACACACATCTCACTTTTTTTAATTATTATTATTATTATTTTATTTTTAGAGAGAGGATGAGACAGCGAGAACAAGTTTAAAACATTTTTTCATAGGCATGATTTAGAATGCAGGTTTCCTCTTTGTTTAAAAGAAGCCAGACTTACCTCCTCTCTGGTGGTTTGGTATGTGCTGGCCTAACTTGAATTAGATCCTCTCAGGGCTGAGATAATTTTGCTTCTCAGGTCATCTTACAGGGGCTGCTGAAGATTTTCTGAGAAAAGCCGTCTGCTGCCTCAGACAATGTGCATGGGTGGAAATACAGCTGTAATAAACAGACTGAAATTTATTAATGCCTGGAAAGAAGATTTAATGAAATGGCTGCAGTGAACATGACCTAGCATTGTGATTGTGATGAGGAGGCAGAAAGGAGCCTTCCATCTCTAGTCCCACTAGAATGGACTGTAAGCACCTGAGTCTTCTATTGTATTAATTTCTCCAATTTAGTTTGGTGAGATTAAAAGAAGGATATGTTATGTGCAGTTATGCACAAAGAGTGAGGAATTTGTTTATGACAGAACAGAGAGGAAGGCATTAGTATAATTTTTGAGAAATAATGTGTGCTATTCTACTGTTCTGTGTTCATAAAAGATGAATTAACACTGGAGCACATGCCAGGAAAGGCTCTGAGGTTGAATGGACAGCATCTTGTAAGAGTCCATAAAAGCTAAATAAGCCTGCACCTCTATAAACCTGTGGGAGGAGAAAATACAGTTAGACTGAAAAACAATGTGGGGATAAGAACATGTGACTAAAGTAATTTATGGTAAGGTTTTTATAGTCACCCAACCTTCAATTATGGGGTGTGAGTGTGGAAGTCTTCCCTTAGGACTGGTGGGTTTAAGAAAACAACATTTTGACATTGAGATTATAACAACCTGGAGGTTTAATTGGTCCTTTTCAGTCCCTTTCAGTTTCCATGTGGGATACATAAAAATATGGTAGCAAAAATGTTAGCAATATCTCTGGTTTAGAATTCACAGAATAGTTGAGGTTGGAAGGAAGCTCCGGGGATTATCCAGTTCAATCCTTGCTCAAGCAGGGTCAGCTAGGGCAGGTTATTTAGTGCTGCATCCAGCTGTCTTTGAATATGTCAAAGGATTCAGTCTTCAGACCACCTCTTGGGAACAAGGCCCATGGTCTGATCACTCACAGAGTAAAAAGAATGGTTTCTTGTCTACATTTGTTTTTCATGTGTCCACATGAATTTTATGTGTTTTAATGTGCAGCCATTGCCTCTTACCCTGATGCTGGGCACTACCAGTCTGGTTCCCTCTTTTTTGTTTATTTCTATTCAGTATTTATACACATGGACAGGATCCACCTGAGCTTTTTCTACTCTGGGCTGAACTGCCAAGATCCTCCTCTGCAGAGCTGCTTTCCAGTCAGCATCTAGCCTGTACTGGAGCCTGGGATTATTAAAGCCCAAGTGCAGGAATTTGCACTTCCCTGTGTTGAACCTGATGGAGTTTTTCTCATTTTTCCTTCCTGTCAAGGTTTCTCTGGAAAGCAGTGTGCCCATGCGGTGTATTAGCCACTCTATCCAGTTTTGTGTTATTGTGAACTTGCAGTGGATGTGCTCTTGTCCCTTCACATGTCATTTATAAGAGTATTAGAAAGTACTGGCCCCAGTACTGATTCCTGGGTGGCACCACCAGTGTCTTGCCTCCAGCTGGACTTCATGCCACCCTCCCAGTTTGGCCATTCTTGTTTTCAATCCACCTCACTGTCCACTGATATACCCCATACATTGTCAGCTTCTGTGGGGATATTAAACAGAGGCAGTGTCAAGGGCCTTTAAAGTTGAAACTGCAAGGAGTTTCAAGGAGTTGTCAGTAAATGGCTGTTAATAGCACTGAGACAAAGTAGAATAACATATGGAAATTATTGAGGGTAGGAGAGATGTGGCAACCAGAATAAAACTCTTTTAAGGATGGAAGTAAAGATGCTTATGTTTCTCAGAGCAAGAACTGATTCTACAAATGATCTAGTATACTTTGTACAACAGCTTGTATACCAACAGCTGTTGCCTTTTAAGTTTTTGAGATAGAAAGGTACCTAATAGAATTAATGAATAAAATAATGTTTTGTAGTTACAAGAAATTACTTTTAGTGCACACTACTGCTACTGGTTGGTATTAGGCTGTTTCCAACAGTTGAGTGTAGTGAAAAATAAAAAATCAGTGCCCTTTTCCCAGATATTTTTTGTATGCTGTCAATGCAGCCACCACAAAAGAATGCTCTGTGTGCCCAGTGGATAAAGCTGACTTTTGGAAACAGGATTCCTAGATATTTAAATTACAGGAAGAGGAACCATGGAATGATCATAGTGAGGTCAAAGGAACTGGACTGATATTGCAGAGTTATAATGCAGGCAGTTCTAAAAGAGCCTTAGGTTCTGAGTGTCCTGTCCTCCTGTACATTATCTGTGATCTACCAATAGCAGTAAAATCAGATTTCAAAGTTTTAGTGTTTAGACATATATTTATGCCTGTATGAAAAAGCAATAGTGATAGTAATCTAAGACAACACCAAGTCACACCTTAATTAAAGAGAATGTAATTATACTACAATGAGAATTTTTCATCCTTTACTGTGAAATTTATATGGGTCACAGTTAGTAGATGATCCAAACTTTTTAAGTTTTACCAAAGTGTTTTATTCAAAAAGCAAAATAAACCTTGGCTTTTTAGAGAGCTGAGTGCTGCCAGTTTCAAATGCCATGCTATGAGGCATGAACAGGGGTTAACAATACTGTTCACCCTTTCCATGGCAAACTGAAGCTACTCAGCTGTATTGAGAATGTAATTTTAAAAAGACTTTCTGTATGATTTGAATAATATTTCAAGCTCACTTATATTTTGAGAAGATCAGCTTCTCAAATGTCTTTATAGATTTTTTTATTTAACATATGCAATTTCAGTGAACTTTACATAGATACTCATTTTAACACTAGAAAAAATTTATAATAGTTCTCAGACATAGAAACTATGCTTTAGTAGAAAAAGGTTCTTCCAGCTGAAATACTTAATGCTGGAAGAAAAGGCAGTTTTTTTTCAGACACTCCTTCTGGAAAAAAAGCAATTCTCACAAATCCAGTTCATGCTGTTCAGATGCTCAAATTATGTCATCCTGAGTTTGATGTCTTGAGGCCTAAACAGGCCTTTAGTTGACAGCAGTTCAGATAGGTATTATGGCATTCTGTTCCCTGAAAGACTTAAAATAGGAGGGTAAGTCTGTGGAGACTAAGCAAGCTTGAAGTCTGCACTCACACATTACACCAAACATTAATTAAGCCAGTTTTAACCCTTAGCCTAGCTCAGTCACCAGAAGCCTAAGTGAGAAGTGATAATGCCAATGCTATCCTGGAAATGCCTCTAATAAAGAATAAAAGCATTAAAAGAGGTAATTACCCAAAAGATAAGCTTAGTTGTGATTATCACCATCCATAGAACAAGAGCTGTCTACTCAAGACAATGCTCAGAGACTTAGAGATTCTGAATGTATTATTCAACAAGGAAACATCCACCAAGATTTTCCCAAGCCATGGCCATGCTCTCACCCTCAGGCCAGAAAACGTGATGAAGGAATATTACATTAGGTGCTGAAGGAATACCATTTAATCTCATCTTAACCTGCACCTACATGATTTGGGCCATAGTATTTCACAGGAAGTGGAGCTTTGAAGTAACATTAACCCCAAGAATTCTCCAAAATATGCTTCCCCCACCCAGCCTATATTTCTTATTTGGACTTTATTAAGGCTGTGATGGGAAAACTGCTTCCTGTAACCAAAATAAAAGTTATGGGTTACTATACCACCTGTTTTAAAGTAATAAGCTCAGTAAACAAAAATAAGTTCTATAAATGAAAATAGCTGAATTTTTAGCTGAATCCATGTGTTACCCAGCTAGCCTCTATCTAGACCTGACTGATGCATGATCTTAGCACTTATTCTGAAAGCTGAGGACTTGCTCTAGAAATAGTGGCTACAGTGGAGATTTTCAGAACTGACCTGTTGGGGGGACATAGGTGGAACTACAAAGAGCAGGTATTACAAAATGATCTGTCTATAACAGCTACCTGAATATGTCTTTCAGAGTAGTGGGATTTAAAAAGGCTGCAGACCAGATTCTTTCTGGTGTAGGTGGGTGTCAGAAATAGTTCCTCACAACAGTGTTAAAGTGGGAAGAGTAAGTAGGCGGGACGAATATCCATCTCTAGTGATCTGAACAACACAGAACTTGAATAGTGACATTTTTTCAACAAGAACTACACCGAAGTACAAAGATTGGAAGAGTCAGAGCTGGTCTACATTGTAATTGCTTTGGTAGTATTTTTATCTGCTCCACATGACTATGTGGTAACTGCTTTTTAAAGGAAAATTATTTCAGTGATGATGCAAGTGTTACTGTGTGTGCTTCTCTAACAGATCTTTAATAGATGGATGTCTCAACTCATGTCAGGACTGGCCAATCCTATAACTGGGAGTCAAAAGCAAAATTCTCTCTAACTTGTAAAATGAGATGGTTAAAGACAGTTTCTGGAAGGCTTTAGATAATAAGTATGATTCAATTCCTGAGACATCTTGCTGCCTTAGAGGTGTCAGACTGCAGTTTTTAAGTCAGCCGTTGTTTTAACACATCTTTTTTCCCCTTAATGGTTTTTGATCAGTTTGATTTAGTTACTGTTGGGATCTAAATCAGAGCAAATTTGGGAAGGTGAGAGCCTTCCTGGGTTTAGAATCCTGCCCAGAGAAATTTTAGTGAAGTTCATTGCAGTGGGAGTCATTAACTGTAACTCATTTGGACAGAATAATTTTTCTACTGAATATGTCTGCCTGGTATCAATTTTCCAGGATACTAGTAGCTCTTATTAATCTATATTGGTGCTAATTGTAAATGCTGTATAGTGTTCATGACAGAGACCATCTGATTAATTTTGCTCATGGGATTTGCAAGGTCAGATTTTCTATGACATTTTTGCAATATCTCTAGTGGACATAACTTTTTTAGGTTTTTGCTTGCATTCTTGTACAGGCATAAGAAATGGGCTCTATAATTGTGTAGCTTCTTCTTTTTTCCTGTGTACTAGTTCCATTGCTACATTAGGCATTGGCTGTTCTGTTATTTCAACAGATCCCACATTTTAGTCTATATATACCATCACAGTATTTGAGTGTTGTTTTTGATGGTTTTGGGTAATCTGTTTACTCATCAGTCCTTCATCTATACTGGACCTCTCTCATGCTCTGCTGAGGGAGTGGGGATGATCTGTTAGAATGTTGCCTTTGACTGAAAGTTTGCTTTGTTAGTTTGTTTTTCAGTAAATGTCTCACTATGAAAATGTATAAAAGATGTGGCCAAAATTATTACATGTTGTTCTTCAATGTACTATAATTTCTACAGGAAGGATTCCAAGGCTAACTGTAGCTTCCTTTTGCTAACTTGTTAGTTTGACAGCATTTACATCTTCTCTCCCAGACCTTCTTATTAATGAAGTCCCTCTTAATCAACTTTAAAAAATCTAAACTACTTTCATTTGGTTTTGTTTTCTCTTGAAGATAAAAGAAGCTCAAGATATTTCTTGTAGGTTAAATGTTGAACATTAAATGTTTTGGGAAAATAGCAAATCACATGCCTTGTCTGAATCTTTTTCATGGTTCATCACCAGATTATGCTTAGATTATTCTATTTCTTTTTCTTTGGATAGGCTTTCAAACCCTTGTAAGAAGTTGAATCAGGTTAAGTATGTCCCCACAAAATTCCTTATTCATATTGGATTAGTAAACAGGAATAAAATCTTTTTTTCCAGAGAACTTTCAAATACCCTGCATCACCACCTTGTTATCTGGCAAGGTAGTTTTATTATTGGGACTGCATAGTTCAAATCCTAATGTGAACCATAAACAACAGCTTACCATTTTTGTTAGTATGAGACATCTGTCCTTTTGATTTGTACTAGTGCACAGCATGCAGAGGTACTTCAGGATCTTGTCTGCTGTGTCTGAGTGTACAAGGTGGAGTATTAAGCCTGTACTATATGTGGCAGCATATGAAACCTCACAGAGTTCTTAAGTGATTCCACATCTATGGTGTATCTACTGAGGCAGTTGCAGATATTTGCAGCCTTGTGTTTGCAAGGTTCAGCACAGATGATGGTGTAAATTGACATGTTGACTAGTGTCGACTAGTATTTACTAGTTACTAAAAACAGTCATGAAGATAACTAGTGTCACCTTGTTGGTTGCAAAATGTTAATCCATCCATTTAATACTGGAATCTGACAGAGAGTCTGAAAGCCAGTGGCAATCCATGGCCTTTTCTGCATGAGGAGGCCTAGCTGGCCAACAGTCTGTTGGCATAGTGCACCTAGCAACTTCTTCTGGCAGAATGCATTTACATTTGGTTGCTTCTGTTGGCAATATATTTCTTCATGGCTTCAGATTGTATTGGCAAAATATACACAGCATGTAAGAGGATCTCAGTAACTGTGTCTGTAGGGCTGTGCAGCGTTCGTCTTGAAACCAAATGTGTTAACTGTTCATTCTGCACTTGTTAGGGCCTTGTTGTTCCTGGATCTGGGGGCACCTGAAAACAGCTGATTCTCTTGCAGGAAGAACATTAGTTAGTGCTGAAATGTTAAAGGTCATTCAAGAGCAGCCTCACTGCTTTGTGAATAGGCTGTGTGCCCAGCTAATTCAGTTGTCTGCAGATAAGACAGTTCCTTGTCTTTAGGACAGCTGTATCGTTGCTTGCTGTAAAGGGAATGAGATTTGTGGGCAGTCTGAGTGTCTGTGTGTAGACCCAGCTATATAACATGTCATTATTTGGCAAGCAACAAGGTGAGACTGCTTCTGAGTATTGAATATTGAATGAACACCCTTCAAGAACTGATGGAAGTGTGCATTAAAGCCATAGAAACTGCTTCCTCATGGCTGTATTTAGTCTTCTCACTTTCTCATTCATTTCACAGAATCATATAATTACATAGCTTGGAAAGGGCCTCTGAAAGGTCACCTAGTGCAACTGCTTGCACAGAGCAGGTTCAAAAGGATCAGGTTGCTCAGGTCCCTATCCAATTAGGTCTCCCCTAACTCCTCTCTTGTAAAGACTGGACAAACACAATTCTTCCATCTATGTACATCATGTGCTTCATCTCCCAGTCAGCTTGGTAGCCTTCCCCTGAATTCACTCCAACACGTCAATATCTTTCTTGTGATGAGGAGCTGCAAAGTGAACATGGTACTCAAAACCCTTCTATAAAATAGTGAAGCTGTACTGATACTTGACAACAGTGGTTTTGTCTGTTGTAGGATGGACAAGACTTTGTTCTATAACAAAATCTAATAAGAGGTCTGGTTTTCTACAGGTGAAATGGTTGTGATGGTGAATGCCATTTGTACACTACCTAATTTCTGGAACTATTATGTCCTTTGGGGACCTATTCAGGTGGAAAAATAAGGTGTTTGTAGTAATTGTTGGAGTCAGAGATATGCCAGTTCCACCTGCTCTGGTTACCAGTTGTTTGAGGGGGCATAAAAGAGTATTGTGATGGCACGCCCTATCCAAAGAGTGACTGATTCTTTTATCACATGTGCAGATTTTTAAAAATAAAATAATAAATAAAGCTGGATTTGTAGATATTAGACTGTTATCAAGCTTAGCTTACAATATGAGCAATGCTCACCTTGGCATTTATAGCAGCTTCTAAGTAGGAGGATTAATAGCAAATCTCTTCCATCAACGTTCAATATTGCTATAAAAATTGAGTTAGGAAGATGATGTAGGTCTTCAACCAAAGATTATTTCTCATGCTGTGTTGTAGATTCTGGGTTGCTATTATTATTCTTTTCTGAACAAGAATGCAGCTTAGTATTTTTTTTTTTTTTTAATTTTTTAGCATGTCTTGCAGTTTTCAATCTTTCAGGTTTTGTCCTAAGTCTCTGCAATGGGAGGGAGGGAGTTTATGTAGCCAATGTAGAAAAAAGAGTTTCTCTGATCTTTTTTTCCTGTTTATCATGTATTTACATGGTAAGGTGTACGCCTCAGATCCATACAGTACATGGAGTGGAATCTGATGGGTTAGAAATCCTGGAAGAGCTTTGAATATCTGTGATTCAACTGCACATCTAGAGATCATCATGAAAGCACTGTTGTTGCCTGATAGTCTGGAAATGATAGAAATTGTAACCACTATAACAAAAGGCCTCTGGGAAAAGTTTCTGTATGCCACAGGCTTACTGGGTGGGATTCATTTTACCAAACACAGACAATTCCTTGTCTGGACTTCATTTATTGTGTGTAGAGGAAAATAGGGAAATTTATAGGGCTTTTTGTTTTCATTTTGCAGCACAATTTTTCTCATCCCGATGCCACTGCCTAAAATAAAACAGATAAATGACTTGTTAAATACCTGTTTTCTTAATTGATTTTAAAGGGAGCTGGAGATGACTCTTTCAGCTCTAAAAATCTGTGCAATAGCTGACTAAAGTTGGTTGTAATAGGTTTGCTTTTATTGTAATAACAGCAGGCCAAAAGAGAACTTAGGTTGCTTATGGGAACAGTTTTAACTTCTCCAGTTTTTTTCCCATGTTCTCAGGGGAATTGGAAGCAGAGCAGGAATGCAGAGAGGCTTCTGCTGGCTGTTATTTTTCCTGGTTAAGAGTTCTTTGTTGTCCAGTGATTGTTCCGGAATAAAGTGTCAAACTCAGCCATGCCTGAAGTTTTCAGTGTTTCAACCTTTCTTCCTGCGTTAAGTTTTTTGAGCTTATTTGGAAAGTAGTCTTCACACTCTTAGATACACAGTGGATATTTTTGGAGAAGATACAACTGGCTGATCATCTCTGTTTCCAGGATTTGAACAGCCACACTGTGCCCTGGTTAGTTTCTGAAGCACTGAATTTCAATTCTCGAACACATCTTTTGTGGTTTTTCTATTTCCTTTCAGTGATCACGTTCAGAGTTGTGGTCAACTGCTAAGGGTCCAAGCTGAGACCAGCAATGTTCCTCAGGGATCATTACTGGGGCTGGTGCTGTTTAACACCTTTCTCAGAGACATAGACAGTGGGATCAAGTGCAAGCTTGCTGGTGACACTGAGCTTTGTGGTGCAGCTGAAATGCTTGAGGGAAGGGATACCATCCAGAGGGATCTGGACAGGCCTGAGAAGTGGGTCCATGTGAATCTTATAGACTTCAGCAAGGACAAGGTCCTACACCTGGGTCATGATAATTTTAAGCACAATTATAGGCTGGGTGGAGCATAGATTGAGAGCAGTTTTGGGATTTTGGGGTAAATGAATTGTTTTGGAATGTTATTCTTAGAGTATCATTACCTTCTGTCTTGCTTCTATTACTTTCTACTACCAATGAGATCTTCAAATGATAAAATAATTTAAAAGCACCCTATATTTATTTTGAAATTATGTGACTTGATCATCTGGTGTTGGATAACTTCAGCAGTTCAGAGAGGGAATTAAACACTTCTGCTTAATTTGTGACTGAGCCCTATTACAGCTGATTTTTAGGGTCTTTGAATTCAGTTCCAAGCAAATGTCAGTGGGATTTAGGGCTGTGGCAGTAGGAGCCAGTTTGAAAACTTAATGGCCACATAAGGCCTTTTCTTCCCTGGCCCCTTACTGAGTTACTGTGGTGGTACAGAGGAGTCTACAGCAGATTGCATAACAGTCCATGAAGAGCTTTGCTGTGTGCATCTGAGTGTAAGCTCCTAGGTTTGAGTTCTTGTGTATAAACAGGTAGCATCCAGTTTCTAGACTTAAACATTAGAACTGTATGTTTAGACATTAACTACCATGTTTTCACTGTACAGGACTTGTCCAAGAGTTTGTCCTACCTTTGAGAACCAAGTCACCAGCACAAGCAGCCTGTTTACTGTTAAATCAGAACTTTGTATTACATGAATTTCAGACATTTTTCTGCCCTCTTTTATTTGCTTTTCCTTCCAAGCTGCTTCTGAGCTTTCTGCTGAAAAGGTTCCTTTCAGTCTGTCCTTTAAAACTGATTTCAGTTTTACTTTTCAATGGTTTGTTTTTCAAGGCTGAGGTGTTACTATTCCAATTGTAGAGTTGGTTATCACTTTTTAAGTCAGCTAAAAGACTTGATGAAAAAGCAAGAAGCAAAGGAGCCTCAGAAGTTACATTTTAAAATTTATTGTGTATTTACGACTCTGTCATCTTTGTTTTCTTTTTCAGTTCCCAGCTTGAGCTAAAAACCTGACCATTGTATGCTGATGTTAAATGCATCAGAAGATTGTTTGGAAACAGGAAATTCAGAGGACTGTATAACAGCGTCAGCGTAGCAGACCTCCTGTGTAAATTTCAACCTATTGGTCAGTGGCTGCTTAATGCCATCACTGCCTGATGCTGAAGGTCTGATGTCATGTTCCAAGTGACTCATGCAGTCAGCAGTGCAGGTATGTTAGGAGAGCAGCAATTGGCAGTGGACAGAAAATATTAGTAAGTTGATCTTTTACAGAAATAACTCTTCTCTGTGGATTTCATAGCCCTTAAAGTGAGTTGAAAAGACAATAAATATCCCTCATTAGTGCTATTGCCACCTTTGCTCTTGCTAACTTTTGAGTTGCTGTTATTTTTGATTTTCAGACTGAGGAAATAGGAGGGTGAATTTGGGAAGTGAAGTTGACAGGAAGCTGACACTGTGCTGATAAAGGAAAGCAAGGTATGTTTGGCTGTCTTAAGCCACAGATGTTTCTTCTGAAATACGTAGAGACTAAATTTGGAAATTATGTGTTTCTGTAGCCATTCCCTGTTGTTCATGCCAGGCAGTTTGTGTCTGTAGATGGATACCATTTTCAGCGGGAAATTAAGGAAGCCACCTGTTTTCTCATGACATTACCCTTCTTTAATTATGGCAACCACAAGAAAGCACTTACTACAGAGATAATTATATAGCAATCACATTATGACTCCATCTTACATAGAAATACTTAAATTAGCTTTAAATTAATTAACATCAGCCAAATACCCGTATCAGTATAGATTCAGCAGCAAAGAATTCAGTGCAGATTAACTTTCTGAATTTGCTTTTCAGGCAGGCTTTGCAGTGTGTGCCAGGTTCTGTAGCTTCATTGCTGAACTGCCTGCAGTCCACCTATGTAAAGTACACCTTGATGTAATACAGTCATGCCTTGCTGGAGATGTAAGCATGCCCTGTTGGTCTGGATAGCACCAAGCAGAATGGTCTTCTCTTGTGGTCACAGTCTTTTACCATAACCTTGAGAGACCTAATATACCTGGCACGTTTTGCTATTTTTTTTCCTGAAATTTTATGGAGGGATGTCCAAGTTCCAGTGGGATAAAACTAGATGAAAAATGAAATAATGTATCAGCAAAGTCATATCACTAACATTAGTGATGAGAAACAGCCTGTTGGAAAAAAAATAGTGATTAGAAAAAACAGGTTGGAATGAAGTTTTGAGATTATGTATATGGAACTGGTGGCTGCTGCAAAATAAGTAAGCTATTAACTCTTAAGTCTGTGGCACTCATTGAATTTCTTGCAATTAGCAATGTACTATCTAAAGAGATCTGGATTTGTTGCCTTGGAATAGTAAAAATACTTGTGTTCAGGAAGGAAGCACTAAAGGAACAGTACTGAAAATTTGACAACTGAAAGTTTATTAGCTTCAGAAGGCACACGACTAATAATCTAACTAGCTGACTAGGAGGGCCTTACAAATTTGGAAGGTCTCTTGAGACCTTCAGCTCTTTCATGCTGAACACACAGATACAATAACCTAGAAATATCCAGGTGTCATGGTAAAGCATAAGATGCAAAAGCTATCAGGTACCATGAGTTTATGAGCTGAAACCCTTCTAAGTTTCTGTTGCAAAGGAAAGTAGTTGCAGCTTAAGAATTTTAGAACTTTTTTTTCAGATGTGGTAATAATGCACTCATTTTCATGTTCTTGTTTGGATCCATGAATTACTTGAATCCAAGAGTTAATGAAATTAATCACAGCAACATTTGCTTTAAAAATATTTTTTAAAAGTAAGGCTGAGTTTCCCTCAAGAGATTTCATTTCTTTTAGAAGTGTATTTTATGATAGGAGGAATTACCCCATTTAAATCAGAGAACTTCTCCTCCTGTTACTGAGTCCCTACGCAGCTGGTGAGAATGGACACCCAGCTTCCACCTGGTGAGACAGATTCACAAGGACAGAGAGATCCTACCCATGGTAGTTAAAGTTGTACATTTTTACAGAAAGAAATTCCAAGTAGTAGCCACTGTCAACATTTCAGCATCCTCTTGAAAAAGGGAGAGACCTTATTTCTTAGGGCAAGATTTTTCAATGCATTCAAATATAGGAATATATCTACAGAAAACAAATAGTGGGAAATGTAAGCCTTTGCAGTAGGGCATTATGTGGGCAATATAGATGGGGAAGGGTCCAGTTTTCCATTCCCTCTGATTTCACCCAGTTTAAAGGCTGCTCTGTATTCTGTCAGTTAAAACATTTCCTGAGGGACCTTTCCAAAGGGAATTTCATTAGAAAAATTTATACCTTGACTTCTACCCACTTCTGGTCCCAATCTAATGATTTACTCCCATATAGCCCCACCACTGAAGGGCTTCCATATGAATGGGAGAAACAATGACCACCATATCTTCTACTTGTTTCTCTGAGCAACACAAAAGCGAACATATAAAGTTAAGTTTTGGTCTTTCTGAATTCATAGCAAAACTACCATGGATTTTAGTAGTATTAAGATTTTACCACAGGTAAGTTTCTTGGCCTCTCTGAATTTTCTTTTCTCAGCACTTCTGCTCTGCTGTGTTGTCAGGTTTTTTTGAGAACAAGAGGAAGTGGTTACTCTTTTGTTTAAGCCAATAAAGCTGGTTAGAGTTTTGTTGAGACTAGAATTGAAGCACTGCTTGATGTTGCTGCTGTAATATGTTTTAAAACAGTCTAAGGAAGTACCAGCTTATGGTTATTTACTATACCATGTTTCACACAGGTAACAGGAGTCTAAAGGCAACAGTCAGTTATTCTGACAGGTGACTTGACAATAAAACATTAAAACTGTCATTCTGGTCTTACCAGACTATAGGACTAATGGAGCAGTTACTGCTTGCTTTGCCATGAATTCACTAAAACTGTCAACACTATTGGAAACTCTGCTGACATTTATGGGACTATTGTCAACTTCAATCATACTTCTGTCAGAATATTTTATTTGCCAAAGTAACTGACTGGTGGTGTCTTTGCTGGAGGAGTTAAAAGAGCTGTAAATTGTACTCCCCTTCCCTGCCATTGGCAGCAGCCATTGTGGTGTGCACTCCTCATGGCACGGTGGGACACTGTCACGTGGCTGTATGAAGCATATCAATACATGAAACACATGTTTCCAAGGCTGCTTATGATTCTAAGCTATCATGACTAAATGAGATTTTGGGTAAAGTGAGGGGCAAAAAGGAAGATAAACCCCAGTTGTTAAATTGTTTAGGCTTTTCATAGTGTTTCCATTATGAGCTGGAAAAGGTAAAGAATAAATGACACAAAAATGAAGCCAAATGTTTGGAAGCTGTGCTCTGCAGGCAGAGTTCTGTTGACTTAATCAGATGAAATTCCTGCAGAAAGCCTTCTCCTTTGCTGGTGAAGTAAGTCTAACAGTCTTTCAGGCTAAAACAAACTTTTAGGGATTTGAAACAACAACGCTATGGTTCTGCAGAGACAACAACATGTCCATAAATTGAAACTAGTCATCTGACAGTCTCCATTTGTCTGACCTACTTTCTACTTGCACTCTGTAAACAGCCACAAGAAGAAAATTTGGGGATGGCAGAAGGGGCAGTTACAGGGACAGACAAGAGAGGCAGAATGTTAGATAGCTTACATATGCTTTATATCTCATAATTTATAACCAGAAGAAAATGAGGGAAGAGGAATGATCACAGAATTCTAGTGTCTAATGAAACATAGCCCCAGAAGAGTGGTTCCTTCCTCTTGGCTATCACCAGTGACTGCTGTAGGGTGGCTATCTCAAGAGATCCATAAGGATCTCACTGCTTTTTATCTTCCTAGAATGGATGAAGAAAATAGTCCATGTTCTGAGAAAAAACTCTCTCAGGTGTTCATGTTCTCCTTTCCAGAATTTGCTATCCCCAAAACCAGGATGGCAGAATGTGTGTCTGATGTCAGTCATCCCAGTAGACAGTCTGGTTCAAGGCTGGATTTATTTATGTACCAGATGGTGAGATGGAGCAGCTGAAGATACTTTGCCACATTGCTCTATGCACCTAAATATTGTCTCATTGATTATGTAGCTGAAGCTGGAACCCATGTAGTGTGGTCTACTCAGTCACATTCTACAGCTAGGAGCCATAACAAAATCTTACTTGGTGTTGGTTTGGAATATTTGGGATCTAAAATGTGCTGATCAGTAGGTTCTGGAAATCGCTGTTCTTTCTAACAAAGGTGGCATATCTGTTTTACTCAGAAGTGTAAATCTAAAAGAAAGCACTGGAGTCTTTCTATTGATTTGAAAACTCAAGCTACTGTTTTCTTAATAGTTGCACCTTTTTTTCCTGTGCTTTGCATTACTTATGGCAATATCCATGGCTAGTTGTTAATCTGCTGCAAAACCTATTAAAAGTTTTACTGAGGCTAGGAAATTTACTGTTAATACTAAAACAGCCCAGTTTGCAGCACTGCCAACACAATGCACATCCTGATCTGCCCTGGATTCTGACATTCAGGGAGATTATTAACTTGTAAACTTGTATGGTTTTCCTCATGAATGAATTCTGCAAGAGATACATGTGTAAGTACAGCTTCAATGCGTAGACAAGGCAAATACGCAATCGTTCCAAAGCACCATTATGTTCTCCAAAATATTGACAGGTCAAGTAAATAAAGTCATGAAAAACGTTGATTCCAGCAGACCTATGTGTAAAGGGAGCCCTAGGAGTCAGTGAGAGGAGTGTGCTTGGAGCTGGTGCAGTACTTAGCACTCAGTTATGAAATAACTGGGCAATAAGACACAGTGACCACGTGGACACAGTAATTATAACACTTGGCAGAGCTTATGTGATGACTGACCTCTTGCCAGTGCGAAAAGCAAGAGCTGTGCCACTCAGCTAAGGAGCAGAAGTTCTAGAGCAGGAAGCGGGAATAGCTCATGTTCTGTCTGGATTTCCAAAGGAGAAAAAGTGTTTGCACACACTGGGGACTAGAGTGCTATTCAGCTTCTCTATCTCCCTGCACTCCCCTATCTTCATCATCCTTTCCTGTTCCTTCCTCACCCACTCAATGGACATGTAACTTTACTGGTGAGCATGGAGGCACTCCAGTTCTCAGCAGTTCTTTCTGTAACAATATAAAGCCTGGCTTGCTGTAATAAAATTTTAATGGGCAATATTGTTCTTTAAAACATTCTCTTACTTTGCTATTTGCACTGCTATTGCATCTTAACTATGCGAGGAGTGATAATAATAACAGCTTTGCTGGCTTTTGCAGCTTTGCCAGGGAAGTAGGTGATAATATGGCAGCTTTCACAAGCAACTTGCATGAAATCTTTAAAAATGTGAACATGAGTCTGGGCTTTAGAAAGCCTAAAGAGTGAAAAAAGGGCAGTAGGGCATGGGAGAGATGAAGACTTCCACCTTCTAGAACATGTAAAAGCTGAGATAATCTGAGACTAGTAGCATATAACATTTTTATAGGGATTTTCTACAGTTAGTTATTGCTTTTATTCTAGCCTCCAGCTGACATATTGTAACTGGGATTGGTGGGATAATTACCAGTGTCAAAGAGACCAAGTACTCAGAATTTGTCAGAAGCAGCCTGGAAAAGAGAGCTGGAGAAAAGGAAGTCCCCTCCCATGCTAAAAGCATAGGGTCAGTCACAGACAACCTGTGGTGGTAATAGAAAGGTTTTATAAGCAGGAGTGGAAAAAGTGGAAGCCAGGCTATGAAATTTCAGTGTATTGGTCTTTCAATAATTGTTCATGTGGGAGAAATCCCTGGCAAAATCCCAACAGGAGAGCTTATAGCCTCTTTTCACTTGTCCTTTTGTCTCCTTTCTTGTGTAGGATCAAATGAAGAAGATCTGATCTCTGATTCTGTCCTGCTTTTCCCTTGATGAGAGGAAAGTAGTCAAAACTACCTAACCAGAGGAACAGTGTTTTGTTATCTCTTTTAATCTGGACATGTGAATTACTCTAACTCAATCCACAAAAGAGAGCAAAGGTATAGTGCTTGATATAAAATGACCAACAGTGACTCCTATACATGTCATACCAATGTGATCATTTCTCTGTGTTTGCTGATTCATACAATGCTACTCAACAGCACAGAGATTTCATACAGTACCCCAGCTGTGTTAGCCAACTTTGCAGCAGTTTGCCAGCTCAACCTACTGAATTCCCATGCTAATAAACAGGGTTTGGCTGCAAATGTGTTGTTTGCACTGTTCCTTAGCAAAGGTACTGAAGATCATAATTTTGTGCAAACCTCTGTGTTGGCAGACAGTCAAAATAATACTAAGAGCTGGTTTGTCAAATTTAGTTGGGCTTCCAAAAATAGCTTTTTATAAGGTGCATCTAATGTGCATGGGCTGTATGTTACCAGTGGGATATTCAGGATGAGCATTTTGATAAGGGCCTTAAAGAAAATGGTCTTCAATAGACTCTTTTTTCTAAAGTGTATCTTTGGGTTCACAGGGAACCCAGCTGTTTATACTGGTATCCAGAAACTGCTGCCAAGGTTTTGTTTGTCTAATCTAAGAAAAAAGGAGCATTAGGTCAAATGCTTGTATTACAGCACTGTAGAAAAAATATTTATGAAGGCTTTATGAAGGAGGTTTAATCCACAGCTTCTTTAGAAAAATGAAATGGAAGATAGTTCAAAACTTTTCTATAAACATTGTAAAAATCCAATATAAACATATAATAACATATATTTTTAAGATAAATTACTTCTTCCACTCTTTTATCCCATGTCCTACAGTAGTTTAACTTTAGAATCTTGTACTTTATGATGATCTTGATTCAGGAACTCTTTTTCAGACATAGGGAATGCTTGCTGACTGTGGTACATCCTAATGACATAGACTATCTCTTCAAAGTTGACTCCTGTAGCAGCAGATGCAGTCTTGTGCATCTTGACAGTGAGTGAGTGTCTGAATCTGCATCAGTTGAAATTATTTGCTTTATTAATTCTTTTATACTTAAACATTCTTTCACCATAGAAATTCCATGCTGACTTTTACGTCAATAGATTAAGTCATATGATGATTTAGCCACGTGTTCTGTTAATAGATTGTAAAGCAGGCTTAGAGCAGAGACATTTCAGCACTTCCCAATCTGCAGTGTTGTGATTAAACTGTCTGCCTGCAATGTTGGTGACTGGGGAAAAAGCAACAAAGGAAGCCTGTCAGTAAACAAACTTTATTGCAGAAATCTTATCACAAATGTCAACATATAAAAGAAAATGTAACATAAAAATGCATTTGTTAATTCCAGCTCCCAGTGACACTCATGGAATAGACTGGTTGGGCAGATGATTAATGTGATATATAACAGACCTGCTGCAGTTTTCCTTCTTTGATTCTGAGTTGGTCATTTGGTCAGTGAGCCTTCACTGCCTGCTGTCAGTGTGAATTGTGCCGCTGACTGACGCAGAGCAGGAAGTCTCCCCTGTTTGTGCCTGTGCTATGCCCGAGTGAACTGCACTACTGACTGATCACTCAGTCTCCATGAAGCCATGTTACCTTTTGATAAGTGTGTGTGGGTTTCCTAGGCTGTCTAAAACTGCTAGCATTGCTTTTGCAATTTATGTCTTAAGTCTATTAGGAAGTGCTTAGCAGCTGTCTTGCAAGAAGGGCAGATACATTTTGATGTCCAGCTAAGTGCAGCATGGCCATCCTCCTATATGATCTGTACATGTGTACACTTGGACTCATGTTAAGGGAAATGTAGGTCTGAGTCTCCTTTCCTCAGTCTTCCCTATATCCATGTGTATGACTGAATTTTAAAGTTAAACAAAAACACAATTTTGAGGCCAATTTATTGTCTGTACTTCATTTCCCCAGCTCCAAAACTGGATGAAATAGAACATTGCTGCTATTTCACTCCCAATAATGGTATTACTGCAAATTAAAATGAAAGGCTGAAGTCCTTGAATACTGCTGTGACTGGGATCATGAAAGCATCATACACAATTGTATTGTAGGTTTGCTTCTTGTTCCTATAGCAACATACAGGCAAGGATCTCAAGGCTCTTGTATTCATGAATTAAGCCTATGAGGTCAGGGATGGTGATTATTCCTGTTTACTAATAAGGAAATGCAGAGGTTAAACTGCTTGATCAAGGTCACACAACAAATCTGTATCCAAGCCAAAAATAAAAGCTGACTCTGGTCTGTGCTTCAGTCGCCAGCTGATACTCTCTGTTTGAAGAGCTGTGCAGGGCTGAGGGGAAAGCCTTGTAAAAAGTCTACAGATTTGTACATTCAGAATGCATATTCTAGCTCAGATTGCCTCACTTAAGTAACCTTATATTTTTATCTCTTTGTCTATTTAAACTTCGCCCTTGTGAAAACATCATTCTATCCAGTCAAACCAGGAGTAACATGATTTTGACAAAAGTTTTGCAAATCTCTGAAAAACAAAACTGAATCCTATGCAAAAAAAATTGTAACAATCTCTTCATGTGTGATTACTACTTATTCAGTGGCAAATAGATGAAAAGGTCCAGAACATACCTGGTTAATTTCAGTGACTACATAGACCAAAAAAATCCCATATGTATTTTTACTAAGAACAAATATGAATTTTCTCTGGAGTTACCACAGAGATATTGTACTGTACGATGAAAAAATACGGTTTGTTAATAGGCAGCAACAAATAAAAGTGCACTTTCCTGAGTTTCTTTTTAAATCACAGGAAGGGAAAAACTGTAAACTCTGAAAGTTTTTTTGGTATCCAGCCTCTGCTCCTCCTGCACATAGTGTTCACCAGAGTATTGTGAGCTGAGATAGTAGAGGAGAACAACAGCCACACTTTTTTAACTCCATCATCCCACTGGATACTGTTCGTAGAATCAAAGAGTGGAAAATAGCAAGTGTACTCTTAGGAATGTCCTTTTTTAGTCCGGGCTGAATAGTATAAAATGCTTTCTTGCTCCCTGATCTCTTAGGCATATAGATATCTGACCTAAGTCACGCTTTTTCTAGATACCATTCATTGCAGTTATCAGGTGGATGTTGGGCTGCTTGTTAGCTCTATCCTTGTGGTCATGCTGGTTTTTTTTTTTTGTTTGGGTGGCTGTGACTGCGAATTTTACGCTACCTAGAGGAATGGTTTGCTACTGTTTCCTCAGGATCATTGGCTACTATGGCTGTGTAGGATTCTGCTGAAGAACAGGTCAGCTGGGTGAACGTCAGTAATTTAGTGAGGAAAAGTCCTGTGAGAGTCGAGGATCACGTTTAGCTACATTTGCAAGTCTAACTAAAATGTTCACAGAGGCACTAAGCAGTAAGGAGGCTTATTGGACTGGCTTTATTGCTTAAAAGGAGCTAAAGCAGGGGTGGGTTAAGGACAGGAAAGGGAGGATCAGCACTTCCACCTGAAAGATAGAGCAGACCTGGAAGTGAAATAGCCATATCAATAGCTATATTTATATCTAAATTCAGATATATATAGATTTAGATATAGATGATGTAAATATACATTAGACATAGATGTATACATATAGATCTCCCAGTTGGAATGAATATCTGACAATATTCTCAGCTTCTCAGAAATCCTGCATCCATGAGTATTAAAATCTGTGAAACCCTGAAAGGATAAAGTGTAAGGGTCACATAGGGTCTGCTATCAATCTGCATTTTGATCACTTTGTTGAGTGACAGCTGCACCTCAGCTGTTGCTGTGCCCTCTGAGCTGGGCAGTCAGGGATCCAGAGGACTCAGTCGCAGTACAAGACTCTGCTGCTTCTTTTTTTTCTTTTTCTTTTTTTTTCAGTTTACTCTTAAAATGTTTCACTAACCTTTTTCTAAAACTTTTGTAGCAATCAGACTTGCTTGAGAATTTGTATGTAGCCAAGTGACTCAATATTACAAATCCCTACCTTGCTTTAGAAAGAATCACTTTGTACAGTGTATTTGGGTACTCAGCCTGAATTTTCAGGTGATATTGACTGACTGTAGATCCAGGTATGCTTAGGTTTTACAGGTCAGAGGAAGTGAAATGGGAAAAATGTAGCAATAGAACTTAGATTAAACTGTGACTCTCTGCTTGACAATCTCAAGCACAGGCCATTAGTTCTTCTTTTCAAAAACAATATTCACGGTAATCTCACAGAGGTCTTTACACTTGTGGCAATAAATGTTTAAGTGAGAATACTTTGAAGAAACGAAATTACAGGCTTTTACATTAAGAAGATCTACTGATCTTTCAGTGCATTGAAGTTTTTGAGAGCAGATGGCTTCTGTATATTTATAGTTTTTTTCTCTTTTCAACAGGTTGGACATGAAACAAAACACTGTCATTGTATCTGTAGGGAAGTCCACCTTTATTTTCATTTTCTTGCTCTCCTGCTGCCTTTGAAAGGTGGAAATTCTACTTGCCAGTGGCAGCATGTTGCAACTTGATGGGAGATGGGTAGTTTAGAAGTGCTGAGTAAAGATTTGATTCTGCTGAATACACTGGGTCCATGATCCATGGTCCAGGGTTTCACCTCGTGGGAATGCAAATGCCTAGTGTTTTCCAGAATAACCTGAAATTTCTCTCAATGCTGAGCAAGGGACATCATTGAGGTAATAAGCCCCAAAGAAACCCTTTGCTGTATTTGGAAACATTAGCAAATGTCACAGACAGCACTAACAGTTAACTACATGTCAGTGTGAAGTTATGAACCTCTTTGTCTAGCCACCACTCAAAGCTGATAAATCTAATGGAGAGAAAATTTTGCAGAATGTACAACTGGAGTCCTGATGGCTGGCCTTAGAGGCATTTTCCTAAATGTCAGTTGAATTGCCACCCAAACTCAGCTGCACTTTGTCTGAAGCATCCTACTCTGAAGTCAGGTAAATTTACCCCTGTTATTCTACAGCTTTGATGATCTACCAAAGTACAGTATCAAACTTGCCTTGCTACTGTGAAATGCAGCCTATCACTATATAAGATTTTCTGATAGCTGGAAGTGCTTTTCTGAAATGCATTCCTGGGGCTAAGCAGCCCTTAAACAAGTCAAGGAGCCAACTTATTGGTAATTTATCTCTTGCTGATCAGATTTACCTCATTCTAAAAAATTCATGAGATAGACTCTGAATTTTCTTAGCAGCTTCAGTGCAAATTCTTTATATCTTAGTGAGTAGTTATGAAGCTTTATTAGGTATAATGAGGGGTGCAAGCTTATCTCTAGTTTCTGTGGAGACTAACCCTGGTAAGTAAGAAGACAAATGCGAGAACAAAGGTGTTTGTGGAATATACCACAGCTGCCCACCATACTTGATATTATTTTTCCTGTTGTGGTAGAGCAGAGTAGACTAGAAGGACCTTTATAAAAGCAGAATGCACCAGATTCTCATCTTTCATGCCTGGTAACACCTCCACGCATGGTCTGATTTAAACAAACCTAATAAACATGTCTGAAGCAAAGCACTGCTCAGACATCATGTGCCCTTTGGAGAGAAACTGATGGAAGAAATTCTACACTCAGGCTGTCACTCACTCAGTTGTTGACACAACTGTTTGGGGGACTGTGAACTGGATCAGGCAACCAGATAAGGTTAAAAATAATGCAAATGAAAAGGGATCAGGAGAAGGTACCATCTTCTATGGAAGGGGAAAGGTTTTGGACTTTTTCCCTGAGCTGAGCTGTGCTTTGCACTGGCTCTCTCCCCCACCTGGACAACAGTTTCAATATTTGTCAAACCCTTCCTGAGCAGATGTAGCTCACTAAGTAGAACAGCAGAAAACTATCCAACCTTGTTTTTTACTATGCCATTTTAGCACACTAAATTATCTCTAAGGAGGGTCTGGTGAGCACCAGAGCTAGTAAGAGATAAAGAGCAGAAGCATGACTTCCTGCTCATAGTTTCAGGGACCTATTAGTTTAGCTCTGGAAACCCTGTGCAAATAATTGTGTCATTGCATTTGGGGTAGGAAAGAGCACTAGTGCTAAGCAAAACAAATGACTGACAGAGAGGGCAGAGAAGAATTACACAGCCAAAATCCCATTATTAATGAAACTGAGGTGTCAGCATGAGACAGAAGGACAGCCTTGTCTTTCTGTATCAGCATGTAAAAATCAGGTTTAGAAGGATGGAAAAGTCTTGGTACTAAGAACCTAAAGTGCTGTATTTATAACTACCTGTAGGGATTTGAAAGAAATGTAGAGTTGACTATGAAATAACAAATGGCGATTGTCCCCTTTAACAACAAGCATAATTAGTGGAAAGGTTAAATTTAGATTTGCCTATAGAATGATTCTCTATCTTGTCATTGGATAGGAAATAATTAATTACTTATTTCAATTCCAATGTCCAGTTAATGACACAGACTAGTGGACAGACAGCAGTGTGGATTACAGACACTCTGCATGTTGATCTTATCCTAGCTTTGATGATCTCTCTTTGCCCCCTAGGGACCATCACCAATGGACCAGTTGTACTAAATTCATAGTACACATAGCAAATGTAATTTTTTTTCCTATTTCAAGCAAACTAAGCATGGTATGCTGAACTGAATTAGGAGTGTGTGGATGTAACTAGGATCTTTTCACTCCTGGAGACTCAGCTGATTGTCAGTAAAATGGAAGCATTAAACTTGAGGTTAACTAACACCAGTTTAAATTAATAACTAAAATGCAGTGCCTAGCCTTTGTCTGCTAAATGCTGCACAAAGTGAACATGTAGCTTTAAACTGGTTCTTAGGTACAGAGGCTAAATAAGCTCAGTACCACTTATGAAATTACCACAGTCCTTTTATGAACAATATTTGTATTGGTGATTTCACAAGAGAAATAAAGACTGGACATGTCTACAGGAGACTTAAACTTGTTCTGTGGATAGAGGATGTCATTCCACCGTTAGCTATTTTTACCATAATATTTATTCCAATTTATTTATGATGCACATTAAAGACAAATGGTGAAATGTGACCTTTGCATCAAAGTCCGTTGATACACAGAAATGCGTGCATGATTTGATGGGACAGGGATGTTGATAAAAACACAGCTTTATGGGAGTGCTCTGCCTTCGTGGTGGTGCTGAAAACTCTGTCAGAGTGAAGGTGTTATTCCTGATGCAGATCAGCTCTTTGATCTACTGCTCAGTATAACCCCACAAATAATTTCATTGGCATGACAGAAGGAGGGGCAGAGGGGAACAACTGTGTTGTTTCAGTGAATTTCTTTTGTCATTAGCCTACAGCCAGAGCACTAGAAATATCTTTATCCACCTTCAGCTCTTGTCTAAGTGGTGAACCAGTTGTTTCTGTACTTGTGCTGTTGTTCACTTTTTTCTTTCAGCTGTACTGTGGTAATCCATGTGAGGCTGACCATAAATTGTTCAGTGAAGTTATTCAGGTTGAAAACCATTCCCATTCCATATTTGAAGTTCTGACTGTTCAGTTGATATGGTATTAAACAATGGTTCTATACAGGTAGTTGTACAGCACAAATAAGAACAAAAAACACTTGGCCAAGGATAAGGACTCTTGAAAACTTTACTCTTGGTTTGCTTGTGGGTAAAAAGATGAATAGAGCAACCTTTTAAGTGTAAGGCACAGTTTAAAATTAACTTAGTTTATTAAGAGGGTATGGTCTTGTAGTAAGGGTAATCTTGTATTTTCCATCTTTGTCTGTGAGGCAGGTTTCCATTGCTCACTGATATTCATGGAGAGGTTTGTACCAGTCTGCCTGTGTGGGTTTGAACTGGTGCTCTAATCATGCAGATTGTTCAAATTCTTTTCTCCTTGCTTAGTTAAAAGCATTGCTCATTTTTCTTCTAATTGCCCTTTTATAACACTGAAAAAATTTCTGCTTTATGATTATCCTGTTGATCAAGTTCTCTTTTATTTTGAATTGATACAGTGCTCTGATAGGGTGCACAGTGTTCATTAACCTGATACAGGAATAAGCAGCTGTGGTGGTGTGATTTAAATAGTTACCTAACATCTAGATCCAAGGCAAACTCAGGGTGACACATCCTTGGAAAGGTTCCTAGTGAAAACTGTCCTGGAGAGAGCATATCCAGCAAACAAAATTACCCAGGGCAAGGTTTGTCAGTTACTGCAATCTGAGAAGAGGCAGCTTGGAAAAACAAACTGGACATTGCTGTAGGAAGGAAATCATGCCAGTGCATTCTGTGAGAGACTGGGCACATGATGAAGGTGAGGACACCCTCAGAGATGTCCTCCTCAGTGATACTTGCATGGGTCACTGAGGTCAGAAGAATTAAAATAGTCATGGTTGTACTCAGTGTCTGTGACATATCTTGCAGCACTAGAACATTCAAATCCTTTGCAGTGCTCTTATTTTAAAAATTATGTCCCTTCAATCATTAACATTGGGTAGATCACAGAGTCCATATCTCCTTGCAACCTCAAGCTATCTTCTTTATGTCAGTTTAATTTTCTGATCTAGTCTGATTTTAAAACTTCTCATTAACATGACAGTTGGAAGTAACAACAGGCCAATTAATGAACTTCCTGTAGTGTGAGACGAACAAATCACACCATTTTTTTGAGAGGATTTAAAACCTTTGTCTGGTAAGTACAGGTGGATGTGGCCTCCATATTTTCTGTTAAATAATTACTCCAATCTTTTATTTTCATATAATGATATAAATACAAATCTGTAGTGCAGCTGAAGAAGGCTGAAGGTGGATTAGTCTAGATAAATACTTTCTCACAAAGCAGGTAGAAGTTTCTTCTCAAATTGAAAGTTATGGTATTTTTTTTTTTAATTCATCCTTGTTTATTAGGCACTGAAGAGGCTTTTCTCCTAAATGATAATATATTGGGTTAACTTTAGCAAGGAACAAGAGTGAGAATTAAGTAATACTGGTACCACTTTCCTAGAGCTTGAGAACTGGGGCTGCATTTTTGTAAGGGATATCAGCAATGCATCAAAACCCCCAGTATTGTACACATTGTGTTGCAAAGCAATCCAAACTCCTTGACAACAAAGCTGGAGGATATTCCCATAAATGTCTTTCTCACAAAGAACAAAAATAATTTCAAGTTTATGGGTGCTCCTACACTATCCCTTGCTATAATTTGATTGCTATACTTGTATTATATTTTTAATTTACTAAAACAATGTAAATCCTGTTTAGAAAAACTTTGCCAAAGATTTCACTGCACAATCTCTTAACTCATTATTGGTTTTTAATAAAGCATGATGCACAACATTTCCTAATAGTATATTCATTCTTTATGAGCACTTCTTTTAGGATAGGTGTGAAGAAATAATACAAACATGCTGTTTTTCCCCTATTATATCAGATATTATTATATCTGATTTAAAAGTTTTGTGACTGTTCTCTTATTTCTGGGTGCTAAAGGAGACTGTGGCAATCCTGTGTATGGGATGTTAACTTATAGGCTGTGGTCATTTTTGTGAATACCAAAATTGCCCAAAAATGCATTTTTAGGAGGCATAAAGGTAATAATTTTTAGGTCCCATGCTCAAAGATTTTCCTATTTTAAAAGGAAAATAATGGCAATTTAGCATATTTAATTTTGTAACTTAGAAAGATTAAAAATTGGGTTTTGAAAAGACATTGTGATTTGGAAATTTTCCTCTATTTATGATTTTAACTGAAAGTGGTTTTTCTAGACATAGAACAAAATACCGTTTTTTTAGCATGAGTAAAATGTTCTGGGTGATCTAGAAAGGAATATCCACATGTTGGCCAAATCTATGAACACAAAGTGTACAAATATGAAGCTGCCCATGGGTGCCTAAAATTTGAAATTCATTTTAGTGTGATATTGTAAACTGAGGTTTTCTAGGCGTTTAAACAGGTTGTGTGTGTGTGTATATATACATATATATATATATATATTATATACATACACCAAGCCATGTATTGCACTCACAGCCATTTTGAGCAGTAAAACAGTTGCAGAAGCAGCCAGAAATTGGTATTCTTTTGTTTGAGCAGGAATTGAAAAATTAACTTGTGATCTAAACCATATGTGTCTTATGGTAGAGGTATATGTGTTCTTTGTGTTCCTTAGACTAGGACTTTGGGGAATTTATACCCTGTGGGACTTTTTGAACAGGACAGTGACAAAACTGAGGGTGGTTATTAATTGATTCAAGCAGTGTCAGTTATTCTGGTATATCTATTTAATTTCTTCAATATTCCCCTAGTTTCACCTCTATGGCTGCCATGTAAGATGAGTAGCTCGTCTGACCTTTCTGGTTCCATTGCCTTCCTCCCCTTCTTGGGACTGTGCTTTTTTTCTATGATATGAAGATCAGTTCATGCTGTAACAACACCTTTTCTAATTGAATTCACAGAATTGTGTCTATTGAGATGAGTCCCTTTGCTAGGGGTTTTCTGTGCAATCGATATGGACAACAATGAAAGGGACTCCCTGGAGATTGTCTTTATACCCCTCATGTCACCAAGAGAATTGAAACCTAGGCAGATTTTGACTTTCTTGAAGTCACCCAGAACTGAACCTTCTTCCCACTAGCATTTGCTACACTTTTGCACAAAAAAGACTCAGAAAAGTTTTTGATGGCACAAGAATCAGCCATAGAAATGTGCTTATATGGAATAGAATGAGGTCTGAAGAAAAGTGGAAAAATGTTTTTTGCTTGTAGCATTTAAAACTCTGGTTTATAAACATTTGTATTTGATTAACTTCACCCTCAATAATAGCTCTGACTAAGCTTGCAATCCATAATTTTGAGACCACAAAGAACTAAAAAATACAGAATGTCAGGGTTGACATTCTGGAAATGTGTAAAGGAAAGGATAAACAAATAAAACCAGCCCCCACATTTTGGAAAGGAATGTTCTGTGCACTGACTACAGTCATGGGACTCAGTTGAAATGGTAAGGAAGAGTAAGCAGTATGAATTACTGAATGTTGTATAATCTTTGTGCATGAATAAAAGAATGAAGAGGATGTCTCTTGGCAGAAAAGCAAATGTCACATTAGGAGGAAAAAGTTACTACAGATCATAAATCGAACATTAGTATGTGATACAATCTAATCCAGTCTGAGGACTGCTAGAGCTCTGCAAACTTGAATGTATCTCTCAAGGCTCACTGCAAGCACAGTTAATTTCACAAACAATATCTTCTTCTGAAATGGGATTAAATATGGCTAACTTAAGGAGCTGGTGTAAATTGCTCCCAGAGGAGTTATTATTTAGCAGCCAGATAGCTGAATATTTCTGCCAGGTAGTATGAAGAATATGTCTGCATCTCTGCTTTCACCTTTAAAAAGAAGAAATGGTGCTTCTGGTGAAGCTTTTGGAGAACTGAGAACACACTTCTGAATGACAGGTGTTGCTGTTATTAAAATAGGTGTTGCTGTTATTAAAATTGCTTATATGCCATGTTTGCTATATATGGGATTAAGAGTCTATGCTAGACAGCAAAAAATGATCAGATTAATTCTTAAAAAGATTGAGAAAATGTTTTAGGCTTAAATCCTACTTCCAAAACTGAGTTGAAAGGGTGATTTATCTCAACAAATGTTGGTTGGTATCTGGAAATGAGATACCTCTGAATCCAGGGAAGAGAAATGGTAACATTTTAGAGTATGCACGATGACCTAGATGTGCACTTCATCCTGAAGGTGACATCAAAAATAGGTCAGTAGTGTCTTTGCTGACCAGCTCAGGACTTTTCTTCACACACCTAATCCAACATGATTACACATGGCCATCTAGGGCTTTATTCAGGAAATTCTACCTACAGGCATCAATTAGTTATTTCTTTTGGCACCTTCCAAGGCCTAGATTTGTTCAGAAGTAATTTTTCTGCCAAGGAATTAGGGAATGTATAACTAGTTTGGCCTGTAGTCTAAGGTCCAAGTCCTGAAGGTCCAAAAAAATAGGGTCCTAAGTCACTCTGGCACTTCCAGTGTGTTTATTTTCAGTGCTTTTGGAAAAGACACTGCTTTACATAACAAAATAGTAATTCTGTTTTGTGAAATACAAGTCTTCATTACATTCACAGTATCCATTGCTGAGCTTTTGTCACATAATTCTGAACTATCTTTTTACATCTGCTGATGAACCCTTTAGAAAAAAAAATGCACAAGTAGAAAATAATTGAATTCCATCTGCAGGATTCACATCCTAACAAAAACATCAGATTGAAAAGGTCAGTGAACTAAAAGTCTTTTTTTGGCAGTGGAGATAGGAGGTCCAGAAGAGTTTCTGCAAATAGAAAATATAAACAAATAATAAATGTAATTCAAAAGAACGTTATGTTCATGTTTATCTTGCAGATGGAACTAGAAATTCACAAACATTTATGCACAATTGAAAAGGGCGTTTAAGACAACCTGTTGTCTGCCTATTATCTGAACAGCTGTTTGTAAGAGAATTTTCCACATAGGTCACTGCAGAAAAAGAGTAAGGTGTTGACAGCCTGATGGATGAGTTTGGCTGGCATGGTGCCCGTGCAGTTGTACAAGAAACACTTTCGGGTGTAGTAAGTGTCACACACGTTCGGATTGCCTCTAACAGAGTGGCATTTCTTTTAAAGTTATTCACGGAAACCAGAAGATCACTTGAGTTCCTAAAGAGCAAGTCACACATCTCCTAAATGCTCTATCATTAAAAAGAGTAGCGAAAGTTCAAACTGAACTTAGGAGATGCTCTTTATGTGAAAGGTTGCACCTTTTAATATGGAAAGGATAATGCTGCTGCGCACACAGAGCTACAAGATAAGCAAAGGTCCCATTGCCATGTAGAATTGCACCACTCCTAGCACACATTGTTTCAATTAGTTTGTATTGACTGGAATCGAAAATCCCAGGAGTCTCAGCTGCTTGATTTGTGTGTGTAACTTAATGTGACTGCAATACAAATAAATAAAGCTTCAAGCCACAGTTTATATGAAGGAAAAGAAAGACATTTCTTTATTTTTTACTTGCCAAAGGACAAATGCCTGACTGTTTCTGCTAAACATTTCCCTAACATTTCTGTCTAAAGAGAAACAGACACCAACATGGTAGACACTTGATCTGTTGGCCAGTCCTGGTCTATTAGGGCATGGAATTGCAAATATGTCCTTTTTAAAGTCCTGCTACTAGGTGGCTCAGTGGCTATATGCAAATCATCTAACTTCAAGGAACTTACATGCATACTCATGCATACCATGGCAAATGCCTGCACCTGACTGGCTGAACCTTAGGCTGGGAGTGAATTTGGGGAAACTTAGTTTTGTGCTTGTCAGCCAATAACCCATGGAAAAAAAAGTAATTGAGTTCCTTAACTACTCCATTCCTCTGTTGCTGTATTTGCCAAGTTGCTGTTATATTTAGCATTTACCTGCTTTTGCAAACTGTTGTGAGGCATCTGCAAGGAGAATCTGCTTCTGTACAGAGTGCTCTCTTGCTATAGGCTGAACAGCTGAACAGCTGACATGACTGTCATCACCAGCCTGATTAATTCAAAAGCAATACAAGAGATTTTTCCTCTCCTGTTTCTTGACTGCATAGGATAGGAGTTTTCATTATCCTAATATATTTTTGAATAATGTATTTTTCATATATATATATATATATATATATATATATATATATATATATATATATATATGGATATATGCTTAATCTGTATCAAGCAAACCTTTGGGATCTCTCTCCTCTCTGGCGGGAGTTATTATTCTTATAGAAGGAAAATTTATTTTACCTCTACTTTTTATTGTAGGAGTAGGACAGCACATGACACTAACTCCACAGTGGAGACACCTGAGAATATGTAATTACCTTCCTTGTCTCGCTGGAGGAGCCTCCAGTGATAAGTGCAGGGTGAAAGGTTTTGTAGGTGCTCCACTTTGTTTTGCCCTATGCCCTTCTAAGAGTTTTTCTACCCCCAGAAAAGAGCCTGTTTGCTGCGTTACACTGGTAGAAGGTGAAGTATTCTGATGTCTGCTTAATCTCTGTAGCCAAGTAGGACAAAGAAGACTGAGATCTATCTTCATTTTGCTGGTGTGAACATGGACAAGGATTTGGCAAATGCCTCCAGGTGTATCTATGCTTGATACAGAACTGAGTTACGTCTGTCAGATGTATTCTCCTGGGTATATATTTGCAGCACTTCTGTCTGACACTACACACTAAAGGGTGAAATTTCATTTAACATCCATAATTTTAGTTTGAAGGTGACAGGAGTGATCCTCCCTGTGTTGAAAGAGATGCCATATTTTAGCTACATGGTTCTGGCAAACCTGGTATTTTTTTTTTTCTTCTTAGATAACTTTTTCCTCTTTAGGTTTTTCCAGGGAATTTCTAATGCTTGCCCTGAAGAGATATTAATATTTTTCTACTTCTTTTGACTACTAGGAGCTCCATATTGTGCTGCAATCTCCTAGGCTGCTGGAATGTTGGCTACTATGCTAGCTAGTTAATGAGGGTGTTGTGGTAGGGATTCAGGGGGGAGCATGTATTTCTGTAGAGGTTTTTCTAAGCCACAGGTACAGTCAATAACTGCTTAATTTTAGTCCCAGCTGCAGGGAAATGAGTTAGAAGAACTTTTAGCATTTAGCATTGTAACAATACCTTATTTCACTGCCCAACTTACAAATAGCCAAAATTTTAAAATTTAGCAGAAACCCATCTTTCCTGCAGAAACAAATGGAAAACACTGACAGTACAGACTACAAAAATTATGACATTGGAAAATGTGTCATGAAACTGGAGAAAACCCCCCCAAACACTGATTTGTAATTACAAATGCTATCTTCTGCAATATGCCCCATCTCACTGCCTCAGAACTGAAGCCCTGGGCTTGGCAAAGACTGTACTGATTGAAATCTAGAGTGATTCAAATGCTAAGATGTCATTCTTGAGTCATCCATGCCCACCAGATCTTTTACTGGCTTGACAAACTGTTCAATTTAAACTGATACTGTGCTCTGTGTATAGACAAAACTGGAGGTTTCAGCCAAGGTTTCCAAGTCTCACATGCAGTGAACTGAAGCAAAATGTAAACTCTGAGTCAACAAAAAACATTATGGGTTTTGAGCAAAGGAGGCATTGCCACAATTGCCTTATTATTGTTTGTCAATACAATGGTATTGTAGTAGTGTTTGTATAGATAGTATTAGATAATAGTATTGTATAGCATTTGTATACAATAGTATTTGTAGTCACCAGTGCCTACAAAAGTTGCTCAAGCATGAATTAAAAGTGGCTGAGCAGGGCAACCTGTGCTTTCACTGTCATTTGTGCACACAGCCTCCTCACCTGCCTCCCAGCTTGATACAGACATGCACAGCTTTTATCCCCATGGCACAGATTTAAATTGTTCCCACTGCTAATCTTCCTTGGTGACTGCAGAGAGTGGGCTTGATCCACACTGTCGGACTGAGTGACCACAGCACTGGTGGATGGTTCTGCAGAGAGGGCACAGTCCTCAGCCATGCAGGCAAAGCTAAGTGGGCTCACAGACAGCAGCCTTGGTCCCAGAGCAGCATAAAGAGCTAAAATGCAGTGAACACTGGATCAATTCTTTTTTATCAATGGAAGCAAAAGCTGCTAGAATGGAAAGAGTACTATTCCTAACTACATTTATAGCTGCATGCATAAGATATATAAGACATTCAGAAAAGAGGAAACAGCTTACAGGCTGCTGTCTCTCAAAGTTCTGCACTAATCTTGTACAGTAACTTATTCTGTACTTATGGATTACTTTGCAAATGAAACTATTGCCATGAATGTTTGGGTGTATAATACAAATAGGACTATGGAATGAACTTGATATAGGACTGAAAAAGTAAGTAATGGACCATGAATACAGTATGACCTGTAGTAGGGTTCAGCTATTTTACGCATACTGAATAATACTAACCAATCCTAAAACATGAGGAAACATCCAATTCAGATGATTTACCCCATCAGATGTTGTCATCTCTTAGGTCAGATCCTTTTGATAATGTTACAAGAACAAATCTATTTTTACCCAGCTCTGTTCAAACATAATTTACTGGCTCTGCAAGTGCTTTGGTCTAAAGCCTGAATGAACAGGTGTAAGAATATTATCTGACCAAATCTGAACTCATGTATTTTATATATTGTACACGCTCACACTTTTATTTATAAAATGAGTTCACTGTCCCTGGCATTTCACTTGCACTGTTTCTCTCTGGTCTGTGGAAATCTGAAATGAAAGAAAGCAGCACCAGTAACTTCTAAGCTTTCATGAAGACGAGCAAGTAAAAACTAAGTGAAAGATGAGAGGTTTTTTCCTCTTAGCTGATGTAGTGAGCTAAACACAAAGTTTATTTTAGTCTTTTAGTCTTTAGGAGTAAACTAAAACAGTTGCAACTGTTTGGTTTTGTTTACGCTGTTTTTTTTTCCTTTTAATTTAAAGTTTTTACCTACCAAAACTACTGAGAAATATAAGAAAACTTTTAAATTGTCTGTGATGTATATTTTTTTCAAGAAAGAACATAGGATACAAGAAGAATGTTCATGTTTTTAAGGACACTGTGTGGGAGTGTATGTGTCTGTTTAGTTTTCAGCAAAGATTTTGGAAGGAAGTACTTAAAACATTATCATTATGCATTTGACAAAGATTTTTGCACTTTGTGTACGGACTTTGAAAGCTTGGGAATTTCATGTCTGTAGACACACCTCAGACATATAGCACAGGGTGCCTAAAGCTATTAACAATTATTCTAAGGATCGTTGGTAAGATAAAAAGAAATTACATATAGAAAAAATGCAAGACACATTTTGGAAATGTCAGATCACGTAACTTTTAGACATGCTAGGGTCAAATGACTTAATGTGTACTTTTTGACAAGGATTTGTTAGCAGAGCAGCAGTATGACATTGGCAAGTAAGCTCTGTTTCATGTTTGGGGGTGGCTCATAGCCACCATGAGCATAAGCTTGGCATTTTTAGCAAGCATTTTTAGCAAAGTCTGTTAAAGTTGGAGCTGACCACCCTTCCTATGTAACCAGGGTCAGTATTTTTTACTGAAGCAAATTAAAGCTAATGGAGCTAATTTATTCAAGCCAACAATCAAAATGAAAGCATAAAACCTGTATGTAAGTACAGTTCCAGGAGAGGCAGATAGCACTGTGTGTTGTTAAGTCTCCACAGCATATCCTAGTATGGCTTTGTGTATCAGTTGCTAATAACTTTGAGAAGTTTAGCAATTTTGGCTGCACTTTTCCATTGCTGATGGAAAACTTGAGGTGAAAAACTTTGACAAACAGCAGCCAAGTGATTGAGTCATTTCTAAAAGGAAAGCTAAGGGAAGAATATGTTGCTTTATTTCTTAAAAAATATTCTCAAAAGTTGTCTCTGTTGTGTTGTAGTGTGGCCTAGAAACTGGGGAAAATGAGAGAAGGAATGGAAGGCAGCTCGATGACAGAGAGGAGTCATGGAGACGGTGCAAGAAGAGGGAGAGAATAAAGAGGGAAGCTGAGTCTGGAGATAAAAATGACTGAGATGATTATAAGCTGGGACTCCAGTAAGCAAAAAGGAGGACGGGTGGCCACAGGGATGTAGAAGAGAGCTCATATGTCAAAGTCAAGGATGGAAGCTGCTTGAGAAAAATCCTGAGAGAAAGGGAGATTGGGCAGGGTCATTGAAGACAAAGCAGGAATGAAGTAACTTATACATATATGAGCAGGAAATTGGGAGGATATTGCACTGGGAGTTATTGGGAGAGTAGTGACTTTGGAGGGAAGGCAAAGGAAGAGAGCTGAGAGTGGCTTAGCAAGGGCAGTGGGACTGATATAAGAGGCTTGCTGAAGAAAGAGGAGTTGCTGTTACAGAAAGCCTTATGCATGCATAGGACAGATAGGAAGTGCTGGGCATTGTCCACAAAATCCAAAATGAGTGGGTGGGAATTTTACCTGTCAGAACACATTCTTCTTCCTGCTATACCTTTTCTATCAGCCACTCATGGTAGTAAATGTCACCTGAAGAAGCAAATGTCTTGCAACCTCTTCTGCTGGTTTACTGGCAGGAAGGCAGCTTGTCTGGCTCAGAGGCCTGTGCTTTTGGGTCCAGGAGCCTTGGCTCATGGGTGGTGGCAGATACTTGTGATAGGCACACAGGAGTTGTAGTGATTTAGCTCTGTTCTGTTCAGGCTTTGATTTGAGAAGAGTCTAGGAAATTATACACAAAGACTGTAAAATCAAATGTCTCAAAGTTACTTAGACAAAAGTCTGCTCTGAAATTAGAGAGAATTATTTCCTAATGCACTTTCTTTTCTTGTGCCTCCATACGGAATTTATTCCATAAAACTCCCATGACATGATGGGGCTTTTGTATTCTCTCTTTGTTATCTGCACTACTTTATGACTGATGTGCCCAGGAGATGATATTTCAGAGTACTCAGTGTTTAGTACTGCTGATACTCAAAGTAAAGCATCCACATAAATCAACTACAAGCTGACTCTTTAACTCTGCTTCAAATTACAACCCACAATCTCAAACCACATATGGGAACATGAGGAACATGCAGTTGTTGCTAAAGAATAGTGAAAAGTGTGATTTAAATGGCCTCTCTGGCACTGCAGAAGAGCTCCATAGCAAAAAGCCACATTCATTTGCTTTCCTTGTGAGGCCTTCTACCTTCAAATTTGCCTTTTATCACTTGCCAATTTTTGCAACAAATGATATAGGGGGAAAAAGGAGTGTCCAGAAAGCATAGTCTTCATCCCTACTTTGTCTGGATTTTGTCCCAGAGGAAAGTCATGTAGTAAACTGAGTAAGGCAAGGGCCCCCCAAAACAGTTATGTAATAATGTATTTTAAGAACTTAACTCAGTGTACAGATAATCCTAAACTCAACATCATGTCATAAACTCAGGTGCTTTTGCACATTGGCAGATACTTAGAAAAACAGGCTTAAAGTTTGGCTTCAGATCTTTGTGAACACCAGGCCATGTCCTATAATGTGTCCTTTGCTGCTACTGCTACAGAAGGATGGGAATAAAAATAATTAAATGAGTCTTTGCTTTTATTTTGCAAGTGCATTTTTAAATGTGAATCTACTCAGAGAAATGTCTTTACCTGAGACCAGAATTTTCTATATTTCTAACTGTTATTTTTATGTTAAATGTGTTCCATTTACCTATCCTAATGGCTACTGCCTCTGCTTCATATCCACCAAGTTCTACCTGCACAATACAAAATAGAACAATAATATTAGAGGACTATTCCAAACTGTGTTCATAAGGGTGGACAAGTGCTGCTACAGCAGGCATGTTTATGTATTTCCTCCCACATGCCTCTGGGAATCTGGATTGTCCACATGCTCTTGTTATCTGTGACTCTTTTGACCTGATGTGGCCCATGTGGCTGGGTTGGTGCATAAATAGGAATGGCAGTTCTCTCAGCACCTGAAGAAAGCCTGCTTTTCCTTAGCCCATTCCAAAGTCTCACTCAGTGGGCAGCATGCTCCTGCCTGTGGCAAGACAGCTGTTGTTGGCTTTGTGACTTAATGCAGTGGGAGGATTTGCCCATCTCTCCTAGCCTGTTCTTGTGGAGGTCAGGTGCAGCCTGGCCACTGTCAGGAACTGTGAGTCCTGTGCTCAGAGTTGTAGCAGTTGGCTGTTAGTGTAGATAGAAGACTAGAAATAAATTTTTTCTCCTCCAGCTGATTAATCTCTGCCATTCCACTGAATGCTACATTTTATGAATGTCAATCAAGCTATGAAATAAGCCCTGCACACTCTGGAAGCAAACAAGTAGAGTAATCAGGTATGCATGCCAGAGTCACTGCATGCATAGAGTCACTTCAGTACCTATCATTGTACTTTGGGAGGGGAACATCTGAGGGAAAGTCATTCAGGAATTACAGTTATGTAGATGAATGTCAGGCTTTGTTTTTAAATGTGCAACACATTTAAAGCAAAGAGGTGCTGAATTGTTATATTGGAATAGCCAACTCTGCTCAGGGAAGAAGGGAAGAGAAAATTTCCTTTCAGTAGTTAATTGGTAAAAGTTTTGTATTTTTAAAGGAGAGTGGAGGGATTCAAAGGTAAAAGGGAATTATTTTAAAGAGTCAGATCAGAAATGAGGAACTGAACTGCAGGACCAAGAGGTACCAGGAGAGGAATCGGAGTGAGTGTGAAGTATAGAAACCTCAGCAGGGAGAACAAGGGGAGTATGGATCTATGGACACATTGCACATTTTTCCAAGAGGTTTTTCTGGTTGGTGTTTCTGAGCCACCTTCCTCAGACTCTCCAGCAAGGGTTGATGAACCTCTTGGAATTTGTAACCCTCATGTTGAAAATTACTGGTTCTTATCAAGAGGATAAGTGTTTAATGTTAACAGCAGCACATTGCTTTTGTGTGGAGAAACCTAATCCAGGTATCAAAACATTTGATCCTAAAGGAAAGACACTGACCTTCACTTTTACCTCAGCTGGTTGCAGGTAGTGCATTTCAGAACAGTGTTTGGATACAGCATGCGTGAAGATTAAAGCATATTCCCAAGGCATAGCTTTTCATCATAGCAATGTGAAAACTTATAGTCAGAAGTGCTTCAATAAAGCAATTCCAAATGTAGAATTACCTCTGTTGGCTTCCAGTGAAGTTTCTGCACTGGGAGAAATTTGATCTTTTGCCAAGAAGGTGTTTACTCTGTAATTGTTTCACAATCATTGAACTTTTGGATGAGAATTCACCCTATTGATGTATTTTTATGCCAGATGTCACTTTACATTTGTAAAAGACAAACAGCTGAATTCTTAACCAGTCTGGTTGCTGCTTCCCTGCCCTTCCTGCCACTGCTGGAAATGAGTCTTTCTATGGTTTCAGAAAGACCTTCCCCTTAGAAGAGACCATGAACAATGATTACACTTCAGAAAATCAGGTAAGCAAATGAACAAGTACTCAGTGAAGGACAATTATGCATATTTCTTTAGCTATTATTTCAGTATTTTCTTTTCCACTGGTAGTTTTATTCTATTGTGATTTTATAAGCAGCTTGTAGAAATGAAAAGAGACTTAGGATGTCCCACCAGCATTCGGCCTATGTGAAGAATGTTCACTATCAGTCAAATGGTTGAAAATAAAAGAAAACCTTGTACTGATCCTCATTAGTATGTAATAAGATGGACTGTCTTGTTATCTTGGAGTTACAGACCACTCTCCTGTGTAGTAAACAATATCTGCAAAGACGGGAAAGAAAAAAAATTTGTTTGTAGGAGCAGCAGTGTATTTGCCATAACCAGAATTGCTCTGAGGCAGCTATGCCTGTGCTTTTCCCCTGAGCAGTCACATGGCTTCTGAAAAATGTGGGATAAGGAGTGTCCCTTCCCCTGTTGGAAAGTGGCCATGTATATATGTCACATTCTCCAAATCTACCTGCCCTGTCACCTAGCTGCCCCATGTGCAGGTACACATGGAATGAGTCATGGCTGAAGGCTGTCTGTGTGTCCTGTCACGTGGCCACGCAGGTTTGCTCTGTCCTGTGACCGCTGCACAGCGTGTCCTTTGGCCAGAGGCTGCACAGCTGTCTTGGAGGATGTGCCTCCTCATCCCACCATGCACTTTTCTTGTGCTGTGGTTCTTTAGGCTACAGAGGTGAAGGCACACAGTGGAAAGTCTGTGACACCTTCAGAAGAAATGGTTTGTTCAGGCTGCCCAAGTGATCACCTGATTTGTGGCTTGCTGCCTCTGTGCTTCAGGGACACTGTGTGAGATGGTGCTAAGACTCAGCTGTAGCCTGGATGAGCTGCTTGGTGTGCTGTATTCAGCTCATGAGCTCACCACCCCTGCACTAAAACCACTCTGACTCACTAGCTAGAATTTCATCCATTAGTGTAATTAAGAAGTAAAAGGAAATAAAGCAAGGTAATGAGACTTCTTTAATAATCTCTGTGGATATCTTTAAACCAGAAATATAGAAATAATCTCAATTTAGAATAAGGGGACTTTATTTAATTGAAGTTTCAAAAATGACTGTGTTTTGAAAACTTTACAAGCTGAGTTTAACCGAACTCCAAATGCCAAAGCAAAGGTCATGACTTGTTATCAAACATGTAGTCTCAACATTTTTTCTCATGTTAGGAGTGCAAACAGATGTTTTGAAGGAGTAACACGTTCTATTTGTTTTGTAAACAAGAAACTAGAAAGGGAATGCCTGTCTGGTTTTGCCTTGTGTCTTCTGAGGAAGGAAGGCAGGCCAGCAAAAAGATATGTTCAGATTTTCCTGAAAGGTGGACTGACCACGAACGGGAAAAACAAACTATATCTATCACTTCCCTGGTCCCCTTATCTCCTCCTTTTACCCTGGATTCCACTTGGATACGTAAGAAGCCTGCTTTTTACTGATCTAAATCCCAAGTGTCACTTTGTTCTTATGCAAAAATGTTACAAGTGTATCAAAACATAAAAAGCATACAGAGTTTGTACTGATGTATGGGTGCTGGACTCTCCTGATTTGATCTGAATCATGTTGGAAAATAACATATCAGAAACTGGGAAAGACATACTTATTTAGTACCCTTCAGCATGAAACCCTATGAGTAGACAGATTCACCTGGAAAACTGAGTAACACCCGGAGTCAGCCATTGGCTAGGAACTAGCAGAGTGCCTGATTGATTGGGAGTTCTGGCAAAGCTTCAGAATGGTATCCCTTCCCACAGAATGTGGGTCCATTCAGAGGCTGAGGATGGCTGAGCTCTGGAACTCTGTCAACTGTACTATATTAAAGATAAATAACAGTAACTATAATAAGGATAAAGTGCTTGAAATAATGGAACTGCCTGCTTAAATGAGATTAGCCCTAGGAATGATTGGATGGGTAAACATGAAATAAAAATATCAGGAAACTTTGTATACAAAATTCCCTTTTTATTTTATTGCAAAGCATACCTCTCTGGACTTCATATTCTGCTTGGGTGGAAAGGCCAAAAGGCCAAGCGTTTTCTTAGGCTGTCCATTATTAGTTACTGGAATGAAAAGCCTTGGGGTGGGGATCTGCTGGCATGCTGATTTTCAGTCTCCTGCTCTTGGCTGCATGACTCTGCTTCTTCCCTTATGTGACTTCGCTGCCCGTATGCTGATTCAGCTCACTGAAGCAGCAGAGAAAAATCTGATTTTCCATTATATTCTTTAGATTAGTTTTCTACCTCATCAGTAAGACAAATTGGTTAATTGAAAAGCAGAACAAGGCAAGAAAAAAGACCAGATGACTGAAAATTGTATGAGACAGTTTGGATGCTCTTACTCTGGTTGCTGTAAGACATTAGATATATTCAGCTTTTCTTGACTTGGGAATTGCCCTGTGAGTATGATCTGTATGCTGATGTGGAGAAGGTGTTTTTCATTGATTCTTCTGAAAACAGCCACATGCCTAACTGCACATGTGACTTTTCCTTTAGACCTTTCTTTCTGGGAGGACTGTCCAGGTTAGCACAAATCCTTAGAGTACTGTATGGATGCAAAAGGGGCTATGAGTTAAACAGGCTTATTTGGACAAACATGAACACAGGGCATGTACATCTAAGCAGGCAGGAACGAATGGGATCCTCAGATGGGAAATAGAGACTTGAGGGTAGGAACATTTTAACAGGAGAATTAACTTTGTTCAGAGCCCAAACTTTTGTAGACAGGCAAAGGTGATGTAATATTCCCAGGAGCTGGAAATTACTTGACCTTAAACACTCCTTTGAGTTTAACTCACAGAGAAAATGACTTCAGGTGAAATAACTTTTGAAAACATTAGCGGGAGGATTTTGATTTTTAAAATGACTTTTATTTAAAAGCCATAAATATAAAGCTTATTTTTGGCACACCAGAAAATCAGTTGTGTTCCATAATGTCACAGAATTGATGGAGAAGATTGCTTCTGGATATCTGTTCAGTGGAAGAACTAGCATAAAAGATTAAACATCATGTTCTTCTTTGCTAAAAGGTCCATTTTAGGGGCTTGATAGGTATGGCTTCAAGAAACTGCTGTTGTAAAAGGCAAGGAATCCTTGTATCAGCTGAATCTGGGGGTGGAGGGCTGACCCTACAGGGCAGGTGCTCAAATCTCCCTTGCTGAGAAACAAATACCAGAAATGCTGTAGAAACAGAGCAGTCTGTTGCAGCGTGCCCTGACAAGCAGGCTGTGTCTTGTAAGGATGCTTCTCCCTAACTCTAGAGTGTGATGGCTATCAGTGGTAACACTGACATTAAGTGGCAGAGAAATATGATAATTTGTCTGAACTTTCACAGAAGATGGGATAATAGGTGATTTATTTGTATTTTTGCTCATTTAAAGTACCATGCAAGTATGGCAAAGAGCTAGCAAGTTGAACTTTACCAATAATAACCTCTTTTCTAGCACAGATAGTTCTTCAACTTTGTCTGTAGAAATGGGATACCCTAAAGCTAATGACTACAGTGAGGGATGAGTTGACAGTCCTGAGCTGTGGACTCATTTAGAGGAAAGGAGTGGAACAGGCTGTAACACCGACAAATTAATTTCCACCCTCTGGAAAATATCACTGACTTTCCCTCTGTGTCTTTGGGCCAAGAAGAAATACCCAGAACAATGAGATTAGAAACAGATGGATCTACTGTTATATTAGGAGTTGGAAATCCTTCATTTTTTAGTGTTTTAGGAAGAGGAATCAAAACATTTTTCAAGCTCTTTGCATGTTCAGTGTTGCACTGCTATGTACAGTTGATGCCCATAAGCCTTTCCCAAATGCTACAGACATTAACAACATCTCTCCAGTAACTGAAAGAGGATACAACTTTATCAAGAATGTCAAGCATTTGTAGAAGCAGACAGTTTGAAAACACATTGGCTTCACCTCGCCAGGTGGCTGAGTTTGCTTGATTGTGTTGACAGGAGAGTAAAGCAACACGGTGCACTGCGTAATTCGTTCCAGTTACCAGATGGAACTGGTTGGTACTGGCTGATCAGACTAGGCTGTTCCTGAACTTTTCCTCTCCCTGGCTTTTATCTTCATTCATCCTATCTTCCCTTCTTTACAAATAGTAGAAATGGCTCCCTTATTTACTCCTTTCCACCTCTAACTGTGCTCTGAAATACTATGATCTTGCAACGACTAAAGAGTATTGTAGCTCAAGCATTGCTTGTCAATAAAGTCAGAAAAGTGGAGAAGCAGGAGCATAACAGCAGAATGGGACAGGCAAATGAATCTTAGAAAAGATGTCCCCCAGGAAGTGGAACAAGACCTGTAACTCTGAGAGCTCAACAGGAAAGAGGAGCACAGCAATCTGACATAGGAGGCACTGCTAATTGCTGTGGAATTGCCAGCAGTGGAAACAGCCCCTATGTTTAGGTGGTGTCAGGGAGTAAAAGGTGTCAGGGAACAGGTAAACAGGCAAGGAAGGTTTGGCCACTGTCTGCACCTCACTTACCTCTTTTGGCCTGACTGTTACATATACAGAAGTCTGCATGACTTCTGTGGTGGTGTTCACAGGGATCCCAGGATGAGAGAAGAGACGAGAATGTTGACTCCATGTTTCAGAAGGCTGATTTATTATTTTATGATATATATTATATTAAAAGAAAATTATGTATTAAAACTGTACTAAAAGAATAGAAGAAAGGATTTCATCAGAAGGCTAGCAAGGAATGGAAAGGAAAGAAATGGAATGATAATAAAATCTTGTGACTGACCAGAGAGTCCGAGACAGCTGGACTGTGATTGGCCATTAATTAAAAACAACCACATGAAACCAATCAATGATGCACCTGTTACATCCCACAGCAGCAGATAATTATTGTTTACATTTCATTTCTGAGGCCTCTCAGCTTCTCAGGAGAAAAAAATCCTAATGAAAGGATTTTTCATAAAATATGTCTGTGACAGTTTTCCTTTATTGGAGTTGTCCAGGAAAGCAGTGGAGGAGCTGTGCTGTTATCCACAATGCCCCAAGTCACGTTCAGAATCAGCAGTTCAGTTGCTTTTGGGGGGCCAAAACTTCTTTTCCATTCTGTATACTAACTGGGTCCTTGTACATCCTCTGTCTTGAATGCAAATAACAGTGTAGGACACTGCTGCTGAGGCTGTGGGCTCAGGGTGAGGTTAAGGTGGGGCATGAACTGAAACAGCAGTGACTACCACATCAAAATAATCTCAAAAAGAATGGGGCAGCGAGTGTCAATCAAGCTAATGGTGGAAGAATCCACCCACCATGGAGGCGAAAGAGATAAAGGACAGAAAAATTGTCAGTGCTCTTGCACGGCAGTGGCTGTCAAAGTGAGTCCTGATACCCAAATCTTTTTCTGGGTCATTGTTGTCCTGGCTGACCGTCAGCAGGGAATGAAGTATTAATATTGTGACTTCTTTTCAGCTTCTGGTAATCTCATATCCTCTCTGTATTAATATGGTTTGTGTGCATGATGAAGAAGAGTGCTTAACAGCCAAGATATTCCTTCATCTGCACTAGATTTTTACTGATATAAAGGTGATGATCTTTTTATGATGTGGCAGTCTTCCTCAGCATGTTGCTCACTGATGCTACTGAACTGGGTCTTGTGCAGTAATTATTATATTTGGCTTGATTCCTGTTTCTAGCCTTTTTTTTTTTTAATTATTATTTGATTGGTTTTCAAAACAGTTTCAGAAAGTTCCTGCAGGTTTGTCCTTGCACTGTCTGGGCACTGAATGCAGTGAGCTAAGGCTCACTGATAGTGTTGAGAATCAAATCCATTAATTTCTCTTGGGAGAAAGACAAAGTCAAGTAATATATGTGTGAGGGGAGGGTGATAATGAGGGGGAAGGACAATAATTTAAGTGGTGAGTGCTGACTTTGAATTATAGGAAATATCTTGCTTGGGTGGCATATGCATTTGATGAAATCTGTGCTTCCAAATGCTGTAACTACTTATGCATATCAACCCGGTGTAATCTTTTGTGGGGTTAAGAGCAGTAAATGTTCAACTTAGATTTTCCAGATTGTCTGGAGGTTTAATTCTTTTAATCCCTTTGGGTAGAGGTGAAGCAAGTGCATAGCTTGGGCTGTGTGCTGTGACCTGGAACAGGATCTTGCTGGAATACACTAGCATGGGTGGCCTTCAGGAAGGAAGGCAGATGTTTATTGATATGAGGGGAGTGCAAGGGGGAATAGAGGGAAGTTTAAAAATTAACAGGAAAAACCCTCAGCTTTATCACTCCAAATAAGACCTTTCAGCTGTGACTATCAGTAAGAAAATCAAGAGCAGACCTGCTGCAAACCATGTCAAAAACATACAAAGGGTAGTGATACTGGAGCATCTTAAAGTCTGACCAAAACAAATTTGCATGCCCAAAACTGCAGTACATTTGTACCACTGATATGCATAAGGTGAATGTTGTTCTGTGCTGGTTGCACAGCAGTTGTGCAACCCACCAGTGATGGTGGGTGCTTGGAGACACCTCTCAGGTGGGTGTGGGGTTGGATACAGAATACCAGATCTTCTTTAATATGTGCTGGCAGAAGCTGAAGGGGCGGAGAAGGAGACTGACGAGGGCAAATCAACGCTAGAAAAATTTTGCTAAATGGAGAGTAATGTTAATATGTAAGAAACCAGAATATGAGGCCTGAGCAAGTGGGCATGACAGTACAGGCTGTATAAAGCCCAACAAGCTCACTTGCTGACAGGGACTCCTTCAGAACCCTCCCTGCTCACACCCCTTTGCTGTTGCATCTGGTATCTCCATTTCACCCAGCGCTGCCAGGTTTCTCCTGCTCCCTGAGTCAGTGCAGGTTGCCAGCTGGAGCATTATCTGCCTGTGGGCTCTATTTGCTATGCTGGAGTTGCAGGGGGAAAAGTCCTTGGGTATGCATCTCCAAGTCAGGGCTTCTGTGTGTTCCTTAGTTTCCATGCACCCCATCCCATCTGCCAGTCTCCCATGCCAGAGGCCACCTTCCCCCCCACTGCTGTCAGTGTCCTGCAGTCCCTCTCCCACAGCCAGTGGCTCTGGGAGCTCCTTCAGCCCCTTTGGCTTCTCCAGCAGCAATGCTGTGCATCTCTCCCACTGTCACCTCCCTAAGTATTCTCTCCTTTCTCTTCTCCCAACCTGCAGTGTAAGTTGTCTCTTCAAGGATGGGCAAGGATGGGACTTGCAAAGCTGAGATAGCCAGACAGGATGAGAGGGATAGGGGATATTAATGACTTCCTTGAAGAACCCTGGAAGTTCATGCTAACATGGAAGGGGTTGAAAAATACAAACTTAGGTCAGTGGATGTAGCCTCTGGTTTCTTGTTTTCTTGTCAAGTTTTCAGCCAGTAAGAATGAAATGTTCCTCTAAAATCTGAGGACAGATCAGAAGTGATGTTGCAGCTTCACATACAGACAGGAAGACAATTACTGTTGAGCAGAGTACTAGGTCATGCTTTCCTTGCCTAAAATGTTTTGAATTTCTTTTCATGTAGCTGACAGATGCTCTTTACTTGCACTCAGCTCTTAAAACTGGCTACTTTCCATTTCACACAGAGCTATTATTAGCAGAAGCTTGGGAACAGATCAAATTTGATACACCATGAAAAATTGTGCAAATCCCTGTTTTTCTGTATAGGAAAGCTGAGGCACAGAGAGGCTCAGTGCTAAAGGTTAAGCAGTGAATTGTGCACCAGAACTAAAATTAAACATGAATTTCTCATTTCAGATTTTCTGCTTGCCTTTTAGCTCTTACAGCTGTTTTCCAGTGCTGGTAACTCCAGCGAGGTGGTTTTGGCTGTTTAAATCGAAGGTGTATGTGTTTTCTGTCATTGCCTCAACCTGTGATATTTACCAAAACTGAGCTCCTTGGACTACTCACACAACCTGCAAAGGCTGATGTAAGATTAGTGTGGCTGCAAATCTTACAGGAATTATGTCCTTGTGCACAGGATTTTACAGGCTACTTTTTAGTCACTTGCAGGCTACAGATTTTTTTCAATATATGGTGAGCCTCTTGAATAAAAAAGGTCTTCTGCAGCTAAGTGTATTACAAGAAATCTGTGTTCTTAGCAGAAAAGAGACACTATTCAAAACAATTATATTAGAATATAGGAGAAATAAAACTTAGAGAATAATATTTAAAATAATTTATCTTGTAAATCAAACTGACTGGAAATGCATGTTCAGGCTGTAACCCTAGATAGAAAATGTATTTCAGTCAGCTGAAATGTTAACAAATATAATCATTGTGATGAAGTTTCTTGTGCACTATTTGTCATTAATTTCAAAAAGTTTAATCTAAATTTTCATTTCTGGAATGGAACTTTCATATAGTGTCTGTGCTACTGTTTGCAATCAATTCCTGCAGATGTAATGTCAATCTTGATAATATCTATCAATTTCAGATTACATTATCTGGGAGTTAGTCTGTATCTAAATGTCCTGTACTTGGTTTTGCTAAAGCTTCAGGACAGTGTTTAAGCACATATTTAAACACTCTAAAATACTGGTTAGACATCACAGTCAATAGGGTGTTATACACAGTGTTTTGGAATGTATGTTGGTTTCTTTATGGGGCATTTGTGCTATGTATACACCCTGTGTGAATAGTAAGAAACAGCATCTAAGAAAAGCTTCCTTAATGCACTGAGACTATTATCTGGTAGATATTAAAGAAGCTCTCTTCTGGTTCACAGAAATTAGATGTAAGAAAAAAGATTTTTTTTCTAACAAAAGAAGTTTGTGCAATAAAATATTCTAGTATGTTAGGACAGAATTCAGGTGGTTGGTACTGTCATGTATTTGGCAGAAGCTTCTTGTGGATTAAATTCTTCTGAAAATTCAGTTTTCTCATTGTTGTAACTACATAATTCTCATGTACAATTCTCAGCACTGTCTCACGAGCATTTAATCAATTTTCAGTTCTCCAGGTGTACAATGGTAGTGTGATATCTGAGCTATGAGACCATGATAGTGTCCTTCAGAAAGTCAGCTTGGGTGTTGACTCATGTTGTAATTTAGATTCTACAAAAGAATGATTTTACAGAATGGAAAATTCAGATGTTGAAAACTCATTGACTTTTAGAAAAAAGTTGTGAACATAACTTCTCTTTGTGCTTTTTTACAAACCTGGGTGTGGAGTTCATGTACTTTTTTGCTTTCTTTCCCCCTTGCTCATATGATCTCTTCCTGGTGTTAGAACAATTGTTCTCACATGAGCTGGTCCCGAAGGGTGGTGAGTTGTTAATGGAATGGTGCATGTCATCTGCTCTAAACCATATACAGTATTCTGGGGTAACTGGGGATATCTCCTCTAAAGTTGCTTTCCTGTTTTATGAAATGGGCAGTCTCCTAAGCCTGTCCAAATAAACAGAATTGAAAAAGAAAAATACTTGTTTTGATGTCTGGGTGTTGGAGATGTATGTACCAGTGCTTGTTTTTCTTTCCCTGGGCATGATGAAACAGTACATTGTAGCCACCTTATTTTTCTTGGCTGTGCTCCTTAGTTTCTCTTATGTAGATGCAAAATAATAAAAAAGAACTTGAGCCACATAATACCTGGGAACTTTTTGTTTAAAACATGTCCCAGTGCACAGATTGCACTACACAGTTGAAAAAGAAGAATTACAACTAGCTTAGTTGTTTTGATATAAGGTTTATAGGAATCACTCTTACACTGAGATTTCCTTTAGCTCTTACATACCTTTTTTTCTTCCTTTTCTTTCAGGCATTGTTTTCACTCCAGTTGCTTTTGTTGAACCAATATTCAGTACAACATAGAAAGGGTTTGATCAGCACACTTGACAAACAGGCAAACAGCTGCTGAAGGAACAGGGACTTCCTGGGTTGGCTCCAGTTGGATTGGACCTGAGATGTTGTATGATTGGGATCAGTGTTGGAGTACCTGTACTTGTGTGGTTATGTCAGGCTTTCTTATGCTTGTGGTATTTTAAGTGTCATTCTCTGTATTTCTCAACTGTCTCTTATCAACTTAATCCAGTGCTTCTGGCTTCCTATTCATGTGCATTCAGGGCTTCTTCCATTGTGCTGTCAGATCTGTTTGGGCACTTGCACACTTAACAAGACTCAGAATGGATCCACCTGAAAATAACCATTTATTTTGCTGAGTTGCTTTACCGATAGATCAGCCCTCTGGTCAAGTTCATTGCTTGGTGGCTCAAACATCCAGGCTGGCAGAACAGAGAGGGATCTAAGATGGAGAAGTTGTTCACACTGTGTGAAACAGTGCTGTTGCCAGGGAGGAAACCCACGTTCCTGCTCTGCCCCGAACTGCTTGTTCTACACGCTCTGAATCTGATGGACCAAAGACATATCTTGCTATCCTTCACCCAGAGCATTCAGTCTTGCTCAATGTTGACTAAAGGGAAGAGAATCCTGTAGGCACACCGTTTGTGGTAATTGGGAGTGGGGCTGTGGCTGAGCCTCATCCCCAATGGGCTACAGCTGTGAAAAGCAGGTGAGCAGCATTGAAAGCGATGGGACAGGGAGTGCCCAGGTGTACTGACCAATCACCGAAGGGAACAGAAGGCACACAGGTGCAGTGCATGAATGTTGAGGGTATAAAAGGTTCTGTTGAAGAACAAGAAAGAGCAGATGTCTGAAGCCTTCTGAAGTGGTGTTGCTCTGTATGGGGTCAAGCCTTGTGAAATTGTATGGTGATTCTTTGTGTATTCTGGGTGTCTCAACTGTGATATATACCGTGACAGAATCCTGGTTTATGTTTTTAAGATTCTGTTTCACTTGCTTCCCTGAAGAACCCTGGCCACTTTTTCACAGTCCCTTTAAATGAAAGATGAAGCAATATCCAAGAAATTAAAGCTTCCTGCATTTGCTTTTAGCAGTGGAATCCAGCTACAGGTGATGAAGCAGAAGAGGAGCTGGGGGATGATACTGATAAGTCTCCTTGGATGCAGTTTCTGAATTTTGTGGCAAGTGACATCATGCTAAATGGCCCTATTCTCCATTGGTTTCTCCTGTCCTGTTTTTTGGTGTAATTTTTTTTTTTAATATTAGGCAGAACTGAAGGCCTAATAGCCTTTTGACACTGAAAGATATTTAGATCTGTAGGCTTGCTTTCCCTCAGTTCCATAATCATAATTGGAACTGAAGAATGAAGTAGATAAAGGGAATTGTCCAACATCAGAGTTACATTTAATCATTCTGGTCTGTGAATAAGAGTTTAAAGATGTGATTAGAGTTTGAAATTACAGAAAGGGAAAAGAATAGAAGATGCATTTTAGTTGCTTACAATAGATGGAATAAGAAGATGGAAGATTGTCTCAAATTTGATCCCATTCATTGCTCATCAGATAAGGTAGGAGTATTCGAGTTGATTTAAATAACGTTTTTCTTTTTTTTTAAGTGAACATTTCTGAAACTAATGTATCCCACTGCACAAATTTTATGTGCAAATATCTTTTCCCATGTCAGGCTGATCTCTGTGGAAAATGTAGACTTAAGATATGACAAATAAAACTATCATCCTTGAAGTACAATTTCTTCCTGACGAAAGAAATGAGTCATAGTTGGACTTGGTTATGTCAGATGTCTATTTCAACCCTAATGATTATATGGTACCAGAGGAGCATTATTTTTCATGTATTGTACTTGACATACAAAACCTCCAGGTTTTATTTTACTTGAACATTTTTAGGCACCTTGGTGTTTGACTGACTTAGAAAAAATATCTGTGCAGGTAACCTGGCTTTATGCCTATTTGTAGTCCATTATATGAGGCATTCTTATGTCATTTTTAAACAGCTGGTCTTTAGTGACTTCACAAGGACATGCACTTAACACTAGATACCTTTCAGTTGTATCCACTACATCTGTTCGTACTTTTGTGGCACAAATGTGGGTCTCATATTCTTGGAAGGGTTTGGCATTTGCACTGTGAGGATCTCATTCTCTGAATTTCTCAGTATAATGCACTGGCTTCTCAGACAAACTAAAAAGGGAGAAAAGTGTTTCATGCACAAGCTGGCAGATGTAATTTTGCTCATACTAACTGTGAAATGACACCTTATGTTTGTGATTTAATTTTTTTAGGGAATGAATGGTTTTCAGTTTTTGTTCCTTTCTGAATTACCAAAACTATTTTGTCTATCTAGAAGCATAAGTAAACGTGCAGTTTTAAGAAAAATAGTGGCTGCCTAAGGTTTTCCATACTGTTGAGAATGAATCTGAAGCAGTTCTGGCTTTCTCTACATCATGGCAATGAATTACTTCATGTTCAATTTGTGGTTCCTATACTCACAGCTTTTGTTTTTCAGAATTTTTGCCCACTATGTATTTGTGCAATTAGCTCTCCCTGAGTGTAGTACTTTGAACTTACCATTTCTGAATTGCATCTTGTGTTTTTTCAAGGCCATTTTGAAGCCTGTTTATTGCCAGTGTGGTGCTTGCAACACTGCTCAGCATATTTTCATTTGAAAGGCGTTTTTGCTGCATTAGCAGCCAAGACAGTAATGGAAACAGAATAAGATCCATGCACCTGTCTAAGAGGAACTCTATGTAAGTAATCTTAGTCTATGAAATTGCTTAGAGGAACCTAGTAAAAATTACTCTTTGCATAGTTTTCCAACTTGTTTTTTGGTCAGCATACAATATTTGTACCTGGACAATAGTCAGGTGTTGTGTGAGACAGTATCAAAAAGCCTGATTAAAGCAATGACTGTGTCATCCTCCAAAGTATCTCCTACAGCCACAGGCAATTTTACCTTCTAACCATCTTAAGAAAGAAATATTTCCTATAGGCTTGTTTTTCAGTTCAGCAGGCTATCTATTGAAAATAGAAGTGTTGGCAGAAGCAGGTTTTGCTAGAATGAACAAAATATAAGGATTTCTTAAAAAAAAAAAAAAAAAAAAAGATTTTTGAAAAAAATTGCGAACCCGTCAAATAATTGGGTAAATAAAATTCTTGTGCATGACCTAGCCTGCCTTCAGGGTTGGTGGTGCTTTAAAATCCAGATCTCTCCTGCAATTAGATACTTTGAACTTTGAGGTTTCTAAGATGAGAATACTGGTTGTTTCCTAAGAAACTGGAAGGAAGTTAGAGCTTTAATGAGTATGTCTGGATTACAGGATGTAACAAGAAAAGACTAAGTAACCATAAATTCCCTGCTTCAGAGGCATTTTGGAAGATTTTGAGTAAAGATGTAGTTCGTGACAGCTCCAGAATTTTATTTTTCCTGCATTGTGGTTTTGGTTTTTTTTAAATTTCAGTTTGTAGAAGTAGTAGATAGTCAGTATGTCTGATGTCAGGTAGCTATGGGAGGAATAACTAACTTCAATGCAAAACCTGTTAGTTGAACTTAACATAACCTGCAGTACTGATTAAGCCATGAAATATCACTGTCAAGACATTTCTCTCCTTGAGAGAGAAATAGTTGATCTCTCTTTTAGCTTAGTGGCAGCAGTAAATGTCATTGTGGAAACCTGTCCTTTGTAAACAAAGTCTCTTCATGATGACAAGCACTTTCAGCTCCTACCTCAGAACAAATACTCTGACTCTGTATTTCCTTTATTTATTTTCTTTTTAAACACCTCTACAGTGTCATGCTGATAAATTCACAGTTAGCTCTTTGTGACTTTACTTTTCATGAGGTGAAAAACATTTTGAACATTTTCATTTGCTGTACTTTTAGAATATTAGATCCTTGTGTCTCTTTCTCTTCCACTGAAAATCCTTTGCCAGAAGGCCTTGATTTGATACTAAAGCAGTGCAGGATCGTGGGCTTGCTCTTACAAAACCCAGTAAGATCTCTTTCACAGAATAGTTTTGATTTCTGCAAAGCTTGTTTGACAGTAAAATTGGAGGTTTCTTAAGGCTGTTGCTGTCTTGGTTGCAACATTTCCTTGGAGCAAGACTAATTTTTATAGCTACAGTTAACTTGAATGCGATAAAAGCTATCAGAAGTCTTAAAAGCACAACCTGTGATGAAAGAAAACGAACGAGGTTTATTTAGCTTGGAGAAGAAAAGACTGGGGGGAAATGTGATAGTCTTCAAATATATTGAAAGTCACTTCAAAGAGAGAGAGGGACGAGCTTTTGTTTGCATCACTCTTCCTGGTTTTTGAACGTAGTCTAGCTAGGTCACATAGATTTATATTATTTCTGGGGTGCTATGAAGTTATTTGTTGTGTGTTGGTCCCTGAGCTAGTAGAATGATTGGAGAGTGCTGTAGGAAAGTACTGTAGCTGTATTCATAAGGTGTATGTTCAGGTGTGTTACAGTCATATTTTCTGGAAAAATCGCTTTGCTCAGGATTTCTCTCCTGGGAAGCTGAGAAGCCTCAGAAAAAGGAAAACAATAATTATCTCATTGCTTCGCCTGTGTTTTGCTCCTTTGTAATGTGTTTGGGGATTGTTTATCCAACCAACAGGTTGATTGGTTGGTTTCATGTGAATTGTATTGACTTATTGGCCAATCAAGGTCAAGCTGTGCCGGGGCTCTGGAAAGAGGAGTTTTCATTATCTTTTTAGCCTTCTGTAAGTATTCTGTCTGTATTCTTTAGTCTAGTTTAGTGTAGTATTCTTTATATAATGTATTAAAATAATAAATTAGCCTTCTGAGCACATGGAGTCAGATTCATCATTCCTTCCTCTGTCTGGGGAACCCTGCAAATACAATACAGGTGAAAGCTTCCAGCTTGTTCTAGAACACATTTGATGGCTTTCTGTTGGAGACATGGCAAAACTGCTGAAAATTTGCACAGCTGATTAGTAGTAATCATCTTTATTCCTAAAATAAAGAATGAGGTAGCAGAGGGGGACCGATAACCTTTGCCAAGAGCTGGGTGAGAAAAATCTTCCTGTTGGGAGCTCCCCTCTGATACTTTTCCTCAGGTTCTAGGAGGTAGAAGAATTTGTGTCTCCTTTAGCCTGCTGGCCCTCATTCAGTGATCTGACAGTTTTTATTCTGGTTAAAAATTCTAAGACAGTAGGTAAATTACAGAACCCTGTAGGATTTAAACTCTGGCTCTCTGTTTACTGCTGTTTCTCCTTATGAACCCTGAGGGTCTGTCCAGGTTTAGAGCAAATTTGGGGCAGAATTCCCCACAGGAGCTCCGGTGGGAAAACATATCCAAATCGGCCCCTGCCCCCAACTGGTCCGGGAGAAAAAAATACCTCCTTGGAGAAAGGTGGAAAAAACCTGTTTATTAAACAATAAAACCAAAACAATATCAAACAATAAAATCCCTTGCCACTCCAAAAGAGAAGACAAACTGAGAAAGTCCCTCCCCGGGTTGAAGCTCAGCTCACTCAGTCTCTGGTGAGTCCCTCTGGTGCTGGAATTGTCGTAGGCCAGGCCTGGCCCGGTGGGCCTCAGGTGCAGCTGCCGGTGCTCTCCTGGGTGTTCAGTCCAGAGCAGGTTTCAAGAGGTCCAAAGAAAAGGAAAAAAACCACAGCCTTCTTTGCCTCAGCTAGCTAACACTAACTAAAACGCAAAAGAAGAGCTCTGTCCCGCTGTCTGTCCACAGACAACACAGTCAGGAGCAGGAATGTGGAGGAGTGGAGTACAGTGTCTGAAAAGAAACTGCGCGCTTCTTCTCTCCCCCCCTTCACTCTCTGGAACACTCTTAAAGGTGCAAAGCTTATTATTCAACATAAACAGAATGAGACGATTTGGGATAAAAGCATCATATGGTCAACCCAGGACAGGGTCCCAGAGTTAGCAGCCAAATAACTACAATAGCATGTTCAAAGTTAGCAGGGTTGAGGTTTTTTTATTTTGGTTTTTGACACTTTTTTATTGTTGTTGGGTTTGGGGGGTTTTTTTGGCTTGTTTTTATTTTTTTTGAAAGTCATATATTTTTAAATTCATATTCTGAATGTTCTGATAGAGCTTCAGCAATTTTTTTTTCAACCCAGCATCTATTTCCAAAGTATCTGCACTCTGAAATCTGCAATCACCATCATGTTGCCCATGTATTTAACCCAGTAGGGCTTCTGACTGATTAGTCATTTGGTAGATGTCCAGCATCATGCCAGAGTTAGAGACCTACAGGGTTTAGGGGAAGCCTTCCCTTACTAGATATATTTACAGAAAGAAGCAGTGAGCCTTTCTTAAAATCCCAAATAATTTCCATGCAGTGGAAAGGTTGCAAATCTGTATATATATTGTAGGCAATTTTTGGTGTTCAGACACCTGCCATAGATTCAAGTATGGTTTTCCAGCAAGCTTAAGACCATGCTGCAGCTCAAAATAATGGTCCTACCTGCAATATATTGATGAGTTTTCATGTGGGTCATCCGGTTGTTCTGAGTTAGCCCCTGGCTGGATGAGTGCTACAGGCAACAGGAAGGCAGGAGTAGGCATGGAGGGAGGAGCTGGTGTCACCTTTGGAGGACAGAATCCATGGCTTGTCACAGTGGCTCAGTGTAAAACTTCAGGCTCAGGACCAGGCTTAGGTCAGACAGCAGGATCTTTGCCAGTGTTATGTGTTTTCACCAGTTTCTGCCTTGCACTGGCTGTGCTGTTTGTCCCATTTACCTAACAAGTTGTGAATTGTTTCTTTCATAAGATCATGGGAACTTGTCTCCCTCACATTTTTCAAATTCCCATTACCTAGGCTAAATGCCTCTACTGTCTTTCTTCTCTTTTGCCTTGCTTTTGGATTGACTTCTCTGTCAGACTTGAAGAATTGTGTTGTTTTCCAGCAGTGTATTCTCTTCGCCCTTTCTAATTCTCATGTACTGTGACATTCCATATTGATTTAAGAGGTCTCAAATTGTCTTCTCTATAATCATATTAGGAAACTTTTTCCTGCTTTTGCATTTAACAGTTGTTATAGAGAAAGAGTAGAGCATTAAGTAATAGGCAAGAGTGATGGACCATCTCTAGCTTTGTGCAAACTGTGTCTACTCATGGATGTTTTAGAAACTGTCTTGAGCTGGATTTTCTGATTGTCTCTGCTGACAGGAATCATGAAATCACCCAAACATGAAGTAACTAGAGGACATGAGAGACAGCTTATTTATTTGTGAGTTGCTACTTCAATAATTTTCTTATTGTGTATACAGTTACAGCAAACAAGTGACTGCCTGTGCACAGCTAAAGAGGACAGCTTTAGTGTCTGCTGCACTGTAACTCCATGAACACACACACATGGTCTAAGCCAGTCTTGGATAGAGTGAATCTTGTGTCCCTGTCCCCAGGCAGCAGCTCACACTCTCAAGTGTCTACACATGGGGTGAAATGGGTGGAAGATGCATCCCTTGAGAAGTGACTTGAGCAAAACAAAGGCAAAATTGATTTTTCCTCTAAGTTCCTCAGTCCTGTTTCTCGCAAAGCTGCAAAACACATCTGTGTCTGCCAAAAGGAAATGGAGACATGGGGTGGGAGAGAGAGTGGACCCATGAGATGAGGGACTATCTGTCTCAGAGGCAGAGCCAGCTGATCCTAAAACAAGCATTTGTTGAATTATGAATCAAGGCAAGTGATGGCAAATGTGTTTAAGATGTCCTAAGCAACCTCTGGACACCAGCCCCATCTTTCAGGCAAGTTATTGTAATTCCAAAGTCTTTCAGCTGCTGCTTGTGCAGCTGAAAAAAACAGGGTTTAGATGGGGATTGGGGTTTCAAACCAGTTTGAAAACTGTTTGCCCTGGGAGCTCCTAAATGTCTGCCCTTATAAAGAAGGGAGCAGGACCAGGCTGATGGTGGTGGGAAGAAGGTGGGAGTTGTTTAGGTTGGCATTGGCACTAGAGAAAGGGATCAGCAAACTGAAGGAAACATGCAGTTGTTCATAAGAGAAGGGCAGTTATTGTTATAAACACGTTTTTTTTTAACAATTGGCCAAAAATTATGTCTCTTGAAATGAAAAGATTTCTTTTTCTAGTGGGAAAGCCAAACATTCATTCATAAGTTCTGAGTCTGTTTCATAACTCACATTTTCAGTCACTGGGTATGTCTTTTTACTATTTTTAATATTCTTCTGTAGCTGCTGTGTTTCTCTTAGCTCCCTATACTTAGTCATGTATGGGTCTATTTTTTTTCTATTTTTTTTCTACTTTATTCACTGGAGCATATGATCTATTCTGTTATTCTGTTTTATCCTTGCACTAGAATGATTAGATTCTCTTAGAGGGTGAAAAAAAAACCCTGGGAAAAAACTAAAAAAGCTATGATTTGGGAAGTGAGGTCTATGCTATAACATTTGGCTCTTTACATCTGTGAAATTCTCATCACTAGTAGTGGACATACTGTTACATAGTGGAAGAAATACATTGGAATAAACATTAGATAAAAAAATAATGCCCTAATTGCTGTTCTCAGTCAGTTCTTCTCTATAGCAGGCAATGCAACTGGTATTGTTTTTTCTAGGAGGATGAGCCACCTTTGCTTTCCATGAGCCATGGTGGTATTGATGTTGGCACTGTAATGACTTGCCATATGACCATTTGCCTTGCAGTGGTAGAAGAATAATTAGGGCTGAGACTTCCTGGACCCCAGACCTTGATTTAAACTTCTCCATCTTTGAGCATATTTCTAGTCTGTCTTGGAGTTATCTTGTTTACCTATTGAGGCAGCTGGTTAGAATGCCAGAATGTGAATGCTGGGAGTAATGGGGAATGCTTACTGTCCAATGGGATACAAGTTAGTGCCTTTATCAACATACTTACACTTGTTAACCAGAAAGTGATTTTTCTTTGAACATCCTCTGTGGGGGATTGATTTTTAGATACTGCATAATTCTGGTCAGCTGAGCAGTTTCCTGTAACAGTGAAGAAGCCAAAATCAGCTTCCATTCTACTGACACCATTCAGTGTGGATTCATCATGTAACACACTCTTGCCTATCATGAAATCTATCCCTGCAAAATAGATGTCTGGTGTAACCATATACTGCTTTGAGCTGCACAGAGTTGGTGTCACACTCTGAAGTCATCATTATTTTCAGAAGGCTTTGCTAGTTCCATCTGCCTAACTTCTCAAAAATAGCCTTACATTAACATTGTTAGAGTAGGCATTTTATGTTGAAATAAATTCATATATTGGCATTTTTGTTCCTCAAATAAATGCCTACCATGATAAGCAATAGACAGTGCACTTATTTTAGAGAGGATAGTCTTAGTTTTAAATTATTTACCAAAATCTTTGTCAGTATCAGATAGTCTTTAAGTAGTCTTTAATGAATGCTGAGTTGATCTAAAGAAAAGCCTGTCAAGTGATCAGTAATTGAATTCAAAATTTCATCAAGAGCAAGACTCCAACAAAAAATGAAGTCCTCTTTCATTTGTCAGCCTTTATAATTGAGACCGAAGCAGAGTTATAAATTAGCTTTTGCCTCTGGTGGGAGCTATTCATGGCAGTAAGTTTTTGTGACAGTATGGCATTGTCCCTGCTATTGATTTTTTTTCATGCTCAGTTACTCAGACTTCTTGTGCTGCTGATTTTAATTCCACAAGGAGGTACAACAGCATAGGAAGTTGTCTGTGCTGGCACAATGAGAAATGTTTTATGAATGGATTATGACAAAGATATGCACTTTTATGGCCGCTGGAGAGGCTATGAAATTAACAACTGATCACCTCACTTTTCGATTAGTCCGCACTGTGACAGGAATATTCCTGCTCAGCTTTGCTGATGAGGGAAGACTCAGCTACTGGGAGAGATTCTTCCATCAGATCTTCATTACCTGCTAATTCTGTATTTAACCTGGGTTTTCCACTGCCACGTGGGATATAGTGTTGAATCTAAAGCAGCTGTCAGAGGCACACATGAAAGTTGGGGTCATGAGCTGCCTTGGTGGCTTTTTATCGGCTGTTAGTGCCAGGTGTCCTCACTGAAGGCATGCACTCACACAAAGCAGTAATGAGTCTTTTAGCACCTGCCCTTAAGCCTCTGGGCACTCATTCCAATACACTACTTACCTGTGCTGGCTCACTCTTTGCATCATTGGCCTAAAAAAGGAGACATAAAAGCTTGGTGTCTAGTATCCCAACCTGCCTACAGTCTTCTAATTTTAATTTATCTCTACATTTTAAGTAGCAGAGCAGTGAGGCCTCAAAAATCCAAAAATCTTCATACAAATCACTTGACTGTAGGAGCACATCAAATGCCTGGTGTCAGTCTGAACAGAAGACCGCAAAACCTGCTCTTTAGTAATGAAGAGGAACAATGAACATCAAGCTGATGCTGTTTTACCAAAGGATTGGGGATTCTGAAGATCAGTGTAGAAGCCTCTTTAAGATAAAGAGACCTGAGCAGGTAGTGGCTGGAAATACAATGGGAAAAAATCCAGCGATGAAATGGAATTCTCTGTCTTTCCCTGGGTGCATGGGGCAAAGGTAAAAGTATCCATTTTGAGCATGACATCATCAAAGACCAGTCCACTCCAAAGAACACAGAGAAAGACTGTGGGACATAAGTGGCCTTCCCCTGCCTTGGAAAAAACTCAACTTTTATATACAAGATGCATGTCATGCAAAGACTATGAGCAGCACAGATTAGGATTCGATCTCTCAGGGCAAAAAGATGGAGGCAATTGTGTTTATTCCTGTTTCAAAGGACAGTTTCAAACTGAAGGTGTTTGCCAGATTCTACACCTGGGATGGGGCATCCCTGGATGTATGGACTGACTTGGAATGAGAAGCTGATGAGCAGAGCTGCAGAAGGATCTGGGGCTCCTGGTGCATGGCAAGCTGTACATGAGCCAGCAGTGCCCTGGCAGCCAGGAGGCACCAGACAGCCTGGGGTGTCCTGGGGGAATCAGGCACAGCATCACCAGCCAGGCAAGGGAGGGGATTGTCCCCACTGCACTGGGGTGGCCTCACTTGAGTGATGGGGACAGTTCTGGGTGCCACAATATAAATAATATTGGAATATATAAATATTGGAGAGTGTTCAAAGGAGAACTATGGCTCTTCATGGAATGGTGAAGGGCCTTTAGGGGAAGCGGTGTGAAGAGAAACTGAGGTCACTTGTTCTGTTGAGCCTAGAGAGGAGGAGACCTCATCACAGCCCACAACTTCCTGACAAGGGGAAGTGGAGGGGCAGGCACTGCTCTTTTCACTCTCATGACCAGTGACAGCACTTGAGGAAACAGCAGAAGGCTGAGTCAGGGGAGATTTAGTTTTGATATTAGAAAAAGGTTCTTCACCCAGAGGGTGGTTGGACTGGGCACTGGAAAAGGCTTCTCAGGGAAATGGTCAAAGCACCAACTTCAGTTCACAAAGTGCTTGGACAACACTCTCAGGCACCTGCTGTGACTCTTGGGGATATCCTGGGCAGGGCCAGGAGCTGGACTTCAGTGATCCTTGTAGGTCCCTTCCAGCTCAGGATACTTGATGATTGTATGATTTGAAGGTTTGCCTTCAGTGTTCTGTTTGGAAGCCTAACTATTGCTCATTTGCCAATGGTTCTTCCATTTTCTTCTTCCTTCATCCTGATCACATTGCTCAGACTGTTTGGCTTAGTTATGAGGTGGCAAAGAAGGCAAGTAGCATTTTATTGTTGGATAGATTTTCCACATGACCACAGCTCTCAGCTGGTAGAGTGGCTCTGCTGGAATTGTATATGCTACTTCTCTGAACTAATTTCTGGGGTCCCTATTTGCTTCATGCACTTCAAAATAGCTTGCAAATAGGAAAAAATGAGGAAATCTAGCACTTCACAGCAGGTGAATTAGTTGGCCTATTCAAAATTGGAAGCCTTTATATGCCAACTTAAAACACTGTGTCCACCTCTTCATCAAATCTAAATTTCCAGATGCCTGCATGCTTCCCTACCTGTTCAAATCACTTGCCTGTTTGCACTGCCTGTAGGTCCTCACATATCAGGCTGTTGCCTAGCTGACTGAATTTCTTTGTGGAGAGGAACAAGATAGAATTTTCCACTTGCTTAGACATCCAGACAGTGATTCTGCTGTAAGAAGAGCATCTCTTGTGTCCCTCTGTAGTTTGCAGTCTCTGTCTGTCACTTAGCTCCTTCAGTTCAAGATAAGTTTTGGTGGTACAAATGGAACCTCACACATTTTAAATTGCTTTTATCTTTCTTTGATTTTGGTATGTGAGGGTCAGATATCATAGTACAGTACAGCAGATTTTAAGGTCACCATCACATGTCAAAGCCGGTTTCTTTAATTTCTCCCTCTCTTCTCTTCCTACTCTTCCTCCTGTCATCAACTGCACAATTCTCCCCTTTTCTTTCTTGGCAGTCCTCTTGCCCTTGGTAGGCCAGTTCATCTCACTGAACACGCAACCCCCCTCATTCAACACGAGCAAGTACATATTCTTCTGAGGCTTTAGTGAACCAGAGCAGCTCAAGCTGTGAAGCCACACAAGTGATGGAACAGGAATGCATAGAAAGGAATGGTGGAGGAGGCAGCCCACTCCTTGTAGCAGCAAGATCTGGCCAGCTGCAAAGTGAAACCTTACCTGAATGGAAGCCTGCAGAAGTCTGAGAAGGGTACTGCATAGCCACTGCTGCTATGTCTTCTATTAATTGACCTCCCCACCTCCTTTACTCCAACAACTGTTTTGAATAATCAGAAGTTAATTTTAACTCCAAATTGCTTCCCTGAGGATAAGTCCCTCTAAGAATAATTCCCAGCAGACAGAAGATTAATGGCAGAATGAATAAACAACAGGAGCCGGTGAACCTCAAAAAGAACAAAGATGGGACTAATGTGTCTCCTAATCCCTAGGACTGGGTCCTTCTATTATATTTGCGCATACTTTGACCAAGTTAGGCAGCTACTTTTTTAACCTCAAGGGTTTCCAGTGCACATGGAAAAAAAGGAGACTATTTATTTTTGTATCATGCATATAAGTATTGTATCTGTATACAAAGCAGCAACCCCAGTGTCCCGTGCACAGCCCAAGCATATGACTTTATCCTACTTTGCAGCCACTCTGAGTGTATTAGAAAAATTGTATCCCCTACCATCTTTGCTCTGGCAGCTGTGTGGCTTGCTGGAGCTCTGTACAGCATGGGCAGGTGTGAAGCATGACAGATGTGGGTTTGGGAGTGTGACCATACTGTGGAAGGGTAGGCTGCTGTGTGTGGATAGCTCTGATTAATTACCTCTGGCATTGAAGAAAGGGTTTTTGCTTTGTGTCTCATGCACTGCACTGCACTTCTGTGCTGTCCTGGTACATTATTTTTCTGCCTGACAATTGGTGCTGGGAGAATAAAGCGTTTGTGTAGTTACTATGCTGTGAACTTAGTGACTCTTTGTGGTGAGCTACCAAAGGGATGAGTACAGGCAAAGTCAACCTTCCATACAGAGGTCATTCTTCCAATTTGGAAGCGGGGAAAGAGGTGTGTGATTTGAAGATGTTTGTACTGTAATGTGTCCCTGACACACTGCTGAGGTCCTTGGTGTTTCTGTGAGCAGACAGACTTCGACACATTCATGTATCAAAACAAAAACTGCTTGTTTAAGTTAAAGTCAGCTGCATTTTATGATCTGGTATAGCACTACTCTGCTTCCAGCCCGATGCCCTTGGAGGATATTGCTGTAGGCATATTTCAACTGCAGGCATCTCTCCTCCACTAGATTCTCAGCAGATGGGGATTAGGATGCAGTACTTGGCTGAAACTGTCCTGCTGACAGATCACAGTGACCTTGCTGTGACTTCTGCTCTGATCTCACTGGCACTGCTGGAATTTGACACACTAGAACATGAGATACTGGCTCCATTATGCCACTAATTGGTGTCCAGAGCATTGTGTTCCTGCCTCCTTCACCATCTGATGTAGGTGGCAGATAGTTCTAATTTATCTTTGCCATGTGATTTAGAAGGCTTAAGTCTCTATCATCAGCTAGTTGATGACCTTATCCTTTCATTTGGCTCTCTTTATCATATGCAGGTGTAGAGCTTGACACAGGCTTGTATTGTAAGCATCCTTGGTCTCCTTATTGCTGGGTCTTCTTCTGGAATGAAATGAATTTTTTTTAATATTTTTGAGCATTGATAAAACACATAAAACACAAATATTTTTCTCATGTATCTCTAGATTTATATCTTAAAATATTTTCTCTATTTTTCAAATGTACAGCAATATAATAGTTTGTTTCTGCAAGATTATTTATTTTTGGACTGCATAGCCTGATTTTATTTTTATCTAGCAGTGTTGTGGAAGGTAAGACATAGGAAAGATTCATATTCTTAACCAAAATACTTCAGAGCTTGCTTTGAAGGATGGTTTTTTATCTTTATAATTATTTATTTTGTCCAAAAATCAGAACACTGGATAAAAATATCAACAAACTGAAACAGAAAGCATCTCCACATGGCATGATGTCTACAGCACCTTTTTTCCTCATGGAAAAAAGAAGGCAGTAGTTTTCCAAAGTCCAGTTTTGTCAGTCCTACAAGTTGGAATTTCATGCTGTTAACTTAATCATTAAGGAGGTTTATGACCGTGAAGAATATGACTTGCAAATGCATTGGTATCAAGGGGGGACAAATGACAAATCTGGCCCAGAGGGAGCACAGCAAGTAGTTGTTAGCAGAAAACTACCTGACACAATTAACAGAAAAATAAGTTGTGGATTTAATTACTGCAGCTCTGCCAGATGAAAGTAAAAGCTATTTATTTCTGTCACTGGTACCAATGGTTAAATCTGCCAGGAACACGAGCATTGTCAAAGTGGCTTTTACCTTGCAGGATCCTGACTCCCCAGGTGGAACTCACAACCTGCTGTTATACCCTGTAGCTCCATGGCACCCCATTGAAAAGCAGGTGTCTCAGTAAAATAAAAAGCAGTCTGCAACTACCTAAAACATCATACTTGAAATGCTGAATTACATAGCAGGTCTGAACCCTACTTCTTTTTCTTGGTTTATCCCAGGCTGTGTGAGTATGCCTATGCTAAATGAGAATATCCTCGTTTTAGGTGCTTAAGTGTGCCCTTTAGTAACGGGGTGGATGACCAGTGTTGCCTAAAAGTTAAGGCATGGGTAGGCTGTGGACGATGGGGAAACTCCCTTCTGATGAGGCTCTTCCTCGTCCTCAATTCAATGACTGTTCATACCTTTTACACTAGGCTGCCCACTTGACACAGCCCTCCATCTGAATTCTTATGTGGACACAAGGATTTCCAAATCTCAGAAGCAGGGTAAGTGATAGGAGAGCTTGCAGGACAGCAGAGCAACTGTCAGCATAGGCATGAATGCAACTCACATCCCTGAACTGGTTTATTGTAATGGTGCTAGGTTTGTCCTTTCTCTGAACAGGTAGTAGGTGGCAAAGTATAGAAGAGAACTTCTGATAATATTGACAAGGTGAATTAAAGACTTGTAAACTATACTAATGAGGCTACTCCAGAATGGAGGTTAAGAAGGAATGCTCAAAGAGTTTAATGCACAGAACATGTAAAAGGCTAAGCTCTCTCTTTTACACTTTCATCTCACAGATTATTTTTAACTAGCCTACAAAACCTGACAAGCAGATCTGAACAAGCAGATAGCTTTTATTGGGAAACACTGAAGATTGATTTCCTGAGTTTTATTGGCTCCCTTTTTGAGTACAGGTGCATAAAACTGAAGGTTGTATTTATTTCTTCAATAAAGATGTGGCAGAAATCTGCTTGTAAAAATCTTCTCTTTTCCTTGACCTTAGTAACATGACCTACATTGGGGATATAAAGTCCTTCATCAGAGCTTATCATCTGCTGAATACTGCAGTTACAGTTCACAATGCTTTTCTATAGTGGTCATACAGCTGAATGGAAAGCTTTAGGCAACTACATTGAATAATGATAAACTACTGCTCTGTAGTTGGGTGACTTGAGGAAGAGTTGTACATGCATTTTAGCTATTTGTTTTTCTTAGATTTAGGTGATAGAAGATGAATTTCCTAGATGAGATTGAAGAGCATGTCAATCACTTTGCTGTTTGTTAAAACAACTAGATGTTTTATGAGTTTGTTATTGTTGCTTCTTGAAACAAACTTTTATAGTTTTTTATAGTCGACATTTCCCTTGTGTCCAAACTCTTTTGAAGTAACTGTTAATGTCTCATAGCATTTTCCTTGGCATTTCCCATGTCATTGTAAGTATTTGTAACATAGAAGAGAGAGGTTTTGATTTTTTGTTTGTTTTACAAAGGAAGAGTCTTAGTCAAAATACAATTGCCTAAATCATTATAAATTGAAGAATTCTTTACCAGACAGTCATATACAGCAGTGTGCAGTAGTGTATCAGGATGCCACATTCAAACCTATCAGCACAAGATGGCCTGATTTATTTTCTTGGATGTTGGTTAGACTTCTTTTCAAGAGGTTTGACTTCCTAGAGAGTGGGACCTTAGGCTGTGGTTCCATAATATAAGGCATTTTGTGGCAGTGACAGATAACAGGTTTTCTGCTTCCTTCTCCTTGCTTCCATGTACTCTTTCCTTCCCCTGCACTGCAAGGAGCTAGCTCGTCAGTCAGCCAGTGCAGAAGGCATGAGCCAGATCAAGGAACTAATCCATTGTGAAAATTAACCTTTGCTTTGTTTTTAACTCTGGCTCTTTTGTGGAGTTCACAGTAGGGTTTCGGGAGTGGTGGTGCAGGTGCAGTGTTGCACTATGAAGTTGTGAAGATCCTGCTTGGCCTTCAATGGGAGATATAGATGGAATTCTAGGATGGGACATTTTTGCTGAAAATTGGTTACTGTGAAATGATGCTCTCAAATTTTCCATCTTCCCTAGCAAGAGCAGAGCCCTTTTCTTGCTTCCTTGCTGCCTCCTTGGGCTTACATAAAAGGACACCCTGCACAATTACTCTTTAACCAACTTTTTTCAATAAGGCCACTTTGAGAGCATTCTAGGTTCACACTGTGCAGAGGTTAAAGTTTTTTTATTCCACTATTATACCACTAAGGTATTGAAAGCACACTGGTTATTCCCTACTTCCTATCTTCAGGTGTTGCTGAAACAGTCATTTTTATTGAATTGCTTAAGCATAGCATGGTCAAAGGTTGGGAAAGTTGTAAAACCACAAGTGGCTAAAAATTCTCCAGCCTAAAGACATGTTTGAGGAGTGATAAACCTATCATCAATAGCTTTGCATGTGAAATGACAGACTCTGTTAATCATTGTAAATATTCTGCTCTGAAGAGTTCAGATACTGTCACTAAGGAGTGGTCCGGTTAGGATGAGGAAACTGCCCTACTTCAGAGGACTGATGCCAAACTCTCAAGGTACAACCAGCTAGCCTGCACCCTTATGAGGAGAGTAAACCAAAGGTGGTCCTGGTTTAAATTGGAGTTTCCACAGACCCAATCATAATTCTACAATCCAGGGGAGAATCTTTCACCTCTGTATGGATTGTGAATTCCTCCCAGCCTTGGTACTATGACTGTTCCTGCCCAATAGATCCCTTCCTGGATCACATGGGGTAACAAACCTGAGCCAAGTTATGGGTGGGCACATGATCCCATTCCTGTTGAATGCATTCTGGTGTGGATATTGGCTTTGTGTGTTTAGTCACACTTTAGAGGAGCTGTGCAAAGATGGACAGTACTTGATATAGCATAAAATCTGCCAGGTCAAAATAAATCCAACAAAAATTCTCTAATTTCATTTGAACTGGCAGAGTGAATTTATACTGGATGAGTGCGTAGTGTTCCGTGGCTGTGGCACTTCTGGGTCTGTTTTCTGTGGCCTCAGAGGAGAGTTTACCATGTTGTTGAAGGTTTGTAGACCAGAAAAACTGGGGCTGGGTGCATTTAGGACAAGGAATAGTGAGGACATTTCTCTGGTAGGTGCAGAGGATCTGGTTTTGGAGCTGGTAATCAGGGAGCTTCATGAATACTATGCTGTCAGTAAAGATAGGGAGGAAGGGATGTCTGAATTCAAAAAGGCAGCCTTCTCCTTAATGAATGGAAGCAGAATGTGGGTCTGTCTCATATTACAGACTTGTCCCAGAGTAACTCCCCTAAAGGATAAAAAAGGTACTGCTTTAAACACCCTACTTCATTGGTTTTATCAGGGCAGGGGTGATGCAGCCAGTGACTGTTACTTGAGTAAAGAGGTGTGTACATCCATGTGCACAAACACAGACAAAACCATGTCACTGTCTGAGAAACTTGAATTGTCTATGTGCAGATGGGTGTGATCTATGCTTCGAAGGTTCAAACTGGAAGCACTACTAAGAAATACAGTTTAATTACTGTCCTTGGAGCCTGGTTCTCACTCAGCACTGCCTGGTATCAACTGCTATCTGCTGCTTACCATTCCCTGATCCCTAAAAATAGACAGAGATAGAGGCAATATAAACTGAAACCATAAAAAGACTGGATTGATTTTTTTTTTCTTTCCAAGGGAAAAAGGAGGCAGAGCTTAAAAGGCAGATGTAGGCATGGGGAGTTTGGCTTGTTACCTTTAGAGGAAAACATTGTCAAATATTTACTCAGAGCCTAGAGATTCCCAGATATGTTTAGCTAGGAAGGAAGATAAATTAAAAAAATAAAGCCAGGAATAACTGTTTTAAGTAGGCTAGGTATATCTCAAAATGACTCAACTTTCCTGAGAAGTGTTGCAATCTCCAGGCTGTCCTACCCCGCCCTCCTTGCAGGTGAATGCTCTTGGGAGCAAGGATTTGAGAAACTGCTTTGCTGGATAAGCAAGGAGCAGCTTGGCTGAGAAAATATTATTTCTAATGCTGCATTTGTAACCTTGATAAGATCTCCACGGCAACAGAAGTTGCTGAATAGAGTTGGTCATGACGTTTTGACAGAAGTGTTCCACTAGAAAATGCTATTTTAATGCAAAAGTGTTGGGGAGAAGGATTTGATTTTGACAATATTTTGGTCCAAAAAAAAGAGGAAAAAATCTGAAAAATGTCACAGAAAGAAGAGGTTTTTCTATTTTTTTCAGCATGCTGTCTTTCCTCCTGGGACCTTTCATGTCAGGAAACAAGACTAACATATTTTCCTTTTCTATTTTGGGATTAGTGGTTGAATTCCCACTTTGTCTTCTCTTTTTGACTCTTTATTTTAATGCTATTCTTAAAGGCTCTAATCAAAACAGGAGATAAGAGAAGCCACAAATCTTCAAATATCCAAAGTATCTACTTTAGGAAAGAGAAATTTTGAGATAAAGCAAAATAATACACTGGAAGAGTGTACTATAATTACTTTTGCATTTTGTTTTTAGTAGTTAATTTTATACCGCATAGCCTAAAATCTCAGATTAGAACTGTTTTCTTTACTTATCTTCATCTCTTCTCTGGTCCTGATGTAATGGTGGTCAGAGACATGTCACTGTATATCATATCCTCTCGCTAACAGTATTAGTTTCACAGAGGAAAGTCTTGGGACCTGCAAGTGCCAACCTCGTAATTTGTCTCTTTTCCCAGGGATGGCTACTCATGAAACTAGTGCAGAAAATGGTATGGGTAATAAATGTCTCTGCAGAGGCAGTTTTCACTTGTTCTGCTTCATCACTCCTTATTTGCTCATTCAGTATTAAGAGTACAATAAAATGAAACATTCTTTGTGGTCAGAATAGACATAGAAATAGGCACCATCTTCAGTAAGAATGTTATTTCTAAGAGTTTCCTGTGGGATTGTTGGAAATATATTTGGTGATCAAGATCTTTAGTCAAATGTGCTGATTAGTTCTGTGGCTTTACTGCCTGCTGTCCCTAGCAGCCATTTCAGTACCACCTCTCCTCCCACTGCTCTGTTGCTGAGGTTACTGAAGGCTACCCTTGGGCCTTCCCCTGCTGCCCCCACACTTGCTGCATCTCCCTGAGAATTCTCTTTTTCAGGATTTCACAGTCGAACATGGGACATTACCCTGCAGGGCCAGGGCATGCCTTCATTCCTGGTCTAGTGCCAGGTGAGTTTGCCCTTGTCTCACAAGTCCAGTGAGGTGTTGCAGGGATGGACTGGTCTTCCCCCACAGCAGTGGCCTGGTTTTCAGGCTTGCACTGGCTCAGCCAGCCACAGCAGGTGTCCCCAGCTGGAACCTTCTGGCAGTGCTGCAGATGTGTCAAAGTGGTGCACACAACAAAATCCAGCCAGCCATCTTTATCTGTGAGAGGATGGGAAGCAGATATTCTGGCAGTTGTCAGACACCCCTACATTTCCTCCTGCACTTGCCCATCAGCGAGCACAGAGTCAGAAACCGCTGCTGCTACTGCCAAGAATGCACATTTCTCTTTCCAGGAGACAGCCATCACCATTACCACCAAGCTTTGCATATTTGCCTGGTGTGGACTCACCATGCAGGAATGTGCCATCTCACTGGAGGTGTTTGCACCACCTAAAATGTCCTGGGAATGGTAATAGCATTGGTCAAATGAGGTACCTGGAGAAAGTGTTAACTTTCTAACTGGAATGGCCAAGGTGATCAAAAGGACAGAGGTGAGCAGAGAGGGAAATAGCTCAAGGTCACACAACATGTAAGTAGCAGAGCTGGGGTGAGCATCCTCCATCCTAATTATCAGGCCTTTTTCCTATCACCAGTCCTATTGCAGACTCATGCTTTAGGTTCAATGGGCTTACGTCTGCTTTGGATACATATTTCCAGGAAAACTTTGTCTCTGCTTGCTTCAAACTGCATCACAGGTTTTGCACTCGTTGTGGCCAGTCAGCATCTTGACTCTGGTGTTAAAACTGGCAGAGGCAGATATAACTCTTTGTCAAAGCTGACGGATGGAAAAAGGTGGAAAGCCAGCACTGAATGCCAACTCTGATAGGAGGCTGACGCAGAAGAGGCTGAGGAATCATATAGGATTGCTGCCCTGCTTATATCACAGGGAATGTTTTTTGTAGATGCTCAAACTGGCGTACATTGTGTTTTGGCACGTGTTTGTCAGTGCCCTTATTTTATAGCCTGGCTGAAGGCTTGTTGACGGATGGCACTCAAGAGAGTGCTTTTTATAGGTGCCAGTGTCCAACTCAGATGTAATTTCTGAAAGGAAAAGGTGCTTGGGGTTGGAGGGATCTGACGCACTGCCAAAGCATTTTGTAAAAGGTACTTTGTACTCTTCAAAAAGGGGAGGTATGTGGGAGATGAATGAGGAACATCAGCTCTCAGATTTAGAGTGAGCAGTGGCTCCTGTAAGGGAACAGTAGTTATAGAATGGAAAAACAAGAAAACAGGAATTTAATTGGGCATATACCCTGTGTCCAGGAGAGGCAAGACTTGGGCAGTGCTTGTCTTACCTGGTGTTCTGGAGAATGATTTCTTGTCACAGCTTGACCAATTTCTTAGCTGGGGACTGAGTGTGTTATAAGTGAACTCAAGTGTAGGCTATTACTCCTTAGCAGAATTCTCCTTTGTGGGACAGGGACCTCAGGGCTGACAGTCACCCCATGTCAGGCTGTGCTCTAACCAATGGGCTGCTTTCCAATGAGGCCCAAACATGATGGGCGTAGCTAGGTGCTGGTAACAGGCTCCATCAACAGCTCCAGACTGAAGGAGTGATGACCCAGATCCAGGATTCATCCAGGGTATCCATCTGGGAACACAAGGAGATGAGGCCAGAGACAGGTTTGGAGAGAAGACTGCAGTGAGGATCTGTAGTCCGGGCTAGAGGCTGGCGCTCCTGTTGCAATCTCTAGCTCACGGACTGATGATTCTGGACTGAGATGAAATGGAATCCTATGCCCTGGGCAGGGTGGTGGGAGGGGCCCCAGGTGAGTTTCATCAACACCGGTAAGGAATCTTGTTGCACCTAGGACCCTGACAAAGAAGAAAAAGTGTGGTTTAGCTACAGGAGGCTGTGGGATTTGCATTCTCTGAACCTCAGAGAAGCAGAGGAGAGAATGATCAAAATACTTCTTATCTAATTTGCTGCTCCTGTGTTTGTGCACAAGTGAGATGCATTATGGAAGATTGTTTACCTGAAGGGATTTGGTAATTGGATTCTGGTGTGAATGTTTAGTTTTCTTGACCAATCTCTGCAAGCTGTGTCCTGATGGTTGGTCAGGCATCACGAGATTTTGTGCAGTTGAGTTCTTGTTCAGTTTCAGTTTAGATGTAGTGTAATATAGTATATAATAATATGGTATAATAAAGTAATTAATTAGCTTTCTGATATCATGGACTCCTGCTTATCATTCTTCCCAGACTTCAGGGTCACCTTGAAAATCTGATAGGAGGCTTCATATGCAGTGGCTGTCCAGGTTTACCAGAAAGAGCAAGTCATTAAATGCTTTCTTCAGGAATAGTATCCGGATCTCAGTGTGGCTGCTCTTTCTAGCCGCGGGGCTGAAGGATTTGCAGACTCTGACTTCATTCCCATATTTTTGGGAGTCAGGACATGTCTGTTCAACCATCTCCAGTTCTGAGTCTTCTGGCTGGCCTGTGTTCTGAGTAGCAGAGATTCAGGCTTCCAGTTGAGGTATTTGGGGACAAGACAGCTGACAGGCTGAAAAACAAGCATAGTCAAGGGATTTATTAAGCTCAGGCACTTCACTCTTTACAAGTACTAAGGAGCTCTACATATCTCTGAAAGAACACAGGTCCATGAAGTACCTTTTGTGGAAGTCTGTGGCAGAGACAAATATAGAATCCATTTATTCTTGGACGTATTCAGCTGTGGAATGATCCTTTCTGTTCTGGAAGATATAAATCTACTTTACCACGTGCTTTACAACTTCTGCAGAAGAAGAAGCAAGCCTGAAGAGCCAATAGTGCTCTCTGGAAGGCATCTCTGTGTAAGGCCTGGCGTGCATCGAATGGGGTACAGGGTCTTTGCAAACCAATGGTAGGTATTCCTGCAGTACACATACTGAAAGTTCCTGAAAACTGTATTGTAAAGAAAAGGTATTGTGTTGCAGGGGGAATGAAGATAGGGTGATGCAAACAACTGCATGATTTCCTTGTTCCTTTCTGCAGTCTCAGATTTTTTTTTCTGTGACAGGTTTCTTGTGTGCCATTTCACAGGGCTTTAGAGGAATAGAAAATGTTTCACAGTATAAGCCCTGCTTAATGAGATTTTTAAGCACTAAGAAGCATCTGCACCGAGATGGCAATTATATGGATCCCTGTGTGAGCCATCTGAAGCCTTTAGGTTAACTGGAACATGGACCCACCCTTCCTGTGTGCCCTCCCCAGGGTGTAGGGAGTTTGTTTGCCTGTGTCATGTTTACTACAGCAGAATTGTGAGATGCCTCCTCTGAAGGGGACCACATCTTGGAGGGCTTTGATCCCTCTGCCTTGTGTAGACAGCTTTTTTTCTCTTCACTCTGACATTTTTACTCCTCCAAAATTCAATCCTTAAGATTTCTGTCCCATGTCAGAATTTCTGTCCCATGCTACCCTCCTCCATGTCTCCTCCCATGAACTTTTTTATAAGAGAAAAAGTTCTCTTATACCAGGCTATTTCCTGCTAAGCTTCAAACTTTTATCTCCAAATATGGGGATATAAAAGCTCCCAGGAAAAAGTTAACTTTTGTTCTTTGACATGAGCAAAATGTGGGCAAGGCAGACTTTTATTTGGATTCATTTTTACGCATTGTTGCTCCATTATAATTGATACTGCCTCAAAGCAGATGTCCAAATGGAAAATTTAAGCTACAGAGATGGAGATCTGGTGAAGTATTCAGGACTAAAAAAACCCCATCATTGAATGGGAATTGTGAGACAATGCTAATTATAGGTGTGGCAAACAGCTGTAACAACCAACATGGCAATTTCTGCTGTTTCTCTCAGTGTTTTGCAATTTAATACTCTTACACTCTGTTGCCATTTTACAGCAACCGCACACTAGCAATTCACAACCAGGTAATGCTTGTAAACATCTGGAACAGAGATTATCCTAAAATGGGAAATAGAGGAAACACTTTTCCATGTGGCTGGGATGCTGTCTATTCCTGACCTCTCTAATGAATGGAATTTAGGGAAACCAATCATTAGAGGGAGGAGAGGAAGGAAACTCAGGGGAGAAGGTGGAGCAGGACAGAGTGCCAAAGTTTCAGAGCCAGCAGAATCAGTAAGTGCACAAAAGAAGGACCAAAGATTTATAGTAAGCAAGCAGCAGAGTCAGTGTGTGAATACAAACCAGTATCAGGATAAGTAATGACTATGAATTGAGATTAATAAAACCCACCAACAAACATGCTTGGTGGTTCTGTCCTGTTCAGAGAAGCTGCTATCTATCCCTGAAATTATGACAAGGAAGGTCAGTTATTATTTTTGAATGATAATAAGTATTTTCCCTAGATAGAGGGCAGGTGGAGGAAGTCTATCCTTGAAGAACTGGACTGAGTCTATCCGCGAAGTATTGAACTGAAATCTATGACTCCAACATAAAAAGAAAAAACTAATTTACATTTTTCTATCTTTGGATCTATTAGTGCATGAATTCTGCCAAGTATATTTGCTCAGCTCATCCCATCTGCCTCTACTTTCTCTGTATGAAATCCACGAGAAGGTTCTGCAGGTTTTTGGTGAGAAGAGACTTCAGAACTCAAAGATGTTGCATGCAGCAGCTCATAAACCTTAGTTATGCAGGTTTTAGGATATGGCAACAGGTAGCAATTTAATATAACTTCATTGGTTTTAGTATAGTCCTGTAATCAGAGCAGTATTATCAGACTGACAGCATGAACAATAAAGACAGACATAGTTTTGTATCAATTGTCATTAACAGTTGTTCATTCACTTTAATGTCACAGAATATTCTGAGTTGGAAGGCACACACAGGGATCCTCGAGTCTGACTCTGAAGTGAACCCACACCCATGGCATTATTAGCACCATGCTCTAACCATCTGACCTAATCTCAACCCACTTCCAGATGTAGTAAAAATAGATTTCATTGCATCTGGATGGAGTAGATAGCATGACAAAAATTTGTGTGGATGTACTGTGTGACGGTCACTCTTAAAAGAGTTTCACAGTTCATCACAGTAGTAGGGTAAAGTAAAGTGTCATTAGGAGTGGTTTGGGGAGAGGAGAGCAGAGGAGAGAGGAAAGGGAGGAGAAGGGAAAAGGGAAACAGTGATATATTGTAATGACAGTTACATTCCTTTCAGAAGCTACATTGAATTTTGTAGTTATTGTTTTTCATGGCAAAAAATCACCAAGTTTCTCTTGAATATAAACTCTAAAAGTGATTTTAAAAATGTTCATATTCAGAGCAGAACAAGAAAAGAAATAAGAGAGGACTATGGAAGGGAATCCACCAGATTAAGGGGCAATGGTGGCCTTTGGGAGTCTTTAGCTGCCTCAAAAATGATGGAGTTAGGCTTATAACTGGAGAAAACACACAATTTAGAGCAGAAATTTCTATGTCTCTCTTCATTAAAAAAGGATAAATTTAATCATGGTGAAGAGCTATGCATTATAACACTATTTTTGGAATATGCCAAACAGGTATGTCTTACAAATCTGAAAGGGTTCTGAGCAGTGGAGATCTTGGAAAGGGACAATACACAATTGGTTTGACTGCAGTCTTACAAGAGCCTTTTGCTGGTTGTGGTGTAATTCTTGCTCTGATGTTAAACCATGTTTAATACCCTGCTTGCACATAGCATTGATTTTCAGTTCCGGGAAAAGAAGTTAAATCATCTTCTATGATTCTGGAAAAAAGAATCTGATATTTAGATTGGCTGAGCAAATGGAGATATTTTAAAAATGGTTTCAATAACTTTCTGTAAGATAACAGTTGGTTTTCAGCTGATAAAGCTGATAAAGCTGATAAAGCTAGTCAGTCATGACTGAAATCAGAATTATGGAGCTGAAAACTGTTGTTTAATTAACATTCTTCCACATCTGGAACTTTCATAAGACAGTAAATAGTTCTGATTCTTCCTGAAAAAATAATGGCTGAATACCTGTAAAATCCATTATGTAATAATAGAAGTGCTGCTAGCATTACATTAGCAATTTTGAGGAGCTGGCTTTGCCAGCCCTTTTTGGACTTTCTTGGGAACTTTTCATCTCAGGCATCTCCAAATGTAAATTTTTTGTATGCTTTTCCTCCCACAGTAAGTTGTAGTGACTTCACTGAAATAAATCAAGTGCCATTTTGAAGTGAAGGGCCTTCTATTCCTAAAATATTTGATTTTTGCAGAGCTTTGGACAGATTGTCTAGTATGTTTAGGGAGTTCTGATATTTTTTCCTACTTCAGACATATATAAAGAACTTACATTTCTTCCTTTACAGCTCAAGATGCATCAAGATATTTCTCTGTAAGTGAAACACACAAGCTCCTTTTCTGTGGACTGTGCTCCTGATTTGACAAAGGTGCTTGGTGGCACACTTACCACTTCATCTTTCATGTCTTGATATAAGGGAAGTATCTAAAGTTGTGATCTGAGCAATTTTTAGAATTAGCTAGAGTGTAATTTCCGAAATGCTTATGAAAACTTCATTTATGATCATGCAGTTCTGAATAATGTTTTGCTGTGATAAGTCTCAGTGATTTCCAAAATCAATGTGTCTGTGTTCCGCATGATTCCTCTTGTGCAGTCTTGTACTACTCCAGACACTAAAGCTGTTCTCTCAGAGCCACCATTGTGTCATTTTTTTGTGATAGTTGCTCAGCCTGATGTTGCAGGTGTAGAAGCTGTGATTTCTGTTATCTCCTTTCAGGTACCTAGATTTGTGAGTCTCTTTTGGTTTCTTTTCTTTTAAAGTAATTTCACAACTTAGGAATTATTCAATTGCTAGTAAAGATGTCATAATCATAGAATACTTTGTGTTGGAAGGGACAGATCATCTGGTTCCAACCCCACTGTTGTGGGCAGGGATACCTTCCATTAGACTGGGTTTCTCAGAGCGCCATCCAACCTGGCCTTGAGCACTTCAAGGGATGAGCATCCACAACTTCTCTGTGCAACCTGTTCCACTGCCTCACCACCCTCACAGTAAAGAATTTCTTCTTACTATCCAGTCTAAGCATACCCTCTTTCAGTTTAAAGCCATTCCCCCTTGTCCTATCACTATGCGCCCTCATAAAAAGGTTGTGTGGACTGAAATTTAGTTATGTTTTTGCCTGTAACTTTGTAGAGTGATTAGTGCTTTAAAGATGTGCAAAATCATGGATAAGCACCATATTAAGGATATGAAGGAAGTAAATTTTTTTTTTTTACTTCCTTGTACAGTTTCTTACAAGGTCTAAATGGGAGCACCTACTGGACCACATTGTGATGCCCGCCCACTCTGCCTGCCTACATTCTCTTCTTATAACAGGATGAAAAATGAAAAGAAAGCAATTTGTACACCTTTCCTTCCTTGTAAGCTGGATGCCAACAAGTGGCTCAGGCTCTTGATACACCCCAGGTCAAGATAAGACATGCCAGATATGCCTGCACCTGAGATTTACAAAACACTGCTGGTTCCCACACTATAGACACAGCTTGAGAGAATTCTTTGAGCAGATTGCTGTGGTAGCAAAAGGACCAGAAGAAGCATAGGTATCTGTATTGAATAGGAGCAATCAAAGGCTGGGGAAATTAAATTTATTTACATTGAGTCTATTGCAATATCAGGCACTTCTTCAGTTCTTTCCTTTTAACTATTTGAATCAAGATTTCTGGAATAATTTCATGCCTTTTGTTTCACCACATGAGGAAAAATATGAAGAGAAGAATGCTGTGCTTAAATCTTTATCAAGGGTTTATGTTGAAGTCATTAGGATCTGATTCAAAACTCTTTTAAGAAAGTATACAGACCCTGAAATATAATGGAAGCAATGCTTCTAAATTCTCAGCAAAGGCTGGGTTTATTTAGGTATTTTTCAAAGGTGTTGTGCAACTATACATGTTTGCTGACAAATCTCATGGTAAGGGTTTGCTTAGTTCTTAATTATCAAGAACAAAAATACTTACACATGCTTACAAACGAGGCTGCTGGTGACCCTCACTTTCTGTTTTGTAATGTTTAACATGCAGTTTGAATGTTTTGAATTTTTGCTTAGCAGGATAAGAGCTGCACCATAACTCTTTTAAAAATAGTCTTCATAGCTGAAATGTTAATTAAAGTTTCTATTTCGGATGTTGAGATTTAAATGCTTCCGAAATAGCTTTACATGGAGCAAAGTAAGAATTAGGACAACGTGAAATATGTGCTGGTGTTGCATCAAAATCAAAATATGGAGTGCTACCAAGCCTAGACTTGTGTGGGGCGTGTTGTATGGTATCCATGGGATAAAACTGTTTCCTTGCAAGGCAGGAGACAATTGAATAAAACCCACTTTCTCCCATATTAGCTATTTCCTATTAGGAAACACTGGATATTGTTTTTCATAGCTGCACTTCATGAAGTGCATGTTATGATAATTGCCAAGTGCTGTGATACTTCTTCTTATTTGGTAAATCTTGTACATGTGGATGAAATATTATTTTTCCATGGATATGTTTATATGAATTCCAGCCAGCACCTCTACCTAGAAAACTATGTCAATGTAATGCAATGTTATGTAAGTTTTGTTTTGGTTCTTATATGCTGCACGTCACAGGGTTGAATGTCTTCCAGAAGTGCATTAACTGGTGCAATTGTCATCTGCTAGATATGGCTTTCCCACTCCCGTTTATTCTAAAGAGGACTTTTGTGCTCTCTTTATTTTTGGCCTCTTTTAAAATAGTTATATGATCTGTATGTGGTTCTGTATGTGTGTGTGTGACTCATATTCAGAGTAGAAGATAGTGAGCTTTGTGCTGGAGATAATTCCAGTGGAAACTCATCCAGAAATCTGAAACTGGTCTGGGAAAGCCTTATTTTCTGCAGAGCTTTTCTTTGTAGATGGATAATCATGCTGCACCTGCACAATGAAGCTACTCTCTGTTTTTCCTCATCCTGTCTCTCTCTGCAGGCAGCTGTTCAAATGAGTGTCTCAGGTCCCAAATGTCTGAATCCCTCTGGAACAGGGATGCACTGGGAGCAACCCTGCAGATTAAAACAGGTCTTAGACCTGGGCCCATCCAGGAGTGGTTGTCAGTGCAGCTGAATGTTGCCTTTGCACTCATGCACTGCTGTGTCTCTGCAGCATACAGTGGTGAGAGGGATGGCAGAACCCAGGATAGAGTGCTCCCAGGAGGAGCCCACATTGGAAACAGCATTTCTGTGGGATATCCCTCCTTTCCTTTCTTCCATTCTTTTTCAGGCTGAAGTCTAACACCGGGTCTTCAAATTCAGATGATAAAGCTGAAGCAGTGGCTGATGTGTATCACACAAAGAGCAGCTCAAACTCTTCTGACCAAGAATTACTGCTGTATAGTTTTTTGTCTTTGGGATTTTTCCCCAGCTGGATATTGCTTTTGAACTGAAATAATCTGTGTTTCTCTTAGGAGCTGAGCTGTCTGGAAAACATGTTGATCAAATTCCAACATAGTTTTTCCAAGAGTGTTTCTTTTGTCTTTTGCTAGCTGCTTCCTGGTGCTGTTTATCCAAAACCCCACCTGCTGTCAAGGGCAGTGCTGGCCGTGTGAAACATCTTCACAGCCATGAAGCAGCTGTATTTATTAGGCCTAATTTCTGCAATGAATTACCAAGTGTGTGTCATTTAAAACCCCCTCTTCTTTTCAGCCTTCCTACCACCACCAGGCATCTCATTCCATCTGCAAGCAGTGGTAGAACTAGGTTGCCAAGAACTTGTGAGGTTTGCTTTCTCTGCACCAAGTTTAGCATAATGTATGTGTGGCTTGCACAAGAAGGACAGTTTTTCTGTTTACCTGCCATATCACATAATCCTGGAATTTATCCTCTTCATCAATAGCAACAATAGCTATTAATTTTTGTGTATTTGAAGAAGAAGGGGGGGGGAAATGGAAATGAAGACTAAGCTTGGGAGGGATGCAATAGGATGATACAATTCTCTAATAAATATTTCAAAATTCCAAGACAATCTGAACTTGGAACTGACAAGCAAGAAAACTCACATGATTTCCATATGCTGTGGATGTCCAGAAAGCTGGATCAAAGGGAAACTGAGAATATAGTTTTGCATTACAGTACTCTGTGCTATATTTGCATCAAGCAATGAGAGAAGAAAAGAGAAACTGAATTGTTTGAAACTACAAGTGGAGATCATAACCATTCCAGAAGGTTTTTTTTTTGTTTGTTTGTTGTTTTTTTGGGTCTTTTTTGTTCAGGAGATCCTCAAGTGCTGTACTGTGGAAAAATAGAAGAGTGTCAATAATGGATTTGAACATAAGCTGCCAGCAAGCTGGATGAATGGTTTGCCTGTTACATTCACTGAATGTCCTGAAGTATCCCTGTCAAGATTTTAATTTCCTGCTAGTGCAGACTAATTTTATTTTGATTTTTTTTAATACATCAGAAAAATTTTAGCCTCTAAACTGTATCCACAACTGAAAGGATCTGAGGACTAATGTAACAATTTCTTCCAAACAGGCTACATAGCTCTTTGTTTCTCTTGTCCAGTATCCATGAACATTTAAGCTTTAGAAAGCCTTGAAGCAGTCATTACAGTTGTATTTGACCAATGGATTGCTTGGACTGCTCACCATGCATATGTGTTCAGTAGAGGCAGCCCAGTCACTGTAAGGTTAACAGTGTGGCCCTTCGAAGGATTCTGATACTGCCTTAAAAATCATGGTACTGTGGAGTTTAGGGGACAGATTTTTTAAGTTGCATTTTTAAGTCACATTGTCACTGTTTTCTGATCAAATACATTCATCTTTATCAACACATTTTTCTCCTTCCATCCATGTGTCCACATTCCTTTATCTCCTGTCAGTCAAGTTTTTGAAACTGCTTTTTGCAGCATTCCGTTAGAACAGGGTGTTGGGACTTGTGACATTTCTGAGCAACCCATAACTGAGAACTGTATTGAATTCAGTGAGTCTGTTTTAAGAAGGTTTTCATGTTATTTCAACAGCTCCAACACTTGTTTACCTGGCTTTCCTGCAAAAACCACTTTTTTCTTTTTTTCTGGGGTTACCACTAGATATCACATCTGGTGTCAAAGTCTGTGAGACTTGCGTAGGTCTGTGAAAATTTCTCAACCTCACTTAAATAACATTTAACAAAAATATACATTGCATACTTGGCACTGGAGAGATGCCACAGTTAGATGACAGAGCCAACCTATGAAAAGGGACTCATGATGCATTCCCAAAGGACATATCTTGTAAAAATAAAATACAAGGAAAACGAAAACATATCAAGAATAGTCTCAGTATTTCAAAGGGAACATGGCATGCCAAGAAAAACATTGTAATCTTGCTTCTGTCTTGAAAGAAAATTTAGAAGCATTTTAAAAGCTTTTTACTTCAATTTGGTGCCACTTTGGGTTTTCAGGCTTACAGGGCTTTTTTTTTTTTTTTTTTTTTTTTTTTTTTTTTTTTTTAATCTAGATGCACCATAGAAAATACAGAATTAAAAAAAAAAGCATTCCTAATTGGAACAGTGTGAGAAAACAAAAAACCAGGATGCCTTGGAAGAGAAAGAAAAATGTCCTAGAGAATGGATTAAAACCATGGAACATCTACATTGGGTGCGTTTATATACAAAACCAGACAATCAAATTGATATTGATTGAAAAACTAGAAAATAAATTAGTGTTCCTTGCAATAATGATAATAAGCTGGTGATGGAAACTCTTTAGTTACCTGAATTCAGGGATAACAGTGTGAGCTGCAGTTCTGTCTTCAGCTGCTGTTCTCTCTTCAGCAGAGAACACTACACAGCAGCTTCTGCTGGATACACACTGTAGGTTCTGCTGAATATTTTTTCTTGAAGCAAATATTAGTGGAATAGGAATGACACAGAGTTGGAAAAATACCAACTAAGAAGAAATGCTTTTTTCCAAACCACATTGTTATGAATAAGTGAAGAGTGTGACTGGTGAGGGAATGGACATGAAGAGTAAAAGGGATAATGCTCTACAGGTTTAGGTGACATCTAGCAGAAGGTGCCATCCAGAAAATATATCTGGTTTGGGCAGGATTGAACTATGGATGAGCCAAACTGAGTAGTGCTCAGAAGGGAGTATCAGGGCTTGTATTTCTGGTCAGCCCTGTGTTGCCATCTGTCCTTGCTCTAATGAGCATAGAAACCCTTAACCTTCATGTGTACCTGCTTAGGCCACTACCTGAGCATCTGTTTTGTTTTGCTGGAATTTGGTATTCCCACCAATGAGCAGGAGTACAGAACTCTAGAAAGTGAGTCTATATAAGTAAAAGTAACCTAACCTAACCCTGTAAAGCAGGAGGCGAAGGAAGGGCATTGCATTCTTACTGCTTACTGCTTCTGTGCAGTGTGCTGTCCACTCTGGTCCTCTTGACCTCTCCAGTTTCCTTCTCTTTCCCCTTGGGCTGAATTTATTTGGTGGCAGTACATTTTGTTTCTCTGTGTGTATAGTTTAAGCTACAAACCTGAACATTATTCTATGCATTTGTTTCCATAGATTTCCAAAGATTAGAGGAGTAAGGGTTTGGGTTTTAGATAATGATGTTTGTGATGGTCTGGGAGACATGAGTTAGAGCTTTATGCTCAGCCCCACTGGAGCAGGCAGCCTAGGACACTCCAGACCAGGCAGCTTCAGCACTGTGAGACTACCTTGTCCTATTTCCATCAGGATTTTTCAATGTGTCAGATAAAACAGCCAAACCAAACCTTTGGAAGAAGGCAGAAAATGGAATTTCAGTAAGAAGAGCTATAACCAAATGAAAAGTTTCTGAAAAACAATGAGTTAAACACATGTCTGGGAATTATCTAGCTATTAAAAAAATAAATAGACCTCAGATTTTGTCTTCATTTTTCTAGAAAGTGTCTGAAGTTTCTTAAGCTGCCTGATGGGAAGCAGTGACCACCTAGGATCCTGTAGGCTACTGTGTCAGGGGAAAATGTAACTCTCTTTTATGGAATTATTTCACTCTGCTTTTCATATTACTAGATTGTTTTGGCACTGGGCATGTTTAAATTACATTGATTTCAGAAAACACACAAACAAAAAATCCAAACAAAATTGGTTAATTAATTTCAAAACCTTTTATTTGAGAAATAATGTATGAATAAAGACTGTCAGATTAATGCAGTATTAGATAAGGAAGAAGAGACTTTTTTTCATTTCCATTAAATGCTTAGGGCAAGCATTCATGTCTGAGGCAGCCCAGCTGATGAATCCTGTGGTTTCATCCACAACATCACCCAACCAGGCCACCTAAACTTTTTCTGTAGGTAGCAGAGAGTGAGACCATGAACCAGGCAACCAAAACCACTTGGGTTAAGAGTCTTGATCAGCCAGTGAAGGAACTTCCTCTCTGCTGGATATGGTGAGAATTGCACGCTTGTGAAGTGCCTAAAACTGGGTGATGCCAGTTATCCTTCCTATATCACTTTTTAAACAGCTAATAGATTACCTTGAGTCTTCTCTGAACTGCCATGAAGACACTTATTTTGTGTTGTTTTAATTTCCCAGGAGTATATTTTTATTTCTTTCAGTTTCCTAAATTCTCCTTAGCTAGATTTTATGTGCCATTTGTTGCACCATGATGATAAGATCATCAGAACAACACTTCATGATTTGGCTTATCATAGGTGCATCAAAACTGATGTACACTGGGAAGTATTTCTTGCTAAATTTAAACATCAAGGTGAATTGTTATTTACATGCAAGACAGCTTTATTGTTATGATCATTTATTTATTGCACTTTTAGTGTATTGGGAGCTTTGCAGCACATATTGGTAGGTGTGCTCTCTGCCCTTTGAATACTGCTATTTTGAAATTCACCTGAGGCTGGTTAATTTACTCTTGAAGCTTGACAGGTGATATTCTTCTTTATCTTTTGAAAGTGAGAAAAACAACAACCACCATTCTTTCTGAGCATCTGGAAAAATGTATATAGCAGGTGTGAGCAATTGCAGTTTCCTTTCTCTGTTAATCACACTGTGTAGGAATATATACAGGTTTTATGATCTGATTGCCTTCTTCATGCAGTGTAATTCACCACCACAGGGATAAATATTGCAGGGAAGGTACTGTGAAAAGTAAAGTATACATTCTTCTTCAAGGTGGTGCATTTATCTGCTCAATAAACCTGGTTCACTGCTTCCAAGAGCTATAGCCAGGCATTAATAATGTAATTTGTGTCAGTCCATAGGGGCCTGGCAGCAGAGGAATCAGGACACCTGGCCACTGAGCCAGAGTCATGAGTACAGGCTGTGCTCCAAATGTGTGCTGACAGTGGTTCCCAAGGGATCCTGCTTTAAATGAAGGCTTAGTCATGCAGGCTGGCAAGAGAAAGGTGGGCAGGGGTGGTGCCAACAGCCTCATAATGGTCCTTACTGCTTCTGCATGTTTCTGGGCGTATTTTTAATTGTATTCACCCAGGTCTTACCCAGGACTCAGGAAAGTGATGGATGTGTTGTAGGTATATACCACTGCCTTCTAACAGATGGACTCAGTGGTAATGAGGAAAATATTCCTGAGTCCCCCAGCAAGGTGCATGGTATGCTTCAGATTGAGAAAGTCTCTGTGGAGCAAGGGGAGACAGCCTTAGCTTTCCCAGGGGTAAGATGTAAGAGCAGTGTCCTGGTTTATGGGAAATTTGGGAGAAAACCTCCAAAAGGGCCCCCCGCCCCCAGAAAGCCAACCCACGCATCCCCTCCCCCCAACTGGTTCTGGAAGAATTTCCTTGGAGCGAAGTGGAAAAAAACCTGTTTATTTAACAACCCAAGCACTCCCCAGCACACAAAATGAACAATACTGGATGACAAAACTCATTCACTGCTCTGAAGAGATGGCAAATTCAGAGTCTCTCCAGTGGGTGGTCACTCTGCTATCCATCCCTCTGGCACTGCAAAAGGCTGCTGCCCAGAGCAGGCCCCAGCAGGCCACAAAGTGTGAGCTCTCGGTGCTCCCTGGGTCCCGGTCCAGAGCAGGTTCAAACAGCTCCAAAAAAAGGGAAAGGAAACCAGTCCAGGGAACTTCTCTGCCTCAGCTAGCTGAGCTAACTGAACACCAACAAAGAGCCATGTTCTGCCCTGTCCGTGCCCAGACACCACTGTGGAGGAGTGAGAGCAGTCTCTGATAACAAACTCTGTGCTGCTTCTTCTCCCCAATTTCACTCTCAGAACCAGCCTTGAAGGCACAGAATGTAATGTCCAGCATAAACAGAGCACCCCATTGGGGATACAAGCATCATAATGTCACCCTAGGACAAGCAGTATATGCTGTAACTCTGCTAACATAGTGGTTAGAATTTTCTGGAACATTATTCCAAAACTAACAACAATTCTTAATGTGGTACTGGATATTCTGTTGGGCCCCACTGGATGCAAAGGCATCTAGTCAACCAATAATGTCTTTAATAAAGTTCTACTGCACAGATCCAAAGCTTTCTCTTGCTGAAGATGGCCACTTGGTACACTCTTATTCAAATGCACAGGCTGTCCTTGGAGCATGTTATGAAAGCAAAATAGATTAGGAAGATGATATTATTTGCAAACAAACTGAATAACAGTATCAAATCTGGTGGGGTAGCACTGTGCAGTCAGTTGAAACCAAGACTTAATAACTTCTCTGGTAAGGGAAAGAGGGTATTCTTCTTAGCTGGCAGTAAACTTCCCTGCCTACATTTTTGGTCTGCTACTGTTTCAGTCTTTATAAAAGAATTATATCAAGCTCCAGCTCTATTATATGTTTGCGAGCTCCTTGTCAATCTCTTGGGGTCTCTGGGAGCTCTGGATGAGGCTTTGATCTCCACTCCTAGCACAGAGCAGCTTCTCCTGTTCTCTGTGCCTGTGCATCTGAGGTGTCCATCAGTCAGGGGCAGTTACATGCTATAGCTCCCAGTCTAGTGAATTATTGAAGAGGGAAGATCCTGGTGCTCTCCCATGCTCTATTCATCCTTCTTCAGGCTGTGTAGTTCCAGCTGTCCTCTTCACTGTCTCTAGATATAACTGTATCTAGATCTAACCTGATTCAACTTGGCAGCACTAAACAAAAACATAATTCCAAAAGAAAAGCAAAGCATGGGGTTTTTAGTGCTTAGTAAGTTGAATTGGCTTTATTTTACAGATAGAGCATCATAAGTTGCACAAGAGAGGAGCTGAAGCTCTGTGTATGAGAAAAGGGAAACAGACAAGGAAGGGGTGAAAATGCTGGAGAAGGACCATTGTGTCTTGAAGCACCCAGCCATTGCTTTAAGCAAACAAATCCTCTCTGTTACACCTCTGGCTGTACTCATATCATCTCAACACCTCTCTGTCTCCAGGCTTCCTTCTGCCCTGCCCATGATGTTCTGCTATTGCCATTTTACAGCAGAAGGCACAATCAGTGGGTCTCTTGACCTGACAAGAAATCGAAGTCAGTTGGATGACTAGAGGTGAGTGTCTGAATCCCTGGCCATTCCTCCTTATCAGAGGGGGGAACTAATCTTTCATTTTCCCTCTTAATTCCTGCTCTTTTATGGTAACTCTAGTTCTCCTTATGAGCACACAAGAGTATTTTAATACTACACCGCAAAACCAGAGTTTTGGTATCTTTCTCCTGTCCTTTCATACATGAACTATTATAAATAATCTGCTAGCCAGGGGGCAGAATGCAGGTTGCCTTCATGTGTTGCTGCCCTGCTGTAATCTCACTAGTTAGCTGCCAGAATTTTCTAATTTCTAAAGTAAATGTGCTAGCACTTGGATATCAAATTGCAAAACCCTGTTGAGCATATTTGTATCCAGGAGTGCTACTAATTGGAGTTTTTATTACATTTTTCTTTGTATTCAGGACTAGTAACATGAAAAGATATTATGCTGTTTGAAAGCTTCAAGCTAATATACACAAAAGATTAGCTTGCTTCTATATAATAACCATGTGTCACTTAAAAGTCACTGTGCAGACTGTACATGATGCTCAGGGACATGTTTAAAAGCAGTGTAATCAGCTTTTAGTCTGGTCTTTCCCTTTGCATGCATTTACAGTAGTCAGACAAATATTCTACTCACTGGTCTTGCAGAGCTCACTTTAACTGCTCACTTATACAATCTTGTAGTGGCATGGTACAAAGGCAGAAAACAGCTCATATAACATCTTTAAAAGGAAGTAACACGCTGGAGTTGAAATGCGTCTGAATGATGATATATTAAATGCGTTTCAGATTATCCCAAATAGTTTTGAATTATCTACATTTTGGTCAGTAGCCTCTTTGTCTTATGGAGTTCATACAGACTTGACTGTACTTTCTTTGTTCATGTTCTGGGAGTATTTTTGCAGTGTGGAATACTTGGTATCCATAATACAAGCTGTACTAGTTAGCTATGATTAGTTACTTAAGACATTTGTTATTATTTCCATTACCTAATTAGAGGAGAATAATTTATAATTAGCAGTGTGAGTTTGGCTTCCTGAATAAGGCAGTAATTTGTGGGATGGGACTTAGCAGGAATTGGAATCAGGACATTTTCCCTTTCCTTGATTATACAGGTCTTGTCCTTAGAATCAATCCTGGAAAGTTAAGTTATTCTTAACACTTTAGGTAGGGAATATCTTGATTTTAAATACTGTATTCTATTTTTAAAGGAAGGCAGCTCTGCACTTGACATTTACTGGGAGAAGTGCTGTCAGTACAGTTTGGTTTATGTCAGGGTGTGTACAACATGTGCATTGTGTCTATCGCATACTTGGATAGCTTTGATCTGTGGGCCGTGGCTCACCCGTCAGTTTGAACCTGTAATCACTGACAGAACTGCAGACAGAGGGTAAAGGTTCGGCACAGGGCTCTAGATAAAGCTACTCCTTGCTCTTAAGGTGGCTTTGGTACCCTCTCTTCTGTGGTACATGTGGGGAAATGACTTAGGATTTTTGACAGTTAGGAGCCAGGAACTTATTGCTCCTCCCACTTTTGGTTGGACTGGAAGTGTCTATAAGGATACATTTAATGTTAAAGTCAGGGTAATGATGAGAGTCAGGAATGGTTGGAGACTTCAGCTTCTGCTGAATTGGTATTGGAATATTATACTCTGGGTAGGAGTGTTATCTTTAACTATGGACAAATGTCATTAGGTTATTTAAAATATTATTTCAAGCTTCAGTTTTGGATTAATTTTAGTGAGCTATTCTTTGATGTATAAAGTTTTAGTTCAGTCTGTATTTGGCTTTCAAATTGCATTTGAACTCTGACCAGTAGAAATGAGAGATTGAGGTTGAAATAAAAAGTGACAGGACAGTGCATGGAGCCTCTCATCGGTCAGTGATGAGAGTGAATGTTTGAGTATTTCTTGGAGGGCAGTTTTGACCTCTGATGAGCTGGTAAATTAGATGTTGCAGTGAATTATTTTCAGGAGGTGCTTGCTACTCTTCATGGATTACACAGAGGGACTGGTGTGATCTGGTTTCTGACTCAGGTGTCTGCATTAAATGGATGCTGCTAGATGGAATTAATCAGGCCTTTTTATTTTTTTTTAATGTTGGCAGTAGCACTAATGAGGATCAATTGCCTGTATTTTCAGCAATCTAGTCCTTATCTGGAATTTACTCAGATTGTTTTGGTCAGTGATTGATCTTCTTGTCAGTTATTTTAAATCATGTTTTCAGTCCTTTTGGTAAATATGGAAATACTGTGAAGATGAGAAACCTGGAGTGAAGGTTGGTTAGTTAATTCCAGCTTTGTTCAGGCTTGATCTAATTCTGAAGCAAACACTTTTCCACAAAATGTTTGGTGGAGACATCCCAAATTCTGTAGCTCAGCCAGTCTGGCTACTCCTGTTGGAAAATTTTATTTCTTTCATTCTTCTGTTCAGGTAAACTTTCTGCTTGTTTCTTCTTTCTGACACATGTACAGACTCACCTGGTTCCTATACATTTGATAGAGTATTCCAAACAAGTTCAGGTGTGTGAAAATATTCAATAAGCAATACTTAATCACCCTGCCCCACACCTGAAAAGGAAATTGTAGTGGTGAAGAGGTTTGAACAGGAATTGAATCTTCCTTCTCTGAAGGCTGGTATTAACACAGAATTCATTAATCTGCAGCTCTGGCTCAGGCAGGCATTTTCATTGCTCTTTCCTCCTCCTTTCCCTTCATCCTCTTGGCTGCTTGTCCTTGTCTGGCTCTTCCTCCACCATGATTGTGAATATGACTACAGAATATGTTGGACTGAGGAACTGCTCTGGAGAGAAAAAATTATTATTATATTGGTGGTACAGATTATATTTCAGCTGATTCACTTCCTTAGGAGACTACACAAATGTTTGTGCTGGGAGGACACTGTGAGAACCAGGACTGGAGGTGGAGTAGGAATGGCTTCAGCTGGCAAAAGCACCAGACTGCTGCCAAAGCCTCAGTCCCAGGAAAGTGCTGTGAAAGCAAAGGCAAAGCTGATCAAGTGGCCAGATATGGTGTTGGCAGTGGATCTACTTGGAGCAGGGTGTTGGACTAGGTGAGCTCCAGAGGTCCTTTCCAACCTTAATTATTTTGTGGTTCTATGATTCAAACTTAAATCCTTTCCCTCCATCAGGCATTTGCATGCATTTCATTCAGCACAAATACAAAGCTAAGATCAAAACTGTTCAACAGAGATAGAGGCCTTCTCAACATTTGGTATGCTCAAGACTGTAAAAAATAGATCACATCCACACAATTTTTATTTATTAAGAAGAACTTTTCTTTATTCTTTTCTGCCTTATTGCGCTATGTAGGCTGTTGAATTTTGATTTGTTACAATTTGTTAGTTGTAAATGTTGTGAAAGCTGAAAGGGTGATAGCGAGGTACAAACAGCAGGTAACCCTGTAACTGCACCACTGTCAAATTTTCTGTGATACCCATGCCTGTTCTTACCATAGCCAATGACAAAATAGGCAGTGCTTTATGTGGTATGGGACTATCCTTGAAAGCTCTGGTATCATCTCTCAGGGTCAGGGCCACAGTGTAGTGGTAGTAGGCTGTATAGTGATGGTGAACATATACCTGTTCCCTTCTTCCTTCCCACGAAGCTGTTGCTGAGAGCCCTTTTCCTTTCCAGGTGTGTGGCCTCATGTGCAAAATGCAGAGGGAGCAAAAGAGAAGGCAGCACCACTCTAGCTGCAGTAATGCAGATACCAAAGAAAGGCTGAAGTCCATGGCTCCCATCCATCTGGTGTGTCCCCTGGGATTCCAACTCTGTCAGCCCCTGCTATTTTCCAATGCTATGTTGTCCAAAAAGACCACAACATACTGCACAAAGAGATCCAAGGCCAAAAAAGGAGTACATTGTCCAGGGCTCAAAGAGATGTACCATGCTTTTTCAGCAGCTTGCACAATATCAACTGAATAAACCCCATAAAATTCTTTTTAGTATGCATGAAAGTAAAAACAGGACATCTAATGTTAAAATGTCAATACAATGTGTATTATTTTGCTGTGTGGTTTGCTGCCTCATGTGGCTCTGCTTCCAGGTGTTCCAGGTGGTGGGAGAAGATCCTGTGTACTGATCAGCCCCTGCCTCCCCTGAGTGGGGTGAGCCAGGCTGTAGTCACAGCACCTCCACTTGTCAGTGATGTCACTGGTGAGGCAAAGCAATCCTGAAGGACAACTTGCTCTTTTAAAGGAAGGCAGGGAGCCATTGCACATTTAATGTTGGCATCATACATACTGGTTATTTGAGCTGGAGTGGCCAAAATACCTTAGGCCTGTTGCTCAGGCTTTATGAGTTTATCTGGGTATTGCTGATAGCTTGCTGTCCCCAGCTCTGTGCCTCACCCAGGATGTGCAAGGTGCCTCTGAGTCAGCTGCTGCATCACCTCAATTTACATCATGGTTGTGGTCTGGAGTGTAATAGGGCTGATTCATGTTGATTCACCAGCAGCTCAAATCTCTCTACAGTCCATGCTAGACAGAAAGCTGGGACATTATTTTTCTCCTTTCATCCTATCTGAGCTATTCCTACTCTTCACCACTCTTTGCCCTTAGCCAAGCTTGACAATGGGGAGATTCGGTGTTCAGCAGTAAATTGCTAGAAGTTCTTCCTTCTCCTGCCCCACCCTCACCTCCCCCTCATTTCAAGAGACTGTCTTCAGTTGCAGAAGCACAGTATCAGATGGGTCCTGCTGTGCTGCCAACCTCTGCATGTCTGCAGGAGGCTGCCCCTTCAGTTCTTGATAGCTCATTGAGGCAAGTATTTGGCAATTTTCTCTCCTTTGCCATTTTTTTCTCCCCTTACTCAACTGGGTCCTAATCTGTTCTTGTGCCTTTTAACTTCATGCAGAACTGAAGAACATTATGACACAACTAGATTAAAAGTATTGCAAAATGCTCCTATATTTTCTACACAGCAGCTGTGGACAAAACTCACAAAATAATATGTTATTATGAGATACAGGGAAAAATAATACCAGTTGTAGACAGGCTGCTTCCTTGCTACTGTGAATGCTCCTTTCTGACCCCCTGAGGATCTCTACAGAGCAGAGGCACCCTAAGCATTTCTCTAGCTCACCTCACCACTTTCCTCCTTCACCCTATACTCAGCCTTTCATTCCCACCCCTGCTTCATCCTGCTGGCTTTGTCCCTGCAACTGTGTGCCAGGAGGTAGATTGAACCCTCTTGCTGAAATGACCAAAGCTGAAGGGAACTCCATTTCTGAGGGTTATTTATACTCCTGATGGCTGCACCAGGACAGCACCATCATCCAGTTATCAGGCAGTGCCTGGCAGAAAAAGTGGCTCTGGCTGGATGGGAACCTCTCTGGTGGCTTTGTCTTTTAGAAGGCTGAGTTTTGTGGAGCTGCTCCTGCCTGACAAGGGCCTGTCAAAGGAGCTTCAGCATAATGAGAGTAGGAGATCTCAAGAGGATTGGCTCAATGAGGCCTTGAAGAGGTGGTGGGGCAGGGTGAGAAAATGGGAAGATAGGTGGAAATGAGGGTATGAAAACTCAGTGCATCCAGACAAGGCTGGGAGTGCTGTCAGAATGGAGATAGAGTTAGAGGAAGGTTTACTGGGGATGAAGAAAGCTGAGCATCAGATCAAGTAGAGGGGTGTTGATGGGGAATGTCATATTTTCCTAGACAGGTATAGATAGAAAAAGCTCTGACGCACTTCCAAGAGTGGAGATGAGTTTATGTGCCTGAAAATCTGTCTGGTTCCTGTCCCTTTAATTTAATAAAAATAAGGCCTGCCCTTACAAATATTGCCTTGGTCACATTCTCAGGCCATCACAGCTCCAAAAGCCATGTGAATACAACCAGAAGTAGCGACAGAATGATGACAGTTGGTGGAAAAATTCAAAGACAATTCTTCTTGCCAGCTTTCCTGAGGATGTGTTAAAAACAGGCCTCTAACTTTCTTAAGCGGTCTCTGCCCAGCAATAGATTTTACATTCTCTGGGCTCCCAGAGTTCAAACACTTTTAATGACTAAAAATGCTCACCTCACAGTTCTATAGCTGAGTCCCTCTTGGCTTTCATCAAAATTAGCAGAGCTACCCAAATAGTAGATGTGATGAGGATCAGTCCTTTTCTGTTACCTTTCTGCACATTTTTCTCTGATCTTTAGTGACTGATGCTAAATATGGCCAGCATTTGTGTCAGAGCTCTGTCCCTAGGCTTGCCATGGCACAGGCGCTGTGTGGAGGAAGTCCCCTAGCCTATGGTAACACACAGCCCTCATGCTTTGGGTTAGTGAAGGGGAAGCAATAATATACAATTGCAAGGAGGATCACTGGTTTGCAATCTCTCCAGGAAATTGTAATGTTCACTTAGACGCTATCCTTAGTCTGAATATGTTAAGTCCCTGGTGAAAAGATAGCCACAATTTAAGTTAATTGTACAGTTACTGGAAACAATAAGAGTTCTCTTTGTAGTCAGTCCTCCCACTCATGGCATTAGCTGGTTTTGTATCCCCACTATCTCACACCACAAACTAGTGGGGAGAAAACAGTAATTCTTGACTCTTTTTTTTTTTTTTACGTGGAGGAGGCAACATTTTTGCCTTCTGTGCAAATTCATTTTCCCGCAAGCTTTGATTTAACTTCAATTTTCAAGTGTCTCACAAACGATTATCACGCGGGTCCTGAGAAATATCAGCAAGGGAACTGTCACTTTATTGTGAAGAAAGAAAACAAGACAAAAAAGAAGTGAAACTGAGGGAATTGGGGTTAGAACTTTCTGTCTCTAGTTTAAGGCTTAATTTGTTAGAAACTGTTAAATGGGGAGGTGAGCTTTTTCAAAAGGCTTTTTGATAAAATGCAATCCAATGGTAATGCTTCCATGTTCTTCTCCCCCATTTACACCACAGGGCTGTGGAATAGGTAATCAGGCAGCATTCTGTCTCACCAGTCCTTGAATCCTGAGAAAGGAAAGGAGAAATAGGCTGTTTGCATCTGAAGTGCTAAGTTGCCTCCAAAGGATCCTCAGCTTGTCATTAATAGGAGAATGTTCTTCTTCAAATGGAAGCAACTGTTTTGGACTTTATGGACTTGGGCACCAATGCTGGCAAGAGTTAGAGATTGCTGTGCAAAGAACTTTTCCCTGGGCATTCAGAAGGAATTTTCAATAGGTCTGCATGTTTACTCCCCAAAGCAGGAATTTCCATGTGCTTTCTGTGGACAAATGCTGGTGAAAGCAGATGCCAAACCATGGCACCACATTAAGGCCAGAAAAACTGCTTAAAAAACCAGATTGTTCCTCTTCCCTATTCTCAGTCAGTCATCCCTATTCTTATGGAAACCTTCTTACAACTGCAGCATAAGCATTTGTATGACTTTGTGGGGAACTATATTGCAAAAATTGCACATTTTTTCCCAGGGGCTGTTTTTCATTTGGATCAGTTCCTTGATCTGGTTAACCATGCAGCCACACAAATATTTATGATGGCACAGCACAAGAGATGATCTGGGAGAAATTGTGGGAGTGGGAGAAAGTGGGGAATGCTTTATTGGTAATCATGTTCACTTAAAAGAATACCAAACTGTAGCTTAAAGAAGAAAGGAATAGAAGTGGGATGACACATCTGAGAAGGGAATTGAGGCATATGCATTATTCTTCAGAAATGAAAACACAGCTTCAAATATCAAATGGTGCCATTACAGGGGGTGAATATCAGCTTACACAGCCATTTCCAAAAGTTGCAGTCTGCAGGCAGGGAGACTTTTCAGAGTTGCAGTCTGTCTGAAACTTCACTTTGAGGGAGCTGGGAAACAGAAGATCCAAAGGGCTGCAAAAGTAATGATCTGCATGTAGATGACCCTGTGCCTCCATGTAATCCACAAGATCTGAAGTGAGGTGCTATGTGAGATCGTTTTGGATAAATATGCTGGTATCTCTGTGTGTTTGTGAGTGTGCACAGATGGGTTCTTGCATGGTGATCTTCTCCTGCTCTTCTCCTGTTCTTCTCCTCCTTTATTGTAGGTTTCTTTTGAAGTGGTTTGTCCAGGAGAGCATGGCACACAGATTTATTTACTGCTATTTTCTTAGGAAGGTGTGCTACTTGCAGCGCTCTTCTGGGCCCTGCACTCTGCAGTGGCACAATAGCCTGTCAAGTCCTCACAGAAAGATGACGTGGCCCCTTGTTCCATGTTGCTGGTGCTCATCCTGACTTCTGTCACTTGCCACTTGGGCTTGTGTGGCTTTGGGAAAGGACACTCTCTCTGCCTGCCCATACTTACCAAAACTGACCTGGCTGAGCCTTTGATGGCCTCTGACATTTACTTAAATATATCTGAGTTTTATGCCAAAATATCCTAGTTCCAGTGCATTCAGGTTGAGAGGAGAGAAATTGAATAAATGTTGTTTCCTGCTTCCTGAGACTCTACTACATTTTATAAAACCCTTCAGAGACAATTCCTACCCAGAAGGGAGCTCACAACCTGCTTCAGCATTATTAAGCTAAAGCAGTTGCCAAGTCTATTCAGAGCCTTATAGCTACATGTGTGCTGAAACGCCTTTCTGGACAGAGGTACAAAATACTGGGCTATGTCAATGCTGCAGTTTCCACTCCCAGTTGGTATCTTTTCTTTCTCTACAGGACCCAAGGTATAACTTAGACACATCCAAGCTAATTTTGGACATGTTAACTCAGTTGCCTACAGCAGTCTAAGGAGCAAGGAGTTCATAAAAAATGTCCTGTCAAAAAAATTAAGGTAGATTAAGCAGCAATGAGCTCCCTGGTGCTGCAAGTTTATGACTGTTCCTGGTCTAAAACACAAAAGTTTGGTTCTTTTCACATGGTACAGTATTTTGAGGGCTGTCATACCTTTATATTGTGAGGAACTATGCTTCTTGAATACTGCTGAAATCAGTATTCTCTGTTTACACCTGCCTTTTAAGAGATTTTCTAGCCCACTGCTGCATAGTCTCATATTTGTACACAAGGTAAGAGAAGGGGCTTGTGCTCTGTAGTCAGTGTTGTGGCAGGATGGACTATGTTCATGTACTTTGATTCCAGACTAAATGCCACGTCTGGTTTAGCCTGGCATGTCTTGTGTTAGTGTTTCCAGGGACACATGAACCAGTTCCCTTCAGAAATGTTTTTTAATGAATGAAGTTCTGAATATCCAAGTGACACTTCATTATTCACAGCTACTTTATTTCAGTAGATGCTGTTTGAGTCAGTATCTCCCTAGCTTCTAAGTGAATAATGTCATTATACCTTCACTTCTTCAGAGGCTCTCAGGATCAAAGATGTCAGCTACACTGTGATCTTCATTAGAAGGGAAAGACAACAGGGACAGGGCTGGCTCATACAGTGAAAAAAGATATTTTAAACTCTTTGTCTCTTCAGACCATAATAATAGAACAGTGAATCTCACTGGGTAATGGATGCAGGGTAAGAAGCTGAACAGGGCTGAAATCAGAGAATTTGGTAGTTTTCTTCTTTAGTGCAGGGGAAGGTGCTTTCCAGATCATTACAAACGCTTTGTTGCCCCCACATTTAACTATATTGTAGGAAATCCGATGGGAAGAATGACCTTAGAATAGGTTTACAGTTCCAGCTGCTGCAAATTTAAGGGCAGGGTTGTTGGCTTATAAAGCTATGAGTGAAAAAGAAGCAAAAGTTAATCAATTGCAGGACCAGAAATATGAACAACCTTTTTAGTACTAATGTTTCATCTCTGCATAATTATATCAGGGCCCTGAGGGCACCCCCATTTCTGACTAGCCTTGCCCAGCCCTCTGGGGCTCCCCCCACACTGCCCACAGCCCAGGATCCCGTGTCAGCCCCCTGGGGCTGCTGGTGTCTGCCCCAGATGCTTCAGCAGAGGCACTCTCCAGCTGCCCACAGCCCTGCTCGGCTGTGAGTGCCCCAGGCTAGGACCACCACAGGCCTGTGTCCCCACAGAGTTACCCAGTGCCCAGGGCTGGGACTCTCTTGACTTTCCTGGTGCCTCCCCAGCAGCTCTGTTTTGCCATCTCTCATGGTAAGAGCTCAGACTTTGCAGGGCCCTGACAGTCAGGTTGCCTTTGCTGGAATTCAGCCAGCACCTTTCTGAGGGCTTTTTTCCTGGTGCTTTGTCAGATACATGAATACATCTGAGCTGACTAAAAATATTCTTATCTATTATTCAATAATCTCTTCATCTTTCACCTTGCTGCTGGGTTGCTTTGTAAAACTTTAACAATAAGCTCATTTGATTGAAGTGGAGATAAGGAGTCAGCTCATAAGTGCAGATTTTTGCTGGAGAATGATCTGTGAAGCCCATGTGTATTTGGCCTGTCTGCTTGTTTCAAGACCTACAAACCCTAGTGTAGGTAGTGCCCTAAGAAGGGTACTTGTTTATTTCCACAGGCATTTCAACTATGTAACATAGGACAAACACATTCTTTAACCTTTATTTAAAAATATCTACTACAAAAGCACTGAGCTCTAATACCCAGGAATAGCAAATGAGCTATTTACCAATATGAAGTAATGTTATAAACAGAGTATTTTCATCACCATATTTTTTTTTATTTGAATGATTCTTTGTTTATCAGAATATTTGGTGAATGTATTTGACAATGTTGCCTTGAAGAGTTTATGACAGCCACATGTTTGGGGCTGGAAGAGGGGGAGGAAGGGAAGGTTACTAATGTGAGAAGATACTGCAGACCACAACAACCCCCTTTCCTTCTTGTCCTGTGTTGGCTATTATGACACAGTTCTGGTTTTGGAAATATGTGGTTTCTATTTTTGATCCTGAAAAAAAAGGAAAGGAATATATTTTCCAACAACATTGTGATAAGAAACTGTCATTGTCCAGTGTGCACATGTGCATGCACTGTGCACAGGTGGTGTGAGAATGTCTGTTTTATGAAGACCTTGTTCAGGAGTGATAAGGGAAGCCCATCTCTAACCCAGGCCATGGTGGTATGTGTGCTCTGAAACACTTGTCCTACCAATCTCGGAAACCTGCAGATACTACCAAGTATCTGAGGGGTTGCCCCAGTACAGATTGGTGGATATTTGTCACCTTTTCCATGCTTACTGAGGAATCTCTTTCACTTGAGATATCCCTCCAGGTTTCCTGTGTAAGCAGTACTGAAAAATAAACTATTTTCTCAGGACTTCCTGGAATCATGGTCCCAAAGGAAGAGAGGGTTAAAAGCATTTTTTAAAAAAGACTTGCTAATTAAAAATGAATTAAAAATATCTTATTAAACTTCTTTAGCCTTAGCTATACTGAGAAAATATACTGATCTAGCACATAACTTGTTGTGCAAGTTGTGTTTAATATTCTAAGAGCATGTCACAAATTTCTGTCCTTGCTCATTCCAAGGACAAAATGATGTTTAACAAAATGATAGAAAATAATTTTACCTCATATATTTTAACACTGCATTTTCCTTGTAGAGTATTGAGCTTAGTTATTCTAATTTTGTCTTCAGTAATGTGTTTCTAATTTTGTTGTTGTGGCTGTTGTTCCCTAAGGGTATTTGGTAATGAGATTCAGCATTTAAAAAAATGCTTAGATGTAAAAGACTTCTAATAACGAAATCAATGAAAAGAGTATTTCTAACTAGAAATCCTGAATACTTTATCATTAATACATGAAAAGTTGCTACTGTTTGTTGGGTACTAAGTTTTTAATTTCTGGTGCATGTAACCACTTAATTCTCCTGGGCATATTCTGTGCACATCTGGAAATCTTCATTCAGAAGGGCCAGTTGACATGTTTTCCACCAATGTGTATGTCAGATGTGCTGAAATCCACAGGAAACCTTTTAAAACAAGAAGGCTGTGTGGCCAGTACAGTGTTATGGCTTTATGACCAAGAAGCTCATAGAAGAAGCAGAAATCTCATTTGAGATAGAAATAAGTGCAATTTTTCTTTCATTTACCTGGAAAAGTTGGTTTACTCCAGATCTGGAAGGAGGCATGTATGGCTAGGCAGGATTCAGGAACTTTCCAACAGTGGCTGTGTGCAAAGGTGATCCATATCTTGCTATATATTTTGCCTTCTCAGAAGATGGATTTTTCTCCTGGGGGAGCTCCTCCCCATGCTTCCTTCTTGACAGCAGCTTGTCTGCTCTACCCTGTCTCCCCAGCATTTTTATCTGAACCATTGAGGCCATCTGGAGGTAAAAGGAAAGTCCCAGACCAAGAACTTTGGGATGGCCAATGCTCACTTTTCCTGATGGCCATAGCATCAGCAAAGAAGAATCAGCAAAGGTGTCAGTGTGGTCTACACTTGCAGATTTCTTCATTGACATACCTGTAGATTACTCAAATAGGATAATGTGTTAAAAAAGGATTATCTTGCTGGGTCTTGTTTTCCAAATATCAGCCCAGAGCAAGTTTTTAGAGCTGATATACAATAGCCTGATAGAAATACTTATGCTAGAAATTCTGCCAGCTCTTTAGTGCCAGCAGCACCACTTAGTCACTGGGGGACTTTGTTGTCAAGATGACTCTTTCTTTTGCAAATGACAATATGTTTGGGCAACACTGTTTGGTGCTTCTAAGAGTAGGGGCTCTGTGCAGGTTGGTGGTTAGCCAAGCCCACAGCTCCTGGGTGCCAATGTCCCCATGCAGCTCTGCCAGGAACAATAAGGGTGGGTGTTCAGGCAGCACTTTCCATCTTCAGGTGAGTTCACAGAGGGTGTGGGACCCAGCTGCACTCACTGTGGGCTGCAAAGCTCCAGTGGCAGCTCCTCTGTGGCTCTAGGCAGGAATGATCCTGGCGGTACATGGGACACATGCTGCCTGTCGCTTCACATGTTGCTTGGAGAAAAAGCAGCACGTGCCCTAAGGCAGGGCATGCAGCACAGCCCAGCTCAGGCACTCACTGCTGTTCAGGGCTGCTACCACATCATGCCTGCCTGGAGACAGGACTTCTCTATCAGACTAGATAGGTGAAAATATCTTTATTCAGATATTTTTAATGGAAACACACCCATGAAACATAAGGCTTCCTAAATCCTTTTCACCACTCTGTGTGTGACTGTGGGGGATTTTCTAGCTCTTTTTGATCCTGATTTAATTTCCCAGACTTGGAGCACTACTGGTAAAGAATACCAAATATGTAAAATTATATTGTGTGTCTGAGTAGCATTTAGTGTCCTCATGGAAAAAATGTTGACATGGCAAGCTCGTGACAGGGCACTCTGCCTTTGTGGAACTGCTGGACAGCCTTTCTGTGGACATGCCCTTAGGAGATGTTCAGAAACAGTGGTCTCACATGCTGGTATGGACAGAAGCTATCACGAATTTGGATAAAAAGGCAAATGTATTTACTGAGCCATTCTTGGTAACATAACAGCTTGCACGGTAATCTATTTGTTATCATTGGCCTGATTTAGCAGCAGGTTATGTTCAGCACATAATGAATAAAAACCCATGAAAAATAATATTGTGATCTAAGACTACTGAGCTTTAGCTAACATGGTACATTGCCTGCTTTCAGTTAGGCTCAATTCAATGAAAATTAGTGCCAGTTGTGTTTCATTAGTGCACCAAAAAGAGAGCTGTGTTGTTGTTTTCCAGAAAGTTGCTGAATCACATCACTGTGCAGAGTATATTCCTCAAATGGCCTTTCTCTAATGATGGAAAGAAAAAAAAAAAAAAAAACTAAAAAGAAAGCAGCAGCAAACCTATAATAAAAGCCAAATGATGAACCATATTATGAGAAAAAGTAATAGTATCATTTTATTTTATTTTATTATATTTCTCATGCTGCATTGCCTTGGAGTTGAAGGGCATAGTGTATTCCTTTTCTCTTTTACTGCTGCATGGCTTGTGCTTAACTATTTATGTTGCAGTGCTAAGACCTGCTCTTGCTCCCTGGGAGAAGCACGCTAAAGCATGATTAGACCTAAGTGCATGGCAGGGAAAGCTTTTAGTACAATTTTTTATGTATAAATATTGCACACTTTATACCCATCCTTAGACTTTTACCAAAAGATAAGTTATCTGATACACTCTGGTGGTCAGTCTTTCTACAAGAACTCACCGGTGCAACATGGTGAATAATGCATGCGTGTTTGGCATGTATTGTGCTCTGTTTTTTATTTCTGATTGTTATTTTTAATTTAGGAATGCATGTACTGATTGATCAAGCTCTGAACAGGTGTTTTTAGCTGCTAGTCCTTTGGTCTCTAAGACTGAAACTGGGTTGGTTTAATAACACCCAGTTTCTGTTAAACTTTCTTTTTCATCACAGCTCTCTATCTGTTAAAAAAAGAAAAAGCTCTTATCCTCTGTTTTTTTTTTGGACTATAATAAACACAGTAAGGTAGAGGATTTTGGTATAGATTTGTGTCATGCTCAGCAAACACAAACCTGTCTAGCACAGGCCTTCTGGGCTTTACAGCCATACAAATAACTACCAGCTTTCTGGACCTTCAGTACAGCTATACATGGCTTAAAGACTTAAACATTTTTGTGTATGCACATGTGAATTCAAATACACATAATGTTCAGTTCAGTCACATAGCCTCTACTGACAATAACTAACTAACAGTTCTGTATATTCTATCTTCTGAATTGGCTCTGCTTAATACTGCTTCTCTTATGTTGTCTGTGACATGGTTAGCCTTTTTTCAGTTTTTCTTTTTGTTCAACAGGAAATGCCAGGCTTTTCTGATGGCATCTTTCCTTTTCTTCTGGGCACTACTCTGTTACTTCGGCTATAGGTGTTGGAAGATGAAATTCTACTCAGCTTCCAGGCAAACAAATCTCCATCCTGCAATGTGCAGGGATGCTGCTGAAATGCTGGGACAGAGACCGGGGGAAACACTAAGAAATTCCTGACTCCCTGTAGGGCACAAAGTGTGCACACAAAGAAGAAGGAGGAGGAAGATGGTAGGTGTGAACCTGCAGCTCTCCTGCCCAAGCCCTGAGAGGCAGCTCTGGTGCTGCTACCCCTGTTTGCAGGGCAACTGCTCTGGCCCTTGCGTAGGGCTCTGCTTCTTAAGACATTTTCCTCCTCTACCTTTCTATTTCCTTTCTCTCAGAGTCATCAGTTAAGGTTGTAAACTCTTGCTGAGGAAAAGAAGGCGGCCTGCTCCCTCTATAGGCTTCTCTGGTTGTTGCTCTCATGAACCAGCCATCCAGGGGAACAGAGCTACATGCTTTTGAAGACTGTCAAAAACGCTGAAGTGAGATGTATTTTGCATTTATTTTAAATTTAGAGATGGTTTTTTTGTGTGTAAATGGGTGTGAATATGCATCTGTGTGTGTATGCAGGTGCATGTATATGTACATATGCCCCCACACATTCTCTAACACCCATGTATATAGCTACTTTTGCTGCAAAAGTCACATATGGAGCTGTTTTACTGTTTAATTTTAGTCTTTTTTTTAGAGCAGGTGCATGATCCTTTTGTGTGAACTTGCTGTTTGTTAATGGTTTATGACAACAACCTCCTGACTGCATCTTACCCTTATTAATTGGAGAGACACCATCTGAGCCAGCAGTTCCATGAACTCAGGCACGCTCCCTCCCCAGTGCCCTCTATCCCAACTGCCTTTCTCTCCTCTCTGTCCCAGGACTTTGCCTCCTCAGCTGCACCAGCACTGCCATTTCTGGCATTGTTCTGGTAAGAAAAGCAACCTGTTTCAAGAACAGCTCTGTAAACAAAAAGCCTACTTGTAATTTGGATCAGCTCAGTGATTTACAGCACAAACCCAAAAAGAGTTGCAGAGAAGCAGGAGTGTGAAGAAGCAGCCGGAGGCAAGGCAGGGATGGGAGACAGACGTTCCCAAGCTGTCCTTGCAACTGAGTCCCCCTTGTGTATAACTACAGCTGCCACGGTACCTTTGCTCTGGCACAGATATCAAAGGGAATTCCCCTGCACTGCCTGAAGTAAGACTTTAGGGAAAAACTGACACATTGGTGAGTTATATATTAACCATTCTAGAGAGTGGCAGCGTGACAAGGCAGTGAGTTACTGATAAAAAAAATAGCAACATTTCCATTATGCAGAGCATGGGTAATAGCTCCTAGGAAAAAATGACCCAGCTCTTTCCACTAAATGATACTGTTTTCAATTCTTCCATACTTTCTGAAATGTGAATATATTGTTCAGATGTTTTCAATGCTAAATAAACGCCTCTGGCTGTTTCTTGTGGGTTGCTGAGGGGAGAAGACAGGAAATGTTTTAGCTAAAATGATGCAGCTATTTCCAAGGAAGTGTCAGCAGAGTAGCATACAAGATTTCAGGAGTTACAGAAAAAAAAATAATTGTACCAGTCATTCAACACTGTGCTCAGTTTTCCTTCCCAAGGTCTGACCTTGCTCTATGTTCAGCATTATCAGAGATCTACTGCAATGAAGTTTAGGTTCTTATGTCTCATAGGACACAAATTAATTGCTTTAACTTAAGTTTAAAAGCAGAACCTTGCCAGAGATGACAAATGGGAGTATTATATATCACCAGTTAAATGACTAATGTTTTATTTGTCTTTGAAGTTTCTGGTGAAAGCTGAAACATAATGGTGAAAGAGAAAATAATTTAAGTTACATAACACCTCACATATGGAATTAATAATGCTCTGGTTTTATGTGAAACACATTGCTCTTCAGTGGTTATATACATATATATATATATATATCTGTCTAATGAAGATGATTCCATTTGGTGTTCTAATATGTGCTGTGCATTTATTCAGGAGATTTAAACTTTTTGACTGAAGATGAGAATTTTTTTATAGAAGATCCTACTTTTGGTCAATGTATTCCACTATTTAATGAAAAGAACCCCGTCCATGTTTCAAGTCAATTGTTTGGTTTTCAAGAGATTTTTTGGCTTTCAAAACCACAAAAATGATCCTTGCTTTAGATCAAAATGCCATCTTTTTGAATTAAAAAAAAAAAAACCAAAAAAACAAAAAAACCAAAAACCAGCCAACCCCCCTTTTTTCCCCAAACCTCTTCTTATTTCAGGAGTAAAATATTTCTTTAAAGTTGTATGTTTGGAATTGAATTGCATGGAATTTATGTAGTCAAGGCTTTAAGCACACTCACACAATGAATACTTTAACCAAAATCCCTGAAGTCTTTTTATCAGGAACTCAGCTAGACAGGCACTTAGAGAGACCCTTTTTCTATTCCCAGTACTATGGGAAGTATACTCTGCACTTGACAAGGTGAAGTAAAAAGGAATTCAGATAACAAAAGGATGGTATTAAATACTAATGCACACAGGAGAGTTGAGGGTAGGCCATGTTCAGGGCAGGATATTGCTCAAGTGTGTTTGGGAAGGGAAGTACTGACAGGGATTTCCTCTCCACCCCTCAGATGTGCTGACCTCTTCATGTGGGTCAGGGTTGCCCTGGCATGTGGAGGCTGCATCTCCTTTCATCCCACCCTGACCTCTTGAAGAAAACAGAGGCATGAGTAAGGGAGATGAATGATTTTGGTTAAATAGCTGGTGCTGGCTGCCAAGGAGGCAGCCTGTGACAGTGGAGAAGAGCAGTGAAAGGCAAAAAAGGGTAATCAGGATTAGGTCAAAAGAAAGGCTAAGCCAAACCAGAGAGAGAACCATTTAGGTAAAGACTTAGCCTAGGGATGAGTGAAGCAGAGTTTCAATGGGATTGATAAAATGCAGGATACAAGTGTGCTTAGGAATAGTGTGATTGTTGTTTGGATGCAAGGGCACTGTATGTGTACTAGCATTGCAGATACTGACCATCTCTAGGCTGGTGCCAGAGGTCTGTCACATACACCAATTTGGAATCCCTGCCAGTTTTCTGAGTACAGTGTGTCCAGATGATTATTACAAGTCTGCAGTAAGAGGCATGCAAATTATGCTTGTATCTGATATTCAGACCCCAAGAAAAGGGCAAAGAAATGTAGGTCTTTTATGTGACAATTTTGATCAGTCTTATCAGGGGAAAAATATAGCTTTGTACTTGCCCATAAAATAAACAGCTGTTGTGATTAAAATACAACAACGTCAATTTCTGCTTGTTAGAAATGTTTTGCATACAGTCTTTGGCAACATCATTTCTCCTCACAGGAAGAAGACTGTAAGACAACCCAGCATTACTTTTTAGATGCCATCACACTACAGTATTGCACCACCAGGGTGTTGCAAAGAATGCCTTACAATGCAGAGCTACCCAAACCTAACAAGGCTTGGGAGTCATGTATTTGTTACTGTATGCATGACCTCATCTTCAAAGGAAGATTAGCATTAGCTAACTTAGTATGATGGAAAGGGAGGAGTTGGTTTAAAATTCATTTCAGCAACAATAGGGTTGAATAAAAATTCATTATTGTCATTATCCTCTTTCCCAGTTCTGCATGTAAGTGTTCATTTTATTTCAGCAGAGACAATTGCCACAAAAATCAGGACAAATTAATTTCTCATGTATGTGCCAAAGCAACATCAGTTGGTATGTCTGTTTGGGCTGCTCAGTGGGGCCATGAAGATCATGCTTTGGGCTGGGGACAGGCACCTGTGACTGAAGGACAGAGGAGGGAGATGCCAGTAGCTGCCAGCAGTTCTGGTGTCAGACTCATGCAAAGCATGACTAAAACAATGCCACTTCTGAATACAAAATTCCCCCATTTCTTTCTTGCCCTAGTGAGAAGAGCTCTGCAGATGTGGAGACAGGGACAAAAGCAGCCAGTATTTCCACTCTTTGTACATGCTAGTCAGCCAGTCAGTTCATGGGGCACTAGCTCATCTCTCTGGCTTCTGAACTGAGAAAAGAAGATGCTCCTCTTCCAAGTAACTAATGAATCATCCCTTTTAGTACATAGCATGCATGACTGCATTGTTAAAAGCAGTCTTAATCACTCACTGAGAAAAATGTTATTGATCATTTCTCCCTTTTTGTTGTTAAGTGGAAGCCTTGGGAGTTGTGACTCACAGCCCATGTGATGTGGCAAGACCAGAAAGACTTTAGTAGATTTTTAGATAATGGTAGGAGCCCTCTGCATCTTATTCCTCACATCTTCCTAGTATAGCTATAATTTGGAAAAATGGTAGATTTCTTCGTTTTATATTATTCTAAAAATCACTGTTTTGCACATGGTTTTGGCCTGAACTTTACTCAAAATTCAACTAAGAGAAAGATTTGTGGCAGGCAACTGACTTGTGGCAGGGGATAGAGCAAAACAGCTTCTGGGCTGGAGGAAGCCCACCCCCCCAATTTGTCTTTAGCTCTGTAGTGGTGTTGGACATGTTGTGCATACAGCACTTCACCCTGGTTTATGAGCATAGGACTATGTCAACAGAACAGTGAAATAAGGAAAAAAAAGTAGTAAGAGTAAATTGGAAGGTTCTTGACAGATTCCTGGAAAGAGAATGAATGGATCTGAGGTAAGAAATAAATTGTCTTGTTTACTTGGAATTGCCAAAGGCAGAGAAAAGTGAATAAGTAAAATGTTTTCAATGTGATGTGGGAAAAAATGTATCTGTAGCTATTTTAAATGTCGACAGATATACTGATTGACAGATTTGTGTATTAACTGCATTAAAAATACTAGCGTGAAAGATTATTATCAATGCCAAATGATAAAGTTTTCAACTGGTGCAGGATGCCGTAGTTAAGACAGTCCATACCCTCTTTAATCAGTCTTTCCATGTTTGTATGTCTATTATATGAGGATAATACAGCTGTATTCTATTACTGCATCCAACTTATTTAATTGAACTAGGCATTTGTTCATTCCTCCACAAAAGCAAAAGAAGCTACAGGGCCTCCATGGAGGATGAGGAGTAAGACATGTGGGGACATTTCTAGTGGTGAGTGATTGAAGCATGGCTGTTGTTATAAATTTTTTTCTGTTATTTCTCCTAAATAATCTTTCTCATTCATTCTGAACAGAGAGCTTTCCTACATGCCCCTCCATGACACTACATGACATATTGCTGGACAGCAGGTCCTCTGCTCTCCCACCAGTGCCTTCCTTAGCTTCTGGAAAGTGGAACCAACCTCTGCTGTGAGCAGACACTCGAGAGGCAGGGGTAAGAGGGGTAAAAAGGCACCCAGCTAGTAATTGATTGTGTAATGATTCTAAAACCCATGCATTACAAGACTTCATGTTTTACTCTAGCTGGGAGCAAAGGTGATATAAAATAATGTATGATAATAGTTTTCTTTCAGCATCTTTGCCTAGCACTGGATAAGTAGCTTTTTGTTTCTTGGGCTGCCATTGTTGGAAAAAGTATTGCCATCAGATGTAGGTCTTAAAAATATCCTTTGATATATGGAAAGGAAATGGGATTTATTTTGAGACAGAATTTTGCTCCCCTGGTGCATTGGTTGATGAATGTGGTCACTTGATGGAAGCATGCTGCCGTGGGGGAACAGCTCTTGGGATGTGTCCCTGTGTCAGCTCAGCTCTCAGAGAATTTCAGAAATCCTTGTGGAGGAAGCAGATGTTCCCAGTGGTATCACAAAGAAAGAGCAGACAAGAAGACATTTGAGAAGGAGGGCATAATAAAGACCATAGCAAAACTTCATTTGGCATCTTCAAGGGAGGATTCAGTGAGAGCAGAGATTTAGCGTAAGCCTTGCTGGGGGACAGCCCTGGAGTAAAGCTGAGAAGCTCCAGAGGCCTCCCCAGCCATCACAGGCTGTTGGGGGGAGTTCACATTTTGTGTGATGACCCTACAGATGCAGAGAAGTGTAACTTGTAGAGCTCAAATCCCAACCATCCTCTGTACAGGATATAAAAGATCCTAAAAATTCAGGGAGAAGCAAATAATAACTGTACAAAATTCTGGCTTTTACATAGTTTTGTCTTGGGAGGAAATAGCCTGGGCCTTGACAGGTGAAAGGGGACAGACCTGATATAATAATCTGTAACAATTTTTGCAAAGATAGTTATAGTAGTTCTTGTTCTTGTTCTTTGTGAGCAGCAGACATCAGGAAACCAATATCTTTAATAAGAAATAGCAATTTGAATTTCTGACTGTGACTTCAGTTTGAAGTCTCTTTAATACTCTTAAAATATATTTCAGTTTAATAACCTCATTCAGCATCAATTTTTGCTTGGATTGGAGAGCACCTTTTATTATCTGCTATTTCTTACGTTTATAAGAATAGTACTTAAACATCAAAGGAAGCATAAAAAAATAAGCTGTTTGGATCACTTCAGTAAATTGCTTATTGCTACTAATTGCCCACCACTTCATAAAATCCCTTTCTGTTTCATGGCTCTTCCTTGCAAAGCTCCGGTGAGCCTGAAATAACTCCATATCTGGTATCTCAATATTTAAAGTATAAGATTGTGACCCTCAATTCATTTTTTTCCCTTCCTTTTCCCATGTACTTCTAAGTCTCAGGTCTGCTTGTGAAACTTCAGAGCCAGGCCATTGTATTGTGCATCTGGAGGATTCCCACTGGTTCCCATACTCAACCATGTCTATGGTTATGGTCTCATACACCTCTCTGACAGGAACACCCTCATGCTATCCACCTTTCCCTGTCAACAGAGCCTCAAGCTGTGTTTCTCCCTAACAGGAGCACCCATCCTTAATGGGAATCAAAAGTCAGGATGACCAAAAAAGCCCTGCTCAGTCACGAACCATGCGTAGTGGGTTTTCTCTTCCTTTAGTGTAGACTGGAATATTGATTTCAAAACCATACTGGGATCAGGTCCCACTGTGTGCAAGAGAGCCAAGACTCCAGCGTTCAATATTGGGAGATTTCTTTGAATGTCTTGAAACACTGAATGCCTCCTCATTTCTTTTTCTGCCTTGGGCCATGCCACAACATGGATGTTCTGTACAAATTATTGTGACCATAATATTTCTGGGCAGCTGGGAAATGATGTAGAAGTAGATGATCCTTACCTCCTGCTTAAAGACAAATGACATTTTAACCTTTGTATTTTTGCAACTATACTGCCAGAATCTGGGAATACATTACACAAGCTTAAAAATTTAAGATTTTCACACTAATCAGTATTGTCCAATTGCCTACCAAAAAAAGGGCTTTATTATTCCCTATGGGAAATCTCTATACTTGATCAGAAATGTCTAATTTGAATAAAATGCCCTAACTTCAAAGAGTACACTTGATTTTCCATTTCTTGATCATTCAAATCACCTGGCAAACTCATCAAGAGGTTTTGGTGCCCTAAACACATTTTCTAGTCAGGTAGTTAAACCACCACTGAGACATTTTTTAGGTTGAATGATTTTATTTCGTTTTGTAATATTAAATCTTAAAAAAAATCTTTATATGATGCTTTTCTTGCTTCTTTGGTTTTAAAACTTTTTGGGGCAGATATGGTCCATGCTAAAACCTTCTACAATACATATCCAGTTTTGGGCGAGCCATTTCAGTGCCAAACTGGAAGTTAGGAATGAATATTTATTTTTGGAGCAGATACATCAGTGGCATTGCTCTTACTCATCTAAGAGAAGAGAGGTATAGAGGCCAGGCTGGGGTTACATGGCTTGGCAAATAGGACGTCAGAGTACTTAGCTGTAGATCAGAAAAGCTACCAGGCACAAACAGCACAATTCAGGTGTTTTGCAAATTTATTCCACCTAACAAAATGTATTAACATTGTTTTAAAGCAGTTAATGTCTTCTGGCCAGCTTTATAATGAATTTGATGTGGAAGATTTTTTGCCTGCAATCAACTTGCAGTCAACAGAAAGTATAAAACTGCTTTAACACTATAACCCACACTCAGCTTAGATGATACAGAAATTCAGTGGTGCATGTGTATTTGTTCCAGATTAAATCTGTATTGTTAGTTGACCCAGTAATGCATCTAGCTGGCATTAATTGAAAGGAGCATCAGCTGTTGAATGGCTGATCCTTGATAACTGTGTAACCATGTGGCATTTCATCATGTCACAGGAAGTGCATTTGTTACTTTTTCCTTCACTGATACCCAGTGCCTCTTTGCCCTAGGCTTTGGTACATGCATTTTATTTTCCATTAATAAATTAGATGGTTTGGGTTTTCCTTTTTGCTTCAGTATTTTGTGAAATTGCAGATTGTACCTGCTCTATGCCAGAAGAAGATGAGTGAAAGGTCCTGCTCTTTACTTTTTTAGTACAAACATTTTAGCTAACAAAAAAAAAAAAAAAAAAAAAAAAAAAAAGAAGCTTAACTGAGAAAGATTTTTAATCCTCCTTTGTTTATACCCAAGATCCTTCCTTGTGTTTAAGTCATTTACTACAATTGCTTCATGGACAGGTTTGGCTAGTACTGCAAGAAAATCAAGGGCTGGCCAGCCAGCATTTTGCAGTGTGCACTTAGTTGTACACCTTAAAAATAGCATTTTAGTTCCTAGATGCAGTACACATTAAAATACAAATCTGGATGGCTTTGAGAGGTTATCTTTATAATAACAGATATCATTAAGCATTATGGGATTAGTGTAATGCTGTGGGTCTATTTGTTTACTGTTTTAAGAAAGCCTGTTAACATCCTTGTATAGTTAAAATTCAGCCTCTTTATTTAGCAGCCTGTATTCTGACAATTTAAAAATGTTTAACTGAATTGCTGATGCAACACATGTACACAGTGACTCTCAATAAAGCCAACATTTATTGCATTTACTTACATAGAAGGCCATGAACAAATAGTGCATTAATGTTCAGAGAGAGGGAGGACAGTGTTTGAAGCAGTGCTCCATGGACCTTTCTATTAAAAAAAAAAACAACCAACCAAACAAAATAACCCAAGCAGAAGCTTGTTGTTGCACTTGGTTAGATTTATGTTTGAAATAAACCAACCCATGTCAGACCTTCAGCAGTTTTTGCAGTTATGCAGAAGGGTGACCAAAATGATGTCCTTAACTATTATCATTAAATCTTCATACACTGAAAAGTTATCTAATTTCTGATTTCCTAGTTTCTGCTGTAACTGGGAAAGCACTACTAAAGTTAATTTTAATAACCATTAATACTGACGTGCAAACGATCACTATTTCCCCTACTTCTTTCATTTGGCCTTTAATCTATTTCGCTTAAAAATCTTTGAAATAGTCTCAAACGTGCCTAGACTGATTGAAATGAATAAGTTTGCTTCTAAGAGGAGGGAACGAGAAGCGACATATGTATATTAGCACATCCCAAGGTGAACAGATAACTCCAAAGAATCTGTTATTCAAAATATTTTAATTTTACTCTGCAGTGGAATTCCACAAAGGCCCTTTCTTGTTCCCTTTGACCCATTTTCTGTGCCATTTACTGGAAAGTACCCAGGCAAATTGCCAACAATTCCTAATGTCTCTGGAGTAATGGGATCAGAATGGCCATGGTATCACCACAGCTTTTTATGGTGGAATTAGAAAATGTTTCTTTTGTGGCAGGCTTTCAACTTTATGCAGAATAATTTCTTAGCTGAGGCATTTGGCTAAGAGTGCTCTGCATGACTCAGCAGCAGATCTTCTCCATCTCAGATTTTGGTTATATTAATATGAGGTTTATTTTTTTACGTGAACTTATACATATTTATGATTTAAGCTCCCTTGCATGCTGCTGGGCTTTCTCTAGTTCCAGTGCCTGCCTCTCCAGCTACTCCAGCAAAGCCACATGACATGCTACACAGGGGTTCAGTATTGTGGTGGATGGAAAAGGAATCAGTGACTGAAGCAATTTTTTCATTGATAAAAGAGATAATTTTGGTATTCTGTCCTTAATTAGTGTTTCTTAAGGGAGAGCTGTGCAAATTTTCCAACATTCTGTAATACTAGAATGAAGTCATGACTTGGAGCTCTTGGATTTGTTATTGATGCTAGCCATGCAACCTTTATTAGCACACACACTCATTACTCATGCAAGCCATTGCACTGACTTGAAAGAGGCTCTCTGTAGCACAGGAACCAGCCTCGAGTCACCAGCTCTTTGTTAGAGACATCACCACAGAGTCAGCCAGGTTCTGAAGCAGCTGAGCAAACACACTCTCTATAATACATGCAGAGGGAAGTACTGGTGCTCTGGCCAACCTCCTCAGTACCATGAGTGAAGAATTGGAGAGCTGTTATTTTAAACTGTAGTGAGAAGGGAATGGGTCAGGAACTATTGGTGATTAGTTCAAGCATAGACTGAAACTACCCTATGTGCTGCTAAATAGCCCTGCCCTCAGCTGAAAATACATTTTTGCTCAAATCTGCTCTTGATAAATGTGCCAAATTTTGTTGTACACCTTTCATAGAGTCATTGAGGTTTGTAAAGACCTGCAAGATCATCAAGTCCAACCTTTGACCAAATATCACCATGTAAACTAAATGATATTCTTTTAACAAACTGTTCAACTTGAAAGGAGAGAGCTTCAGCAAAAGATATGGGTAAATTTGAAAGCTCCTTACTGAAAATATATAGAACAGCACACAGTGACAGTCAAAAGTGTACAGTTGAAGAGCTAGGAAAAAGAAAACAAACCAGAGGCTGATATCAGGATACTTAGAAATAACATCTTGAAAAAAATGGGATACTTTTCCAGTGCAGCACATCTTGAACCAAAGGAGCTTGTGACCATGCCATTTTGAGGTCGGGAATTTTATATGACTGAAAATAGTCATCTGTATGAACACTAAAAACATGTAGGGCAATAAATAGCCCAGAAACTTGTAGGCTGTAAGTATAAGGAAGCATATGTACTGTGCATATACCACATGTGTTCCTTGACATTTTCTACCAAATTACAGTGGTTCCTTGTAGCCCTCAGTTGGGGTAGAAGATTGTGTGAACACCAATTTTTGTGAACCATGGTCCAGACATAATTGCTTTTTATTTGACTATATGCACAGCCATTAAAAACAAACAACAACTCCCTGAAGTCCCAATAAAACCCTGAAGCTATCTCTTGGAAGATCTGAGAAGTGCTGGTGCACACTGGGCCATCCTGAAAGCTGCTTGTACAGTCGACTGATTTCAGTTCTGTACTGAAAAAAAAAAGCTGGCTTTGACAGATACACAGGAGTTGTAGTTCGGACTCAGCCTTCAGCTTGTGTTTAAAGGAAAAGGTACCTGTTTCCAGCTGGTTTTGGAAAATCTTTGATGTGATTGTGTTCTGAGACTTTCTACTAACAATTGACTTTTTAGGAAGGCATCTTCTAACCCTCTTGTCACCAAACCCTTAACAGAGCTTGGATGAAATGAAAGTTTACAGCTCCCATGCCTGAGGACACAGCCTATTTACCAACAGCCAAAGATTCTATTGAATTTTAGGAGAGTGCATGATATGAATTCATAGATATTACCATACACACAATAGTTAAAAACAAGGACTTCCACTATAAGTGGGACAGATTTAATTTTTTCCCCCTAGATCCCTGCCCCAAGGATGAGTTTTTATGTGCATTCTCTGGTATGTAAAAGCAGCCACACTGCAGTCTTTCCTTGTGGCCAGGATTCAATAGGATCTCTCTTCTCCCGGGCTAACTATTTAAATTTGTAGGCACTTTGTATCTTTGAGCCTTATCTGACTCTGTTGTATTTGAAATTGGCCCACAGATTAACAAGTTACTGAGGGAGTGATATTTGGACAGGGAGACATGTGCATGTGTTCTAGCATCCAGACAAGGAAAGGATCATGTATTTCCTTTCAAGTCTTGCTGAGAAAAGCCTCCTCTGATATAAGACTGATGACTAGTGTCCTCAAATCACTATCATCTTCCTCTGAGCACTCAGGAATTGCTAACCTAGAAAATACATTCTACAAAGATGGGTTGGTCAAGTTACTCAGTCCTGGCAAATCAAGCAGTCTGGCAGTTTGTTGTGTAGGCTGTCACTCTTGTTGAAATATCTATAAAACTTGCAGTCATTTCTGTTTAGATTCAGAGTAAGTATCTATGGTCTGCCTAATTATTTAAAGATCTGTACAGCTGTACAAAACCAATCTTATTCCCATTATTAATCCCAAGTACAAAACTCCAAAGACCCTACCTGCCAAATTTCAAAGCCATTTTGTACTATGGACACATAAAAATGATGTCATGGGTGTGACCAAACTCACCACTCAGCTGAAGCCATTACCAAGTGTGTGTGCTCTTAATGTGCCTCAGTTGTGGATCCAATGACATGAACATGAAACACACTGGAACCTGTAGCTGGAGCAAACTGAGTGCAGTCACATAACACTGCTATGCTTGAAGCCTCCAGCTGTGGCAGCCAAATTCTTCTGGTCATGTGCTCACAACTCACGCCATGTGTGAGGATTTTAGAGTACTTAGAAATGTCAGCCTCTGGGTGGAAAAATGTTTTTGATCTTTACAGCACAACTGGTGCTCTGCTGTGATATTTGTTCTAGCCGGCACAATTAGTCATTGACCAAGTTTATTATTTACTCATGACCCTTTGCCTGGCATCCAACATGTGAAAATTGCAGCTTTTGGACAGAAAGGAGAATTGTAACTTGTTGAATTACATATTCTAGAGGGTGCAGGTATTCCAGTAACTCTCCTGCCACGTCTGATGTGGGATTTCGTCTCAGCACCTACGGATACTGATTCTTTCTCAGTTAAACTTGTCAGGAAAATTAATCCATAAACACCAGAGGTTTATGTGCAAAAAGGAGACAGAGGAGTCCTGTAACTTTATTCAAGTAAAGGGAGAGATCATGGGGCATTACTCACGGTGTCTCTCAAAATTTTTAGGGGACACAGCTCCTCCTTTTTATCCTAATTTCCTGGCTGCATTTTCTCTCTGTCTTTCTCCATTGGCTGAGGTACTTGAGAGGTACAGACTCCTTAAGACACTGAATACCTAAGATGCCGACTACCTAAGGCCCCCTTCTAATGTATACCACCCTCCTGTTTTTCTTTTTCCTTGTGTCTTTTTTTTTTCTTCAAATCTATAGATTTAGCAGTCTTAAGTGAGTAACAGTCTGTGTCAATTAATGGAATGTGTACGGAATTTATGGTCCCCCTACCATCAGGCTCACAGTTTGTTTGTAAAGCTACTTCTTTCTAACTCCTTTTAACCTGATGCTTTTTTGTACCCTTTTTTTTTCTTTTTTTCTTTTTTTTTTTTTTTAATAGGTGTGTGTTTGTGTGAGTAAAATGTTCTTTTCTAATATTTAAAAAACACCTAATGGGTCATACCACAAGGTCGTCTTTTCAGCTGAGGGCTTGAAACAAGGAGCTGCTTCATCAGAATTAAATTTGAGGTTAATTACCCAAACAAGTTCACTCCAACAATCCTCCCTGAACGCTCATTTGTCAGTACTTTCCGTGCCGCACGAGTGATAAAGTAACACAGGGCTGCATTTGCGCTCTGCCTCCTCCAGTGAGCCCTTAGCCGCAACCTCAAACTACAGCCCTTGTCCTTCTCTCGGCCGATGCCAGATTGATGCCAGTAGCAAGGGGCCCGCAGCTGTCGGGAGCCTGGGGCGGCCCCCGAGGGGAGAACGGGCGAGGGCAGGGGGCAGAGACACGGCAGCCCCCGCCCTGCCCTCAGCAGCCATGACAGGGCAGCGGAGACCCCGGGCACGGCGCCGGGACAGACCGAGAGCTGCGGCACTGGGCCCGGTACGGGGGGAAGGAGCGGGGCCCGGGCCCCGCGGAGCGATCAGGGCGCAGACCCCATCCCGTCCCGGGAGCAGCCCCCGGCACATCCCGCACCTCTATCCCGCTTTGCCTCCCCCGCTCCTCGCGGCCGGGCGGCGGCTGCCCCTTCCCCGCGGGACCCGCCCCTCCCCGGGGCGGAGCGCGGCGGCTGCCCCGCCTCCCCGGCCGCGGCGGCTGTCACGGGGCGAGCGGGCCGCACCGGGCTCCTGCGGGGCCCCGCGGCTTCCCTTCGGCCTGGCCGCGGCTGCCCGGCGGCATCCGCGCTCTACCACCATGCTCAGGCGGATTCTGCAGCGGGTAAGGCAGCGAGGCCCGCCCCAGCGGCGAGGGCGGTGTGCCGTGCCGGTGCCGCGCCGGTGTCGCTTCCTGGTGGCGGCCGGGCTCGGAGCCGCGCTCCCCGCGGCAGAGCCGGAGCCACCGGCCCTGTCCGGCCCGTCCTGCGGCGCAGGGTGCGGGTTAGGGCCGTCGCGGCCCCGGAGGCCGTGAGTTTGTCCGCCCCCGTCCTCTCGCTGGGGGACGGCCCGAGCCCCGACGGGACAGGACGGGCCGGGCCCGCCGTCCCGGCTGGGGGCGGCGTCGCGCCCCGGGCTGGGCGGAGGTGCTGGCGGCGGGCGGTTCCCGCGGCCCGGCCTGCCGGAGGGGCGAGGGGCGGCCCTGGCCGGCGTGGCTCCTTTCCGTAGCGCGGCGGCGTCTCCGCCCGCCGCCTGCGCCCGTTGCCGCGGCTGCGGCCGCCCGCTCATAGGGCAGGATAAAGGGAAGCCCGGCCTGGGGAGAGCCGCCGCCGGGACCTGCGGTGATTTCCTCGGGGGCTGGCAGGCAGCAGGCTCTTAACGCCGTTCGGCCGCCTCCCGTGTTTTAGGAGCCGGCTTTTCCGGCAGCTCTGCCGGGCCAAGTTGTGCCTCTCGTTTTTGAAACCCTTGTGGCTTGCCCAGATCCCCGCGCCGGTGCTGGTCCCCTTGCAGTTGGCCTGCGGCTCGGGGGGCGCTCCGGGAGGCGCTGTTGCGGGGCAGGTGCCGGCGCGGTGCCGGCTCGGTGCGGCCGCGGGCTCGGCGGGGAATGCGCCCAAAAGGGGTGAGTCACGGCGGCGGGGGGCAGGCAGCGCTCCAGATCCCGCACCGCCAGGGAACCGGGTCCGTGACACGCAGGAGGCGCTCACGGCTAGAGCGAAAACCAGCTGCTCTCCCCGTTTTATCCGCTGTTGCTTCCAAAGCGTGCTGTCTGTGTAACACCTCTGCGAAAGAGTGTTTCGTTGGAAACGCTGGCTTGCTCTCCTTATCTGCCTTACAAAGAAGCCTTGTTACAAGAATGAGAGTTAGAGGAAATAAAGTAAGCATACCACCAACTTTTTCAGTGTAAAACATTTCTCTGGTTATTTTTCAGTCGTAGACCCTGAGCAGGTGAAGATCTTGGTCTATTTGGAGCTTCGTGTTTACAAGGAAGAACTTCCTTCCTGAAGCTTAATGGGAAGCCTTGCTAACGAACAGGGAAACTTAGTACGGACCTAATTAAATATTGGCAGCAGTTAACTGGGTGTTTATTGATTCTGAGAAACACCAGGCCATCAGGGAAGGCTTCTGTAAAAGAGGAGAAAGCTTCATACAGTGCCAAAGGATATTTGCCCCTAAGTAGGAATTCTGCTAAACACATCTTATTAACATCTAAAGTCAAAGCAAAAGTTTCTGTGTGAGAAACAGACATCTTTTCCTAAAAGATTGAACAAATAGTTCTCCAGTTGCTCCTGAAAATTATGAGATTATTGTCAGGAAAGGTGAAACAGACTTCTTTCTGCCTAAAAATTAAACAGAGAAATGCCAAGATTTTTGAAGGTGTTAACCTTTAATTGCGGAAAATAACTAGGTTTTTAAAAATTCACCTCATACTAAAAGGGGCTTTAGGCACTTTGTAAAAATGGTGATTGCATGCACAACCTTGTACATACGTACCATTTTGACTTGCACTCTGGTTGGCAAACTGTGAAAAATACTTCTGCTGTACTTTGATATTAAAAATGAACCTTAGGTATATGTCAGATATTTTAATAAAGAACATAATTATTAATATCTTTCATGTGTGTTGTGCAGTAATTTGAAGGACAAGGAACCTCCACTTGACCATTTGATTGTCCATCATTTGTATAGCTGGCAAAAACTCCTGCCTTTCTGTCACTGAAACATAGTTTCTTGCATATCTGTTTGGTTTGTTATATGCTTATAGGTGATGTCACTCTAGCCAGAGAGCTGGTCATCTTGAGTTACAAAAGCATGTTTTTTGAAAAAAGGAATTCTTTATTACATTCCTTTTTGTTGTAACTCAGCTGGCTGACAAGCTGCAAAGGAGGAAGACAACAAAGATAGGGTTTATAGTTTCTGATTCCTGAAGTTTCTAAACCTCAAATGTTTATTTTTTATACTACTTCTCTACCTTGATCACCTTTCTGTTTCATCCCCAGTTGTAATTTCTGTTTTTAAAAGCATCTTCACTGTGACTTTGAATGACATATTTTCAAAGTAGAAAGTATTATATACTAAATATTACTTATTTGGCTTTTGAGGTTAGCATCTCCATGCTGTCTTCAACTAGCTTCTCATTTTACATCTTTTCCCTACAAGCTTCTAAATTTTTTTACAAGCTTCTAAATTTTATGTGTGTTTTCAACATGGCATCTCAGAGATCCACCTGTGTTGTATGTTTGCACCATAACACCCCCTTTGGTATGTTGTTGTCACTTCCTGGTTTCATTGTTCATCATACTGATCTAGGAAAAGGTAGTTTTTCCCAAAGGCATCTGCATGGAATGTCTGAGATGCACCTTTCCTGCCCAAATAATTTGAGTAGTAGTCTTTTCTTTATTGTGTTCAGCTTTGATGCCCTCTTGGGCATTGTGTCATCTCTCTGTTAATCTACTATGGGACGGTGGCAGTTGCCTCTGGCCTGTTAAAGCAGAGCTCATTTCTTGTATTGGCTAGGAGGAGGCATTTATTTTCAGCTGCTAGAAAACTGATTACTTTGACCTCCTTCTGAGTCTTCTTCCCATTGCTCATGATTTTTTACTGGGCGACTCATCTATTGGAGCAGTGTGACTACTTTTGCATTAGTTTTTGTCTCCATTATTTGTCTTTACAACTGTTGGCTACTCTGCTCTGTTGGGTGCTCTCTGCTCTTCTATTGCTTTCTGTTTCTAACTAATGCTCGAGTTCTTGGTCTTGAGATCTTGGTGTCTGGGGGAGAACAGGGCTTTTCAAGCATTTCTGTAGCTCGGGTAGTACAGTCACCTTTTCTCTTACTCCAAGCTCAGGCACAGAGGTATTTACTTGTCTGAAATCATTGCATCTCATGCCTGACTTATAATTTTCACATTTATAAGTGCAGGGCTCACTAGATAGCATATTTACTTGGATAGATGCTGAACTGCAGCTGTGCCTCTGCCTTCTCCTCAAAGGGAGCACGTGTGCCTCTTCCTGGGCACAAAGTGTGCTTGTGTGAAACTGATGGCATGATGAGAAAGAAAAGTTTTATGCCCTCTGAAGTCAGGAGTAATTTAATTTTACATAAAGCAGCATCACACTGCTTTAGAAGTAAATGGTGATACTGTTCTGTGTGGCAAGATACACTGTTCTGAGCACCGAGAGTTCTTCGGCAAAAAGGGCTTTGGCCCTCTTACCTTCTCATTTTTGTGCCTTGTTTGTTGCTTCAGGGCCTTTTTATGGTTGTAGTAGTACCCTTAGTAGTCATATTTAAATCTGTCCTGGAAAAACTGTTAAATCTGTATTTTTTCACATTTTCTCAAGGCTTTACATATTTTTTCAAAGGTTTTAATTTATTCTGAATTTAAAATTGCTGAAAAGAGTCTTCTGACTGAAAGGAATGTAGCTATAGACAGATAAAAGACTATGCAAAAATGACACAGTAATGGTCCATATTTATACTCCCTCATATTAAAGCATTAACTCAACTCACTCATTATATAATTTTCTATTCCTTTTCAGAAAACAAGCTGTAATCATTGTCATAATTTTTGTTGTTAATGATGTTTCTTTATATTAGCTTGCAGTTTTGAGAAAACATAGAGAACAGCATGATGAAGTTTAGCATATTACTTCTACAACTCTAGGGCTAGCAGTGGAAACACAGGTTTCTCTGCAGAGTAAACAAATGTAATTGACAGCTAGGAGAGAACTATGCTGGATCAAAGACTAACTTTGCATTAGTCTTTCAACTCTGGGTATGCCTTCAGATGTCAAATGCTACTTTTATAACTATACATACATAGAAGCCTGTGTGGACATTTCCTTTTTCTCTGGGATTAGTAAGTCATTTATTTGCTCCCCTGTATAGCCCATCTGAAAACAAAGAACATTATTCTGAGTCCTTTCACAGATCACAAAGTCCAAATTGTTCAATGTGTTGTGATTCCTTTTTTATTTAATGGAATGTGATACCACAGTGGTATGGGAGCATAGCATGACTGTGTGTGTGAACCCATTTGATGATGCAATGATCAATTAAAAAAAACACCTTTGCAATGTCCCATTCTTTATATGGTAGGTGAAAGATATTTAAATTACATTACAACCTTGAAAGATAAATTAATTTTGTTTTTGATCTTGGCTTCCTTAACATTCTTCCAATTTTTTATTTAATTTTTTGTATCCATTTTGCAAATGGATACTATGAACTATAACTTGAAAGTTACTTAATGACCTCTTTCCTTCTCACTCTTCTTTCCCATGCATGGCACTCACCAGTAAATGTCACCATTTGTACTAAGCTTTCTAAATCTAGCCTGGAATTATGCTTTCTCTTTTCAAGAGCACACATTGATTTTTGAAAGGTTAAAGGATTTTACCAGGTACTGTGTAAAAACTTCTGTCATACAATGTATGCAATAAGACATGCCATCCACTGCTTATTAGTGTGATTATAGCAAGTCCTGAAGTGTTTCATAAAGCAAGTACTTTGAGCAACCATGGAGTAATAGCAGTGTAAAGTGGAGTAATAACAGAAGAGCTTGCAACCTGGAGGTTGTAATAATCTCAAATTTGTAGTGCTAGAACTAGCAAAACTTAATATGCAAATCTCATTGCAAAATGGAGTCAACTCTGGGGTAAAATGGGATGGACAATTAAAAATGTGCAGTAGTGTTGGATAAGGAGTTACGATATGAGGTGAAGAAAATTTTATGTTAATTGTTACAGAAGATTCTTGGTTTTGGGACAAAATGATTCATTAGCCATGCTGAAAGTGTTTGTTCAGATATTGCAAAAGTGGAGGTAGATGCTGCCTGTCTAAAGACACAGTTGGACCATCTCTTAGTGCCACTGAAACATTAGATGCAGTATTCTAACTTACCTGTCTTCCTGGGAGACCTGGCTTCAACTTACCATTTGTTTTAGATATTATTCTTCTGACTGTCAATGGAACAAAACCCACATGTTCATTCATGGAGTTACTTACCTTGCATTTCAAAGCTTTCCTGCAGGGTGTGTGTTTCTGTGGGCAGCACTTCTTAATGCTACTGAACAGTTGGGGCAGAAAGGGAAGCTCCCTGGTCTGAGCAGTTAGCAGGATCAGCTTGGAGGTCAAGAGCAAGTTGCTCAGGCCTGTCTCATACTGGAAAAGCTGTTCTTTACATCCAGTAGGAATCTCTCATTACAGTTTTTGTGTCTGGACTTCCCACTGTGGTCTTCCCAAGCTTAGACCAGCTTGGCTTCCTCTGTTTGATGGCCTCTTCATGGGTGGTGATGTGACTGCTGTTTGGCACTCCCAAAGCTGTCTCTACTTCCAGGTTGGGCTGGCTCTGTTGCCTCAGCTTCTCACATGGGTCAGATGCTTCATCCCCGGATGTGTTGGTGGCCTTTTGCTAAACTCATGTTTATCAGTGTTCTCCCTGGACTGGGAGAGCAGTATCTGATGTGCTCCACTGGCTGCTGGCCAGTGGGGAGTGATCACTTCCTTTGATCAGCTGGCTGTGCTCCTTGTTAGCACAGTCCAGGCTCCTGGCAGCCATCTCTGCAGACAGGGCATGCTGCAGGCTCCTGTTTGGCGTGCTGGCTGACACAAGGCCTCAGTCCTTTTCAGCAGAGACCTCTGTTACTGCCAGGAGTTCTCCTTCCCTGGCACAGGATTCTGCATTTGTCCCTGTTGAATTGCATAGGGTTCCCCTTGGGCTGTTTCTTCTGGCATTTCTAGGTCCCTCTGAGTGGCAGCCCTGCCCTTGAGTGTATCAGCTGGCCCTCTCCGTTTGATGTCACGTGGAAGCCTGAGGTGTGTGCACCTGTGGTCCATGCTGGGATGCACCTTGTTTAGTGTCTGTATCAGTAACCCTGGGAGGAAGTACCAATGCCTTCACTTTGACATATTTTGTATGTGTATGGTATGTCTGCTTACCCCCTTTTTGCCTCTCCTATTATTACCTTGCAGAGCTTGCATTGCCTTGCCTATTCCTTTTGTATGCTGTGCTAGAAGGAAGTGGTGTTCATACTTTCTTTAGAAATACAATACAGCTAGAGTGAAAAAGCCATGGAGTAGGAAAACCAGAGTATGTTGATCACATAACTGATAACTTCAGAGAAGGCTGGAGTAAGGAGAGATGGTTGTATTCTCTTACTGTCACCAGGCCCCATAGCTTAGTGCTTCACTCCTTGCTTCCCTTTGGCCAGTCTTCAGAGCCTTTCCTAAACTGAGGTGTATATCACTGGGAATTAGGTCCTTAATCAGTAAACTTGATCTGTTTATAACATATTTTTTAGATTTGATAAAAAGTAAAAGGCTTTGTTATCTTTATTATCTATGAAAGTTGAAAATAAAACACCTTTTTAAAACAAAGCAGGAAAATATACTTAATATTCAAAGAATGTGAATAATGTGTGCTTCAGATTTCTTATAATACGTTATATAACTGATTTGTCTTCAAAAAAAAGGAACTATTTGAGCAAGAGAATTCTTTTCCAGATAAGATTTTGGAGGCACCAAGATCAAGAAACTAAAATTCTGTCCCTCTCTCTGTAGATTTCAATCTATATATTTAAATTCTTTATCCTCTTATATTAAAATATAAAATCCTTTATAGCATTACAAGTATTTCAAGATGGGCCAAAATACAGCTGTAGCATTACTTTATCCCATTTGAGATTGTCATACTGGTGCTAGAGAATGAACTTTTTGTTCTTTGTTGAAACTAGGATTGCATATACATATTGAGATAATTTTTTAATGATGTTTCCTTTGAGAATGCTTACTCTTCTGCATCAGTTAAGCAGTGACATTCTGGAGATGAGTAAGAGAAGTTAAAACAAATTTAAATCAAAGCTATACTTAAGTAAGGATTATAAGATACAATCCATCTACTCAGATTTTGAATCATGTAGTATTTAAAGTTTATTCATTGATTTTATCTGTCTGTAATTTTAAATCAATACTGTAGTTTTGATTTTTAGCCTATTCATATAATATGTCTTTATAGGTTGTCTTACTGATTAGCATGTTTTAACTTTACCACAGGCTTGATTATTACTTTTATTTTTTTCAATCAAGACAGCGTACCTGCTTGTGTGCTTGTTGAATCAACAGGGTTCTCAAACTTCAGTTTTCTGTCTTTCATATATTTAAGGGCTTGTCCATAATGTAGACAAGTTATCAAGAAAGTAGGATAATACTAATTTACTACTAATGAAAGTTTCTAGATGGTAATTTCTACTGTTTTCCTGTAGGATACAGTGACCTAATTTAACATCACCAAGAGTAATACAAGGGCAGAGTTTAGCCAAAGTTTTCGTTTTGTTGTGAACATTCATGAGAGGAAGTGGTTTAAAATCCTGGCCTTTGCTTCTGGTATCTGCTTGGATTTTTATGAATGGAGAGTGTTGGATAGAAGCTCTTTTTGAAGTGTTGTGCTGAAAGTTATATAATTGCTTGTCAACCTGTTCACTTCTTGTGGAGGGAAAATACCTCTGTATTCCAACAAGTAGAAGAGGGGCCTTTGCATAGGATATGTACTGTGCTTTATTAAATATTTATTAAGTATTAAAATGTAGACTTTCACTTTTGTCTTGCCCATCTGTTTCAGACTCCAGGTAGAGGTGGGTCTCAGAGCTCGGATTCGGATTCATCTGCCACTCCTGGAAATGCTGTGGACGTGAACAACGACGGCTCCTCAGAGGTACTGTGCACTTTCACGGGGCTGGTGTCTTAAATCTTGGATGCTGCTTCCATGGAGCAGTTGGAGTAACTTTTGATGCCCTTCTTAAATATCAGGTTGCAAATGTCATATTCTAAAAATTGTTTGTTATTTAAATAAAAATAATGACGAGGCCATGTTTATATGTAACTATTAATTAGGCTTATCTATCCAAGTAATCACAAGCAATTCTTGCTGTAATTCTAGAGATGAATTATTAAAATTAAAAGCAATGAGATGTAAGCTTAAGACTCCTTGTGAATAAATCTTTCATGAGAGCTGCAAAAAACAAGGATTGACATTTTATCATGCTTGTACTTCAGTTTCACCTTGCTTCTGCTAAGCTATAATGTATATTGGAAACCTCTTCCTTCATGTGAAGTATTAAATATATTGAATTTTATTTGGTAGATAAATGTATTTGGAGTATAAATCCTATCAGTGTTTCATGTGTTTCATGTGCTGCATGCCATATTTAATCATCAGAATAAGTTGTTATTCTTGCTGCAATCCCATATTTTAATGTCTTTGTATTTACAGTGTTGTCTGTCATTAACTCTGAAAAATGCAAACTGACTTCACTGGCTGTTGAAGCTCATTTGTGCTAATGTAGCCTGATTACCTATCTGGGAAATGTTTTGAGCTTAACATACATACACAGTGCAGGGTTAATTGCCCCTATTGCAACATTAAATGGAGCAAAGTGCCCTTTATTACACTGAGTAAAATGTGTGATGATTCAAATACTCCAGTGTCTGATACAAGATAAGAGAAACTTTCACTGTGCTGTTTAAAATCCTATCTGTGCATCTGCTTATTTCTACTTTCTTAATGCCTTATTGCAGTCAATGTAATCAGACATTCCATAATATTTTGCTGCATGTTCTACATGTCACACATTTTTGAGTCCTAGTCTATTTTGTGTGCATATTTAACAGTCCCTGAAGCAAATAAATATTCTTAAATTGACGACTAAAAATCTTACTACTTTCGTAGTTGATTAAGGCATAAAAACATGCAATGGGATGATTTCTCCTTTCTAAAGTTTGGTTAAAATGATACAGATCTGTTAATATGAGTGCAGCATCGCTGACTGTACAGCTTGTGGGTGCCATAGGGTACCTCACTACTAATGGAGCGGTGTTTTCTTGGCATGTGTGATGATGTGCCTGCACTATTGCCCCATTGGCTGTTCTTTCTACTGAGTTGAAACTGGGTCAGACCAAAGGCTGCCTTGTCACTCTTGACATGCATTTGTTACATTAAAAAAAAGTAAATTCCATCATTACTTGCATTGGGTATTATCCTTAGCATTGAATTCCGTAGTCTGTTTGAAACTGAGCTCCGAACCTGGTGATGGGTTTTTAAATTCACATGTAACGCTACTCGAATCTGTTAGCCTTCCTTTACCCTCACTGCTTCCCTGAGGTCTTGTCTCTCCTGGAGCTTCTCTTCAGGAGCACTATAGTTGGTCTGTGCAGAATGTTTGCTGTTTGTTTTATCATGATATTCCACATTATTCTGCAGTCAGAAGTCCATTAACTTGTTTTCACTCCAGTTTCTTGGCTAGATTTTCTAATTTGTATTGCTGCAAGATTCAAATGGAGAATAATTGTGAAATCTGTGCAGATTTGTATGTTTCCTTTCTCCTCAAGCCTGGTTGAAATAAATCCTGATTTTTGAGAATTGTAGTATGAAACAGAAGGAGTGGGAAAGTCTGAATTCATGTCCTGTCTGTGACCATATTGGCACTTCAGGTCCCAGGCAGACATATAATGAAGTTCACTGTGCAATATGCCCAGGGAGGAAACATTTCAATTTCTCTTACCTTTGCAGCTTAGGTCCCAGTGCAACTGTCAACAGTACAGGGTTGCTAAATATTCCATGCTTGCAGTGAGTCTGCCAGTGAGATGGTGCTTTCCTTAGTATAATGTAACTGTGTTAACTAGACAGGTTTGCCTCAGCCTCTGCTGCTGCTGTTGCAAACTTGCTTATTAATTTATAGAGGCATTTCTGCAGTCTCACTGCACCACTCCTCCCTTTTTGTCTGAAACATCTGAGCACCCTTATGGGAAACCTTGTGATGAGGTGGCTTAATGCCTTGTAATGCTTCATTCACGATATTTTATGCAGCTTGTTCCTCTGTCACATGAAGGGGCACCAAGAGTGTAAGGAAAACACATAGTGGTATGCAGCATGGTCCTAGTTTCTAGGGCATGTTTTAGATTTATTTATTTTCATGTCCTTAATAACTCTTCCTTCTTGCTTTCTCTATGGTATTGCTATGGTTTTTAAAAATTCTCTCTCCAAAAGGAAAACATACTTTGCTTTTGGTGATTGTAGAGAGCTTTCAACATAAGAATTCAAACTTTTGATTCCAGATCTGCATTTTTTGTCTTTATTAGTTTCTTATAAACAAATATGCATTTCACAGGGCTTCATCTGTCCATTGTGTATGAAAGTGTGTGTAACTCCCACTGATCTGTCTGAACATTACCAGAGTGAGCACACTGGGACAGAAGGAAGACAGGAGCTTCGTGACCTCCCAGCTACTAGTGTGGGTCTTGTTTATTTTGTTTAAATAGCTTTGGTGATGGGCTGCTTTAAATGAACGACATATTTTCCTGGTGTCAGCCTTTTAAATTGTTTCTTTTGATTCCTTGCTTAAACAAAATTTGATCTCATGTGCATGATTCCAAAGTATACATTCACCTGAAGAATTAATTCATGTCTAGTTTTGTGGTTTGCAGTTGTCTGTCACGTGAAATATTTGCAGTATTGGAAGACTTGCATTACTGATATATACACTTCTCTTTTTAAACTACTTTTGCTTGATTTTCTTATTAAAAAGACTGTTTCCTTATTTGATTGTCTTCACATCAAACTCAGTATCATGATAAAACATGGTGTTGGATCAGGCACATCCTTTGTGAAAAAAAAGTGTTTTGAGTTCTTATTAGCTAACTTTTTTTAAAAGTGGATTTTTAGTGCAAGATAGGTACATTTGGTAAAGGGAACAGAAGGTGGTAATATAAAAAAACTCAGAAACTTCTCTTTTTGAACCTGTTTAAGAGCTTATGTATTGCAGCAAAATTATAAAAATAGGAAAAAAATTAATAGATAATCTTACTGGATTTTTTATGCCCTCAAGAAAATGTAAATGCTGTTTCAGTTAATAGATGTAAATTGTAGTGCATTTCTGAATTCTTCCAATTGTGCAGTGTAAAACTCACACTAGCCTCCAGCTGCACAAGGCTATCTGATTCTTTTTGCTGCAAACCTTGAGAGAGTAGATTGGACTTCTTGGGGTAGGCAGCTTGCTGTGCACTGAATGGGTTTATATAGAGGGGAAGTTTTCCATTGCTTCTGCCAGTGTTACTTTTGCTGAGTTTTGAAATCTAAGTGTTTATTCTAGGATGTGTGTGTGATGTGATTTTATTGGGTTTGGTGTTATATTTGCTAGGTAGTGCCTTTTTCCTTCCTTATACTTGATGTGTATTTACATTGTCTTTTTGAAGGGAAAACTTAAAATTGTTGGATGTTATTCCCAAAAATGATGGAAGGAGTCAATACATTGATTATTCTAGAGATAGCTTGAGATATCAAGTGTGAAGTGTCAGCTGATAAAGTGAGGAAGATCTGTGGTAAGACTGACCTGTGCTTCTCTCTTGGAGTGGTGTGGGACCTCTCAGAGCCAAGGCAACTTGAGTATGGCTTTTGATGGACTCCTCACTGCCTCTTGTTGAAGCAAAGGCTGTCAGTAGTGCTCTGTTGTGGTCAAGTCAACTTCTTCTTTTCTTTATTATCTGGTCAGGATGCAAGTGCTGTACTTGAATAAGCTGTGGCATTCCTGATGTGATGGTGTCAGTAGGTTGTGGCATGTGAGCCATCAGAGGTGGTTTGATTACCTGAAGAAGTTACTGTTTTATTTAAGATGCTTGTGCTTAGCATATTTTATGGAATTGACTGCTGGGTTTTTGCCCACTTTGAGTTTTTGTTTTTCCACTGACTTTTTGTCAGTTCCTTGGTCAGTACTTTTCCCTTGAAGAGCTGATTACATCTTTTAACTTGATAAACCTATGTATTGAGTGTAGCACTTGAAATACAAATTCACTTGTTTCTAGCTGTTGCTCTTTCCTGTTGCTAAAGCTGTGTTTCTTTGTACTGTCGTTCAGTAAATATCTGTAAGAGGTGAGAAACAAAGAAAGAAAATATATGTGGGGTTTTTTTTTCAGTTTGTTCTTTTATTATGTGAGAATGCCTAGAAGCATTGAAAAAGTGGGGAATTCTGTTAATAACTATAGTCAATACTAGTATGAAAAATTTAACATGTTTGACTGCTGAGAAGTCAGCAAGCAAGCTGATTGTTTGCTGCTGGAAAAGAATAGTTTGCATTTGTAGCAAACACATAGAAAAAGCAACACAGCCAGGCTGTCACACCTCACTGAATCCCTGCCCTTTCTGGGACAGCGTTATAACAATGATAAAATGTTATCAGTGTCATCTTATGTAGCAGACATATGAAACATTGCTCAGTTTGCCTTATTTAAACTGTTAATATTTAGTAGTATTGCTTGTGATTAGTACTGTGGATAGTACATAGTACTGGGAACAGTTCAAATACCTTTTGTTGGAAAGAGTGCTGAAGAAGCTTGTGAGTTCAGGATTTTTGCTAGTGAACTCTCCTTAAGCAAGGAGATAGGATGTGTTGCAGTGTTTAGATACACTTTGTGAGACCTGAAAAACTGTTACACGATTAACAAAAGCCTTTATACCTTGCTTTAGATTTCACATGTAGTTTCTTTGCTAGCTCTCCTTCCATTGGTACACCTATCAGCTGATGAAAATTTTAGCAAGTGCCCCTGTGTTTTCCTTGCTTTTCCTTCCTTTCTGTCCTCCATGCAGTGAGAATTGTCTTTGTTTTTCAGTAACAAGCATTCTCACCTGCAGTGTCCTGTTGTGGGAAAGGTTTCTTGCCACTCACCTGTAGCCTGATTTATGGCCATCTTCTTGAGCAGCTCTCTGCAGCCCTCTTTTGCAAAGTAGGGGTTGAAACCTATGATAACTGGTGAAAATGTCAGTGTAATACTTCCCCTGCCCCCAAGATGTGATGAAGCCTTCCTTTGAAATACAGTGGCCTATTCAGCTGCAGGAATAACCACCAAAATGTTGGCAAATGTCTGTCCATGTGTAGCCAACTTAGCCAAACAAATGATGTATGAAAGTCCCACACATTGCCAAGTTCCCAAACATTGTTTCCCAACTTCCATGTATACAGTGGTGTCACTAACAAAAGCTGTGTGGTGGCTTCTGTTTTGTTTTCTTTTCTTTGAAAGGAATGATACATTTCTAAACTGTGTCCTGCATTTCCTGACAGTCTCTGTTCGATGTTCAGATGATCTAAACAGTAAGTCAGTACAGAGGCATAGTTTGAGACCTCCTGTGCTGTTTTTGTCTGAGGCATCCAAAGCAACCACTGAATGGTACCCCTGCAGCATTTAGAATATAGTGGCTGTTAATATCTGTTGTCTTATCCACCAGTGGGCTAAATCTAAGGCAATTTCCAGACACTTCTTTTGGGTAGTCTTCATAAATTTCCAGACTTTTGGTAGGAATGTATTTCTTGGCTAGTACAAGCAAGATATGACCTTGATGTTTTCTGAATAGGCTTTTCATAGCAGAATTACAGAGAATGTAAATTGGCATAGTAGTTGTGCAAAAATGTGTGGTTTTTAAGTCAGTCTTTTAAAAGATCACATTCTTTATGTTTTTTCCCCCTGATTGTCTCTTATTGTGGATGCAATTGATTGAATCTGCTGTTTCTATGCATGCCCTTGTAGTGTTGCAGACTGTTATTGCACAGAACATAATGTCAATGCTTTAAAGCTGGTATTTTATTCTCTTTCAGTTGCTTCTCAAATTAGGTTGTGGTGCCTGTTTTCACCTCAACAGTACTCGCCTGCTTTGCACACAAACAAAAATTATTGATTGAGTTATATTAGTATATTAACTTCCTTCAACATCTGAACAGTATTAAGAGAATGAAGAATTAGAGATACTGATTTGATTTGACTTGGCCATGGAATATGACTTTTCTTTAAGAAATAGGGATCCCACTGGATTAGAATTTCTAACTGATGACAAAATTGTAGTCTTGCAGGTTGTGACACAATTTTAGTCTTACTCATCAACAGCAGTAAAAACATAAGACAACTGAACTAGAAATTATGTTGATTCTATTCTTCTCAGGAAGAATCCAGCTTCTTTCCTAGGAAGAAATCAATTCTACATTGTGGTATAAAATACTACATAAATACATCTTTGCTCTCTTTGTCCAGAAGTTTAAATACTTGTAAAATTGAAATGGACTGCAGGTCTTAATTATACTCAACATGACCTTTTTACCTACTTTTCTAGTGATTAAATAGAGATGTTATCTGAGAAAGCCACTGTCATCTTACTGTTTACATAAACACAGAGGGAAGGGTTTTATCTGGTGAAAGACATGAAAAATGTCAACTGTATTTTCTTTTTAGCAATATATAAAAGGAGCGACCTAATTTTTTTATTCTTTAACTTAAAATATGTCATGATTTTTTAAATCAATATGTAGGCCTTCTGAAATAAATTATGAAATGTAGTCTTGCCCTTGCTGTCTAGGCAGACTGTTTAAGCTGCTTCTGAGAACTTCCTGAGGATTCAGTTAATTGCTTTGATATATATTTGGAAAATACAATCTAGAAGCTACTTGATACATCTTTCAGCTCTGAAATATCACTTATGTTTCTCTCCGCTGGCCCTAAATATATAGTTTCTGATCTTCCATCATGTAAAATGTTTCAGCCTTTAAATCACTGTGTAACTGGGGAATATCTGGGTTTTAGCTTGGATTTACTGTTTGAGTGCTGGTGAAGATGTGTATCTTATATTGAGGAAAATTGTGGAGGTTCATCTGCAGTGGAAGAAACATGAATGGTGAGCTTACTTTCAGTTTTCTAAACATGCTGGACTTTATTCACAGCATACAGCTTATTGTACAGTACAGCTGTGTGAGAGTAGGTCTGTATTCTGAGAGATGGACAGACATAGGTCGTGGCCAGAAGGTGTTGCAGCCCTGGGCTTCAATCACTGCTGTTTGCTTTTTGGTCATGCAGCTCACTGGAAAGAGGCTGTAGCTAGGAATGCTGGCCTGGTATTTCTGGAAGGCCAATAGTGAAACTTAGATACTCAAATCTATTTAAACTTAAAGCCTAGTCATGTGAATGCCAGGCATGTTAAAGTGCATCCTGGGTTTTGGTTTGGGCTAAGCTGTCCTATAGCATGTATATAGTAAAATAGTAATGAATGTTTTCCATATGGTAAAGTGTCAGTTATCCTGAAATGGTTCTCTGAGGTTGTGAGGTCAAGGTGTGGCCTTTTTTGGTTTGGTGTTTTTTGTTTTGTTTTGTTCTGTTTTGTTTTGTTTACCATAGTTCTTAAATATTTTCCAAGAATGCAAAACAGTGAAGCAGTGAAGTTCCATGGTTCCCTAAGCTTGACCCATGTTGTAAGTGCTGGAATAAAAATACAAGATGTTGCAGGAGCTTTGTTTGTATTAGTAAATGCAGCTCTGTGCTATATGAAGCTATTTGTGCTATATGGCTCTCTACCACACACAGATGTAGATCAGCAGCAATCGTAGCATCCTAAATAGGAGTACTTATTCAATTCTATGCAGTTTTAAAATGGGATTGACTTCACTATCCTCTAGATCATCTTCTAGATATTGCTAGAAGGTGCTAAGGAAGCTGAGTTGCTATGGCTGTGACTTTAAAACTTAAATAAGGTGCCTTATTTCTTGGATTCTAAGGACCTGAGCACAGCTGAATTCCATCCTGTAAAAACTGTTTTGCCCATGGGGCTGTCCTTCAACCGTCCTCCAGTTTTAATTTGTGAAAGAGGGACTTTGAGTAAAGTAAACTGTGCTCTCACTCATTAACTAATTAAGGCAAGATTTCATATTGGCTCTAAAAGACCATTTCATTAAAGCTTAGGGCAAAAGGAGAGCAGTTGGCAGAAGAAGAGAGATTGAAAGAATCTGTATGGAGGTGTCTGAGTTACAGTTACTGGTGATGGGGCCCTGGGAGGTGTTATGCTGACCCTACCTAAGGTACATCTGTTCAGTCAGGTGACTGCTTTCTTGCTCCATTAACTGTGTTGAATAGCTCTGCATTGGTAGTGATTGGGGAGTAGACATCTACATGTAAATGTTGGGGGTTTTTTAAACCTCAGTTGGGAGCCTTCAGTTAATGAAAAAAACATCATTAAAAGTAAGACATTATTCTGAAAAAGCTGACATTTTTGAAATACTTCTTTACACAGCCAACCCCATCACCCCTAGTTCTACAGAGCAATTTAAGAAGACAGAAACCCAGAAACCTTTCAGTCCTACACATTCATTTTCCTGTTACATGATTTTAAACTGGGAATAGTTTATGTGAGGATTAGGAGGACTCTGTGGTAGCCTGCAGTTGGTCTGGTTGTGCACTTGTCTGCCTGTGGGTCTGTGCCCTGCTTTTGCTGGGCACTGTGTTTCAATGTTGTAGGTCAAAGTTCTTCCAATAGTTAATAGCTCTGTAAATTATTTTAGTACAAAAAAAACCCCAAATCCCACGCTAGTTTTTGTAGTGCGATTTTCCTTCTAGTGTTGCTTTTAGTATCCTGGCATACTTCCCAAAGAATGCTATCTTAATGATTCATACAACTATTAATGTTACCAGAAAGAAATAATTTACCTTGAATGGCTTTAAGGAGATAGAGCACTGAGAAGCTTAACATTATCAAGCTTGAAAATAAATCTCAACTATTAGAGGAGATAAGTAGTTTTTTGTTCTTTGGGCTTATTTGTAAGTCTATCTTGAGAAAGGTAGGTGAAAAAAATCTGGTGCTTTCATGGAGTCTGAGATCTTTAGTGAAATTTGGCATTGTAACTCAAGCTGAGGCAAGATGCTTCCTATAAAACTTCTGTGTAGCAGTTTCTGTTCTGCTCTGAGTGAAACCCATGTGTTTTAGAGTCTTTGCACTGAGGAAGGCCTGTCCCACTACAAACAGCATGGTACTGTGGTGGTGCTCGATGCTTGGCATGGACCTCCTGAAAGAAAAATGTTTCCTGTGGGATCAGAAAATTGGGATTTGAAGTTTAGCATCTCACTCATTCTCATTGGAATGCCTGGACTATTGGGTCAGGGTCTGTTTTGAGCTGTAAATTGTGTGCTGTCTCCTAGTTGTTTGTTTGTACATGTATATTGGAGTTTGGTTTGAATGCCTTTTAAAAAAATTGTTCTTTCTGTGCATGGCTTCAGAAATTCTGTGGTGATCTCAATAACTTCTTGCCGATAAAAAACTAGTGCATGTAGTTGTGGATTATGTCTTGTTTTCTGTGAAACTGTCAGGCATCTGCAAAAGTCCTTGAATTCAATAAATTGTCATTTCTTGGTGAGAAGATATAAAAACAAACCCAAGTAATCATCATTTAACTTCTTTTAGGCTCTTTTCTTTCTGTGTAAAGTGAAAGATAAACCCAACCAGAAACTTGAACTAGGGAATCATGAGTTATGGTGTCTTGGAACTCAGTACATCCCTCTGGGTGTCCAGAGTTGCCGAGGCCCCTGCCGGGGGGCTCGGACAGCCTGTGCACAGCCCAGAACACCTGTGGATTTGATTTTGACCTGTGGAGCAAATTACCAGCTTTGTATGAGGACCTGAAAGTCACAGAAGTTTAAATAGTGTAATAATAAAATTATCACTGGGTGAAAAGGTAGATTTTGGGATTTTTAGAATGGGGGTTTGGGGACAAGATGGAGCAACTTTGGCGTGTCTAGCGTTTTTTCTTCTTGGTCTCCATCTTCTGCTGTCATGCTGGCACTTTGGGATTGGTTTAGAATAGAAGTTCACTGTCTAACATAGGTGATAGGCATTGGAAAGTGATTGTAAATATGATATACATTGTTTGTAGTATAAAAAGACAACTCTGCCCCAAGGGCGGTCAGAGTGCCACTGGCTGCCCTGCTGAGCAGATCTCGGCTGGGCAGAAAGAAAATTTTATAGACAAGATTTAATAAACAACTTCAAGACCAAAAACTGAAGAGCTCTGACTCGTTCTTCGGATGCACAGGCCGAAACAGAGACATCCTGCACATCTTGGGGCTGCAATTAACAACTAAGCTTACGAGATATGCAACAAGTCAATGGTGCAGCACCAAAGGGGCTGTAAGTGATATCTTTGCTATTATTAAATGAAGAATGTGAAATACCTTTTGCTTCTCTGTGGCTGTGCTTTATGCAAAGTAATCCCTAAGTACATGTTAAAAGGAAACCAAAATTCAAGATACTTTCAACTTGCTTCTTCTGTAAAGGAGTCTGTTAGTTAAGGTATCAATCCAGGTGCAGGCTTACTGGCAAGGATGCCTCAGCTCCTCCCCTAGGCTCTGATGACGCCTCTTGGTTGTAGCTGCTCCATCTCCTCTTTATCCAAGACAGGTGTGGTCCTGATGTAGGAATATGTTGGACCTGATGTAAATTCCTGCAAGCTGACAGAAATGTTTACTGAATTTAAGCATCTCAGACTATCAGATTTCTTCCCTTCTTCTTACATATTTGTCTTTAGAATAATAAAATACACTTTTGAACATATTTAGAGTTCATCTCAAGATGATACTGAGAGATGTTTCTATTTGGCTGTATTTAATTTTAATTTTTTTTAAGAGATAAAGTTAGTGATCCACCAACCCAGTTTCCCAAACAAAATTGTCACTGGGGCTGATAGTTACAGATCCAGGAAACTTACATGCTTCTCCCTGTTACTGACTTCTACCTGTTACTGACTGCTGCCTGAAGGATCCTGATGATTCTGATTTTCCTACTGTAAAGGCAACTGAATTGGTGCTGCTGACATCAGAGTTGACATTGGATATTATCAGTCTGTGAGGTGCAGCTGATTCCTGGGTTTGTGCAGTTTGAGGCTCTGATGTATGAGTGCTAGTTGCCTGTGTTTGTAGGAGCTGGTGTTCCTGTCCACCGCTGTACAGGAAAGATGACATTTCCCATGGCAAGGGCACCTTGTTGCTGAAGGGTGACGGCTCATTCTGTTAGAGCCTGTGTGTCAGACCTCCAGCAAAAGCTGCGTTAGAGTGAGGGTGCATCTGAGAGCTGACCCCGACAGTGCCAGGTCCCCCAAAACTGAGGCCAGCCACAATCATGACAGTGCTGGTGGAGAGCCTGTGGCTGGTGGGTGATGCTTGCTTTATCTCTGCTTGTATGGGAGGAAGGCAGTTTCTAAAAAGAAGAGGAGGAGGTTTTGTCCATGTTTCCCATCTACCAGTGACAATATGCCTGCCTCCCTCCACCCTGCAGGCTCACAACTGCAGCACATTCCCTTTGCTCAGCAGCTCTGCTCTGCCTCTGGCTCCTTGTCCTTGTGGACCTTGCCTTCAAATCTGCCTCCCTGCCTGCCTGGAAATCTTGGCTGGCTTTGCCCAGTAATTGAGATGAACGATTGCTGTCCCCCTGGGCTAATTGCACATGTAATCTATTCTTTCCTCTTCTCTAGGGCTCCTATTTGCATAGAATAAACCCCAAGCACAAGAAAACCACAAAAAAGAAACCCAAGCAAAAAACCAGATTTTGCTGTTCAAATGAAAAGAGATAAAGGGCAAAAGGAAGGAGAGGCCAGAGCAATTTTCTGCACTCATTCTTTCTAGATGCACTTACTGGAACTGTGAGGAACACATGCTTTTCTCTATGAACAGCTTTTCTCTATGAACAGCGGACCTTCCCATCACGGGGAAACTAAACACAACACTGAGAACTGCTTAGTAGAGTTTCATCCTGAAAGGATGCTGTCGTTGCACTGTGTGAAATTGACTTCTTTCTGTATAAAGCTTACTAGGAGAAAACCCAATCCTATATTTTGTGAGTCCCTGTAACCACAGGGGATTGGCTGTGTGCCAAGCAAATCCCTCTGGTTCTTGCACTCAGAGTGACTCTCACTGGCATCCTATGCTAATTGCATTAGATAAACATTACTGGGAACATAGTAGCTGAACAAATTCTGTACCTATACTTATATATTAGTTAACTTGGTTTAATCTTGAGTGAAACTGTGCTGATCAACTCTGCCAATAAATAAATGGTTGTTAAGGTTTGATGCCTGTTTCCTGCTTAGGAAAGAGTACTCTGTTTTGTTTGGTCTAGTTGTGACAAAACTAGTTTTCCATATGATATGTGGTGGACTTGACAAGCAACTGTATTTAGTAATTAATTTCTGAAGCACGAATAAATAGTAGAAGTTATGAATGCTCTGTTTAGAGCTGGGGTTATGAAGGCTCTGTTTAGAGCTGGGGTTACATTTGAGTAGCTGATCATGGTAGTTTTCTTGGGTTAAAACCATGTAAATGTTGTTGAATTCTTAGTGACTTGTGAAAAAAAATACTATGAATGCCAAATTAATAAATGAATGCTGTTTGTGGTTATTGACATACGCATTCATTATGTTCACTTTGTCCTAATATTTAAATCTGTTAGCATCCAGATGCAAAGTTAAGAGCAGTAAAGTGCCAAAAGTCTTCATGTGTACTCCATAACTCATACGTGAGCCTGTGGTACATGAAGTGTGATAATCCCATTTAGAGGAGTGCTCTCATCTTGGATGCTGGAGAGCCTTGGTTTAATGTCGGCATACACTACAGTTTGTAGCGGCATAAGAAACTTAAGGATAACATATAAATGTAAAAATACATATTTGAAATTAGTTAAAGGGACAGGGGGCCTTAAAAAAGTTAAAGACAGGCACCCCACTTACATGAGGTCCCTTCTGCACTGCTTGGAATTACAGGGAGTCTTTAATGTGAGACGAGGTTTTTAGCTCTTACTCTGGGAATGTCTCAGTGTCGCTGCTGTGATGGGCTGAAGTGTGGATGGGAATTGGGCTCAGAGTTGGCATGATAACCACATGAGTGAGGAGTCAGTGTGTAGTCCAGCACTCAACACCAGATGTAATAAATGGTGAAAAATTAGGCGGATGGTACTTCTGATAAGTGGCAGCTTGAACACTCCATGAATGTTTAGAGATGCATAAAGAGGAACATAACACTGTTTTCATTTGTGGGCTAATGGGTAGAATGAGGGCATTGATCTGCTAAATTTCCACTCTGGTAAGCTTGTAGTATGTATGCTGGAAAGAAAATTGAGGATTTATGATTCTTAAGGCTGTAGAGATCTGATTTTTTTGATGTGGTATTTATTTGAATGGCATTTACCAATTAATTATATGAAAGGTAAAAGGTGATTCTTAATTGTCTGGCCCATATTAAAATCAGTAGTTTCAATATGGAGATAGTTGGTTTATTAATAACTGTGCTTTAGAGTGGATCGTTATATCTCCTTTTTAAAGACCAAACTCCAGATGCTACCTTCTGTTTGGAATAAGAATGTGATTTTATGAAAAGTTGTGTGGAAAATTGTTTTGTTGGAGGAGGGGGAAGGAATTGCAGAACAGTTCTTTTTGTTTTGCTAAGTAAAATTTTGTTGCTGGTATGTAATACTGTTGGGGGAAAAAACTCACTGAATAATGGAATGTGCCTTTTGCAGGCATTTTCTAACATTTTAATTACAAAAACTCTTATTAGAGCATGAAAGAATTAGTATGAATCTTCGAAATTGCATTTACTACTTAAACACACAAACAAAATTTACGGTTCTGTATAAAAATAAGAAGGAAAAGAAATGTATTTCATATTTTTGTTTGTTTGTTTTTCCTTTTTGTAATAGGGCTTTATTTGTCCTCTCTGTATGAAGTCTCATGGATCGGCAGAGGAGCTGTTCAAGCACTATGAAGCAGTTCATAATTCTGGCATTGATTCAAGTCACGGAGGGGAAGGTCATCTCTCACCAGAAAGGTGAAACAGTACTCATTTGTGCATGTGCCTTTGTGCTGGTGTTGAGCTGCTTCTAGTTACACTGAAGGTTTTATTAACTTGAACTTATGCAGTCAAGTGTTTAAATGTTCATGTCCCATTTCCAACTAGAATTAAAAGACATTTTGTAGCTTACATTGTCTGATACTGATCTGACAGTAGGTGAAAATCAGATACATATATTTATGGTATTAAGCCACCTGTTTCTGATCCTGCAGACAATTAGCATTATAGACCAGAATGATTTTTACAAGTGTGGCAGAAAAAAATATGGGTTTCTCCTAATTTCTAACATAGAGCTGAAATATCATCATGGGAGAGTGAAGAGGACAACCCTAAAGACAGGGAAGAAACCCAGTTTTGTCCCTAGTTAATTAGGGTACTTACTGGGGAATTACAATATCAGTATTTGCCTAAATAGCTTCCCTAATTACCTAGTTATTTGCAAATCTGAGAAGTTTCTATGTGTGCCAGTACGTCTCCTTCTGTGTTTCAGAAAATCCATGCTGATTTTCAGAAATCTTAACTAGTTTATTGATTCTTTTTTTGGTCAAAACTGTATTATTAAATGCATCCCTAGGAAGAATATCAGGTTGTTTCTTTTTTGAGAGCAGTGGTATGTAGCAGGAATTGATAATGTGAAACTTTCTCTAGAAATATTAACTGAGTAGTCTCAGTTGCTTTGGGAAGGTTTTTCTTGGGTGTAACATTTTTATAGGTTTCCTCTTGCTTCCTGCTAATTCCTTTTCTGTTCAGTGCTTGTTTTGTGCTGCTGTAAAGAGCAGTCCATGCTGCTGTTTTGTCACATTCCCCCGGTTTGTACACAGGAGATTCAGAGTGAGCAGCATGGAGGTACATAGAGCATGACCCTGTGCCTTCTGCTGATCCTGGGGAGCAAACAGTTCAAATGTTTTCTCACAAGCAGAAATATAGGCCAAAATGACAAATAATTGCATTGAAAGAAATACATATATTTGTGTAACTAACTCAAGAGAGGGTCACTCTTTGGTGAAAAAAGAGTGTGGAAGATGACATATTTCAGTTGTTACCCAAATGCATATCTGTATTTGATCTGACCAAAGCTGGCAAGCCAGTACTGAGCAAAGCTGGCAAGCCAGTAGGAGCCAGCATTAGCAGAGGTCTTGGATGACTCTTTCCTTGTGGGTAGCTGCCTTTTCTCTCAGTTGCTGCATCAAAAGAAATCAAAATTGAGGCTTTATACAGGATAAAGTGATAGGGTACTAATGCAGTCATATTGGGCTTCTGATGTGCACATATATTCAATAATGACTATTCTTTTTATGCCTAATTTAAGTCTTTTTGGAGTAATTCAACTTAGACCTGAAGTGATACTTTTGTAGGATAATAGCATTCACATGGGAGAATTATTGGTCATAACTATATTGTTTATATAGTTTATGAAATTCTTATTTTTATGCCTGCAAATTTCCAAAGTCAGCCAAATGTTGGCTGGTGAAATTTAGTTATTTTTCCCTGGCTCCTGACAGTTTAAGGACAAGTAGTTTTGTTTTCTCTCATGTAATTGAAAAAGTGGATGAGGTCTGGGAGTTAAAATGGAATAAAGGGAGTCTGGTGAGAGCCATTGTGTAACACATGAGTTACATTTTCCTATTAGTGTGGCATTCTTTAAGCTACTCATTTGCTTGTTTCCTTGAGAAAACTCTCATTCAACATAAATATGTTTTTCCATGCCTTGGAATTCCATATTAAAGAAATATTGTAGCCTGCAGCAGGGAGCCACCCCACTTGTTCTCCATGCGTGAATCTTATGTGCAATTCTTAGGACCAAGAATGGGAGGTGAAATTCCATATGTAGTCAATAGGAAAAGTTAAGTACTGGGAATTGCACAGTTTTCTCTTCCTGCCACTCCCCAGTAAAGGATGATGAATAAGTTTCAAGAGTAAATCATGTAACTCCCCCAGTGTGATTCAGCAAGGCCATCAGAACTCAATACTAGGGTGGAGGCAGTGGCTTTACAAGTGGAAAACTGAGTGGACCATAATGAAAAGGCACTAAGGATTTTCTAGTTGGTAGTCTCAGATGTGCTGAGAGGAGGAAGGGATTGTCACAGTGCTAGCAGAAAAGGAGATTTGGTGAGGATTTGGATGATGGGAAGAAAAGCAAAGTTACAGTGCCTGTAGCAATCACTTACACTAAATCCCCTCAAACCATCCCCCCACCCCCTCCAACCATGCACTTTCCACTGGTTAAACTAAATTCAGGTTTCATTTTAGAATGGTTTAGCAAAATTTTATTGGGGATATGAAGGCAACTACTGTAGAAGGCCCCTTACATTGCAAACTCATTCCTTTCTCCTCCCTTATCTCTACTACCTTATCTCTACTACAAACTAGCTTTATACAACTCAAACCCTTTGATGCATTGTGAAGACCAGGGCATATTAAATGCTTTGGTATTGCAGGTGTGGTATATGTTCAGTCCAACTTCAATACAGCTGACAGTTCCACCTGCTTTTTTATTTATAATCTTAGATCTGAGTCTTAGCTCATTGACTTGTACTGATGAGAAAGTGGCTCCCTCTTCTCCACCCACAGCCAGGTTTCGGAATGCAGCTACACCTGCCTCAGTAAAGTTGTATTTGCAAACCTCCAGTAAATCTGTCACACAGGCAGAATAATGTGTACATAACAAAATTTTCCTCTGAAAAAAGTAAATCTCCCAATATCCCATGTTTGTTTTGTCATTAAAATTGGTCCACCTTGGAGTTCTTGCTCCACTGGTTCAAATGCATGTTTCACTTGCTACTTGATGACCCTGACCCTGACTGGTGAGGAATAAATTCAATCTACACTAACATATTAACATCAGTTAATATGCTAATGTAGATTGAATTTATTCCTTACCAGTTCAGCTAAGGAATAACTTGTTTCGGTGGTTTATTTTCTACTAAGTATGAGATAATTTGAAAGAACATCTGTGGAGGAGGGGATAATGCACACCAGCAGCAATAAAATTATATGGTATAAAAGTGAGAGGATTTTTTGGCACTGGTACCCTGACATATATATTCTGTGTAACCCTTAGTGTTGCCACTGTACAAACAGTAAGAAAAAATATTTTTACATTATTTTAATGACCCTTGTGCTCTTGATTTGGAGTGTCTATCTCAGTAATGCAACAATATTCTTGTGTGTATAGTTGTGCAACTCTGTAAGGAGACCTGTGATTTTGAAGGATTCTGTGTGAATCAATTACTAACAGTTATAGCCTTGGATTGTGTGTTCTTGTATGGCTGGAGGCTTGAGCATGAAATTTGAGAATTTAAAATTCTAAGGCTTTAAATATTCAGATCATTAAGTGAATATGTCTGTGGGGCATACCAAATTGCTGTGTGGATGAAAAATTATGTAACTGCATATTTCAGGAGTAAGATAGTATGCTGTTGCTTACCAGTAGTCCATGATATGGAAAGTGAAGGAGAAGAAACCTGTCCTTTTTTTAACAAAGGCATGCAAACCCGTTAAATGTTCCAATGCATAGCTTTGTCATTCTGAACTCATGTGGCTGAGCTGATGCACTGATTTATGATTTAGATTTACATTCTGTTCTCATGAGACTTTTTATTCTTATCTATTTCTTTACTTATCCATTTAATATGTTTAGCATTTCTCAGATGTGCAAAGTGATATTAATCTTGTTTGTTCTAAGTTAAAAAAAAAACTAAAAATAAATATTTATAATTATATAAGTTACATTTATGTAGTACATGGCTATCAGTCTGATTATTTAACATGCATTACAACTTGTATGTAATTGACAAAATGTAACCACCGTGTATTCATTTTCTCCACTCTGTGGATATATTTATTCAGAGATGAAGTATCACTGCTCCGACAAGAAGTCCAGGACTTGCAAGCTTCACTGAAGGTTGGAAATGTATTTTACTTGCACTTGGTTCTTTGTTTCAAATTGAAGTGTTCCACTGTCTTGAGCAACCAAATTTATAGTCTCTCTCCCCATCTTCTTTTTTTTTTTTTTTTTTTTTTTTATCATTTTCCCCCTTAGGAGGAGAGATGGTATTCAGAAGAGCTGAAGAAAGAACTAGAGAAATTGCAGGGGCAGCGGCAGCAAGTAATTGCTTTAAAATACTTGAAGCAGGTTTATCGTCAGCATTGACATTGAAGATTAAAACCTTTTTTGTAAGGCACGTGGCCTGATTTAGTTAGTTCTGTAATTTAAATATTGACGTGTTCTTGCAAGCAAAGCTAGTTATCTCTACACAATGTAACTGTGTATATAAATGTGTATATGGAAATGTAAAGAACAAAGTCAGAATAGATAATGATTCTTCCATACTACTCGCTCCAAGTTCAGTTCAGTTCAGACTTTTACTTCTGTTGAGCTTATTCAGAACTCTGTTTATTAAAGAAAGTAAATTGAATGTAGTGTTTCATCTTTTATGAAAAAAGGCTATGGAGTCCTTGTAAAGAACTTTTGGAAAACAGCAGTGGTGTTTCATAGGTATCCAGCTGAGCTCAAAAAATAATGCAAGGCAAATTGTGGTGTGTTGTGCCCTAAAAGAAGCTTGCTTTTTTATTACTATGAGCTGCTTAGATGTGGGATAGTTACAAACCTCAGAAATTGCTTTCTGTCAAAGCTCCCTCTCAGGATGTTCTTGATGTCTGTAACCTCTGTTTTTAGGACAGATTTCTATATAGAGGAAAGGGAGGGGGAGGGTATTCTTTCTGGAGCCTTATGAGTGGAAACCTTAATAGTGTAGTGATACATGAAATGAAAAGTCATCTTGGCCTTTTCCAGTCTTCCAAATATAAGTGTTTGAATTCAGGTATTTTTATACTGCTGTGCAGTATTTGAGCACAGAAGTCCTTGTTTCCATCTTTTCCAAAAAATGGATGAACTTTGGAAGTAGTAGTTTTTATTCCTACTGTCTAATGGTGCATTTATTCTGTTTTCTTAAGGAATCTAAATCTGATGGATTGACAACAGCTACGTCTACAGGTGGCTAACATTTTATTATAATAATTTCTGCACTGCTTTGGAATTTAGTTTGGTTTAGCTTTTAGGTAAATTAGCACTTTTGGTAAATTAAAGAGCTAGAAAGCTGGAATGTTATAGTTACTGGCAAAAAGTTTATTTTAAGATCTATTAAGAGCTATTTATGTTAAGCAGTGGTCTGGGGAAATGTTCCAAGGGCTCAGGATTTGAAATTTTTAGAAGCAAAACAGGAGTTCTGAATCTGAAAGCAGTTCTCATGAGGCATCTGGAGCACTTCTTTAATAATTGAAGAATTATTATATTGAAGCAGTGAGCACTGCTACAGCACTATACTATATCAACTCTAGCATTTTTCAGTGATGGTCTTATGGAGTGTTTTTCTGTGCTCATTGCTAGCAAAGAAAACAGTGAATTTTTGTTTGTTTTGATGACCCGTAATTTTTGGTCCGTTTTTCTCCATGAGGCTCTCACAGAATAAAATTTTCCCTATTTGTACATAAACTATCTGACTGATATTGATTAAAGGTTTTAATTACAGTTCAGGGCTTGGAGTTTAACATCATGTCACAGTGATCTGCAGGGCTATTTGTGACCAATGAAAACCAATATGTACTTAGTCCTGCAGAGTACTCAGCTAGTGACAGTGACATCATGCTTGCAGATATTTAACTTCAGTAAAGTTGTTCACTTTGCTAAGATGATTGGATGTTAAGGGATTTTGGTTTACATATTCACCTCTCATGGTTAGTTATGGGCATGAGGAACTGTATTGTCCTAATTCTTCTAGAAAATAATACTGTTCTTTTTATGGAAATAGAATCATTAGAACGGCAACTAGAAGAGATCCAAGTAGAAAATTTTAACATTAAGCAAATGAAAGACTTATTTGAACAAAAAGCAGCACAACTGGCCACTGAAATTGTGGGTAAGTGTATTAGCATGCGATCTGATTCTCTTCTTGTGCAATTTGTGAAAGGGATCATTTATTCAACTTCTTTCTTACTAGATCTTAAATCAAAGTATGATGAAGAAATCAGCCTTCGGGAAGGTGCAGAACAGAAGGTGACAAACCTGAGACAAGAACTGCAGAAAGAGAGAAGTACAGTAGAAGACTTAAAGACAGAGCTGGTATTCACATCACATTAATGTTTTTGTTGTTTTCAAGTCAAGGGAGGCGTTTATTCAAATGCTTGCAAACACAGTTTTAAAGTAGGCAAACTCTGTCGAACTTGAAGATGTCTGCTTGTGGGCTGAAAAAATTCAGAGTACCATTGTTTTTGATCTGCATTTTCAGTGTTTTTCCAGTGAGAAATTATATGTTGTTTCTGACATGTATTAAAATCCAGCTTGCATTATGTTGTAGTCTTCTAATTTGATGCTCTACCATTCAGCATTTCTGCAGTATATTACACATATAGATGTGCTGCACAGACCTGAACTTGGAGCATGCCATTGCTGACTTCAAAATCTATCTTTAGGTCCCTTTTTCCATGAGGTGTTATGCTCTGACTGTCCTTGGGCAGCTGGATTTTTAAGAAGTGCTCAGAGAGGTGTTTTGTGACATGGTGGCTGAAAATCTGGCAGCTGTCATCATCATGCCTATGTTAATCTTGTCCCTCTTGTGCTTGGCTGATAATACCAATGTGTGTGTATTCCAGGATTTGGGCTCCTGATGACTTTTATATTCAGCCGTGGCTCCAGGGAGCAATCCCAGTGGCTCAGCAAGTTGGGCCACTTCTAAAGCAGTAATGCAAGGAATTTCCTAGTTTCTCACACTCAGCTACTGCTTAGACTCTGGAGGAAAGTAGGACTTGTTTATCTCCCTTCTTCCCTGTAGCTGACTGCCCTCAAGGGCCTATTGGCCTTGCCCAAATGCTGGACCTATCCATTCCTCCCTGATCAGTTGCTTCTTGTTTTGCCTTTTCCTTATCATTTATTCTGTTCCTTTTCTATTTTAAAGATGCCAACACTCCTTTTCGCTGCTTTCTTTAGTGCTCCTAGTTGCCACCCCTCTCCTTTCCCTCCATACTGTTTCATGCTGAGGGATTTTATGGTGCTTGAGATGCAATTACCAACAGATTTTGCCTGTGGGTTTGGTATGAGCCCCATCTGATAGCACCTTCAAGACGCTGCCTTCAGCTGCCCTTTTGTTTTGTCTGTGGTGATTTTCTGAAATAATTCTGGAAGACAGGGGCAGTATCCTGTATCTAGCCATCTACCTACATAAAAATTACAAAAATTAAATCTTTGAGACAATTTTTGTTTTGTCAGATTTGGTTGAAATCAATCAGCAAGTTCAAAATTTAGCAGACAAAGCCTAAAAACTAGCCCTTAAATCCTGTTTTCTTTGGGAATTATAAGCACTTTTCTGTTTTTTTGCTAGTTTTTTGGGAGAGGCTTTTTATCTCTTTTTTATTTATTAAGCCTAGCTGTAATACTGTATATGTCACCTTGTCTGTAAGTGGATTATTTGATAGATTTTTAGAAATGCGATTGACTCTGGAAGCATGTCTGCCATTGTGATGTTTGTTGCTCACTGTTCCCAACTTTTCAGCTACAAAGGCCTGGTGTGGAAGATGTGGCTGTCCTGAAAAAGGAGCTGGTCCAAGTTCAAACACTGATGGATAAAATGACCCTGGAACGTGAAAGAGAATCTGAAAAGCTGAAAGATGAGTGCAAGCACTTGCAGGCTGAGCAGGCTAACTCTGAGGTACAATAATCATGTATTATAATAGTCATAATCTTACATAAAGATGTGTGTTCTAGCTTTGCTGCGATTATCATGTGAAAATGGAAAATAATAACCAATCATAATGAAAAAGCATATTTCATTATGATTATTTCATTATGATTATTAATCATAATGGAAAAGCATTTAATTGAATCTTCTCACTTCTTCAAAAGTTTTGGTTATTCTGCTCTTCCATCAGTTACAACTTCCACTTCCATAACAAGCAGAAGAAAAGGGAGGCAGCATCTCAGATTTGGATCTTTAAGGATATCTTCACTCCTCAAACTGTCTCAAACAGCTGCTGGCTAAAACACAATTTTGCTAAGTGTTACTCATAAGAAAATAAGAACTGGAAGTCCTTCATGGCCACATTGGCTGCAGTACTTGACATGAATGTTTGGCCATGTTTCATCTCAGCTTTGCTCCTCAAGAACACATCAAGGACTGAAAGTTCAAAGTGGTTTATACACCATTCTTGGCTGGTTGTACAGGCTGGCTGAGAATATACATATTAATATTGGTTTCAAAGTAAATATCTTTAAAATAAGGTAAATTCTCAGTATGGGTGAAAATAACAAAAATCATATTAGCCCTATATGAGCATCTTCAAATACTGCAGGAGAGGCATGTGAAGAACAGTGTAGTCTACAATTGTCACCTAAATCTGCTGGGTGTTTATATCTTTTTCAGAGCTGTTCCTGAAACTAGCATCTGCGTCTTTCACATGAATATTCATACTGAGCGGTTCCTTTCATCTTTAGTTTTTCACTATAGTTGCTCCTGCATTTTGAATGTGTAATGAAAACAGCTGCACTGCTTTGGAGCTAAGCATTGCTATTGAATCTCTCTGCTTATTGGGATTTGTTTCACTATCTTATAAATCTTCAATAAATGAAGCAGCTAGGCTTGATTGTTAACTTGAGTGCCCAAAGAAGTAAACAAAATTAGTAGCCTAAATTGAGGGTAAATTTAATAAAGCCAGGACTAGTGTTTTTATTGTTTGAGGTTTTTTTTTTTCCCCTCCCACTAAGCAAAGGCATTAGAAACACTGGAATATTTATAAAACAAATTTGAGGAAGTGTGCAGCTTTTGCAACTGCTTCTTTCTGTCTTTCATCCATCAATTTTATCCTTCTGCTTTCTAATAGAGACACTTAAATTTGAGGTAATTTTTTTTTGAGGCATTTAATTTTCATAGCAAATTTCTGTCATATCAAGACAATTTCAAGATGTTATTAAACAGATGCATTCCTGGTTTTTTAATGGTTCATTATTCATACAGACTCACCAGCAAGAAAATACCAGGGCTGAATATTTACCCAGGATATATTTCCCTGTTAAGAAAGAAATGTGAGATTGTCTTACTGAATTGTGAACAAGAAATGGATCTTTATGCATTTAAATTATGATTCTAGTTGGAAAGGCTGCAGTGGTGTCCTTTGTAAGCTACCTGCACATTTTCTGCATTATATTCTCTCGGTATGAAATAACCATACTGTTTTCTGATAACACCCTGGAATGTTTGGCCAAAAAAGACCAGTCCAAGGATACGTTTTAGCTAACAGCTCTGTTATGAGACAGCATGGTGAGGCACAGAGTTACAGAAAGTCAGTAAACTATATGCACTATATGCAAATTGTTCTTATGTTCTCTTTGGTGTTCCTTTTTCTCTAGGAAGGTTGTAAATTGGATGGTCATTGTCTATTGCTTCTGTTCTGCTTTAGTTCACTTCTGGATTCAGTATTTATGCATTTGTGCTGAAATCTCTGCTTATGGGAACAATAGGAAAGAAAGCTTCTTCATAAAAGGTCACTGCTATATAGTATATTTGAAATGAGTGCATTAATACACAACATGATTTAGGGTAGCTATGCCCTAAAGTGCTTTTCTTTTTTCCATTACTGTATTCAAATACTGTGCAGTCACTGATATACTTTGTTCTGTACTGATCCTGTTTAATGGGGTAGTATTGTTCCTCTGATTATGCTGACCTGCAGGGTTGATGTGTCCAAAAGTCACACAGCAAGTTTGATGTGTCCAAAAGTCACACAGCAAGTTTGCATCAAATGCCAGATGCTCTTGCTTTTAGAGCCTTTTCCAGCACATTTCCCTTCCTAGAGGGGCCAAGATTTTGGCCATGTAACTGCAATGATATGGAAAGGTTTCACCTTTGGCTAGAACTGTGATAATTATCAATGGATAATCTGTTATTATTTTCATCAATTTTGGGTTCAAGCTGGCATTTGCTGGCATTTTGGATTGAGTCAGATTTTCGTCTTCCAGAACAGGATATAAATGAGTCTCAGCTGGGAAATTACACTCAGTGATACTTCTGATGGTGCTTTGAGCTTAGTTTACTGGTGATTTTTTTCCCTAGGCATTTTATTTATATAGAAAATGTATTTTTTATTTTACTACCAGACATCTTGCTTTTGTTGGATTATGCATGGAAAGCTTTGTTTTAAATGTGGATTTTTCTGTTTGTCTTTTCAGGCTACTATTAACCAATTAAGAGCTGAACTTGCCAAAGGACCTCAGGAAGTAGCTGTGTATGTTCAGGAGCTGCAAAAACTTCAAAGTTCAGTCAAAGAACTAGAACAGAAGAATCAGGTGAGAATGTTATTATTTCCTATGCTTGTCAGCTCACATTAAAATGGAACCACATCACACAATGCCTTTGGAAACACTGAAGACTATCTTCTTGCAGAAGTTGAGAATTCATTTGCCATTTTGTTTAACAATTGGATTACTATAATGTGCAAGCAAACACCATATTTTAATGATCGTCATACCCTACAACTGAAATTCTTTAGGTTGCTATGATTGCAAATTTTTAATAGCTGTAGTTCATGCTTACCTATCATTAAGCAGAATTGCCATCTCACACATTAAAAGTAGTACCCCTGGAAATAATACATTTGCCTAAAAATCATAATTTGAAAGATATTCTCAGTTCTCTTTGTTGGTTTTCTATTTTCTTAGCTTTTAGATTATACTTTCATCATATTTTCCAGGCCATTTACTGGCATAATGAATGGAAGAAAATGGAAATTAATTCCAGAAATTTCTCAACTTACATTCTTTGAGAGCTGTTACCAGAGCTTTTGAGCTTGCTGCATTTTGTATTTGTGTTTAGAAGTCATGTATGGTGGGGGTAAAAATGGAACTAAAGGGGGGCAGGAAGCAAGGACAAAGATGTGTACTGCTTCATGTTGCATGTAACACTGGATATGAACTGGATATAACATACATGCATTTACTAGGAACCTTGTCAGCCTTGGAAAAAGGAAAGGGCAAGGACAAAACAGAGTCTATTTAATGTAATCTAATACTAAAACATTTGCAAAAAATATAAGAAGGTGAAATAAAAATTTGGTAAATGAAACTACCTTTAGCAGGATGAGTCTGTTTGGCTCACTAAATCAAGTATAGAACTGAAAAGTAAGAGTTGTCATGAAACTACCTTTAGCAGGATGAGTCTGTTTGGCTCACTAAATCAAGTGTAGAACTGAAAAGTAAGAGTTGTCATGATGTAATTTTCCATAGACCAGCAACAATGAATCAAGCTTTTGGCAGAAGTGTTGCTGTACAACATATAGAGCCCTATTCTGAATCTGTTGGTATTTCATTAACAATGAGGAGTGAAACAGATTGATGCATAAGATAACCACACATTAAGAGAGAGTCCTCTGTTATGTCAGGTTAATGCCAAACACCACTTGAGGAATTGGAAGAGGAGAAGTGGCAGTGAGCTGCTTTTCCTCTTGCAGTTTTAGTGACTTAAAGCAGTTTGCAGCCATCTTTTAATGCAGCTTTTTGTAAGGTGGTATCCATAAGAATTATGTGCTAGCTATGGAATTTTGGCCCTGGAGGAGTTGGACCTAGAATTGGAAAAGGTAAGACTAGCTTACAGTAGCAGAAATTGCTTCCACTTTGAACGATGTGTCATCCTTGAAAAATCTATCAGGGAGGAGCCATTAATTCATGATAGAGCACATTATATGGAGAATATGTAGAATATAATACATTTGATGTGAGCATTGGTTTATAATCCAGTTGCAGTGTGAGAAGATATTTCTGTGCATTGATGTGAAGTTTTTCAAGCTCATGTACAACCTCAAGCAAGAAAGCTGTTTCTTATATTTTCAGGAGCTATACTGAGAAAAACAGAGGTATATATAAGTATATGTATAAGTATATAGGATCAGTTTTCTGAGCTCAGCTGGAGCTCTCTCTGTCATTTTTAAAGCACAATAATTATGGGGCTTGGCTTGCCTTGCAGAGGCCAGTAAGGGCCTGTAGCCCAGAAGATAGCTAGCATGGAAAACTTTTCAACTTTTCCCTAAGCAATTGCAGTTGTAATTAAGTTGGTTTGAACATTCAGGGAAAACAAATTAGTTTTCAGGATACAGAAATAGAGTTTGTGTCGTGTTCTCAGTAAGAGGAAGTGAATTTATGTGAGAATATGAAAAACAGTATTTCCAGTTGAAACTGTGTGCTCTATGGGCTTTAGAACCAATGTGTGTGATACAAGATACAGGTTAATATTTTCTTTAATGCTGTTTTTTAACAAGCACTTCACTGTTCAGCATCAAAACTTAAAAAGAAATTCGAACAATATATTGAACAGCTGCAAGCAGAATTGTACTTGAATTGCTGAGTAACTCTCTTCACAGAGTCTAACTGAGAAGCTGCTGAAGAAAGAACAGGACTACACCCAGCTGGAAGAAAAACACAATGAAGTATCTGTGAGTAAGAAGAATGTGCAGGCAAGTTTTCACCAGAAGGACCTGGACTGCCAACAGCTTCAGGCAAAGCTGTCTGCTTCTGAAGCCTCGATACAGAGACTGCAGACAGAGCTAGGTGAGAAGGCAGAAGCAAGCCAGAAGCTTAAAGAGGAGTTATCTGAAGTAGAAACAAAGTACCAGCATCTCAAGGCAGAATGTAAACAGCTCCAGCAGCAGAGGGAGGAAAAAGAGCAGCATGGCCTGCAGCTCCAAAGTGAGCTCAGTCAGGTAAGTTTCCTTAAGCCTCCTTGATGGTCTAGGAATGGTTCCTTAAAACCTTCTCATGAGTTAAAAAAACTGCATATTTAAATGTGAATGCATATTTCTTATGAACACGCACTTACATTTCCTTATTTGAAGGAGAGTAATTAACCAGCACTTGTGTTTTACTACTCTGTAGGAAGTCTGAGAGAAGCAAGTCTTGGTTTTTCATTTGAACTGAACAGTGCTTGATTTAAGTCTGAGTAGTGAATGTAGTAGGGAATACCTAGTGGGAAAAGCCAGGGTAATGTGAAATGTTGATATTGCTTCCTTAGTGTTTCTCCCCAAACAATTTCTCTTTATGTTGCTGATAGCTGGGAAAGCATCCAGAGTATACATCCCCCCCATCAGAACCTATTATTCTGCTGAGTCAAAGACTTAGAGAAGTAGGACTTTCATGTAACATTGAGCATTTTGAAACTTGAGGTTGGTTGAATTCAGTTTATCTTTTTTTGGAGAGTAATGTGTTAGGAGAAATATGTGTGTATCAGTAATCATGTCCAGACTTGAGATGTAAAAAATTATATCTTATTTGTTAGTATGACATACTTCATTTTAATCTTGCTAAAGCTTATTGGTGTTAAAGTGAGTGTTTCTGAGTTCAACCCTTTGTAAAATCTGAAACATATCAAGTTGCAAGCTCCCTATGTGTAGTTTATCTTGGAAGAACTGTGACTTGGCTGAACCACATTTATGTGTGTATTACATCCCCAGAATGGTCTTCCTTCTCCCATCAGTGTTCTGTCAGGATGAGAGGAGATAATTATGTTAGTTATCTGCATTTGGTGAAACTGCCTGGGCAACAGAATCATAGCCAAGAGGTTGAGCTGAAATCTGTCTTCAGCCTCAGAGGACATTTTCAAGGTGATTTTTGGGGTGGGAAAATTAAGGAGGAGGATGGTGAGTAAAGCATTGCTGAATGAATTCCTATGATAGGAAATGGAGGCATGACACATTCTCTGGTGATACCATTGGGAAGGAAGACAACCTAACAAGCCGCTGAATTCAGGATGTGTTGTATGGTAAAAGAATAGTGCAGGAAAAAAAATCCTTTGTACGTGGTATAAAAGAAAAGAAAAGCTAAGCATAAACATATTCTCTTTTTTCTTCCTGCAAAGGAGAGTTCATTTACTATTGCAATGAAAAGACTAAATTCCTCATATTTATTCACTTGGTACTTCACTGGAGTTACCTTTTTATGCATGTAGCCCATTAGCTTACATTTAGCATTATGAATTCTGTTTATGGAGGTATATGTAGAGTTGTTTAGTCAAATCACATTTTTTAAGAATCCTTGTCATCTTCTCAAAATTCATTTGAATGAGTGCATATCTGCTTAAATTTGTACATGTTAGAATTTGGGTGATGTGGAAGAAGTGATATTAATGGAAGAAACTTCAGTTATAATGTTGGTTCTAGCCCAGCAGTAGGAGGAGGGTGTGGACGAGAGAGTATGGACTCCTTCAGTTTTGAAGAAGTGTTAATTGCTACTAAATTTTGTGCAGAAAATTTGAATCTACTTGATTGTATCTTTAAAAGTCTAGATATTTTCTCATGATTTTTTTTTTTTTTGCATTCTGTATGCAAGAATGCATTCTGCATTCTTGCATCCAGGTTAATCCTGGATTTTATGGTCCCTTTTACTTAAATGTCATCTTAAAGTTCTTCAAAAATACTTCACCACGTCTGTAATAAAAGTAACTAGTGTAAAATATTGTTACTGATTTCCCTTTTTCCAAACATTTTCTCCTAGTATCAGCATAGCAATGAATAGTTATCTTGTTGCACCCTTTCTTCAATAGATTTTTTCCTACAGTTCTTGTTTGTATTTTTGGTGATCCTGCAAGAAAAGACAAATGTTCTTAGTTACTGTAAGAGAGATTCTTAGTTACTGTAAGAGAGATATGGTCTCTTTCCTCATCCTATCCTCCCTCTTCTCCTATCTCTTTTTTAACTGTACAGTCACTGTTAGCAGTCGCCATCTTGGCCATATGCCAAACAGCTTTTCACTCATGATTTTTGTGGTTGTGTGGAGATAATTTAGTTTGATTTTTTAAGAAGGTAAGTCATAGATACATTTATTTCTCTGTCTCTAAACCTTTTAAACTTTTGCAATTTTTTGATAAGTTGAGCTAAATTTTGACACATGGTCCAAAGGACTTCAGTGTAAAATTCTTTGGGAAACAGGCAGCAGGAGAGAGGCTTCACTCCAACTTAACACCTGGGTGGAAAGTGTAATGGTATCACAATTACTGTTCCTTTTTCTGCTCCGCTGGGCAGCCAGTTGGTCAAACAGTGATTGCTTGCAGTGAACAGTAAAATTGGGCTGCCTTTTGCATAGATATTAGTAGGGATTTAAGGGAAGCATGAGGAAGGTTTAGGGGTATTGAAGGGAGGACCTGGAGTTAAAAGGTGAATGGTTCAAGGGCCTTGGACATAAATGCATAGGAGGATCAAGCTTCATTCATAGCTTTCCCACAACCTATGGAAAGTTCTTGCTGTGCTGCAAGGTCTGATCCTTTCTCTGGTTTTGCACTGAGTTAACATGTCATTGTGTCCTTGAACATGTTCATGTAGAAGTAGGCAGGAGGCAACCCAGGACCTATAGCAGCAGTTTCATGTGGAGTCAGCTGATTTTATGAAAAGAGCTTTTTAGAACAGTGAATTGTAAAAGGTCATCCTTGCACTTTGAAGATGGTGCAGTACTGCTTTTGATGACTGATAAAATCATGAAGCAGGTTTGTGTCCAGCTGGAAGAGCACATCCACCTGCTTACTCTTTGCTGCTGGAAAGTGCTGGACTATAAGCCACCAAAGCTGCCGTGTACCCTACAGTGACTGTTCATGTATCTCTTCTCTGTGGAGAATGAATGCCATTGATGTAGCCAGCTCAAGCTAAAAATTGCACTCTTAATATTCTAGCAGAACAGTGTATTGTGGGAGGCAGTGGAGCAGGTAAAGGCAGGGTGCTTCAGCCACTGGATCTGCAGGAGTCAACTGGTGAACTGGATAAGCCAAGGTGGCTCAAAGCATCATTATTTTACACAACAGTCCTTATGCTTTTGAAGGACCACCCTCTTTCTGTTAAATCTCTGTGACTTGTTTTGAAGGGCTCCTGTAGATAAATGAGGATGTTTCTGGGTCCTTCCAACCCACTTTTTAAAATATTTCTTCTTGCCTATGCCGTTGATGCTGTTTTTTAACATGATTTGTGTTTCTGAGGAGGCCATGGACTTGTTTTGGTCTGGGTTATGAAAACTTCACATGAACATTGCACAAAATGAGTCTGTGTCACTGCTGGCTAAGGAATGACTGCAAACGTGGGTGACTCTTTTTTGCAGTTGCACAGTAAACTCCTAGAGACAGAGCGGCAGCTGGGGGAAGCACACGGGCGGCTCAAGGAACAGAGGCAGCTGTCCAGTGAGAAACTGATGGACAGAGAGCAGCAGGTGGCTGACCTACAGCTAAAGCTTTCTCGTGCTGAAGAGCAGGTAGGGCTTTTTATGCAGATTCTATAGTTTGTTCTCTATGAATATGATATGTCTCTACACACACTTGTGGTGATAGTGCAGTTTATGAAGTTTGTTTTCATGGGAATTTCTTTTGACTAATACTGTCAAGGACTTACAGTAAAATTATCAAAATCTGCTTAGACACTGTTTGTCTTCAACAGATGTATGTGTGTTTGTGGTGCTTAACAAATAAAAATTGTGCATTTTGCACTTAGGAGCTTTGTCTAAGGGTCTTGTGAAAAAATAACTTAGGTGCACAAAGGCCGATATAGGTAGTTTTGTATGTAGATATTAAGATAAAGCCCTACATGAAGAAAAAGTAAGCATGGTGCAGCAGGTCATTGATGGTTAATAATCAGTGTGGGTTGGATGGGCAGAAAACACTTGTTTTATTAATTTTTATTTGTTTTAATGAATATCTTGTATATGTTGCTGATTTTCTGCTGGCTGTAGGGGGATTGGCCAAATATCTGAGTGGTATGTTGTCAAAGCTTTAAACTTTTCTGTAGCTAATTTGCAAAGCCTTGACTAGTATAGGAGAGACTGCTAAACTGAAGTTGCTACTAAAATAATGACTGACAGTTGCTACTGAAGTTGCCAAAAAAAGTAATAATAATGTTGTTTTACAGGTATCTTTATTATCAGTCGTGTTACATCTTAACAACTATTGCAAAAAAATACTAAAAATTTCTTATGTTTTAGATTATTTGAGAGCTAAATTACATGCATCTGATAATTCTTTTATAGTTATTGCTTGTGATATAGAATCTCACCAATTAATTGTAATGAATGCTTTGATTAGATTTTGATCTAGTGTTACAGATTTTTGTTTTTATACAAGTTTTTAAAAATCCATGTTTACTCTAAAATAGTTTATAGTTAGAGTAAACATTGAGTACAACTGGCATACTGAGTGGTGCTTTTTTTCCACTTATTAGTCTGGTTTGTTTGGTATTTGGTTTTGGGCTTTTTTTTCAGCTAAAGGAAAAAGCGGCAAATTCCACAGAATTGCAACATCAATTAGAAAAGGCAAAGCAGCAGCACCAGGAGCAGCAGACCCTTCAGCAAAATACAACAGCAAAACTACGAGAAGCCCAGGTAATGTAGTTATGTATCCTCATGTGAAAATGGGTTCCAGGGTTTCATTATGCTAAATACTTCTTCTTCCTAAAAGTGACTTGCAGGAATTATATTAGTTTCAAGAAATTAACTTCTAAATCTGGACTAGAATATAGGGAAGGTGTTTGATAAATTTATCCAATATTTTATGCATTAGGACCAATTTTTAAGGTCCTTATAAATAAACACTATTATCTTCTTGTCTAGAATGATCTGGAGCAAGTACTACGACAAATTGGAGATAAGGACCAAAAAATTCAAAATCTTGAGGCTTTGCTTCAAAAAAGTAAGGACAACATCTCTCTGCTAGAAAAGGAAAGAGAGGACTTATATGCAAAAATTCAAGCTGGTGAAGGAGAAACTGCAGTTCTTAACCAGCTACAAGAGAAAAACCATGCATTACAAATACAGGTAAGAATGTCAAGATCTGGTTCTTTCTCATTTTGGAATTTATTTCCTTTTTTTTTCTATCTCATCAGATATGACACTAATCCTTTCTATACTATTTCATTTCTTTAAACTTGCTTTAATGATCTTACTGTAATTTTCACATGACATGTGTTTTGGGGACTTCCATGCTATCAGCAGAGGGAAAGGAATTCCTAGATATTTCATTTGTACATATGCTAGTAATATGTACTTACAAATAGTCATACACATAACTTTATATATTTATTTGTATGTGTGTATGCTTGTAAAAAACCATAAATATATTTATAACTATATGTAAATAAAAATAATAGATACATTTGTTTCACTCATTTTAAAAAGAGGTTTGATTCTGGCTTTCAAGACCAAAATTCAGTTTAGCCTGCATCTGCTGTCTCCTTAGAATTTTGTTTCTGTTACAGTAAGGCCAAATTGACAATTCTCTTTTGCTTCTATTTTCAGCTGGTAACCTATTTAAACTCTGGTGTTGTGAACAATATAGCTTTACTGTAATGGTTCAGGAAAAGAAATGTGATAGCATTGAGTCTCCAGAGCCATAATAAGACACACTAAAATTAAGTTTTTACTTCCTTGGACATGCTGTTCCAGCCTTCTCATGTTGTTTTCTTTTCCACTGCAGGTAACTCAGTTGACAGAAAAGCTGAAAAATCAATCAGAAAGTCATAAACAAGCCCAAGAGAATTTGCATGAACAAGTGCAAGAACAAAAGGCACACCTAAGAGCTGCTCAAGATCGTGTGCTTTCCCTAGAAACAAACATCACTGAACTAACCAGTCAGTTAAATGAAAGTAAAGAGAAAGTGTCACAACTTGATGTGCAGGTAATGGATCTCTGTATTTTATGGTGATGAAAAATTCTGGTTGTGATTTCCTATTTGGGAAAAGGTGAATTTTTCTACAAGGAAATATATGCACTAACACATGAATACTGCTGATTTTACTATTAAACTTACTGATAGCTATCAAAAAACTAGAATGAGCTATGGTAAAACAGATGTTTTAGTGAAGTACAATTTATCTTTCAGGTAAAAGCAAAGACTGAATTGCTACTTTCAGCAGAAGCATCAAAAGCTGCTCAGAGAGCAGATCTACAGAACCATCTGGACACTGCCCAGAATGCTCTGCAAGATAAACAACAGGTATTAAGCGACACATAAATTTTCTGTGTTACCTAAAAACTGCTTAAAAACCTAAAAATAATCTATTTACAAACTCAATGAACATGTGAATAAGCATTGGGAAATGATAATTTAGGATATTTTAACCATGTGGCATGCATTCAATTGCTTTTGCTGCTCTGGAGCAGATATATTTTGCAGTGCAAGGAATTTACTTGGGAGTCTGCTCCTTGCTGTAGGGTTATTCTTCAGAATCTAAGCTTTCTTTAGGCATTCCGGAGGTATTATTCAATTCATGTGTGTATGCTATGAAGAAAAGATTGTAGAATGCACTTACTAGAAGCAAAAACTCCTAACTCTTACTGCTGACTCAGATAAATTTCCTATCAGCTGCTGGTACTCAAAAATAATTCCCTGTAGGCCAAAAGGCTGGTGATAAAAGGACATGTTTTTTAATGTGTTTTAATCCTAGGGAAGCATATGTTGAATCAAATATTTGCATAGTTAAAATCAGTGCTGCTGTGGTCTTCATGGAAACATTACCAGCAGATGTTAATATGGCACCATTTTGTAGCATGGGAATGTAATTAGTTACTGTAAACAGGAGACAACTTTTTGCAACCATTAAAGAATTAATTAATAACTAAATACATCAGCTTGGTTGGAGAACAGTGAACTTCGATGTACCTGTTGTCATAGTGGTTACTAGGTGAATGTGTTTGTGTCTCTTGCAGCATTTATTTGTTTTCTGTTGGACAAAATGTTTTGAAATCATCCCTGGTATGTGGGGAACTGAGCATTTCCATATTATTGGCTTTCCTCTTTGGTGGTTGATTTCATGAGAAAGAAAGACATCAAAAATTTTATCTCAGTTTTTTAATGTCATTTGCTAGTTACTGCTGTACTAATTTGAGGATCTAGCACCTTTATTATCTACAATTCCTTTTCATTTACAACTTCAAACACCTTTGTTAACATTTAGGCCAGAGCCTGTAAGGTTTGAGAGAATATTGAGGCTTTAAAATTATTTTTTTCAGTGAAACAGAGGGAATTTGTGCATGTGTATGTGTTTCTCCTTTCAATATCCTGCCCCTCAGAATAAAAAATAAACATTATTTTCCTTTTTGTTTTGAACACATTAGATAATTTGAAGTATATATGACATTAGTAATTTTTGAAGTTACTTAAAAAGTAACAACCTTTGTATTTTGTTTTACCCAGGAGTTAAATAAGGTCAGTGCTCAGTTGGATCAGGTTACAGCTAAGCTGAATGACAAGCAGGAGTACTGTACTCAGCTGGAAGCCAGTCTTAAAGAGTACAAAGAAAAATGCCTTTCTTTAGAACAGAAAACTGAAGAACTAGAGGCACAGCTTAAGGTTTGTATTGAACACAATATCTGTACCTACAGAAACTGATCTCTGCTGTTAGGCAGCATGTGGTAAAGCTGTGCTCAAATTAGGGGGGAAGGATTATTTCAATATCACTGTTGTGGGTTTTCTTTCTCACTAATGTTTCCTGATTCACCATTTAATCCTGTTCTCTTCTTCCATACTAGTATATCACATTAAGAAGATAGGTCTATGACACTGCCACTATTGTGTCATTTTCCTGTCTGTGTGCTTCTACCAGCCTTTCTGCTACCTGGAAATCTTTATGTTAAGGAACATGAATATATCCCAAAATTTGAGTTTTCAAGTCAAACTTGCACACTTTAAAAGTACTAGCAGGGAATACGTATTACATTGGCTAGCCTTGCTTAACACTGCCTGTCTGGTTTAATTTATTTCTGAAGCCTTTCAGTAGGCTTTTAAGCAAGATTTATTTCTCACTCTTTCATCTCTTAACTTGATCTGGAGTTTTGCATTCCACTTCTGAAATCAGTTTTTATTTTAAAGTCCACATAATTCTGGCAGAAGGTTTGCAGAACTTCATGGTGTTTTGATATACTAGTATTTTCAGTTAAGGATATGAATTAGTCTTGATGCTTGAGAGCTTTAAAATTTAGGAGAGAGCTTTGACTTTTGTTCACTATTTAAAAAAAAAATCTTGGTAGTCAAAATTCATAACACACAAAAGCATATGATTCAGGGATCATGGGAGCCATGCAGAACTGTTTTTGTAGTGTTGTCTGTCTCTTCTGAGGGAGGTTGGTAGTCTTTTTGCTCAAGACTGAGTTGGGTGTTTTTCCTAGCTTTTGTGTTCTGTAGAAGAGAACAAAAGCTTTTTTACCTGTATGAAATTTTAAATCCAATGCTATTAAAAGCTGTCATGCATTTAATTGTCAGCATAATTATTTTGTTCTTGCATCTCTTCTTTTGGACACTGGGATTTTTCTTGCCTACTTTGATTTTTGTTTTTAGTTTTCATTCTTTTGCTGAAGTTTCACAAGTAGCCAATGGACACAAATGTTTGGGAGAAATACAGAGCGTGCTTGTGTAAGATTTTATGGGGTTCCTGGTAGCTAAAATGTGAAACTGAGCAGGGTTGTTGATGCTGTCAACAGGAATGCAATTCTATGTAAAATCTTGGCATCATCACCATTCTTTGAGATTATTCCAGTTGAATATGTGGCATTTAAAAAAAATTTGAAAACAAAAAGCCCTCAGGAAATTTTATGGAGAAACTTGGCCACTTTGTTTTGTGGCCTCTGTGTGAAAGCAGAAGTGCCTGTAAAACAGTCAGTATGTTGAAGAGTCTAAAAGTGCCCATTTACTGAAGGCTTCTGTGTTCTTTATATTCTATGTGAGTGAAAAAGTAGCTTTGGAAAAAAACAGAAGAAAAACCTCTTCCAGGCAAGCACAGAATTTCTTCACCACTTTAGTTTGTGTATTTGCTTCTGCTGTAAAGCTTTTTATCTATTACTTTGCAATAAAATGCCTGCTCGGCCTTTTATTTAGAGATGCTTTTAAGAGTGTTTTACACAATAATTCAGTTCTGGAGGAGCAGGTGATTAGCAGGAACTAAACAATGAAAGATAAATTGCAAAGTAATGAAACAGATGATATGTGAGAGTTGTCACTGCTTTCTACAGTTAATGCACTCACAGACTAGATGACTTTGCTTTTTATTGCTATTTTTATTTTGTTGGTCGTGTTCTGATGGCTCTATCTTTTTATTTTTCTCTCTCAGAAACTTGAAGGTGACATTCTTGATGCTAGAGCAAGTAAAGACCAAGCTCTTCAGGAGTTACAACAACAGCAACATCAGAACAAAGAATTAGATCTCCGGACAGCAGAACTGAGTAAACAACTTGAAGCAGCAAGAGAAGCGTATGCATTTCCTGTGTTATAGTACTTTTCAAAGTCAGACGTAAAACCGAGGCAGTTTGGACTAGAGTTGAAATTTTCTGCTTCTCTCCTGTGATTTCAAAAAGTCGTAAATAAGTGCTGTGTCCCCTCTGCTACAAGAACTGTGTTGTATCCCACCTGTTGTCTTTCACTCCATCTGCCATGTTGTCTCACAGGAGTCACTGACTGCTGTGATTCACTACTCTTCTTCATTTTATTCACTGTGCTTGTTGTCACCTAAATGGCTGAATAGTCTGATGTAGTGAGGTCCATCTTGAAATATCTATACCTCTGTAACCTTTTTCAAATACAAATTTGCGATTTTTGCATAAGCAGCAAAGGGGTAGTTTCTGTTCATGATAGTTGAGGAAGAAGGAACCATCTCAAAACTAGTTTCTGAAATTGCTGTTTTGTCTTAACTGGAGAGATGTAATGGCCATGGGTGAAGGTAGAGACATTTAAGGATACAAAAGAACCTGTGAAAAAGAACTTTAAAAAAATATGTTTTATCCTTTTGTATTTGCAGGATGTCTAATGCTCAGCTGGATTTGCAGAAGAAATCTGAGGCCCTTGACCAAGCAAATCAACAAATTAAAAAGCAGGAGGCAGAAAAGGCCAGTCTCAAACAAAACCTTGAGAAATCAAATCAAGATACAAGTAAACAGCTCAAGGAACTTGATTGTAAAATGCAAGCAGCCACATCAGAGCTGCAACAAGTGAAGTTAGAGAAGGACACTCTATTAAAGGACCTTACAGATACCAAAGATAAGCTCTCAAAAAGCTCTGAATCCTTCAAAAAAAGAAAGGAGGAATTAGAAAACGAAATTAAAAAAGGAAAAGCAGCTATGGCAGAAATGGTTAGTAGATTCTTTAGTTAGGCATTAAGTTTGGTGTATATACATTCTGATAAAATGACTTTGCTTTCTGTTTGAAAACAGTGTACATATGATGAAAATGCATGAATATTTAGTACTGTGAGGAAAACCAAATTGTGATTTTTAGTAGTTCATACATGTTTCCCACCTTAAATTTTTGCCTAGATATTTACAGTAGTAAGCATCAGTCATATCACATAACAGAATCCTTTCCTCTTCCTGCACACCTTTGACATAATGAAGAAACTAAATGGAGATGACAAATGGTGGTGAAACAGTTTGATGGCAAACGTCCCCTTTTAAAAAATGCATCAGCTGTGTAATAACAGCACAAAGTTTTAGAACCTTTGCAAAATGCTGTTGTATTGAAGAAGTTATTTTTCTGAGGCCATTTTAATTCCCTTTCTGAAGTCTTCGTATATAGAACTTCCTGTGTGTTTGTCTGGACATGTTGGAAAGCTGCAGGCAGAGAGTAACATCATCTGTCATTTGGGGAATGCCTAGCTTAAGGTATTATTGGAGTACTAGAACTATTTGAATTTCAGAAAGGTCTTAAAAGTAACAGTATAACAAGTACTTGACCACCAGAGCAACCTATTATGGTAAAGAAAGTAAATTATTACTAGGGCTTTTCTTACCTCTTCTGCCTTGGTGATATGAATGGGCACTGTATGAATACAGTTGTTCTGACAGTGTTGTCTCAGATGTGGCAAGGGCTGTCTTCCTCATACTCTTCCCATCTTACATGTCCATTTTCCAGAGCCATTCAGAGCTGCTTTTATTCTGATCTGCTCCTAGTTAAAAAGAACATTTTTCTCTTATTCATTCAGCTTTTGAAGGAAAGCTCTTTTGTTTGCTTTTCTTAGTTACTGCTGTTTAACGATTTGTTTCTCCTAAAAACTTGAAGGATTTTCTCCCCAGTTTAGACTTAAAGGCAGTAGTCCAGATTCTGCTTCTAGTTCTGGAGTCTTTTAGAGGCTCTCCACTGTCTTAAATATGTAGTATTTGGACTTAACATATGGTTGCATATGCGTGGAGGTCTGCAAATTTACTTGCTTGTGAGTTTTAGAACATGAAGGAGTTTTAGACCCTGAGTGAGACCAGTAAGCCCTCTACTTCATCAAGAAGGAGAAGCTTCAAACAGGGAGGCTATCGTTAATCAGAGAAACTCTGGCACCTGGCTGAGTTTATTAGTATGGGGCATCTAATGTGTGGCTTAGATTTGCCCCTTAAAGTTTTGACAGGTTTTGAGCTGAAAGTGTCTGCAGTTGAGAGGCAAGATTTTTCATTGGAAATGAAAGCGGTATTTTTCAGAATGTGGAACTCCTGCAAAAATGCTCCATACAAAGTCGTAGAAGCTAACAGGAATATTTCCTTGCCTTATGTTTTTTAGGAAAAATCTTGCCAAGAGTTAAAACACCAACTTCAGATACAAACAGAGTCTGTAGCTAAAGAGAGGAATGAATTGAAAAACTCCCTGGAGAAAAAAGAGGTGGTAAGTTGTCTGCTTAGTTTCAGAAATCTAAAAACCAATAATAATAAATGTTTAAAAGATTGATTTTCATTCTCACCTACTGGGACTGATAAGAGATAAAGATGTTTCAATTCTCAAATTGTATACTATCTTTGGCACTGAAATAAGGTGATACTAAAACTTTCCTAGAGGGTAATGTGAAGCTTTAAAATACAGGTTTTAGTCATAGTTTTCAGTGCTTCACATACCATAGCAGGGGATTTTAGCCCTTCAGGTTTTTTCATTAGTGAAATGGTTATGTGGTATTACTGTGTCCTTGGTTTTTTTTTTTTTTTTTTTTTTAATTCCTTTCAATAAAAGTTGTTATTTCATATCCTTAGATCTACTTTATTCTCAGGCTTATTCAGTATGTTCTCAGTGTAGTTGGCAGGACATTTTCAGATATCCTTCAAGGATTGAATTGCTTTTTCAAACTTGTGTAAGTCGCTTGTGACTACATAAGGACCAAATGTACTTCTTTTTCAAAGATAGCATTCAGACCATGCAGTGCAGCTGGCAGCCTGAAGGACACATCTGCTTTCATGGATTTCTTTACCTAAGGCATCTTCTGTTCCCTAAAGGAATCAGAAAAGATTTGATCAATGGACATAGTTTGATAGAGTGTGATGGACACTTACTGTCTGAAAGAGGTTTGAGGGTGTGCAGGTGTGATGGTAATTGCTCTGTGACTATTGCTGCTCCTTCCCTGGCTCCTCACTCGTTCAGCTGAAGTGCTGTGGTGCTCAGTGGAAAGTGCAGAAGGATGAGCTTGGTGTGTGCTACAGTTGGCAGCAGGAGAGCCCAAACCACTGCTGGTGTAAGAAAACTTGCCTGATCTTAATTTAGAGTGGATAAAAAAGACTGCTGTTGATCTCTGGGTAGTAAATTTGGAATAACAGATTATTTTAATGTGTTGTGGCAGTTCTTAAAATCTGCTTGCCAGTGTTCAACCACATAGCTATGAAACAGCAGTGGCACTGTGGGATGGTCTGGTTCTGTGAACAGCATGTACAAAAAGTGATTTAAATTTAAATTATATACAGTTACTTAATATTTTTGAATATAGATTTCTAAGCAGTTGTCTGTAGACCTTGATTCAGCAAGAGCACAAGTGCTGGAAATCCAGGGTCTTCTGAAGGAAAAAGAAAAAAGTGAGCAACATCTCCAGGGAAAGCTGAGAGAGTTAAAAGAATCTTTTGAGCAGAAGAAAAAACATAGTGAAACATTGCAAGCTGAATTAAAAAGTGCCCTTTTAGAAAAGGTAAGACTGTCCTTTCTTACTCTTACAAGAAAATGAATGTAAATTCCTCTGATAAATATTGAAGCTTTTATGTCAATAACTTTGTGATAAACTCTGTTTGCTGTAGTCTTGTTGGAAATGGTAAGGTCAGGATATGGAAGTGAGGTCTTCAGATGCTGTTGGAGATAAAAACAGCAACATCAACAGCAATAATGAAAAGAACCAGTGCTGAAATATCAATTCCATAGGAACTGAATTTTAGTAAAGGGATAAAATAACGTAGATTGAATGTGGGTTTTTTGCATCAGGAGCAAAGCAAAAGCTGCCATTTTCTTATAAAGCAGTAGAATTTCGTGAGAGTATTTTTAGACAAACTCTGCAGTGTTTTAAAATGTCCATGCCAGTTTTAAACCCAGTCTTCTCATATTATACCAAAATTATCTGAGTGGCAGTGTAAAACTCATAAACCATAATGGGAAGAGTTCAAATGTCTTAGAACATTAGAGAATGTTGTGCTGTGTGCCATGCACTGTTAAATGTGGCTCCAGCTTTGGCTGCCTAATGCTCCATGTTCATATTTGTGCTTTAGACAGCCTGTGGAAACATTTGGTCTTGGTGTTGTGGTTTAACCCAGCCATCAACTCAGCTGCTGGTGCTTGGGAAGACAAACACCATCACTCCACACTCCCTCCTCCCTTCTTCTGCCAGCTCCATAAGCTGGGCATGATGTCCTATGGTATGGAATTTCCCTTTGGTCAGCGGGTTCAGCTGTCCTGGCTGTGCCCTCTCCAATCTCTTGTGCACCTCCAGATTTCTTGCTCATAGGGTGGTGTGAGAAGCAGGAAAGGCCTTGGCTCTGTGTAACTGCTGCTAAGCAGTGGCTAAATCATTCCTGTCACAACAACACTGTTCCCACCACAAATCCAAAACACAGCCCCCATACTAACTACTATGAGGAAAACTCTACCTCAGCCAAAACCAGCACACTTGGAAACATTATTCCTATTTTTATTGTTTAGTCTTAATGTGTTTCACTTTGTCTTTTGTAGTGAATTAAACTTTGTTGTTAAATTAGGTATAAAACATTACTGTAAAATCACAAATATCAAGTTACTGAACTGTTATTCCATAAGAACAAAATTCTCTTCTTGCAGTAGAAATACATTTTATTGAAATGCTTAAGCTAACATTACTGTCTGTAACTTTAACTAAAACTTTCTATGCTTATGTTTCAGGCAGAGCTGGAGAATAAACTACAACAGCAGTCCATTTTGTCAGCACAGGAGCTTAAAGCAGAGAAAGGCAAGCTGGCAGATTTACAGAAGGCCTATGATAAACATAAAGAAAACATGGAGAAGCTGCAGCTGGATCTTTATGGCAAAGAGTCTGAGCTGCTGGCAACCAGGCAAGACCTTAAGGTACTTGCAGTCATTTTAATGTCATGTGTAAATTAGCAGGTGTTAATATCCATTTTGAAGACCAAGAAACAATGCAAGAACTATATAAGTGAAAAAAAATCTTCTGCTATATATAGTATTTAGTGCTATTTAATCCCTTCTCCTGAGACAAAAGAAATTCTGAAACTAATTTAAAGGCAAACTTTAAAGATTTGCCAGTTTACCTGAAATACCCTTGCATTTCTGCAGCAGCAAAGTGAAGAGTGATTTGGTTTCATGGTCATTAGGGTGATTTTTTTAATGTTGCTTTTTCTTGTTATATACTTTCAACTAATGGAAAGTATATAACTACTTGTTATGTAGCTTTCAACTAATTTAAATAGCATAGCTAATTAGGGCAAGGTCTGCCAGCATGTGAGTAACTGCTATCTTCCAGATGATTTAACTAGAATATTCCTGGCTGATGGTAGATGTTAGGAGATGTCAAACTTATAGAAACAGTAGGCTTATGGACCTACCTGGAATACAAGTGCCAAAATTTACTTCTTGAAGTTTTTGGTATTCCTGAAGTTACCTGGTTTTGTATTAGTGTGCAGTGCCTTCAAAGAGGTATTGCTGAGAGTTGAGCCAGTCAGCAAAGGTGTTTTTTGGCCCTTTTTTCTGGCCTTCTGCTTAGTGTCAGTACTAAGGCAATGCTTCAGTTCGTCCCAAGGACATCCTGTGCCCCAGAGGCTGAACGCCAGGTTCATGTTATTTTAAGAAACAGAGAAATACCTCCTTTACATATAGGCCACTGCAGTTTTATTAGACTTACTCCTCTGTAGTGATAAATTACCTGCCATGTTTCCCTGCAGCTTATTGAAGCTTCACATTCAGTGCACCATGGCTGAATTGCTATGTTAAATTGGGGGAAACTTCTGCATGATTAACAAGCAGTGGTGGTTTAAGCATATTCTTTCTTTCAGTTTGTTACTATTGCACATATGCATCTGTGAGTTTATTTCCTGCAATGCATTTAAATCACCTTTTGGTAATGGAGTGGCCTGTAGAAGCAGGCCACAGTAACAGAGTGGGGGGTTTGGTGTAGTTTTCATTAAGGTATATCACTTGTTGGAAAATAGCTGTGAATAAGTATTGTTATTAAAGCAGTTTGATGACCTCTAGTTCTGTCAAATACAAAATAGGACAGTAAGTGTCTCACATGTATTTAGACCGGATGGGGGTGGTAGCAAGAGAGAGGGAGAGCTCTATGCTAAAAGGTAAAATAAGGAAATAAGGTGATGACAATGGGGAAAGAAGATTTTTAAGGTGAGCAATCAGGTAACTTGATTTATAATGTAAGTTTCTGTGGAGCCTAGAGAGGCTGAAGAAGATTTGGGTTCCTAAGTACTGAAGTGGTGTACCAATTTGGAGGCTGTTTGCTTGATTTAAAAATTTTGTAAAAAACAATATATTAATTAGGATTACTGAGGTCTGATTGATGCCACTTTTTTTTTTTCTTCTTTTTTTTTTTTTTTCTGGAAGGGGGAAAAGGTGGGGAACTGAACTTTAATCATGGTTGTGCTGCCTCAGTAAAACATTCAACTAAAGAAGCAGTGATTACTTGTCAGGAGCCAGGACATCCCTCTGGCTGTCCTGAGCAGCCAAGACCCCTGCCAGGACTCTCAGAGACCCTGGCACAGAGCCCCAGAATGCCTGTGGTTTTGATTATGACCCATGGAGCAAATTATCAACCTTAGATGAAGATCTGCAAGCCATGACAAATTAAGTAGAATGATAGTGAAAAAGTAGGTTTTGGGGTTCCTAGAATGGAGATTAAGGGGGACAAGATGGAGGGATCTGGGCGTGTCCAGTCTTTCTCCTTCTTGTTGGCCTCCACCTTCTGCTGTGATGTTGGCATTTACCGATTGGTTTACAGTAGAAGCTCACTGTCTAACATAGGTGACGGGTATTGGAAAGTAATTGTAAACATTGTACACGTGGTTTTTAGTATAAAGACATAACACCACCCTGGGAGCAGGCAGAGTGCCTCAGACTGTCCTGCTGAGTGGACCTCGGCAGGGCAGGAGAAAGAATTTTATAGATAAGATACAATAACCTTGAGACCGAGAAATGAAGAGCTCTGACTCCTTCTTCAACCGTCGGGCTGGGAAAAGAGACTTTCTGACTCTTCTCGGGGTCACTCTGACAAGCTAGAGATCCTGACAATAACTTGTCTTAGAAGGCCTCAAAAGCAAATGCACATTCAGACAGCCTCAGAGTGAAAATGTTAATCTTGAGAGATGAATATCAAAATGCCACTGAAGAACTTTGTAGTAGAATTTCACAGCCTATTCAAAATCAGTTGTCTGCATGATGTTTTGCCTTGGGCAAGTTACTTATTGAAAGTAGCTCATTTGACCCAGAGCTGTGTGTTTTGTGTGAAGTTTGGAACCAAAGCTGATGGGCAGACCGAGCTTTAGATTGGCCTTAATCTTCTCAGTAGGCAGTGGTAGAAGTTTCTAAAACTTGGGTGTCTTTCAGTGCAGGATTTTTAGCAGAGTTACGACCTCCCCGCAGAGCTGTTGAGTCAGCACTGTCAGGAGCCCAGCATTGTCCAGAAGAGGCATGGCCAGATCATGACCTCCTAGCGATGCTGGGTTTAAATGGAAAACCGAGCCGCGCTGACGTGGTGTGGCACCATGCTGGTGGCGGGGCCGAGGGCGGCGAGAGGCTCTGGGTGCTGGGCACGGAGCACCATCTGCCGGCATGTGTCGGGAAAGGCGCTGCTGGCGCCCGCTCCGGCTGCGGGCGGAGTGAGCCCGGCAAGGGGATGAGCGCTCCCGGCAGGTTCGCCCCTGCGCGCCGCGTCCCCAGCACAGCGCCGAGCCATGGAGCTGTGGCCAGGTGCAGCCGTGCAGCTCTGAGTCCTGCACAGGACAGGGACAAGTGTTATCATTAAAAAAAAACAACAACAAAAAAAAACCAAACCAAAAAAACCCCAAAACTGGAGTGGGAATGTAGTTATAATTTTATGATACTATTTGCTGCAAATTTACTTTGGATTAAAAATGTCTCTAACAGTAACTTTCACACATGCTTTCGTCTTTGGGGCTGGAAAAAGAAATAGATTTGAGTGTTTGTTAAAGCCATAGTTTTTGATAAAAAAGAATATATATAATTGAAAAAGAATATCACTAAATAATTTTTGTATATACACACACATATTTATATAAGTATCAGGGTGTGTATATTCACACTTTTTTTGTGTGTGTGTGCAAAAAAAGGCTTTTTTTGTATAGAAGAGTTAATAAAAATGTACAAACTGTTATTTTTGCCTTGATTTTGACTTAGTGCAAGAATATTTTCTATGAATCTGATCTCCTGAGCTCTGCCAAATATTCTTGAGTTTTGGCATTTGTGCTTTTTGTAGTCAGTCCTGGTTTCTTCTGTGTTTTCAAAAGAATGTTTCTTTGTCTCCAGTGTTGGCATTGCTGTCAGCATGTATTCAGTCAATGTTCTGGAACGAAATTCATACTTGCCAGAGCTTGGTTGTGTAAGTCAGGAGCCTAAGTTGCATACAGTCAGTCTAACTCTTTTCTTAGGGAATGAAGAGAGATCAGGTTAGCATCTAATTTAATGAATAATTTAATGTTGATCCTTGTGGACTGGGATCGGGGAGCACACAGACTCAGATGCTTTTTTGTGCACTTCATGTAGGTAGAATGAATCGAATCCACCCCCCTGCTAGGACCATTTGTGAATCAAACGGTAATTTTAAAATATTTGTATTTATTTAAAGTGTGTACCAGTCAGCTTAGCACTTCTCTTTATTTACACAAATAAGTACTGATTGACCTCTTTTGTTCAGTACCTGTTCCTTGTCTCAGCCTCGGTGTAGACACACTGAGATGATCTGTACAGTGCAGACACTTTGAGGCGTGGGTTGAGAGAGAAGTCACTGTCCACTTCATCAAATTTAATCATCTGGTGTTAGCAAATTTGATGTAACCACATTTTTTCTACTAGAAACAGAATTGAATGAAAGTTGTGGCTTTGCTATGTTTCTTTCTAAAACTTCAGATACTGTTGAAGATGTTATATGATGATGCTAGAATTCCTATCCTCCCTCAGTGTTAGGAAGACAATGGTATTCCACTGTACACAGGGTGAGATAATTTTGCTTTCTGAAATACCAACCCTGATACCTTGAAACTGCAGAATCATCTCGTATTTTTTTTACAAAAAAATTCTGAGTCAACACCTTTCAAAGTATTAAGTAGTAAATTCTAATAGCTCAGAAAACAAGTGAAGTAATTTGCCTGAAAGTTGATTTTAAAGCTGGTGTGAGCTTTTTAAGAGTCTTGGGGATTCTTGAAAATGCTGTTGAATCAGCAGTGTTCCATCACTGCTGTTTCAAATTAAATCTGACTCTACAAGCAAAATACTTTAGATATTACAAAGGAGGGTCATGAGGCATCAGAAATGAATTAGCTTTTAAATCAATATGGGAGTGACTAAAGCATATGCATAATTGAATTAAGTGAAAATTCTGCTTATAGTTCCTCTTAAAACCACTAACCTTCAACAAGAGGTTTGATTAATATTTAAGCAAGAACTTCAAAAAGAATTGAGTTTTTTTGGGAAGAATTTAAATCCTTACTGTTGCACTGAAGGCAATAAACTTATTAGTAATAATAAATCTCGGCTCATTTTCTGTATCATAGCATCAAAAGTTTCCATAAAATGCCAATATTTTGGAGAAGTGGAGGATGAGTTTGTTTAGTTGTTTTTTTTCCCTGTTGGTTTCAAGTGGAACTAGTCTTTAGCTAAGCTAGAAGGTTTAAAAACTGAAAAAGACCTCCCAAAGTTAGACTTTGTTGTGGGCAAACAGAATGAGCTTGGCTTTGGGTCCAAGTTTTGTATTGTTTCTTGGGATTTTGTGACCTGCTTCAGAGAGATAAATCCAAGTTCTTTTTCTAGGTAATGGTGAGAATTAGAAGCAAATAAAGTATCATCTCTGGATTTTGAATGAAAGTTTAAACTTATTGTTTACAATGCTTATGCAGCAGAAACTGTGAAACATTTTATCCGGATATTAGCATTTTTATCCTATACATTTTACTCCAGAATTTTTAAAAATTTTACAGTTGACCTAGTACTAACTTTATTAAGTCATTGGTGGCAAATAGCATTGAATAATTTTTGAAATCTTCAAAGTATAGCTTCACTGCTTCTTAAGTAACAGCTATCTAGAGTTATAGAACAGTTGATTTGCCTAGATAATAAAATTAATTTATGTGAGCAAATTCATGTGTATTCTCTTTTTGGCAGTCACTTTTTGTTCTTTACCCTTCTGCATGTTATCACCTTTTGTCTGTGCAAGGATGCAGGCTGGAATACGTACAGTAAGTTTTTGTTCCTGTAAATTCAGCTGGCATAGTTTCTTTTTACTTTGGGTAACCTTGTAAACTGGAAGTTTCTGTAATTATGCTCTGTCGACATTTGAAGCTAAATGTTGCACACCAGGTAGCAGTTTTTCTACTTGGAAAATGTTTAAGTGGCTGTTTAGTATCTGTAATTTTTATACTGATGCATAACTTGCAGAACTCTCTTTGTGATTAGTCCACAGAAGAAAAACTTGCTCTAGCTCAAGAAGAATTAGTTTCCAGCAGGAATCGAATTGCTAGCAGTAATCAACAAATTCAGGAGCTGAAGAAAGCTCAGTCTGCACTGGAGCAGGATGCATCAAAGAAAGAACAGCAGCTGGGTGAGAAGACCAAAATGCTGCAAGATCTTCAGAATGACAGGGTAAATGCCTCTGCCTTTTGAAATCTCCTCACAGGAGATATCACATCCACTCCATGCAGGCACCCTTTATTATTTTCTGATTTGAGAGCATAACACTGTTGTAGTGCATAGCAATAACAGTTTTACTGAACCTCTGGTGAAAAGAGACAGTTGTACTGAATTCGGTTCAGAATATGCTTTCATTTTTCTAGACAGGTTTGTGTCTAGACAGGTGGGAAAACATTATTAGTTTTAAATCTAAAACTGGAATCATGCTGCTAATTGCATTACAAACTATGGATAGATATGTGGCAGTTGTTTCTCCATAGTTACAAAGTCGCCAAATAGTTTTTGGGCCCTGAATGTTTTTTGTTTGGTTGGGTTTTTTATTTTGTGAGTTTGGAAGAGGTAACTTTTTTTGCACTTCTATTTCTCTTCAAGATTTTGAAAGAAAAAGATTTGGCTAATGAAAAATGTAAAACGGCAGAGCTCCAGGAAATAAGGAACAGACTCGAAAAAGAAAGTGCCAAGCTGGGTGAAGAGCTTAAAGCCTGCAAGCAAGAATTTGAGAAGGTACCTTGAGACAAGCTAAGTCTTCTTCATATGTTTGGTTATGTGATGAGAAATATGTGTCTACTCAGTAGATGTTTTCTGGAATGGCTTTGCAAAGATGGTTACTGTAAATATTGGTAGTACAGGTATGGGAACCAAAGCGCAGATTTTATTGAGCTCCCTCAGCAATGATGTCTTGGTTGGTGATGATTCTTGAGCCCCAGGGCCTAGTGAGCCAGGTGGGCTGCATAACTTGTCTTAGCTTCAGGATGGGTTGTATGTCCTGGCTTTTCTTCAGTTCCACTGTAAATTCACTCTGCATACCCCTGCTTGACTATTCTGAAATGAAAAGTGGTCCAGAAGAATCACAAGGGTGAAGTTTTCCACATATTCTAGGCACATCTGGGCCTTCTCAAGGATGCATGGTAGAGATGAAATTCTCTTACTGTTGTTTCTTAAAATGTCTTAAAAAGTTACAGTTGGGGAAGCCTCAAAAAAGGCAAATGTCAGGAGCTTCATAAAAGTCTAACTCTCTTCCAAAATCATAACAATCAGTTGAGCTCTCTAAAGGTTAAAGGTTGAGAAGATTTAATGAAATAATTTTTAGTCTTCAGTGAAACTAACTGTTTCATGCCACACTCTACATATTCTGGTTTTTTAGTCCCTATAAAAGCTAAAATTCCTAAAAGGCTGCAGTTTGTGTTTTCCATAAGCAGTTATATTTGCATCTGTTAAGCACACAGTTTAAATTATTGCACAATTATAAATACAGGTACAATTCCCTATACATTAATAAAACTAAAAGAAAATAACATGATTGCTTACAGCCTTCAGATGTTCTTTTGTTCTCCATTGTTTAGAAAATGGTCTGTAATTTTTAGGTATAAGTCTGTACTTTGTTTCTCTTGAGCACTCTGTGCTTGGGGAAAGGTATTCTAATTCTTGTTGTTCCTACAATCTCTATTCTAAAGAATAAAATTTATGAAGATGTAAAAGGTGTGCACACCAGTATCAGCTTAATAGTAATGTCTTCATTTCCCTACAAGCAATCAGACTTAGTTAGACTTAATTTAAGTCTCCTAAAGACTTAAATTCTGTTTCCCATCTCCTAGCAAGGAATAGATTTATATGTATCTGTAGGGCATCCACTTGTTCTGAGGATATGTTCTTTTCACTGTCCTTGGTTTGGTATTAACTCATATTGTGAATTTTGATTTATGGAAAATGGTCCACCCCTATTAGTCTGTCAGAACCTGTATCTTTGACTGTGTAAATTTAAGGAAAATTATTTCTGTTAATTAAATGAACTGTTCTACTTGAGTTCGATTACAGAAGAACAAGTAAAGCAATTATTTACATCATCCCATTTGCTTAAAACAGAGTAATTTTTTTATACACTGAGGACTAATAGAAACTAACTTTCTTCCATCAGCATTCAGTTTTACATTGTCATTTTAAAGTTTTAACCTCATTATTGCAAACAGAGAACAATGTGAAGTAAATTTTAGAGCTGTACCTAAAAAATGACAATGGATGCATCTTTTCAAGGAGTGGTAGAAAACAATTCAACAGATTTCCTCTCTACTTTAGTATAAACATATATTAAAATTATTTTTAGAATTGAATGTTGATCATAATATAAGTTAAAAATCTTTGATCATGAAAATCACTGATACTTTACTCTATAAAATCATCCTTTCTTGTAGTGATAAAACTAAAAATTATCACTGTCCTCTCCTAGGAAAGAATTACAGTAATTTTAATTTAAATTGATTTACACTTTCAGAGTTGCTACTTTAACTTTGAATTCTGTATCCTAACAGGAGGTGACAAATCTCAAGGATGGAAACCAGCTATTGATTCAACAGAAATTAGAACTGCAGGGCAAAATAGATAATGTAAATTCAGCTCTGGAACAGGAGAAACAAAAACATCAAGCTGTCAAAGATCAGCTGAAAAAGAGAGAAGAGGAGCTGAAGAAAGAATGTGCTGAAATTGAAGCCAAACTGGTTAGTATGTTAGAGAGAATGAGACTGCTGTTTTATGAACATGCCTTTGGATTTTTCCAGAGACAGAAAGGATGCAATGGGTTGACTTTAATTTCACTTTACGGGAGCTTTTAAATGACAAGATAAAAAAATCTGTGAGGCATTTATTGGTGTAGGAAAATTCAGTGAGGTGACAGCCTTGTCTAGTAGAGTATCTTGATTAAAAGTAGTGATTCTATTACAGTAAGATTCTTTGGCTCAATTAAATGTAGGGAGTAGGGAAAGAATGCTTGGAAGCTTGTTTTTAATTTTACCATTTTTTTTATAGCACACAGAGAAAAAAGACAAAGAAGAAGAAAAACGGAAACATGAGGAAAAAGAGACCAAGCTCACCATGCAGGTGACAGCCCTGAATGAAAACCTGGCTACCATGAAGAAAGAGTGGCAAAGCAGTCAAAGACGAGTGAGTGAGCTGGAGAAGCAGACAGATGATTTACGTGGGGACAATGCTGTCCTGGAAGCAACAGTCCAGAATAATCAGGATGAGAGAAGAGCATTGCTGGAGAGGTAAGCTGTGGTCATGACTAAGGAAGTGTAGTTTGAGAAATTAAATGAACTGAGGGTGAAAACTTGTTTGAGTTGATTTGGGATTCTGTATTCATGCTTTATTTAAGTCTGTATTTGCTCTTAGTGCCTGGGCTGTGGGTGCAGTTTCGAGAGTGCAACTCTCTGTCATCTCTGCCAAAGCACAGCAAGAGGTTTTGGGAACCAGCTGTGCTCTTTGTGATCATTCTGTAGAAAACAGGGCAGGCTTATCAGGATCTTTACTAATTACCAAAGCTACAGCTCTGTGCTTGCTCTCAAAGATTTATGTCCATCTGTAAGACCCTTCTAAATCCACTGGGCTTCTCTGAGATTTCAGGTGTATAGGCTGTAGCTTCTCATCTGTTGTGTCAACCTTGTGGGGCCTGGCAGAGAGAACTTCTCTTACCTGAGCTAACTGTCCTTCTGCATCACTGTGAGGTTCCCATGCCTTGATTCAGTTTGGATACATGCACAAGTCACTCAGAAGCCTGGAAGAGACCCCTTAAGTAACACAGAATTTGCATAGGAACTCCCAGGTGTGCCCACTACTCTGTGTTAGGAGACTGAGTGTAATTGGATTAGATAGGCTAAAGTTCACAAAGGAGGCATTTTCTTCCTCCTGAAAAGCTGCAGTTTTATTTTCTCCCATCCTGCTGTTGTCTCTACAACATATTTGAGTCTAAGGTAAGCAGGGTGCTTTTCCTTCAGACAGCAGGAGGCCTTGCAAGGCAGCAGGAGCTACTTGAATGCAGTGATTTCCAGGGTAGAAGAAACACCTGTGAGACAGGCAGCTTTCTTTGTCCTTTTTTCCTGACATGTTTGGTGAAGGCAGAGGGGAAAACTTTGTCAGTACTTTCAGTCTTGGTGGTTTGACTTTTGAGCAGTAGACCTTGGAAAAGGATGAGATCAATTCAAGTGAGATCCTCTTTCTTTGGCAATTCCTTGCTGTACTGTGTTGAACTCATCCTGTAGCTGTTTACAGCTTGGCAGAAAAATACCCTTTGAAATTTGGCTTTGAGCAGCTAACTGAGTTTCAGCTGATGGGAGGTGGCCTTGGTAGAAGAAAAAGGTTTCTTTTCTGCCCTGTTGCCTGACCTGATCTGCAGCAGCTGGTTTGGGAGAGTGTCCCATTGCACAGGGGTGTTTATCAGGGCTTACTGTTGAGGGACTGCCTTCAGCACTGTCCCTGCCTTGGGGTGTAACTCCAGGTATTGATAAGCTGCAGATACTTAGGAGCAATGCCAGTATAATCTTTAACTGATTGTTACAACAGAATGTTTTCCTAGTTAAGGCATCCAAGAACTTTTCAGAGTAAGGATTTTTTTGGCTGGATTTTATGCGGGTAAGTTCTCAGACTGACAACTGGCTCAAAGGACAGTGTGCATTGTCTTAAATGCTTTCAGCTGACTGTTTATTATTTTGCCTCAGGTGTATAAAAAGTGAGGGAGAAATTGAAAAGCTTCAGGCCAAACTTGTAGAAATGAAGAAAAAGTTGGACAATACAACGGCTGCAATGCAGGAACTTGGCCGAGAAAACCAGTCATTGCAGGTATAATTTGATTTGAAGCTATAAAACCTGTTGATTCTCTGTTTGGGACCTTAGGAGAATTTCAAATTTGTGTCAGTTTGGTGATGGGTTGCCTTTCTAAAGTGAATTAAGGTGTTATGTTTGTGGTGTGTGAGGGTCTGTCTGTGTGTTATTAAATCTGCTTATAGTTTTGAAGCTTAGAAGGTTTCCTCTCTGAATGGCCATAAGCCCTGAGTATTGTGACATAATTGGTGCTTTTATTTTGCAATAGGTAGTGCATGCTGTGGAAATAGAGGGTATTAGAGAGAATAGACATGCAATTTTTAAAAAAGCCTGATGTTTTTTTTACATCTTCTGTATAGATCAAACACACGCAAGCTCTCAACAGGAAGTGGGCAGAAGACAATGAGGTACAGAATTGTATGGCCTGTGGAAAAGGCTTTTCGGTGACAGTAAGAAGGGTAGGTGTGTTCTACTCTGTGGCTATGGTGTTTTTCTATTTGCATTGTTTCCAAACTCTTGGATTGGATACAGCCTTCAGAAAATGGCCTGAATCGTACTGTGATTCTCAAGACATCTCATAATACAGTTATTGTTTGAAGTGCCTTAACATATTAAAAATAATGGCTGTGGAGCTTGCTTTATTCATGATTCTTTTTCCATTTTAGCAGCATCAGTTTATAAACAGAGTTAAAATGCTTCAATTCCCAAAGCAAGCAGGCAAAATTACTGTTGTAAGCATATTTACAGAAAATATATTTATAACTGATCTGAACTAGATTTATGGATATATGGATATATATATATATGTCCATATATCCATATGGATATATAGATTTATGGGTATAAAAAGAATGTAATTTGGTTGAAATTAGATATGTGTGAAAATATGAGGCATCACTATGATCTGGTGCTTTGTGACTATACATTTGTAAACATGGAGCAGAAGAAACAACTGGATGTGTTTTAGGTCTGGAGTCAGACCTTGCTTGAAAAACTGCTGTGGTCAGCTAAGATGTTATCATCAATTGGCAGGGTCTGCCATTCATCCAGAGATGAGCACCCCTCCAACAAGTGGCTTGGCAATGAAGTAGATGAGGGATACTTGTGAGGTTCATTTTTGCAGAGCTTTCTGATATAGTCCTAGGTGACTCCCCCTGGCCTGCACTATTTTGGTGATGTTCTTTGGGTAGTCTTTGAACAGAGACTGCTGGATCCTTTGATTCAAGGATACTTCTCAATGTGAAAGCAGGTAATTACATATAAGAAGATGGTATTTCATGTGACCAGAACAAGCTCAAGAGAACAAATTCAAGAGGAGATAGAACTATTTTCTATTTTCTGAAACTGAGATATTCTCTTGACTCAGTGAAGCACTTCTGAATGTTTTAATCATATACCCTTTAGAAAGGATTTACTGAAATTACCTTCTCTCTGCTATGTGACTGCCAATTAAAAATTAAGAGTAATTTTTGAAACATGGGAGTTGACTTGACATGATAGTGGTCTCTGTTAGTGATCACTGCCACTGATATTCAGCATGTATGTTTCTTCTCTTTTGCAGCATCACTGTAGACAGTGTGGAAATATCTTTTGTGCTGAGTGCTCAGCAAAGAATGCCTTAACTCCTTCTTCCAAGAAGCCTGTCCGAGTCTGCGACACTTGCTTTAATGACTTGCAAGGATAACTGGCTATCGTGAGTGACAAAGAAATGTTACACTAAAATTTACTATTTCTGTTGATGCACTTCATTCAGCACTCAGACTACTATTCAGTTTGGACAATGATTGTAACACTTGGCAAAATCTAGTATATTTTAAAATGTTTATTGATACCAAGCAAAACTATTGTATTTTTTCGTGAGACATGGGCTCAGATCATTCATAGCTTACTGACATTCATCATGGAAAGAGCTTTTATGTCTAGATTAGAAATATCCAGTTATTTGTAAATAAAGTTTAAACAGAGGAGTAACAATGTATTTTTTTATCTTTTATTTTTTTGTTCAAGAGAAACAGCATTTATGTGATATTGGAATTTATTCTTGTTTCCTTCAAAGAAAAAGGAAGATGCAAAAACTTGTGAGGATTTTATGTATCAAATGTTGCTGTAAAAACATAACTAATTGTTGCATTTGATTGTGTATCTGATGGTCTTTACAACCCCCTGTGATTTGTTTTTTTTTTCTCTCTCTGGTTCTTGTTTTTCTTTCTGAAGTTTGAACTCCACAATGAGGGTAATTGCTGGACTCAACTTCAACTCAGTTTATTTGCCCACTTGTATTATTAGCACCCAAGTCCTTATCTAATACAGCACTTGGGTGCTGGAACACCTTTACATGTGCTCTATTGCATAGTTGGTGCGTGAGTGCATCTGTCTTTCTGAGAGAGTTATGTGTGAACAAGTGATGAGACAAAGTTTATCTGGCATTGTAGCAATATTATATTATGCATTACAATATTTCATCCCATAGTGATTGATTTCACTTTTACAAATTTGGTTGACACATTTTAATATTCAAGAAACTCTTACATCATGTTTTTTTGCATTAAAAAGCAAACAAACAATGCTGGTAGAAGCCTGTAGCACATCTTTGCCCCTGCCCATACCCTGGAAGCATTGAGAGATCACTGCTGTTCTAAGGGACATCCAGACCTTCCAAGCCAGGCATCCAACTGAGAAAAAGTATTTTTTGAGACAGCTGTAGTTTTTCTGGCCTTTTCTTCTGTCCCTTCCTCAGCTTTTGGTGGAAGAAGTTGAACTCTTGTAACACCTAACAAGCGTCACTTTTCCATTACTCCATCTGACCCCCATTACCAGGGGCTCTGAAGTGTTATGTTAGTTGGGTGATTTAGTCTGCTTAGAATGGAAAACTGGCTTTGTTATGAGCCAAATAGTTCTAACAAAGAGGCCAATATGTATGACAATAAATATTTATTCATGCTTTCTGTACTGGGAACAGAAGTTTCTTGTACAGTTCGTGCAGGCTCCATACTTCTTTTTTGTTGTGATTTTGTTTGCACCTCTTCATTTTTGTTTGCCTGTCTCTGATTTTTCCTCCCTTTGTGTCTGGTATTTCAAAACCCTTAAGATTATATTTTCTAAGCAGGGGTTATGCCTTCCAATATTTAGGAATTTTTTTTTTTTGTCTTAAATACCCTAATAAATTCTCTACCCCTCAAATGCTTCAGTATCTTACCAATTTTTGCCAGCTGTTCAGAGAAAAAAGTTGTGTCCTGAATTCCTCTACTTCTTTTCTGAGGCAAGGAATTGAATTCTGTCACAATGATGGTAGCTTAGTCATCATTAGGAAGATTTGTTTGCTTTTATCTAGTTACAGTCTATATGTGAATGAAGAAGTGTCTTTTTTATAAAAAATGTCTTGATTAACTGTCAAGTGAGGAAACTTCGTCCTTCTACTCCAGAAATAGTGATCTATATGTTTCATATCCTCTTTCAACTTACCCAGCAAGTTCTACATTTGCACTGTCAAGGAGTTTTGTTAAAATTCAGTTCTTATTTCCCAGAAGCCAGCTGAATGATGTGACTTGTTCTTGTCATAGTAAAAGGGTTTGGGTTGCAACTGTGGTTCATTCAAAACACTGACCTGCTTTTCTGGTTTGACTTGAGTTGCTTGCTCAAAAAAGAAAAACAAACTGCTGCAACAATTCCATATGAATAGAGCCTCTGGACTCCCTGTTTCTCCTCATCAGTATAACTGTTAGGCATAAGAATCTTTTGAATAGAAAATATGAACAGAATCTCTGCCTCTGGGAATTTTTTTTCTATTTATTTGTTTACTGAGAGAAACAAAAAAAATTGCTTTATAGTCTTTCTGGCTTCAGAAATGTGGGAAAAGTAGAGATGTGACGGTTGTGCTCCAGCCTAGATGCATTCTGCCCTTTTGTATAACACACAAGAGCCTTGTGCTGTTCTTTGGGTGAAGGACAGCCACACAGAACAGGAGGGATTTTGAGCAGGAAGGGAGAAACTTCCCACAGCTGCCTGAGATTAAAACACATGAGGCAGAGGAAAATGGGGATCTTTGAGTGGAACTTGGAAAGTGGTTAGAAGATTCAGTTGTGTTTAGGCATTTTGCTTTTGATTGGGAACATATGAAAACTCAGGAGTGACTTCTGCAATGGTAGAAGCTCTGGAAGGAAGCTCTAGAAGCTCTCTTAATTCAGCCTTTTGGGATGTCATTGTATAAAGACAAGCAGAGTCGCCTTTCTCAGCAGGCTGCTGAAGCAGTGCGGTTGGTTGACTGCAGATCACACCTTGAAGTGGAGCTCTTCAGCTTCAGGGGCAAAACCAGCTTGATTTTTGAAAGTTGCTTTTTGCTGCCTAGTTTATATAAGCAGCTTTTAGAGGGGATGGAAATGCTTTTTGAATGCACATTTGTAGAAAGAAGTATTGTTAAAATCTGGAGGAGCAGTGGGGTAGAAACTTTCATGTTTGAGCTTTGATTCTGCAGCAATAGATCATGATTTCTACAGCTTTTCACTGCGAAAAGTGAATTTATGACTCCATGGCTGAGTATCATGCTCCTTGTTTTGTACTTGTAACTCTTAGTGCTGGTCTGTATTTGTTGACAAGTTGATGGTAGACTGACTGTATAATACTTGGCTTCACTGCCAGGTTGGAATCTGTGTTCAAGCTCAAGAAAATATCCCATAATAAGGGAAACTGGAAGGTGAAAAGCTGTGTATTTACAAATATGCTTGCAGAATCTGACTGTTTTGATGGGCATGTTTCAGTAGGAATGTGGGCTTTTTGTTCCACTGCCTTCTAAGTAACTGGAAAACCAAGTAAAAAGTAAAAAGCCTGGTGACTATTACCACAGTAAAAAAAGGATTCCAGGCAAAACAGTTTAATTCACTGATTTTTCAGACTGCAGACACAGAAACAGAGGGGAAAAATAATAAAATGGCAGAAGAGACGGACTCTTGGAACTGGAGAATGCATAGTTATGTGTTTTTACAGCTTCTAGCAATAGGCAGAATGCTCTGATTCCCGGAGGAGCGGCCATTTTACAGGAAGAGGTGAAAATGATGGCAAAACCAGCACTCAAACCAGTAGGTTTGTGGGATCCTCAAGCAGCTTTTGATTGCTACTCATTACTGTGGCATCAGGAATGGGACAGTGAAGTGTGGGCTTTGTTCTTGAAACTGTGCCATCTGCAGGATACTCCATCCACATTCAGAATTGCTGCAGGGGAAGAATGTGAGAGACCAGCTGCTTCATGGGCAGAGATAAGCTACAGAAGCTTTTGTAAATGTGTAAAGGATGGTCTCACTAAGGGTGGGGAGAGGTTCTTTTAACTTCCTGGAGACAACACCTCTCTTCCCAGTCAAAGACTCACAGTCCCTTGGATTTTTGCCCCACAAATGCCAAATCCTGCTGTTCCACTCTGGCCTCATGTCAGCAGTACATCATACTGGAGACAGGTAGCGTTGCAGAGGTCAGTGGCAGACTTTTGATCTTAGCTGGCTCTCCTTCACTGTTATTTATTTCTTCTCCCCACGTACTCCTTCATGTAATCTTCCCCCTTCTGCAAATGTTGAATGAAGAGGATAAAAGTAATGAGTCACAGTAGGAAAAGTTGCTGTCTGGAGATGAAGAGACAAAAGGAATTTTCTGCTGCAGCTTCCAACAGAGGCAAGAGGTTTAGAGGGATCTCAGTTTTCAGCTGGCTTCACTCTCTGGCACAAATGTCCACGACTGTAGGGTGAAATGTGGGTTTTTGCCTCTGTTTTTGGAAGGTGTCAAATAACCAAGTTGCCATGGAGTGTGGAGCACAAGGTACACAAGAACAATGAGTAACTATTGTTGGCTTTGGGACCATTAGGCTTGTTTGTGAACCCTCACTGGAAAAGCTTTCCTATTAGTGAAGCAAGAAGGGATTTGGGAGCAGAAGCATGGAGTAACCTCTCTGTGTTTGTATTACATGAGCCAGAACAATTGAGCTTCTCATGCTAGATGTAAGAGAAGTGACATTCATAAAGGAACCTAAAAAACTCAACTGCTTTTCTGGATTATTGTCAGTTCACCATGGAGTGGAAACAAATGCTTGTTGCAAAACTTAAAAATTTTATGGCCAGTACTCAGTGATGGACAGAAAAATATTGGACCTAAAGTTCAAATAGATTCTAAACTATGCCAAGAAGAATGATATCATGATTTGAGTATGTAGAAACTGATAAATTACTCTTCCAGGTGCCACCTCTCCTGCTCTCATATTGTCAGAGACCTAGGAAACAACACTGTCATTTGCACTGTGCACTTTTTGCTGTCTAAGAGAATCTATAGTAAGTGGAATGGCATCATGTGCATGGCATGTGTTAGCTGTAGTCATTGGACAGCAGGTTTATAATCAGCTGGATTTTTCACTGTATACATTTGGCCCTAAGGAGAACTGCACTCACAGTTCCTTTTACCAAAAACACATCATCTGAGAGCACATATAACAAAAACCTTGTTAGTCACACGTGTCTTTGTAGAACTTAATTTTAAGATTATAAAGTGAAAAAAAAGAATTTTACATATTTGCAAGGATCTTGCCAGTTGTCTCTTTGGTTTTGAAGTCTTGACCTCAGCATCCATTTTAGAATGAGTTTAAAACTATTGTCCAACATAGGCACTCCAAAAGGACTAATTGATGTACTTTTCAAAACCAGCTATAATTGCATGTAAGTCCTGCCATTGAAATTTGGTTTTGTGGTATTTTTTCTGTCTCTTTTTAAATGGACACTGAATAAAAAGTTTGCATGTTTAGAGAGAATATTAGATACCACTTAAGTTCCCAATAATGAAGCGTGTAGGTAGTAGGTTATGTAATAAACTCTGCATATTGTCTGTAGCTCCCCACATACTACACACTCACTATGCAGTGGATAGAGAAGTGTCTATGGATTTAAAGACTGATGAAGCCCTGCTACCCCTTTGGATCAATGTTGTATGAAAGCAGGAGCCTGGAAGGCACATTTTCCAATTTTCCCTCCCCCTGTGACGGAAACTTAAAACTAAAACCAAATTTGTCTGTATTTTGTGCTTTTTTTTTTGGGTAAAGAGGGCTGGGAAAGGATGTTCATTGTTAAATGTCAACAGGTCAGTGCTGGCAGGTCCAGGCCACTGCTGTTGGCTTCATGGCAAAGTCCTCCGTTGCACCACGCTGGAGCTTGATTCCTGGCACAAAAAGGATGTTTGAAAGAGCATCTCGCTGGGTTAGCAAATACCAGAACTTTTTATAGTAATATGTCCAAAATGCTGCTTGTATAGAAATAGTCACTTTTGTAAGAAAAGAAAAAAAAAACACAAAAAAAGTCACACCACACCCCCCCCCCCCCATTTGATGCCATCATATAAGATTTAATTTAAGCTACCTCTCAATGTGAAATTCAAACATTAGGTAAGTTTAATAAGGTTTTCTCACGGTCATGTTATGTAAAAGTTATAGTGAATGCCAAAATTGCAAAAGTTTATCACCAAAAAGGAAAATAGTTAACTTTTTTTTTTTTAATGTGTATTTGAAATAATCCAACAGTTTCAAGTTATTGTGAATTCTCTTAAATTCTTTTAACTTCTGTAGTTTCAACCTTGCAAACTCTAGCTGCTGGACAGGAAATAAATCACATCCACAAGCTTTCATAATTAAGGTCTGCTGGGTAAAACCAATTTTGTGTGGAGATTTGTTGTTTGGTTACAGATAGCCTCAGTCACCAAATGTACCATTCACTCGGCCGTGGTTTTTTCCTGCAGTACTCGAGATGTGAACTTGATGAATGGTGTTCTGTAATGGATGCGTGCCACAAATTACATGGTCTCATTTGCCTCTTTTCTGACTTTTAATGATCAGTTTATTATTGCAGATGTGAATATTGTTCATACAGCTTAATTTCTGTATAATTGTATAAAATATAAATGGAAAAAAATATAAGTTTTTACTTGATATTTAGAAGTAATGTATTATAAAAGACTTATGTTGCAGTTTTACTTACAGAGTACTGTACTTCTAAACTGGATCATACCATCTTGGTAGGTGTAGATAGATTTTTTGCATGAGTCTGTTTTGGTTTTATTTCTTTTTAATTGAAGTTTTATTCTCTAAGTTCTGCTTTCAGTGTTTGTGTTTACTACTTGTGATCATGTAGTTGTGCCTTATATTGTGAAAGAATTTAGTCCAGTGTGCACTGTAATTCTTAAACTCTGTGATCTGGAAGGTGGCTGTGGATTTGAATGGGAAGGTGACACCATGCATCAACGGGTTCTGTATAAACTATGATGAATTGTTGCTGAAATGTCATTTTTCTTTTCTAATATGTTAAAGGAATGACTATTAATAATAATAAAAAAATTAGACCTTTCTAATAGACCAGGTTATATCATTCAAAACTACCTTGCTCTGTTTCAGACAGCAAAGATACATTGAAATGGTGGATATATAGTTTTACAACTATAGATGTACTGTTCTTGTAGATGAACTGTTCTTACACACATGTAAGAGCAAGCTAAATGTTCCAGTTTCTTAGAGTTGCAGGGAGCTGCAGCAAAGGCTTTGACATTCCTGAGAACACAGTAATAATGACTGTTTTTCAAATCTGTTCTTTTCACAGGTTAAATTCAGAGTAGTCTTTTCATTCCCAATAGCTGTGCAAGGCTGCTGAGTATCCCACATTTGGTGGAAGTCCTTCTGTCGCTGGCTGTGTTCTGACATCACAGTCGATGCAGCTGGACAATTGGCATAACTGGAAAACTCAAAAAGTAGCACTTGTTTTATTTTTTAGACCAATAAAGGTCTCACTTGTGAAATGGAAAGCTCTTTCAGGGTGGAACTGTGTTGCAGAGAGAAGCCAGATGGTTAATGTGGGAGATCAGTCCTGAGCCACTAATGAATTATGGAGGCACAACCAAACAAACCATGTTTGGCTATTGAAGCAGGGGCTCTGTGTGGATGTGGAGAAAGATGGACAAGAGAGGTTTCCTCTGAAATTGGGTTTGAATTGGGAAGTCAATTTCTCCCTCAGCTCCTTCCTGAGGTATGTTTCCCTTGACACCACAGAAGAGCCTGTTGAGCTTGCATCTCCAGGAAGACAAGCCTGTGTGTAAATACTGCCTTCCCCTGGGCTCTCCTCCTTGGAGACATGCTGGCCAGGAATGACTGCTTGTCTGCTAAACTGAGTAGACCTGGCTAAAGGTTGTTTTGATAAAAAGTATCCAAAGTGAAATACCCTCTCCCTTCTGCCAAGCACATAAAGCACACACCTTAATCTGTCAGGTGTGGCTCCTCTGGGCTTGAAATACCTTTGTCCTGTCAGCACTGGTTTCAGGATGCTCTGAGGTTCTGGTAAGCCTTTGGTGTGATGCAGTGTGCAGCTGAGCATGGGATCAGGAGATGGAGCACAGCTGTGTCAGCCAAGTTGTGGCAAGGCATTGGCAGCTTGTGTAATGCCCTGGTGCAGATCTGTCTGCACTCTGCTCTGCCCTCCTGCTTCACACATCCCCCCCTTGGCATGGAACCTGATGGCTGTTCCTTTGCCAGGAAGGAAAAACTTGCCCATGATAGACACAGGGGAAGAGCAGGAATTTGTGTATCACAGTGGCCAGGCTGTATCTGGAGAGCACTGGACCAGGTAAGTGCATACATATGTATACATATATCCACACACTCAGTATTAATGCAAAAACCATCTTGGGATATTACAGGTTACTGGGTAGAGACACATAAATATCAGAAGCTATGGCTACACAATTCTAATTTAATGAAATTTATTAAAACAGTTTGAATGATGCAATAACCCTTCTAAACTTCTCTGGTGAATGAATTGTCCTTACCAACATAGGGTTTTTTTCCCTGTTATGCTTTCTAGGAAATGACAAGCTCTATTAAAACTTCCTTGGGTGGCAAGAACCTTCGCTAGGTGAAGCAAGGAGCATTTAGGAGTGACATATTTGTTGCATGGCTCATTCCTCTCCTCCAATTTATTCCTACATGGTGTGGTCTATGCACCATACTTTCGTCAAGTCAGAAATTTGTTAGCTTCAGAGACCTAAGGCATTGTATTTTTATTATAAAATAACTATATTATCACCACAATAATCTTCCACTGGCTCTATCAGTGCAATGCTGACATTATTAAATTTCAGAGGATTCAACAGGGAAGCAGAAAGCAGTTCTTTTCTTGGTTTCATGTTGTGTGGTGTAATTGGAGATTGCTGTTTCTATCTGTGACATCCATGCTTTCTGTAACAAGAAAAAATACTTGTAAACCAAGACAACCTAAAAATTTTCCAGTAAGTTAGATGCATAAACATCCAGAGCCTTTAGTTTTATTTAGCCTCTCTTCAGGCTTGTGCTCATAATTGCTGAAGGAAACTTGAATTATCCCACAACTGAGACTCTCCCAGTTGTTCAGGCCACTACATGCTGCTGGAATCTGTGTCTGAGGCCAGGGATTTCCAGCAAATGCTTCTATTTTTGGTTGGAAGGTAGGATTTTAATGCTCTGTTTGTAATGGTGAAGTTTGTTACAGGCTATTTCACCCCTTTCTTGTGATGTTTATTCATCAGCTTAACGCTGTCCCTGCAGTTGGGTTCCTCATTTTTTTGATTACGACAGCTTCCGTTCTATCAGCATCACAAATTCTGTCCCCTCCAAGATCTGCCATGTGCTGCCAACTGAATTTCAGTTTCTATATCATGCTGACAGCATTCAGGTCTATGTTTGCTGTCATCCAGGTATGAGGACAGGGAGTGATGTAGAGATAATTTCAAATATGTAACTTCCTTCTCTCCAGATAGTCTGGTGACAGAAGTTGAGTTGTCTCTGAATTGCTATGATTAGACATTGGACTAACCCTAAGAGGATTTATCCTTTGGACTAAAACCTTTAAAGGGCCCTTTCAACCCAAACTATTCTGTGATTCTATGACATTGAGAAGATGGTAGCCCTGGTATGAAGGCAGTTTTGGAAAAGGAAGGTCGTATTTCAGTAACAGGAGAAAGTAATGACTTCTTGAGTGGATAGCTATTCCAAGTACCAGCCAGTGACTAGAAAATGGAAAGAATTCACTCAGTGTTTCTTTTCGAACAAGTCTACCACCATTTACTTGTAAGAATTAGTATTTGTGGTTATCAAATGTCTGTGCATTAGGTATTAGAGAAGGAAATTCAACTTACATGAGAAAGCAAAATACTGTGAAGTGCCCAACACACTTTCAGGTGTTATACACACTGCTGTTACTAGTAATGTGACATGGTGTGAAAATGAGGGGTAAATTTATGTAACAGTGGAATTAATCATACCATCTGTTCAGTCTGAAATGGCAAAATGCATGTTTTGAATAGATGAGCATGAGACAGTTTTCTGATCTGAGTACTACTGCATGTGAGTTGGGTGTAGGGGGGGATTGTTTTGGTGTTGACTGCTCTGGAGGGCCTGAGCATCTACTGTGACACAAGAAATGGATATTTATTTCTTTTTGCAATCAGAATTGATAATGTTTTTCAACAAGGATATGCCCTGCTAACCACCCTGATAGAAAAATGGAACATGTTCAGCAGCAAAAATTCTGTAACAAATATGTGAGCCAGAGCACTGGGGTGTTATTTTGTTTTGTTTTAGTTTTGGTCAAGTGTCACAACTGTAAGAGATTCTTATCACAGCATGACCACTTTTAGGCTGCCACCCTCCTTTAGGGAAAGCATAGTTGGGTAATTAGAGAAGAAAAAAAGATGTTACCTACCTTGGCAGTCTCTGTCTGAGCTTGTAGCAAGAAGAGTGCTATGCACTGCCGATACCTGTTCTCATGCTGAATTAGAAAAGCATTTCGCAGGCTGAAGACTGTGGAAAAATGTAAAGAAGTGATATAAATGCACCTTGTACAACTGTCAGTCCAGTTTTATATCCAATTTTTTCATTGTTTATGATCAAAGAAATGATATATGTAAGCATCTTTTTTTATTTCTAAAAGGGCAATTGCACCCTCATAGGGTGAGTTAATTTTGTTGTGTAGGAAGCTTTCTTATTTCAAAATGTAAATTCTACTTGCATTTTTAAAATTTTAGTTGCTTCATCATTGTGCAGCTAAGATGCTTTTGAGTCTACCTCAGGATCATTAAGAAATATTTCCCTTCAAAGTGGCCTAAATATTAACTGAAGTTAAAGAAAAACAAATATCAAAAATCAAAAAGAGAAGTCCTATTTTATTTAAGTCTGTATGATGGCTGGCACATGGGGAAGTGGCTGGTGCTGTCTTTGGGTTCTTCTTGGGTGTGTGCCTGAGCTGGTGCTCCTGGGGATGCCCAGGCATAGTGCCTCTGTTCCCTGCCACACTTTTGTTCATGAGGGTGACTGTGAGCATCATGTAGTGCATTTCTCTGCAAGGGGACAAAGTGACACCAATGTCACACATCTGGAATAAAGGGGGAGGTTAATCAGAAAGAATGCGGCTGCTTACAACCTTCAGAGCTGGGTTCCTACTATTGTATTTACATGTAAAGTTATATCTCTTGTCATGGTGTTTGCAGGTAGTTCTCCTTTTAGGGTACCTTCCTGGTGTTATGAACTCATCATTTTATCTTCTATTCCTTCACTAATGCATAGAAGGCTTTGGAAAAGAATTATCAGCCTGCTGCCAAAAGGATATTTGTAGGATATTTGTAGGATATTGCAACATATATTTTTTTTCTAGTACTTGCATTGAGCTTTGTTTATTTTCAAAGTGATGTCAGCCTTCAGCAAACTAACAGAAGCAAAAGTACTTGCTAGATCAAAAATCAGGATTTCAGTTTTGATTAATGTGATGGATCATATGACCTTTCTGAGAACATGCTAACTAATCTTTTAGTGCCACCAGTAATAAAAGTCTCTTTGAGAGTGGAGATAAATTGGCAATGTTCCCCAAGGTCACACATTCCAGACAATATTAAATATTTTTCTTTCTCCTGCAATGGGATATTTTCTGTTGACACTGGAATGTTTGCTTGTTGTTTTACAAAGAATGGTGGGAATCCGAACTGCAATCTCCCTACAGTAATTTTTCTCACTGTTTTTATTGTACCTCACCCCAAGGGGTCCTGTCTTAGGATGGGGCTTCCAAGGTCTTGTGAGACTACAAGTGAGTAACACTTGCCATGGCTACAGCTCTAGTAAAGCTGGTAAGAATATATGGGAGAGAAGTCAAGTAATGAGGCCAAGGGTGCAGGGAAGGGTCATAGCCAGTGGACAGAGCCTAGGCTGGAATGCCAAAGGCAGCTTTTTCTATTCTGATGATTGCAGCTGGATCACAGAGATAGAAAGACCCTGGTTAGGAATCTCTATGGGAAATGCTGGCTTGGGAAAAAAAAAATCCAGAAATGTTATTTCCATCTCCATTACGGTTTTTATGGCCAATCTATTAGGTGCAAACTGGAGGGTGACTGCACTGCCTTCTCCAGCACCCAAGGAGCTGTTGGCCCTGCATTTGCATTCAGCTTGGGCTTCCGTGGGATGTGGGGCTGCCCTCCCCTCCAACCTGCAGGCAAGAGGTGGCTGGTACTTTTGCTCCATTTCTACTGGTTTGGTAGGGGAGCTAATTAGACAGGCAGACAGTGCCTGGAACATGTTTTAAAAAAAGGTTATTATTCTTTGTGTTCATCCCCTTATCTTGTCTTTAGTAATTTGCCTTTTATTGCCTACCTTTATATCCTCTCAGCATTGATGCTGAATGCTAAATAGTCTGGGTGAATGTATTTCAAAGTTATCATAAATTTTACAGACTCTAGGTTGATTTTCCTTATCTATTGCTTTCTCACAGAGCACTGTAGCTCCCTAAGCTTTTCTTTTCAATCTTTAAGATAGGACGACCCTGGAGCCCAGAGATTTGTATTTCTTTTCATTCTCTTTGATATAGGAGTCTCCTGTGATCTTGGCAGTGTTAGACTGAATCAATGAATCCTTAAGGCTGGAAAAGACCTCCAAAATCATTGAGTCCAACCTTTGACTGAACCACCGTGTCAGCTAGAACACAGCCCTAAGTGCCACCTCCAGTCATTTCTTGAACACTTCCAGGGGTGCTGACTCCACCACCTCCCTGGGCAGCCTGTTCCAATCCTTAACCACCCATTCTGTGAAAATATTCTGGTGTCCATCCTGAACCTCTCCTGGTGCAGGTTAAGGCCATTTCCTTTTGTGCCATTGCTGCTTGCCTGGGAGTAGAGGCCATCTCCCACCTGGCTACAGCCTCTTTTCAGGTGGTTGTAGGGAGTGATGATATCACCCCTTTTCTCCAGGCTAAACATCCCCAGATTCCTCAGCCACTCCTTTTAGGACTTACTCTTGAGACCCTTCCCAAGCTTCACTGCTCCCCTCTGGGCACACTCTGGATTTTCAATGTATTTTTGTAGAGAGTGGCCTGGAACTGGACACAGAATTTGAGCTGTGGTCTCACCAGTGCCAAGTACAGATCTCTTCCCTGGTCCTGCTGGTCACATTATTGTTCATGCTGGCCAGGATGCCATTGGGCTGCTTGGCCACCTGGGCACACACTGGCTCGTGTTCAGCTGGCTGTCAGCCAGCACCCCAGGTCCTTTTTCTCTGGGCTGCTTTCCAGCCCAGGCTCATAATGCTGCCTGATGGTGTTGTGACTGAAGTGCAGCACACAGCACTTCACCTTACTGAATCTCTTGCACTTGGCCTCAGCCCATTGATGCAGCCTGTCTAGATCCCTCTGCAGAGCCTTCCTACCTCCCACTGGATCAACACTCCCACCCAAATTAATGCCATGTGTGGCTTAAAGCTTCCCTCTCTCCCCTCATCCACGTCTTTTATGAAGGTGTTAAACAGAACCAGCACCAATACTGAGCCCTGGGGAGCATCACTAGTGACTGGCCACCAAGGGGATGTGGCACCATTCGCCACCAGGGTGAGGTGTGTGGGAGCCTGCTGCGTCACAGGTTCAGACCAAGGGGAGTCCTGATGGTGCATGCCTGCTCCCTGACCCAAAATCTGATTTTGGTGACTTCAGGAACCTTGTTTTGGCAGGGTAAGGCTGGTCACTCTCTGTGGCAGTCAGCCCTTCTTCACACCCAACTGCACAGCAGCAGGGATAGGAGAAGTATTCCCCAGTGATGCATTTGGATGTCTGAGAGCGAGGAAGCATTGATGTGTGCTGGGTGAATTCCATTCTCTCAGGAGCTGGTGGAGATGTGAGTAGGAGCAGTAGCAGGAGGTAAATCTCCTCTCCAGCCTCCTTGAGAATGGCTGCTGTGTTATGTGGGAGGATATCTGGAAGAACAATGTAGTGGTGCAGCTGAAAAAATGTTGCAAAGCTAGTAGGGGACTGAAAATGTTCTTGGGGTGAACTGAAAGATTTGGGGTTTGAGATACCCTTGGTTTGAGAGACCATGTTAGGACAGTTAGGAAAGGGAACACTTGGCTTGCGAGAAAGAAGTCATTGGAGTCTTGCTGCCTCCTCTGGGGTGAATGGATAGTATGTGACAGTCACTGGCGTGTGTGAGTCACTGCTGGCAGCAGGGGCTGCAGGCTGTGGAGTCTGAGGCAGCAGCTCATGCCTCCCAGCAGGAGCAGAGCTGTGAAGCCAGGCAGGGCTGAGGCACCAGTGTTTGCACTCCAGGCGTCTGGGGGTGGTTTGTGGGCAAACAGCAGCTTGTCCTTACGCTGCCACACACACAGTGCATTGACATGGTGTTTATGAAGGCGTTCATAACAGGCATGGTGTGCATGCAGGCACTTACCTGTAACTTGGATGGGTTCAACATTTTTCAGTATGAGTCTGTCTAGTGGGATGGGCTGGTCTAGGACTGTGCAAAATCCCCCCTCTCTTATGAAGGACTGTAGCTCAGGAGTGAGGGAAGGACAGATGGGGATTAAGCTGGTGTCTGAACCTCCATATTTCTGGGAATAGAAATGAAGTTGGTTAGCAGGTTGTCCGCCATCTGCTCATGAGGTATAGGCACTAAACAACTCTAAATTATGTGCTTTCTCTTATCAAGGATACACAGAGATCTTATTTGCCTGAGGAACCTTGGAAAAACTGAGTGGTACCTGGAACTCTCCTGCAAGGTCACACTTTGCATGAAAAAGCTAAAAAGAAACACAATACAAGTCCACAAGCAGAAGACAGTCATAGGCATTCCAAAAGTATTTTCCCCCTTTCCCTCTTTATTTTAATAGCAGTTTTTTTTTCTCCTTCTCTTGGGGGTAAGTTTCCTTATCTCTCCTCATGCATATGCACAGGACAGATTCCCTGGAGCTCCAGATGAGTTGCAGCCCTTCACAGAAGGTTCTCCAACACATGTCCCTGGGACAGCCCTCAAAGAGATTTGCCTAAGGGTACCAGGTCCCTTGAATTTCTGCTTCCCTCACCAGCCTTGTTGCTAAGGGATGGTGCTGCGAGTCTAAAACGTCTCACTGCATGCTTTCTTTATCTCCTTTCTCTCTAAAGCAGAACACCTGCTTCTTTAAAAAAACAAACCAAAAAACCTGGGAGATTATCAAGGTTCATTTAGACTCAGTTTACATCAGTCATTAACTTAATTAGCTAAATGCACTCCTGCTGGAGCTTTAGGAATTTCAGGTTGTCCAGTTCTTCTGTTGGTGTCTAAATAGAGATATTTATCATCTATAGAACTCTATGACATAATCATTCATCAAGAAACATTTTCTTAAAATGAGTAATTATATTTCAATTTCAAACTTGGGGAAATCAAGGCAAAGAGAGGACAACAAGCAGTACAGCCAATCTTATATAATTTTTGCTTTTCCCTGTTTTTTCCTTTAAGTTTTTTTTTTCTTCTTTCCAACAGTTCTGATATCTCTGGGATAAAAAATTCTCAGGTTTCAGGGACCATTATAAAAAGTCTTACATTCCTGAAATTTTTCTGTGCTTTAGGAATCCAACTCATCAGAACAACATCAGGAAGATATTAAGGTCTTGTAATGTAAATTCTGCCAGTAATAGTGTTCCTGTACCATGCTGAGCCTAGAAGCAGGCTTTTGAATCAGTGTTATGGTTTGCTAGTCACATGAGGAAGTATCAGCTGTTCTTCATGCTGATTAGTCATCTCGTATTTTTATAATTAGATCAATCTTGCAAAGTACATTCAAAAGCCATCCAAAAGTTAAAAAAATGTAACAACTGCAACCATGTATATCTCTAGACATTATTACCTTTTTGTTACGTTTAATTTTGGTAATTAGTAGGAAATCATCAAATAAAAAGAGGTAGACATCAAGGAGCCTTGTGCTTTCTGAGAAGAAAAACAAAAAATCAGTTTTATGGTGTGATTATTTAAGGAATTGCTACTTCTAAGATGAGGCACATCTATGAATCACTGCACCTTACAGAATGCTTTTAACAAAGAAGCCTTGTCTCCAGTATAGTTCACAACTACTTGTCCTCCAGTGTGCATTCTCAAATGCACTAAATCATACGTCTCAGTCATTTTGGCTACTAAATTTGTACCTTGTAGCGGCTACCTCATTCTGATATAACAATTCCTTGCTTGCCAGGAAAAAGGACAATAAACAATCATACAGACTATCATCCTATTGGCAGCTTGGATGTATCTCAGTTTCTCTCTGATAAACTATGGGGTTGCTTTTACCTTCTTGCACCTGCCCAAATGCTGTTGCAGAGGTTCATTCTAGATCTGCCATAACAATGTATAATTCTGTTAAGCTATCTCTGGACACCAGGAGATCAGGGACTTTACCTGCTAGCATCAGCTTCCCTTCATGAAGGAGAAGTCTGTTCGCTGAAGACAAAATGTTTTCACTGCTGTTTTCTCTTAAGTTTTGCTTCAAACACTTGACCCAAAAAAAGAGAGAAAGAGAATGGGGGAATCATGCATAATGGATGATGAACAGGGAAGCAACCAGCAGCTAAACAAAATGAGCATTTTTGTGTTCTTACCTCAGGCTAAGTACATCACACAGCTGATAACTGAGCATGCCTGTGTTTCTTCAGCAGTGCTATTGCTTAAATGTCTTTATGCTTTTGAAATGTTAAGCTGGGTTTTACTTTTCCAAATTGAGTTTAATGGTGTTTGCAGCCCTGTATGTGAACAGACATAATCCTTGAGGTGGGGCCCACTTGATGATGTTACGATAGTGCTGCTTAAAATCTGTCTGGGTAGGTACGGCAAAAACGTGCACACCCAGGTATGCTGTGTGATTTTTTGCAATGCATTTTAAGTGTAAATGGGAAGTTCTTTGGCTCAGCTTGAGAAGTGAAAGAGGCAAATCATTTCTACTTTATTGAATGCTGGTAATACTTACATCTATCCCATTTCCTTCTGTCCCCTAAAAGCAAATATGGTAGAGTCCCCCTGGACTGTATCATTGCCCTCTCCTGGATGTGGAGAGCAACCCATGCTGCCATCCAAGGCACTGTGTGTGTTCAGCTACAGCACTCAGTGCCCAGGCTGCAGCTGCCCCTGTTAGAGCAGAGCCATCTCCACTAGCTAGAATACAGACAACCAGCCAGCTTTAGACCACACTAGGAAGACAGACAGGAAACTAAACCCTCCTCAAGAAAAAAACCTCTTTTAAAATCTGCTTACCTCTGGAACAAAGAACCTTTTGTCACGATCCCAGACCTGAGGCCAAATTATGACCTCTTGCAGCTGCCTGAACTTCTGAAAGTTATCCAACCACTTGACTTTTCCTTCCAGATCCCCTGAAATGTGTGAAACACCAGTTACTCCCAGGGCTGGCAAAAGCAGTCCTGTTTCTAGAAGATGCTGAATACCAATTTTCTCCTGTGAAAGCTGAAGTACCTCACATGTGAGGCCCCAGGTGAAATCTTGATCTCATTGTAAAAAATGGCTAAACTCTACTTAGATCAGCAAGGACAGAATTTAAATTCATGCATTCAAAGATGCTAAAATTCACTGCTAAATGAAAAAATTGTGTTTACTAATCTGTCTGGGGAACAGGAAATCATATAAAACTCAATTAAACTGTAATCTTAAAAATGTCTACAAAAAAAGTTCTGTCATCCTAAACTGTCTGGTATAGTGAGAGAAAAATATTTTTCATTATATAGAGCCTGATAAAAAGACTGTTGAAATTAATGAGAATTAATTTCAGAGGAAGTGTTGCCAGAAGTGACTGACGTGGGGGTCCCTCAAAATGTGAAAAATGGGGACTGTGTCTTTGCTGATTCAAAGCCATTATGGGCAAAGCTTTAATGGACCTGCAACTGAAATTTCAAGTCTTTGGGTGGAGTGATATTGCAGATAATGGTTTCAGATAATGGTTTTCACATACCTCCCCACCAGAAGGGGAGTGCTTAGACTACAACTGTTTATTATGTTACTGGTTCACTGAACAAAACTTGTCAGGTGTCTGTGAGTAAAGATGGGTCACCCTTCTATCTTTGGTTTCCTTCATCCAGAGGCGTCTAATTTCTGGAAGGACCTCTTCATTCTGCCAGTAATACTCTCCACACATCTCATGGTCTTTTGGGGCCACACCTAAAACTGCTGTCCTTATATATGTTAAATATAGAAATATTATATATTTTTAAAAATTCAGGAAAAAAATTAATATCTGAACCAGCCTCTTGTTTTATGCAATAAATAATAATCTGTAGCTGAGACAACTTTACATAGTCGGACCTGTCAATAGTGAAAGGTCATGGACATAATATTCCCCTTGTGAGAGAAAATTTATCCTATTAAGGATCAGCCCTAAAAAAATCCTCCTTAGACATAAATCCAACTGAAAGACTTCTTTGTTTGGGATCTTTCTTCATATGGTCCAATTTGAGATCTGCTTTTAATTTTTTGCCTGTCACTGCAGATGATTCTAAGAAAATAGAGGTGACTCACTGATTTGGGAGTCCTGTGACATTGCTCAGAGAGGCTTTGACAGCACAAGGTGGCCCAAATCATTCCCTACAGAATGAGGGTCAGGATTGTAGGAAGGTACACACATCCTTGCTGCTTTTCTGCAGAGACACTTTACCAATTCACGCTTCAAAGGACAGGCACAAAAAAGCCATGTAACTTCCTAATTTCTAACTGCATACTTGACTTCTAACCTTTGTTACTTACTTATAGACTTTTCCACCTTCTCTTTAAGTGACTGGATAAAACTTTTCTCTGTTTCATCAGTGGTCCTCTTCCAGATGTTGTTGAGGAGAAGGGGATACCGCGTCAGTCGATGCAGAGGAGCAACCAGCAGCTCTGGCAGATGCAACCTCTTGCACTGTTCATTTTGTTCACACCACTGCTGAAGACAAGGAAAATGTGCCTTAGGCTTCAGCTTCCTTCTGGCTAGGAGGTAGCAAACAGTTTTCTGCAGCATTAGCTGATTGTAACGAGACAGGGACTAATGAAAGATGAGTTTCTCAGTGAGAACAAGGGCACTATGAATTTCTTGTCATAGTTTAACCCAGCAAGTATCTAAACCACACAGCCACTCATTCACTCTTCACTCCTTCCTGTGGGATGGGGAAGAGAAATGGGAAATAAAAAATAAAGTTTTTGTTTGAGATAAAGGCAGTTTAATAGAATGGAAACAGAAGGGGAAAAAAATAACAGAATATACAAATCAGGTGGTGCACAATGCTCACTACCCACTGGTCCATGCCCAGCCAGTCCCAGGGCAGAGGCCCCTCCAGCCAGCTTTCCCTCTAGTTTATGTACTGAGCATGACACCCTATGGCATGGAATACCCCTTGGGTCTCTTGGGGTCACCTGCTGTGGCTGTGTCCCCTCCCAACTTCTTGTGCCCACCAGAGTCCTTGCTGGTGGTGGTGAGAGACAGAAAAGTCCTTGATTTAATGCAAACTGCCTAGCAACAAGTAAACATCAGTGTGTTATCAGGATTACTCTCATCTTAAATGCAAACCACAACATTACACCAGCTACTAGGAACAAAATTAACAGTATCCCAGCCAAGCCAAGGACAGCTCTCCACAGGGGAAGTTGCATTGCCCCTCCAGATTCAGTTTCTGCATTGCTGCTTACCATTCCAGATGCTGTGGCTATGCTGTCATATCCAGTAAGGCTCTTATTTATCTGCTGTTCTAATTTTCTCAGGTCTTCCTGACAAAATTAACCTGAGTTAGGTTTGAAAGCCACCTTATATTTTGGGGTCACTGCTACTTGCCAGTGGGGAACATTTTTCCTGTATGTGAATGTATGCAATGTGAAACCTCAAGGCCCAAGCTGCAGAACTTGCCTGCCATAAAAAGATGTCCTCCCAGTTTTGGGCTGCCTGTGACAAAAGCCCACTACTTGAGGTTTCTCTTTCTAAACCTGTAATATTGAAGATTAATCTTAAGTATTTACAAGACACACTGGTCTGCTAGTGATGCCAGAAAGAGCAGAGCCTGAGATCCCCACCCCTGCACTGCTGGTGTCAGCGAAGACAAAACCTGTTGTAGTGCTGCAACTGATAAAGAGTCCAGTGATTGCTCTTTCCAACCTAAGAGGGAGGTAAATTCTCCCTTACAGATCTTTTGCCAAAGTAAGACATTTGAAATTGATTTTTGTGTTAGTTTTTTTTCTTGTAACCATTTCACTTTGTTAAGGTGGAGGTGATTGAGTCAAGAGATTACGTGCAAAACACATGGAAGAGGCTAGTAGTTTGTATCTTCTGCCTGCAAAAAGGCAGCCCAGCTCTTCCCCCCTTATCTGTTCTAAACTACAGGTAGGGACTTTCACACATGCAGGTGAACATACACTCAGAAGGGTGACTTCCAATCAGTGATAGGCTCTGCAGTTCAAAAAAATCCATGTGAAATGCTGTCTACACAGTTTTGATTCTAATAAACGTTCCTAGTTTGCTGTTAAAATCCTGTCATAAGGTAGGAAGGCTGAAGACAACAACAACACGAACAGCAGTAACAATAAAACCATCACTTTACCTTCAGGTAGATGCCAAAATCTTCTCTCTGTCTCAGCTTTTCCAAGTAGAAGACAGCAGAGGTGTAATTAAGGCAATAAATCTGGTGTGTCTCACAGAGGTCACCCTGAAAAAACTGCAGAAAAGGTTTGGAAATTTATCAAGAAAGAAAATTGACAAAGGGAGAAACAGGAGTTTTGGGGTTGTAATGTGCATTTTATATGAGATTTCCCTGTACCTAGGAAAATGGGAAAAGAGGGAATTAAAAAAGTAAAGGGCAGTTTAAGCAGCAATAAAACTGTAAAGTAGTAAAAATGCCACAACAATGCTTTAGTAATGTATAGGAGTACAGTTTTAACAGATCTACAGAGGTGTGACACAATCTTAGACTTTGTTCTCATTAGAAATAAATGATGTGAAATTCATATGGAAGTTGAAAATGAAACCCATTATTTCTGAAACAGCTTTGATGACTTCATGTAGCATGGCATCATATCTGAGCATGTTATTTCTAAATAACAGGATAGCCTCATTTACATTGGAGATGTTGAATGTTATGCATGATGAAATGCAGCTTTGTCTGGGATTTTGTCTGTCTACACAAACATTATCAATAAGAGCACCTGGAGTAAGAGCTCACAGGGGCAGGAAACCAAGCTCTAGCCTGAATGACTCCATTAAAAATCTTAACACTGAGGCAGGGTCTTCTGGTATTTCCCAGAAGTTTTCTAATGGCCTCTACTGCTAGGGAAGGTTCTGTCAATCGATTGATTTTCCATCTTGACTAATATTTCCAGCTTTACAGGCATTGGGAAGTTGAGCAGGAATTAGAACTCCTGCAGACTGCTGTTCAGACAAATGCCTTGTTTCCCACACAGACTGACCAAGAGGGTTGCAGGGTAGGCAGGGCTTGGCAGTGGCAGGACAGCTGTGGCTGCATCTCTCTCTTGCTTAACAGACACAGGCCAAAGTGTAATTTCAGTGTCAATGAGCTCTTAATTAAGCAATTATGAACACTTGTGGGTCTGGTCAGTGGAGTAAAGGAGGATTGGTGGGAAGGAGTGGAAGGAGGCAGTGATGGGGCTGGGGTCTGGTTTCAGGGAAACATCTTCCACAGGGTGGGAAACTTGCCTCTGACAGTGGAAAAATCTCCTCAGAGTCTGGGCTGCTGTTCTCCAGGAAGGGAAAATCTTTCCACACTTGATTCCACATACAGAGCACCTTTCCATGACTGCTTCAAATATGCCAATGAATAGAAATATAAACATCCTTCTAATAGGAACAACCTGAGGCTGAGACCAAACTGCTGGTGACAGATGGCCTGGGCTGGACAGACCTGATTGCTCTGGAGCTGTGACATGTATGTGACATGTATGCCCTGATAAATGGTCTGTTGCTTGTATTAAAAGCAAGAATACTTCTAATTATGTTACCATTCTGAGTACGGAGCTGAAATCCATAGGAGAGTCTGACTTGCTGATGTGCTTCTTCATAGTTTCAAAAAATGTTTTCAGAAAACTGAGACTTATCTAAGTAAGGGGAAGAAAATAAAGATAAATTAGCATCAGTGATCTGAAGTTAAGATTAAGCAGCTTTCTTTTCCATCCCTGGTCTCTCTAAATGCTCCAAGCCTAATGGGTACCAATACCTATCTCTACCATTGCCAAAATTGTCTTCAGAATTATGCCCAGAATGCTTGAACTAGTCAGAAGCTAAGAAAAATCTATATAAAGACCCACTTATTTTGTGAAAATGCCTGATGACAGAAGCTTTGAAACAATATTAGTCCATTAAATTTGTTTTAGGGTAGCAGCTGTATTTAACATGGATTGACATAAAAATGACAGTGGGTGAATGGCATCTGCTGGAAAACAGTGATGGTGTGTGTGACAGAGCTGTGACAGTTAAGGAAGCCTTCACAGTCCATGAGGAAGACACCATCATGATTTCAAATATGTGAGTTTTTGTAGTATTTTATAGATACTTCCTTCACCTTCAATTGAATGAAATAAACTCATATTCCCCATAAGTTAATTTTACATGTTTATACGGATTTCAAAGTGCCTACCTTATCAGTCAGATGGGGCTGCAAGCCTGCTCCTAAGCCCACACCTTCATCCTGAACACACAAGTTTCACTATTCACACAGTTCTCACACAAATTCATGACTGGGCTAAGCTGTTGGCCAAATGTTGGGCCAGACAGGGACCTCAATCTGCTGGGATACTGCTAAAGACTGTAGCAGCTGCAGACTGCTTTGTTTGGTGATTTATGGGGACAAGGATGCTTATAGGATGATGCTCATTCTTTAATTTTGACCTTTACAATTTTACAGCATGCATTTTTTCATGGATTCAGCCTGCTGTCAAGAGGATATGCATGCTGTAAAAAAAAAAGGCACCAAAGGCATTGAGAGCAGCTTCATTCTCCTATGTTTAATCATTTATTTAAAGTATGCATAACAGATGGTCATTTATTATCCTCATCAATAAGGAAAACAAAATTAGAAATTAAAGCAGGTCATTTCTTTAAGATAATTCTCTCAAGACATGGCCAAGCTCCAGCCAAGCTCAAAGCTAAGTGAAACACAGTGATATATCCCACTCTCTTCCTTGAACAAGAACAAGGCAATCAACAGCCACACATCTGCTGAACTCTAGCAGTTATCTACATGAACAGTCTTAATCACAGTGAGCCAAAGGTGAAACCTGTCAGCTAAAAATCTTTTTCCTTGTATCTCCAAACCTACTGATTGGTCATTCAGCAGCTCACCAGGTGTGAGGTCTGTGACTGAGCAGTACCTTGCTCATGTGTTTGAGTTCTGGCTAATTGTCCCTGCTTTGAAGACCTTTCCCAGTTTTCTTGTTTTGGCTAAAAAGGGAGAGATTCAGTACTAAGGCAAGGGAATTACATTAAGTGAAATAAATGGAACCTAGCAGCTGATTTAGGGCATGTGATTTGATTGTGAGTAGTTTTTCAATTAAGGCAGCGGCAGAGTTCTTTCCAAAGTTCTCTTTCCAGTGAAGGGTGAGGTGTCCTGTAAAAGGGCCCTCAAGCTAAGAAAAATTGTTTTGTTTCCAAAGTAATGTAAAAGCTATGTTTGACTTAGGGGTTCTTAACTTTCAGGAGCTGAAAATGGTCTCCCAGCAACTGGCCAAAAGCAGCAAAGAGCTGGAGCACATCACAGCCAAGCCCTGTGGCCTCCCTCCTCCTGGACAGTGCAGAGTAAGTAGCACATGAACACGGGAGAGATCCTTACACACGTGCCAAGGGAAACCTCAGCTGGAGAGAGGGGATCAGCATTTTAACTTGCTCTTTTGGAGTGGCATAATAGACAGCAAAGTCTTTGTGCCCATCAGCTTGCAAAAGAGGCCTTGTTATGTAGTTATTTTGCCATGCTTTATGTTTTGGTGTAGGGGTTGGGTAGTTTCTCTTCATCTCTTTTAAAAGGTCGCTGCTTATGAGAATTAGTCTCAAACTTGTGTTTGCTTCAGGAACAACTGCCAAATGAGCTCTCCCCCATGTTTAAAATGCCATGTATCTTTGGCTGGAGATACAAGAGGATGATTTGCACTTGTGGTATTTGACTCTCACTGATATACCACATAGAAAAGAGGAAAAGGTGGATTGTTTGAACAAAGTTCCAAATGTGAGCATTGAAACTAAATAGAAGCTTTTGGTTTGTTGTATTCTTTTACTGGGCTGATTTATTTCTGATCTAAGTTTCTACTCACCTTGTTTAACTCCTCTAAGTTTGCAAAAAGTCTCCACAAATCCACATCCAAGAGAAATTCATTACTCTGGAGGTATTTTAGAGTGTTCATAAATATCTTTAAAATCAAAACAAATCCATGTTAATTACTGTTTTTGCCAATTCAATAATTATTTATTCCACTCTGAAAATAATATTTTAACTCAAATTAATGAAAGGATTATTTGATTTAGGGAGGGCAGAAGATGGCATTGTGAGAAAAGTTTCCTGATCTGGCTGAAGGTTAAATATTGGGTTTTGTGCAGAAGAGGGTATGAATGATGTCTCTGGGGTTTCTCTGTGGTTACCATGGAGGCAACTGTGTCCCTGCTGTGCCCTTGGGCAGCAGAGGGGCAAATGAGCCCCCTGCAGATCCCTGTGTGAAGGACTCAGTGACATCAGAGTCACAGTTACAGATTTCTCTGACCTTTCTCAATGCTCTCCTTCCTACCCCATGCAACTGCTGCTATCTAAATTGTTTAGAGTTACTATGAGGAAAAAAGATATTTTTGGATTAAGGTAAGTAGCAGTCCTGTGGAGATTTTTAATCTCTTTGGATTGTTTTATTAGCCTGTATTCAGTGAAAACTGCGTGTATATTTATCGGCTGTTTAAGATTTTACATTTTTTAAGCTGATTGAGCTGTACTGAATCTGACCTAAATCTGAAAAAGTCTTAAAATTTATAGGTTAACGAGTAGATTTTTTTTTGTTTATGTGTATAAAGCCTAATGTGAAAACCTGTCAGCCAGGTGCCAAGACTGAATAACCAGTGAGAGTGTTTGTTTAGCCTTGTGTAATTCTTCAGTTACCATGACCTGGTTGTCCTGAGAGCTTAAAGTGGATTTATGGTGGTCTAAAAGCTCCCTGTGGAGATTCATTAAAATCAAAGGAATATTTCTGTACTTGGGGGTAACCAGGTATCTTTGAAACTGGTTACCCAAATGCAATGGGTTCTTTGTTTAGCAGGAGAGTTTGGGAAGGTGGCATGGACTGAACAGTTCATCATTCATGGGCCATGCAGGGCTGGCTGAGGCTTCTCTGTGGGCCCCTGCATCAGACTCACAAGGAGCCTGCATGCCTGCTGTTACCATCATTCTTCCCAGTATTCACCACATTTTAAACTTTTCAGGTTTCTAAACAAAGTGTATAGAAAGAAGGATGCTCTTCTCCTGCCTTGAACCAACAGCTGGTCCTGCTATCCCGTTTTCTGTCCCTTCCTGTTCTGCCTCACCAAAGAGGAATTCAGCCCACTCCTCTATTTATTTCCTTTACTTTGCAGTAGTTCTTGTACTGTTCAGAATAACTTTCCAGTAACATGGAAAATGTTTTACAAATCTTTTTTCTTCGACTTAATAAGAAATCAGGAATTGTCTGTGCCAAGTGCAAGGAACATTAAAAGAAAATGTTTGTGGAAGCTTCTCTTCTTTTGAATGGATACATTAACTTTTGGTGTGTGATGAATATAAATAGTGCAGCTATTCTTGTAACACTCTGTAATATTGCTGTCCATATTTCAAGCTCTTGAAATTCACTGGATTGGAGGTAATACAGAGTTTTTGGGAGTGGAATTGTTTTCAGTATACTTGTTTTCATGTAATATTAAAAATACAGGTCTGCTGAATTCGGAGGTTTTCATGCTCCAGTCAGGATAATTTAACCCCAGATCTATATGAAGTTAAATGACAAATATAATGTTGCAATAACATTAGCAATAGTATTATTAGCAATAAAAAACATTAGCAATTGGAATGGTCCAGTACAGAAATAAGTGTTTGCAGCATGGCTTCAGTGCAGTGTTTGCTAGAGAATGGAATATCAGTTGAATATCCTGGAAGGCTCTGCAGTCAGATGGTAATTGCAAAGCATTGGATTGCATCACTCAAAAGTCATGTTAAAAGAGATACCATCATAAAGTCAGAAAAGGGAGCTATGGAAACTGGATGAGCAGGCAAGGTGGGAGGAAAAGCAGGTGCTCAAGTCATTCCCCCCCAGACCTCTAATGAGAAGTTTGAGGAGGCTTTGTGCCCATCACAGCAGAACAAATAATGTTTCATTATTTTTGCAAAGTGAAATCTGACATTACCATCTTGAGAACCAGCAAATGATCCAGAAAGTAAGTGCATTCACTTGTGAAAAGTTCCCACACTGCTGCTTCTTTTTTCACTTCTAACTGGCTCTTGACATTTTTCTGCTCAGTCTGTGGCTCATTTAGAAATTCATGCCAAGATTTACTCTATGGATTGAAGAAGAAAGAAAAAATTGTTGCTTCAGGCATTATGAAAGGAACCTATGTCCTATTGACTGTGTAAATTTCATCTACCAGTATTAGCTATTTTTCTTCTGAAGGCATAAAAGTTCCATTAAAATATTTTAAACCCCACCATTCTCCTCTAAAATACTTACAATATAAACTCTGAATTTGAAAGCAACACAATGTGATACTTTATGTTTAGGTATGTTGTATCAATTAGTGGGCAGCTTGCAAATGCTAAGGAATGTGATCTGTTGTGCTGCTCTTGGGTGGATGATATCTTCTTATTTTCTGGATGATAAAATCAAGGTACCAAAAGACTTGGTCTTTCTAGTCACTTGGAAATTGTGGTGGCCATGATCACATTATGGGCCTGCTCCAAAGTCAGATGTCCATATATAAATTAGGCACTGGCAGAAGCACTCAGCAGCTCTGTATGGGGACCTGCAGGGAACAGCCTACTGAGAGAAGCAAAAGGTTTGGTCAGAGAGGGGATGGTGTTATGTGGTTAGGGGCCAGAAGCCTTGTTTGTCTGGCAGACAGGCTTTGGTGCCTTTTCTGGAGCCAAACCTTGGTGTTGGCACTGACCTGCATGTGGCTGCCTCTGAACACAGCAATGGGGTGGCTGTGTCCCATTTGGCATCTCTCTGATGCTGTGGATTCTTTCCTCTGCTTTTCTAGCACCTGTAGGTGCTGCTGAGAGAGTTGCCTTGAGACATTTTTCTGAAGAGGATACCTCCCTGATCTAGGGCAGTCTGGATCCTTGGCAAAATCCAGGTGATTTTGAGGTCCCTTGCTAATCTACACTGACCCTCAGTTTCCCACTTGCCCCTCCATTTGTCATTTTGACAAAAATATACCATATGCTTCTTCATTAATTTGACAGAAAGGTCTCATATCCAGATTAATGAACTGAAAAATGTTAGCTTATAAAGAACACAGAATTGCTCCTTCCATCCTTGAGTATCCTTGATACAGTATACTGAGCATTTTGATACCTTAAAGCAGAAAAACTCATCTGTGCAGCAGTCTGTGATCTTAACAGTAGAAAGACAACTTTCCAGATCAGATGCTTGCTTCTGTTTGTCTTTACCCTGTGGAATGACAAGAAACCTCCTGATTCATACAGTGTTTTAAAGACTGTTAAGAAGTTTACCCCTCTTGCCCTAATCCTTAAGGATTGCCCTTAAATGAGTGATTTCTCTGTATTTCCGGGCTCTTCTACACAGAGACAAGGCAGTGATGGCAGGTTTCTTTGTAGCTGTGGATGGGGTGTGCAAATGCCTCAGGTTTGGATGTGTAAGACATTGGTAACAGGCAAAGGGCTACCCTTGGAAGGTGGAACAAATGAAATGTTTTGCTTCCCTTAGAACTGTCAGAGATAGGGGACAACAGATTCATAGTTGCAATCCTGTCATAGGTATACAAATACATGTTTATATTTATTTTTAATTTTTTGAGCTATATATGGAAAAAGGTCCCTTGGTCACCTTCAGAGTAGTGTCTGTAAAATGAGATTTCAGAAAGTTAAAAGAACAGCAGGAGTTAGTGTGAAGGACCATGATATATATAAAAAAAAAGCTTTTGTTTATGCTTTGTTTATTCAGGCCTTGTAAAAAATTTAAGCATTCTTTATCAACTCTAATTTAGTGCTGTGCCAGAGACTTATAAGGTGTTTGCTTAAGTTTTATGTGTTCTCTGGAAGTATATTCCCACTTCATGGATTTCCATTGTCTGAACTTTAGGCACTGAACTCAGGCCAATTTTGAAATATGAGTTTGATTATAATATTTGAAACTTAGAGTTTAAGTTCAGCTCCTAATTTTGAAAGATAGATTGAAATGAGGCAGAAAAAATAATGCAGTTAACATATATGCACACTGAACCCAGTGTAACAGCAAATGAATTTTCATGAATTAAATTTTATGGCATTTAATAGTCTTAGAAATCACTTTTGTCTAAATATCAGATGTTTTTTATTGCAGATTTAAAATATTTTGTGGAATTTAAGAATGCTCGGGTTTAGGTCATGCTCCTTCAAATGCTATGAAACTACTCTCCAATGAGAGGGAGTTCTTGTACATATAAACCTGAGTACTTGCATTGGTTCTGTATGCACAAACTATGCTTTGATAAAATTCAAAAAGTACTGAGAAGGGGCTGTTCTTAATTACATGGTTAGGGAGAAAAAGTTGTCAAGACACTTGTATATAATTTTTTGAATGCTGAACAGTACACAGAAAGGAAATTCAGATATATCAGTAAGTAAAAGTTTTCATAAATGGAAAAGACAAGGAATTGTGTTAGACAAGGAAAAATTCACTGAGTTGTGCTTGTGCCAAGGACACCTCTCCTGCCACCACCCACTGGGAAGGGAAGCAGTGGCTCTGACTGTGTTTTCATGTGCATCACATGCAATGGCTGCACTGGAGCCACCCAGTCTTCATTGCAGGTTAATGTGCAGGCAGTCCCAGGGAGGGCTGAGACACCTCTGAGCTCAGCTCACCTGCTGGCTGCCTTTCTCCAAGGGCAAGAAAGTAAAGAAGCTACTTGTACCCAGGTTAGTTGTGGGAAAAGGCAAGTCAGAGCAAGGAAAAACAAAATGGTAAAAAATACTCACGACTCCTCTTTTGGCAAATGGCCACCTTGATTTTTTGGACTCTGATGGGCAAAACAAGTGTTATCAGTAAGGAAACAAGTAGATAAAAAAAACCCCTATTTTTATATATGCAGCTTGATAGACTATACTCTACTTGGCTCGTATTTAATACTTGAGTTTAGGCAGTTTGTGCACCAGACTTAAAACCCAATAAGCTTGTTGGGTTCCTCCCAGCAAGAACTATGACTGACTGTGGTGGGATCCTGGATGGTGCTGAATGCTCCTACTTGTTGCAGGTGATCACTGTGATCACTATGTGATTCTTTACCTGGGAAAACCATCATAACTCAAGGCAAATTTGAAGATGTTTAAAGCAAGAATTAGTCTATGCCTTCTCATCATGATAAGTTGGAGTTATGCAGGTATTTAAATCTCCAGTAAACAAACCATCCTATGAGCCCTAATTCTCAGATCTGTCATGGGGCTGGCACAGGGAGGCAAAGTGTAATTTGTGGTCCTTGGTGAGGCACAGGGAAAGCTGGGGATCTAGATTTAGGAGCGCACTGGTGACTTGTGAGGACCTACTGTGTCCAGCTAGAAATCTGCAAAGGTTTTCTTTATGTGGCACCCATCTTCAGGTGTGTCAGCGAATCACAGTCCAAACTTTGTGTTTCTGTATTTTGAAGGTTTAAGAATGGCTGGCTTTGCCGTCATGGAAATGCTGGTTGTGACCTTGGCTGACTTGCTTGTTGAGAAACTTTTGATCTCTGGCCACCAGGATCTCTGTCAATCACACCATACTATATTCTGCAATAGCTATTTGTGGAAATTGCTAGCAGGTCTGCATTTCAGTTTTGGAATGTCTTGTGAGCAACCTCTGGCCATGAATTGGATTTGCTGCCCTTGTGATCAGAACAACACTGCAAAGGGCAGCATGGGCTGCTCTTCTCTCTGCTTGAAGCTGTGGAGGTAGGAAATCGTACCTCAGCTGCTTCCAGATGGAGATCCTGGCCTGAGCTCTGGTAGCTTCTAGCCTTGGAGGAGCAATGTGATCTGTGTCCTACCTTCTCATCTACTTGATTTTTGCATTCAACAGTAAAATGCAGGGAAAAAAAAAGAAAAGAGGAATTTTAAAACTGGCAATGAAGTCAGTTTGGTGTGGGGTAACACGATCCCCCACAGGGGCTGCACCACCTCATGTTCTCATTGCATATTGCATACATCATCCTCCCTCCCACGCCACATGCACACATGTTCCAGTCCCGCTTTGCTGGGCTCAGAGGAGCAATCCCCGCTGTGTCTGACCTGCAGTGAGCAGGAGGGATGAGCAGGGCAGGTAGTCCATGGCACTGTCTGACACCAGCAGGTCTCCAGGGAACACCTCAAGGCCCGGCAGGCTCACCACCAGGGAGCTGCGCCTGCGCTCGGCTGGTCTGTGGGACACAACAACAACAGCAAATGTCATCTCTGTCCATGGAGGCTGCAGGGAACTCCTGCTGAGCCGGGGGGAATCAGCTAAAAAACCAAAGCACAGCAGCTATGACATCATGTGCTGAAAGAACAATGAGCAGAGAATTTCAGTGACAGCAAATACCTACTTGAGTTTCAAACTCCACATTGTTGCTGAGATCAAAGTTCTTATGGTCATGGCTTGCCTCAGATAATAAGCAGTTAGAGCATTTAAATATTGAAAATTCCTGGTTTCTCCTGAGGTTAGACAAAAAGTGAGTGAGGATTTTAAAATCTATGTTTTGGCAGTGGAATTTAATGGAGCAATTAAATACTGTTTTTAGCTGACATGTGTCTTGTTATTTTTAACCTTCCTGTAGCTCAGGTGATTTCAAGAAAAGACAGCACACTAGTGAAACAGTTAAAATGTTGGGTTTTAAAAAATTATTTAACCTTTTGGCTAGTTTGTACTATTTTCTTTCTGAGTATTTCTGGCATTTTTTTCTTGCTATTTAAAATATTTTGAATGTAACATGACTCAGTGGTCCTACTGATCGAAAAATGTATCTTTCCAACTATTGTTGTTCCTAATGGAGAGCATTGTCCAGAATCCAGATCCATGAAGAAAAGTGGCACAGGCATTCTGTATCCAGCAGCATGTTTGTGCCACAGGCTGTTTGCATTCACATACAGAAACTGGTTGGTGCATGTTAAAAACCTTTTCTATTTTGCTAATATCACACTGATATCTAATGAATTGTGTTAGCATGTGCTGCAGAGGGACTGCTGTCTGCAGCTGCTGCTGTGCTGCCTCCAGTACATGAATGCTGCATTAGGGCTCAAAGGGTCAGTAATTCAGTAGCTGAGGGAGGAGGCACAAAGTACATGCACATTTATAAAGATTCTGTTTTTCAGTCACCACTTATTGTGAATGTTATTTTTGGTCAGTTAAGCATGATTCTTACTGAGATCTTTTTTTGTCTAGGCAGTTATCTTACTGTGAATTTCTAGCCACTTGCCACACTTGGTGTGAAACCTGGCAGGTATATTTTTTCCTTGAAGTCCATGAATAGTTACTTGACAGCTTATCAGCTGACAGATGAGCTCTGAGGTGGAGCACTGGGATTTGATATGTATGGTAAGACAAGGAGACTGTGCCTTTTTTATGACCTGACAGTGACACTGCTTGCAATTGCCTTAACTAAGCAATTGAGTGGTCAAGATGAGAGCTGCTCCTAGCGAGAGAGGTCTGCAGTCTATCAGATGGGCCAGGCATAGGACTTTAACACTTGAGCCATGGACATATAAGGGCTTAAAAAGTACATCTTGAGGAGGTTACAGTGTGAAATGCAGGAGTTCTTTGGAAGTTTCTCTGCTAGTCCTACTGAATGGAGAACATGGAATTTATTTATTTGGCTTTACAGTTTACAATGAAACTCTGTGGTTTCTCATGAAATTGGACCCTCAGTATGTGGTTGAGAGCTTTAATGGGTGGGGGGTCTGTTCCCTGGCTGTCTGCAAGCCCATGCCACTGCAAGGGAGAGAGAGGAGTGCTCCTCTCAGGAGTGCCTTCCTGAGACGTGCACTGAGTGCTACCCAGTGCAACTTTTCAGTGTTGCTAATGATTGTATTAAGATGCCACTGAACCCTCTAGTGATTCCATGGTGCAATCTTTTGGGCAGGTAGCTATTATACAAGTCAGGTGCTGCAACATAGTACAAGGATAATCCTCAAAGGTGTACCAGGAAATTCAGGAGGTTTACTTCAGGTTGGCTTCACAGTAAAATTTTGCCAGTGTATTATTGATTTTTAAAGCATCTAGCCTACTTCTATTTTCACAATGTATTTGAAGCTGCAGGCTAGTGGCTTATGAAGACTAATAATGGAAGCACAGAGTCACTATAACTGAATTAAATGACAGTATTTATCCAGATCAAAAAGGCCTTGAACTTCAGGCACACACATGGCTAAACAAGCTCTTTGCACAGGTGCATGAGCCTGTGAAATGTGGGGGCATGGCAGGACCACTCAGGTGTCTGTCTAAAATTTTCCTTTGCAATCCCATGAGCCTGGGCTGCTTAATGGCTTACAAGTCTAAACTACATAGTCATGCTTCAGCATGCTTCAGAGATGGAAGGACAGGTATCTGTGGTTTCCTGGTCTATGCTTCTGCTGGTTTTCCTTTTTTTTTTTTTTTTTTTTTTTTTTTTTGTTTTGTTTTGTTTTGTTTTGGATTTTTTTTGTTTGTTTGTTTGTTTTTTTTCCTGGAGAAATTAAATTACTGCATAGTTAAATGTACTAGGTTTTAAGTCTGAAATATCTTAGCACCTTCTCATGCATTCAGACTCTGTGGCTTTGCCTTTTTCTTTATTTTTTGTTTGTTTCACTTATTGGAGACGGAGGACTGCAGTCATGGAACGAAAGAAATGCTGGTGCTTTAGGGACAAACTCAGGCATTTGAATTATTACAGATGATATCTCCCCATTCTTAAAATCCACTTTTTTTTTAAAAACATGATTATGTCATAGATTTAGATGGGAAAGTTATAGAAAATTATTAAAGACATTGAAGCAGATCATGGTCTGGCAAAATAAATATCCTGAGTATGTATTTATTTCTAAGGCACAGGAAGTGTGTTTATATGTCCCTAATCTTAGCCTGACTAGCCATCCCAGGGAACAGACATCTATACAGATCACCTCACTTAAACAGCAGATATATTACTTAAAGGACTATCCACTAGATGTGAATAAAAGCAACAGAGGATATATTTTATAATATAATTTATAATTTACAATTTTATAATATAATTTATAGATAATATTTACTGAGGTAAATATTGTAGGGTGCTCACAGTACTGAGAAAATTGCCAGGCAGTGACACTCTTTCCCAAGCTGCTCAGGGAGGGTGTTTGGACTCCCTGATTCAAAAAGTTAGCATGGAACATGACCTATTGCCAAAAGTAAACTATTTCTGTGATTGCATGAGAAGTTAGGTTTAGTGTAATTGATGCCATCCTGGGCAATGTGCTCCAGGACGACCCTGCTTGAGCAGAGAGGCTGTAACAGAGAAGCCACTGTGGTCCTTCCCAACCTTACCCACTCTGTGATTCTGTGATGCTGTGACACACTACAGCTGTGTGAGCCATTAAAAGAGGAATGGGAGTATTTCAAGATAGATGAGCCCAGCTCCTTCAAGGCATTGAATATGAGCTGTCTTGGCAGTTAGTGTGAAGGCTCTTCATTAGCTGATTTGCTGTAGGAAATAGTGCAGCGCAGTTTTCCACCCAGCCTCTGATAATGCTGAATAGTGCAAGGAGAAAAGGAGATCAGAGTAAACTTGAGGTTTTGTTTTATCAATGTTTTCTTTCATGGCAGTGTTGGTTTGGCATCTCACCTTCTCTCCACCACATGTATCTCTATCTGTGCTGCCTCTCTTGCCCCTTCTGTTTATTTATTTTGGATGATTCTTTATAAACAGCATCAGCTCAGCAAGTTGCCATGCTGACAGGGATGTGCTGGCATTCTTGACTGAGGACTGTGTGGGAGAAGTCTGTTCAAAATGAGTGCATTAAAGATGTTTTTTGAGAGTACAGCTTGGCAGTGTGGAGAAGAGATGTTCATTAAACTGAAAGACAAAGGCATGATTTTACCCAGGACAATATGCAAGTCAGTCTTGGAGAAGAGGTGCCAACTGCCCTAATGTGCTTCTAGATGGAGAAAATAATCTGACATGTGAACAGTTTTTGCTGACTGTGATAAGAAGGGATTAGCTGTTAAGAAGTTAGACTAATGATCTTAATGAAGGAGGAGCTGAGCACAGGCTTAACTCAGACCTTGGACCAAATTAGATTTGACAAAAAATGCTTAAAGCAGAAACTGGTGAATTTTAAAATACATTTTTGCACATTCTAATATTTATCCAGATCGAATTCATAATACATTATCCCAACCACCTTTTGACAGTTTTTCCAGCTGGTTCCTATGGAAAAATCTTGGTTTGTTTCCTTGGGTTGTGGTTTCTTGATTTTAAAAGGTGTCTGGATAAAAGTCCAAAGCCAATACCCTAGCTGGCATATATTTACTTCCTTCCTGAAACCACTGTAGGCAAACAACACTAAGAGAAGGTGTGTACACTAAATGTTCAGTGTTCTCCTATTAAACCATTGGTAGATGGTTTCAGTATCTTCAATTTCCCCCCTGAAGTTGGTTACATATCACAAAAATCTTCATGCTGACAGTGAGATATGTTTATGTATTCCTTCTTTGAGTTGGATCAGACCAGACTTTTCCCACAAAAAGTGTAGATTAACTTGTTTTCACATCCAGATAAAAAAGGTGTTTCCCTCCCCTTCTCTCTCCATCTCCATTGTAAATTCAAAATGCTAAAGGGTGGGTTGGAAATTGCACCAGTTCACAATATCCAGGTGGTCTCTTCTTCAGTGAACATGTAATTTCAAAGGCATGCACACATCTCTTGAATCTCCTCTAGTGAGCTGCACTGTGTAAGGACTCCTAGACTTTATCAGTCTGCTCCAAACTGCCCAGTCTCAAACATCCTTGAGGGGACCATGCAGTAAAGAGAGCACTACTCCATTAATGAGAGAGGGGTCAGTATTAATAGAGGAACTATCTACTGCTTCCTTGTTGTGTGGGGAGAAAATAAAACTTTCCTACCCTTCTGTAAACATTTGAACATCTTAAGGAAACATATCTTAATAAAAATAATTTCTAATAGCACTTTTACTTTATGATAATTGTTTAGAAGACCTTGACACAATGCACTGCACAGGTATATGGTATACAATGCCCTAACTTGTAAAATCCACGTATTCTATGTACTCTTCTTAGTTTGTAGGATTAATAATCCCCCTCTCCAGTAGCAGTCCTAGATCTTCTTTGCTTATGTATAAGAACAATATTGAGCTGTTCTCCTACCTCCTTTGCTCCCTTTTCCCTTCTACAAACTTTTGAAGAATGTCACTCAAGATTATGAGATATTTCACATTCCTCAAGCTGAAGTTTGACCCTGCTAAGCCAAGCGACCAGACCTTTTGGCAGTTGGTTCCAGGTGCAAAGCTCCCCGATGATCCGGATGAAATATTGTGTGAAATGTAGCTAAACATGCTAGGGAGAGAGCCACCTTTGAAAGAAAATCTCATTAGAAAGTTTAGTGAGCTGGTGACAAGCATTTCACATAGCAAATCTACAAATTAAGGTTGAGGTATGTATACATGACTCAATGTTCAGTTTTGTCCTAGAGTGAAGCAAATTCATTAAAAATGTAGGAGAGTCAAGCTTAGAATCAGATAAAATAAATATGTGCATACCTTTGCATGGGCAGTCCACTCTCCTGAAAGAAAGTGAATATTCTTAGTTAGTTGGTGAGAAAGCAAGCAAACAACCTGACTTTTTGTGAAAAAGGAGCTCATTTGTAAAGGGAAATGTACTAATAATAGTGTAATAGGCTTGGGCGTAGGCTAATTAATTTCACTGTTGTGGAGCAAGGAGAACTGATTTGATATCCAGAATGTTTTCTATATTTGAAGGGGGTGGGGGGAGGAGGAAAATAGCTTTTGGTTTATAGTGCAAAGCTAATGGCTAGTGAAGAACTCTACACCTATTTGACACCATCCACCCTCAGGAAAATGTGTGTGTAGGTGCTTTGCATAAGGACAGAGCTGAGCATGTGTGCCTCTGCACACAGGGGAAGGTCTTTGAGAGCAGATCCATAGTACACCTAGCTTGTACAGAAAGCCTCTCCTTTTGTCCTTGTGGAGAATTGAATTGTAGTTTCCTGCCCTTGAAAGACGCAGAGCTGGCTCCTCCCTTGCTTATTTCTCTTTACTGATTCTGACACTCACTGGGCCAGGGTTTCTTTTTTTTCAGAGGACATTGCACAATTGCTTCTTTGTTTATGGAGCTGGACATAAAAAGGGAGGGGGTCCACTGAGTGGCAGAGCTAGGTAAGCTGAAATAAATAAAGGGAATTGTGCCTCTTCCTTTGGTAGCAGCAGGCCTTAAATTTGACTCAACCAACTTAATTCTTGGTTTTATTAGGGTTAGTAATGCTATTCAGTAAAACAGACAGGAAATTTCCCTGTCTTAGGAATAATCCTGCTGAAGGGTTAAAGAGATAAAGTAAAGGGCTGAAAGAAAATAGCCTTCTAAAAACCAATCCTAAACAGGATCAATTACTTAGTCTTATTCTTCCATATCCACCACCCTGGCCCACCAGAGTGAATGGGCAGAGATGGGAAAGAGTGGCCCTGTACAGGAGTGGACTAAGCTAGCCTGGTCACCATGAGGAAAGGCTGGAGCTGCTGTCTCTTACTGATCTGGAAAGAAAAATCTCCCTTCCTGTCAAGGGTAGAAGCTGGACTGCTGTATTAGAGGATCACGACCCAACGTGCAGTCCAGGTTAAGAACTGGGGTTTTGTTTGTGCATTGGTTCATGATGGACTGACAGTGAATATGAAAGACTAAAAAAGAGGTTGCATCCTCCTGTTCCTCTTACCTGGGTGCCTGCCCAAAGGGTAGGGCTCGAGCGGGGGAGTCTCGTAGGAAGCGTAGCAGAGTTGGCTCTCCAAGAGTTTCTGGGTGGCTCATTGGGACTGTCATTGCTGAGAGGATTCTCTTTGCTGGGAAGCTTTGATCTGAGTAGGTCAGACTCTGGAACTGCTGTAGTTCTCTCAGACTTGGCTTTGGATGACAATAATTTTGCATGGACACAAGAAGGCAGCGATAATGAAGAAATTGTAACGCACCGAGGCGGACTCTTACAAATGTGGTGGAGAGAGCCAGTGTATTCCTTTTGATTTCCCAGCTGAGCTGTGTAAGAACAGTCCTGAAATGACAGTGCTTGTGAGGCAGAGGCCATCCTGAGGCGCCTTAAAGTTGGAGAAGTGGAAATTCTGGCCCGAGCGTGGCGGTCGAACTGGAAAGGTGCATGGTGGATCCCATTGCGCTCCTCTGCAGGAAGCCTCAGAAGTGAAGACTCTGTGTAACCTTGTTGGAGAATGTAGTCCCCAGGAGGCGAGGTGGTGTCCATAAAAACTGGTACTGTCTGCACCTCAGAGGAGCTGAAGACATCTTCAGGGCTGCTGCTTTCAGACCAAGCAGCATTTTCCTTATGGAGATCAGCTTCCCTGTCTAGAGGTTCCACGCTGGTGCAGGTTTCTTTGACCAGGTCTGGGGAATAATCAGAGCTTGGTTGTTGCATTCTTAATTTGCAGCATGAAGATTTATACCTATGTGTACCTAGGAAACATGATCAGAAACAGTCCTTACAAACTTTCTATATGAATTTTTAAATGGGAAAATATGCAAATGGAAAAAATATCCAAACAAAACAAGGCAGATATGTGCGCTAGCACAGAAATGATTACCTTTGCATTGTATCCTGCTCAAATGCAGGTTTTGAGAGGTTCAGGACCCAATTTTGGCAAGCTGATTAAACAGCTGCTAACTTGGAGCGTGCCAGCAGAGTGAGCACCAGTCAGTAGAACTAACTAGATGGTGAAGAGTAACTGAGTTCAGCAGCTCTGCTCCTCTGGCACTGCCGCCGCCTGATTTCCGGCTGCCACTCCCCCATCGATAAATGGAATTGTAGCGCTGCTGTAGGTGGGATAAGAATGAAGTGACTTGCTCTCACACTTGCTGCAAAATTCTTTGTGTATAAGTACTAATTTCTTGATGAATTCTTAAGCAAATACAAATTTAATACTTAAGTAAGGTATGTCTCATCACTCTTGCTTTCTTTTCAGCCTAAAAGGACTTTGTAGTACACATGATGTATATGTTGTAATCAAATAATGAAAAAAATTATTTATCTTAGTAACTTATCTGTTGATTCATCAGTAAAAAGTCTTATGTTCTTTGATTTATGAAGCTTTAACATATTTTCATGTTTAGTCTTACTAAAACTGGACTGACATTTCAAGTAATAAGATTATGAATTCAACCTCTTTAACTTCTTTGCTAAGTGGAATCTTAAATATGTTCATGATTGCTAGCTTATTTTGGGAACTGTCATTTATTAGAATTAGTTTATTCAAACCTATGTTGAATTTCTTGAATTATTGAATATCACACATTGAATATCCTTTTTAAAATCTAATTATATCGTTCCATCAGATTGATTTACAAAGTGATTAGAAAAAGTTAATTTATCAAGTCTGCCAAAGTATTGCTTTTCCCAAACCTTCAGAAGATGATCATTCAGATTCTAACAGAGAGAAAAGCATATCTACATGATAGAAATGGCTTCTTTCACAACTCTAGAGAACAGCCACAAATATATTCGCATCTATTAATTTCTCTCTAGTGGATAAGAACTAATTAACACATATGCTTATTAAAAATCTCTTTTAATATGCTGCAGAATGATAAAGAAAAACTGTTACTATTTTCCTCTTTTAAAAGAAGATATTGCATACCATTGCTCTGAGATTTGCTGTTATTGCTTTTTAATATTTCAAGACATTTATTTTGTGATGTGTAATCACGTCTCACTGATTGTTGTTTGGCAATCATTCTCACTGTTTTTTAAAAATTTTTTTTATTATTTTTTCTTGGTAATCCTCTCTTCTCCAGGCAGAATTTTGCAAGCTGGCATGCAGTTTCCAGATATTTATGTGAATAGTTATCTGTTCCACAAGCAGAAAAGTTTAAAGACGTCTTTTTGTGGAAGTCTTAAAAATAGGACCATTTTTTGCTTTTCAGTTTTGCAAGCTTTATTTTAAAGAAGTAAAAATTTACATATTTATTTTTGGATATTTCTATGTTCCTTTTGTGAATAGAATTTCTCTGCAGTAAAATATTTGCAAAGACAATAAATGCATCATTTAAAAAAGTGCAGAAATGCACCATGTACATGCAGAAAAAATATATGATCAAACTTACCAAGATAGCCAATTGAATATGTCACATCCTTTTGAATCAAATTTCCAACAAGTCCTTGATTAATTGATAGACAGTCTTAACAGTAGCATTTTGTCTCTTAAAGCCTCCTTACTGAATGCTGGTATAGGGAACATGCTTTTTCTTGTAGATTTATTTCCAGGGGATTTGTTTATGAGGAAGTGGCTTCAGGACCAATGCCCCTAAACAAAGGTAACATGATCCATTGGATTAAATGTCCTGCCTTTTATATTTCTGGACTTTTCACGTTGCAAAAATTTGGGAAGACAGATCTCATGCAAGCATATAATAATTTGCAAGAGCAGATAAAATGCACCCACTCCTCCAACAATCTTTTTTTCCTCCCTCTTGTCTTCATTCATTCATTCATTCATTCATTCATTCATTCATTCATTCATTCATTCATTCATTCATTCATTCATTCAGCTGGATCTAACTATTGCTCATATGCATTGCTCATCTTTCATGGAAGTATAATAGTTGTCTATCCCTTGTTTATATTATTTATGATTAGTTTTTAATTTTAACAAGTGTGCTAAATAGTTAAGTAATTTTGAACACGGACTTTAGTACCAGAATATTTGAGAATTCATCCAAACATTGATAATTCATTGTTTTGTTGTATTGTAGAACTGATTGAAAAATACCAGAATTGATTAAGGCATTTTTTGGTTATATGAATTGAAAGTGAAACCTGGGAAAAGATGATTTATTTGATAGATAAATTGTGAGGAAGCACTAACGTCAACAAATGTTTAACTCTCTTGTGTAATTAAGGCACATTTTAAGAGGGCTTAGTGAACTTGAAATGTTTGCTTGAAATGTAGAAACCGTTGCAGTACAATGCTTTCAATTTCTGTAAAGGTTTTTTTGTCAAAACTCATCCATAAACCAAATCAAGATATCCCTAAACTGGTGTAAGTGCCTTTGATTTTACATAGCACTGGATGTGACTGTGGATTGAGGGAGGATTATTCTGAGAGAAAAAGTGAGAAAACAAACTAAGATTTTTGGCTTCAATTTGTTTTTCTTCTGTAGATCACATGAAAATATGATCTATACAAGAAAAACAAATTGAAGCCAAAACCACTCCTTAATAATTGCTATTAAAAGAAAATATTTTTAAAATGCTATGAAGTTTCCCATTGAAAGATAATTGCCTTTGAAAGGATTTAGGAACATTTGCTCAGCCAGTGATACTGGATGGAGCAAAGGCCACAAATTTACAATAGAAAAGGTGCCTCATTTTGAAGAAAAAAAAAAGCTAAAAATTAAAGATTGGGATTGATACAGAAATTGCCCTTCCTGAACTGCAGGGCACTGTATTGTTTTGCAAATTGATTTTAGTGGGTACAAATATGAGCATTTGGAAAGCATCTTATTAAGGGGGAAAAAAGCTGCTATTTTGAAAGAAATAGTCTATGCTTGCATAGTATAAACAAAGCTCCCTGAACCCAAAACCAATTGCAAACTGGATAGCATTTAATTTTAAAAAAAGCTATTCCAGGGAGTGATGAAAGATGTTATTCACAATTCACTTATATATTACTTTAAAGGCAACTTTGTTACAGGGGAGTAGAATAAAGTGATAGAATTGGACTAATGTAGAGTCAAACACCAACAACATTTCATGGTGTCTGTGTAATTATTGTCTGAGCAGCAGAGCTTCAAAGCAGAAGGAATTAGGCTTTTGAAAGGTTATCCTCAACAGAAAATCACAAACAAACAATAAATCCAAGGGAAATCAAACACAAAGGCTGACATTAACTGCTAAACACCGGGAAATGCCACAGTTCAGCCTGGCTGTGTCATTGAGCTGCTGCTTTTTCCTGTGCATTATCTCACAGGCTGAAGTGAGATGCCTGAAGTCCCTCAAGCAGAATCTATCAGATGTAATTACCTCACACAGATATAAACCTAGGTATGTGTTCACTATTTCTCACCAATATGTCTGTAGCCAGTGACAAATTTGTGGTTATCAGGTGGATATAAGAATGCATTCAAATGATGACTGAGAGGACTGGTAAAATAAAAGTCGTATCTCCATCATCTCAAGAGCCACAAAGAACTCTGTAAGGGGATCTCAGATCTGGAATAGAGACTGAATGCTCATGTGGAGGAGTATAAAAAAATATGTCTGGACACAGCAAATTAACACATCTTTTCCTAGAAATATGAAATCCAAGTGGAATGTGAAATGGAAGCATGAAGTCCTGTCTCTATTGGAGACCAGTAGTTGAGATTTCAGAGCTGGCCTCCAGCTGGGACCACTTGAGATTTACAGGTAATATTCACCTGTCTCTCAAGTCTTGCAGCCACTGCTGACACCTCCTGCCATGCTGGTCTGTTGCTGTTACATTCATTTTTGGCAGGCTGCACAAGGTCCCCATAGGTGAATCTCTTATCTTTCCTGTTTCTCTGATAAGCCCTGCCATAGCCTGAGCTCCAAGACTCAAGTAACTATAGCAGAAACATGCTGAGTGTATATGTGCCTATGTATGGAAGGGAAAAAAAAGAGAAGGGAAAATTCCAGAAAAGGACAGCCCTCTGGGCAACCAAAGGATCATCTCAGAGATACAAAAGGGGAAGATGAAAATTAAATCCGTTAACTTCCAGAGACAGAAGGGATAACTGTCTTCTTCCTATGGATTTACAGGTGAAGGGACAGGTATGCCTCATTTCTAAAATGAGTTTTGGATCCAGACACAAAGTTCTGCTTTGCTTGCAGCCCTATACTGTCTCCTGACTAAAGAATGAAGCAGAACAGCTGCTTTGTGTTAATCAGCAGTTGTAGTGTCCCAGTATGTGATGTGATTTCTAGCTCTGCTTTCTATCTATGCAATCTAAATTCTTTTTGGAGCCTAGAAACTGTCCATAGCACCATCCCATTGTGCTGTTTCCCTCTCCTCTTGTTCTAGGCAGATCAGAGTGGGTGGGATTTTCCAGGATTTGTGTGAGGTTCATGGTGTGTTATAAGTCCTGGTATGGGGCAGGGGCTTTCTAAGGTATAGTGGTGGCAGTCCAAGTTTCTGCTCTCCTTAGCCTTGTTCCTCATAGCTGGGTCTGCATGAAGCATGCTTGAGGAGCTGAGAGGACTCATGTATGCAACAGCACCTGGGAGAGGGTAGGGGGAGGTAGCTGAGCTGTTTTGTAGGGCAGCTGCAGTGGGAAGGCAGGGAGAGAACACTTACAGACAGACTGGGAACTAAGGGAAACAGGAACTCCTAGCAGCAGTAGCTGTGGTAATCATCCCTGTTCTGAAAAAACTGCCTGCAGGAAAATCTGTCCTTCAGCCATGTACTCATTCTCCCTTTTTTTCTGAATTTTCTTATTGTCAGAGTGTGTTTGATGGGGCAACGGCTGGAGGGGGGGGCATAGGAGCAGGCTTACAGGGCTGAGGAAAGAAACACTCACTTTTCCTCTGATATGGTAGTTCTGTGTAAGCTGCAAAAAAACTGGATAGCTTCATCCTGTACCTGTGACTTCTCACCAAACACCTTGTCAGACTTATATATTGCATAAATTTCTGCATGTGGTACTGCAGCCAGATTTTACATTTTTGTAACTGGTTTCAGTGTAAACTAACAGGAATAAACAGCTGAATGAAACTTTTTGAGGCAGTGTAGAAGTACCTTACTGAAGTTTGGATGAAAACTTGCATTGGCACAATTCTTTCTGCCTTCCAGCTCCTGACAGTACAAAGTGCTAGATTGAAAATTTTGCCCATTTGTGAGATTCTGTGTGCTCAGAATAAAAAATTGGATGAGGAAAAAAAAAATCAATGTTTCATGTGAAGGCATGTGTTTGGTTCAATGGGGAACTTGTAAAGAATGTTAGGAGTAATTCCAGGAATTTGGAGGTGGGTCAGTATGACCTACATCCCTTCTTGTCATCCTTTCCCACTGCCACATAGGACTCTACATTTTCCTAGAAAACTAGTTTTGGTCTCAGTTACTTGGCTTGCCAGCTGTATTTCCATTTTCCTCCTGTCACAGAGACAGATTTAGAGAGAGTGGGTTGTAGTTACTCTCACTAGAGAGAATTGTGGAGGTCTGGTTGATGCAAGCAGTATAAAAATGCAGTCAAGGGCTGGGAGCATTCACAGATGGGAAGGTGCAGATGAGAGATTTGCTTTGTCATGGATGGAGGCAGCGTGCAGAGGAGTGTCAGAGCCAGAAGTACCATCCTTCATTGCTGCAAATCCTCCCCACACTCTTTGGTGGTCAGATGCTCTCCAGCAGCTTTATTCTTGTTCCTGGACAGAAGAGGGAGTGCTTCTTCTCAAAGGACATAGGGCATTTACTTCACCAGATACTTTTTCCAGCAAATCAGTGGTTAGGGGGTCTGGGGGCAACAAAGTTGCCTGGAAGGATAGGGGAATTTGGCACACTACTCAGCAGAGGATGTACCAGGCCCAAGGGAACTGTTTATACCTTGGTTTATCTTGGTAAGCCAGGGGGAAATGCTCTTTCAAACATGTTAAAATTCACTAAAGCTTTAGTGAGAAAAACAGAGTCTGGATAACCAGATGTTTGGACTGGGTAAACAGGGTAAACTCTGGCAGTCAGTAATTAGCTGTTATAGGACAAGAACAGTCAGTCTGATCACAATAGAAATAATAATATGCTGATCTTTTCTGTTTTTCTGTGTCCCACCCTTCTGTGACTGCCTGCTTGTTCCCCAGAGATATCAAACCTTGACCACAGCGGTTAGAAATGTGGTTTAAACAGCTGTCATTTTGCATCCTGCTGGCTGTTTAGCTCCCTTTCATCTTCTGTCCCAGATGCAGGACTCTTTTCATGAATGATGTACTTTCATAGCCCCTCTGCTTGAAATACTGACTGTCCTTCCTGAACAAGTGTTATGTAAGACAAGGAACCAACTGCTGACCCAATAGTAGTTAAACATATTGTCAAACATTTTTGTTTGTTGATGTTTGTTTATTGTTAAATACTGGCAGCTGAGCAGCCATTGTCCATGCTGGTGTGGGTGAATCTAAACAGGCACAATGGGCTGGTCTGGGACCATACATTTTCTCTTGTGTTTTCTTTTAAGTTTAAACAATATAGAGCTGTATCAGTCCCAAACACTAAATAAAGGATTAAGAATTTAACAAATAAATACTTCTAACTATTGTAAGGGAAAGCAGCTGAATGTCTTTCCTGTAATTAAGTGAATGACTGGTCATAGAATAATGCTATGGCCTGAATTGGCAGGGATTTTAAAGATCATCTACTCCAATCCCCTGCTATGGGCAGGGACACCTTCCACTAGACCAGGCTGCTCAGGGTCCCATCCAGCCTGGCCTTGAACCCTCCCAGAAATGGGGCATTCACAGCTTCTCTGGGCAACCTGTTCCAGTACCTCACCACCCTCACACTAAAAATTTCTCCTTAGTATCCAATCTAACCCTACTGTCTTTCAGTTTTAAACCGTTCCCCCTTGTCCTATAGACTTCTAACTTTCTAGATTTACAGACAGAAATAGGATAAAATACTGGTCTTCTAGAAGTTTTGCTGATGGCTATCATCTAAAAAGTCTGATTCACAGACCTCCTAAGGCATAGCACCTATGCCAGCCCTTCCAGACAGGCTTTTCCAATTGAACACCTTCATGGCTGTGGCACAGTCAAAGGCTTGCTGGGATCAGATGACAGCAGTTGGATTTCTCATGGATTTATAGTCCAAATCCATACTGCACCACCTTGATATTGTGATATTGATGGGTATTTTACCCGTGAGTGTGTGTGAATTTTCTCTCTGCAGTGTGAAAGGGACATCTTCAGTTTTAACAACTGTTTTAGTAGGTTTTATTATGCCCATGTTCTGCATGGCGTTTGGATGAGCCCTGCTAGCTTGATAGTGCTGCCACTGAGGAGAACACCTCAATTACTTCTCCTTTACCCTTAAGGATGCTTAAATTAATCCACCTCTAATGTCATCCTGGTATTTGATATCATAGTAGTTTTTTTCAGGCTCTAGAATGAGGCCATTGAGCATTTCTGTGAATGTATACATGGGGTTCTTCAGACCAGGAGAGATTCAAACAAACATATTTCCTTATTACAAATTTAAGAGTCCCAGAATCAACTGAGACCTAAAGAGTGACAGAATGGAAGATGTCCTGGGAAACAAAGTCTGATAATCTCTCTATGACTGTTATCTTTCTTGCTTATATACAAGAGGGGTATCAGACTTAGGTGATCCTAGCCCTTTTTAGGTTTAAAAAGGCATATGTCTTGCCTTTTGCCTTTGTAACAAAAGGGGAGGACAAAGAGCAGAGGGGAACAATAAAGAAAGGAAATTAAACAAAATGAAGGAAGGAAAGGCTGGTAACAAATACAGCAGGAGTAAGAGGGGAGCTGTCTTCCAACCTCTCCTTGTCCAGCAGAAATCTTAACATGTTCCCCTGACTGCCTAAAGCACAGATTTTTCTTGTTAGATATATTAACTCTTTGCTCATTATAAGAAACTTCTTTCTTCTAGTATTATGTTAGTGGGAAATTGTTACAGACCTCAAAATCAAAGTGGTAATTCAGAGTATGCATATTTAATTCATATTATTTGATTTAACCTTTTTTTTAAATTGCTACAGCAGCACTGTGACGAACCTTGCACATAATGCCTTGAGGACAGGCTGCAGTGACTGAAGTCAGTGGAGCCTTGAGAGAAGCATTGTCCTCTGTCAAGCACATTAATCTAGCTCATTTTGATTACTTTGGGTAGCAACATCATAAATGTCCGAAGAGAGTCTTTATCATGCTCAGGGAGTGAAGTAACTACTTCATCCATTTCTCATACTCGATGAAGCTCTACAGCTTCCATTCCTTTGTGCTGGGAATAGAGGGACTGCAGACCCTGTTAATCCACCACCTTTAATCCACCACCATTTCATAATGCTCATATGAACTCTTTGATGGTGATGGAATTAATGGAACCTCTTCTCACCAATCCATATTACCACCCCAGGATAATTTCTAATTTACTGAAGACTTGTCTGATGATCACATTATCTATTATATTAAAGAAGTCCATGGCAATGGCATGGCATGGCAACCTTGAAAATCCTCAAGAAATTTATAACTAACTTGGCACCATACTAAGTAGTTAAGTTGATAGTAACATTTTACTGATTTCAACAGGTCTGAAGGTAAAAGTATGTGTTGTCCTAAAAGAAATGTTGTGATTTGAGTGGTGGCCAAAGTTTTGAGATCAAGTCTGAGCCTTAATTCAGTGCTTTCCTACCTCCTTCAGTTTATGGACCTTTAAATTTTGGCCCATGGAGAAATAAAACCTTTTGAAAACTTCAAATATACAGTTAATTACAAAAGAGATATGCTTTCTTTAAAATATGCTCTTTAAAAAATCTGGTTTTGTGGGTACCTTGGAAATAGTTCGCAGGACTTTGAGAAATCTGCAGACCAGAAGCTGAAAGTCCAGAGCTACAGGTTTAAAACATAAAGAATGTTGATCAGTGAGCCATCACAGAAGGGACAACATTATCTAGTAATGAGGAATAGAGAGCAAACTTCTTATAATGGTAGCTACTCTAATATATCCTAATTAACTATTTTCTTTTAACATCATTCTGCAAGGTCAAATATTTACTGCAGAAGAGTTTGCCATCTCTTTTCTTGGCTTGTGTGTGTGCTGCTGTGCAGTGATTTCTTCACAGGGAAAGGTAATGTCTGTGGAGCTGCCAGAGGACAGATTTTCTCCAGCACTGATTTTGTACATTGTTCAAGAGCAAGACCAATCCTGACATTGCATCTGATTTATTCAGTGGATAGGAAAGTTGTCTGCAGCAGGTGGATTTATTCCAAACTCTAAGAAGGTAGAGCACTGTAGGAATTTTTTCATTGCTTGAATGTGTATAAAAGGCATTTGCAATATTTGATTAGTAGCCCAAGAGTAGGATAAGAATCTCTCTGGCTTCTCAAGAAATCCCATTTTTCATGGTGTAACTGTAAAATTTGCTGCTAGCTGGTGAGGACAAATTTCAAATAAAATACTAATTTTCTTCTCCTTGTAAACTCTTAAACCGTTTGTAAAATATTACATATTTATTCACATATTCACACACATCTTCCTGAAGGTTTTTGTCCTTGCTTATTTTCTGTACAATGTTTTATTTTTGTTGTTGTTGTTGTTGAAATCTGTGAGATATGAGCTACTCATGATTTTTGTTCAACACAAGGTGGCAGTAAGACATTGTCCGGTGTCATACAGTGGCTTGGGTGGCTTGCTTTCCCTCCTGTTTACTTGGCCTTCAGATAACAAAAGCCCTCCTGATGAATGAGCATTGAAAGCAAAAGAGGGTGTAAGAACAACGATTTAAAAGGTGCACAGATAAAGCGAATGCTCCAGATAAGATCCCAACTGATTTGTTGCATTATAGTAAGCTGTATTTTATCATACTGTGGACAGTTTCACAAAGTGCTATACTGCTCTCTTTTTTCCCCTCTGTTGTTATTGTTTTCTTAAAATTTACGCATTAAATAAAGGCTGCTACTGCAAAGGTAGAAATTCATGTGTTTTTCGAGTTGTCACTTAAAAGTAACCCAGTATTGGTTGAGATTCTACATGTTGGAAGGGATAAAGCTTTCTACCTCAGTTCTTGGTTGTCTGGAAAACACTCCAGTGTTGATGTGTTGAGTTGTAGCTGCAGTGATGGACTCCTTTACAAAATGAAGCGAGAGGGAGAAGAAAAGAGCACCGTGCCAGAGTATTCCACTGGCAATATTAAGAGAGGCTTTTTCCTTGCTTTGGTTGGGTATAGGTCGTATGCTGACAATCCTGAGTGCAGAGCAGCAAGTGGCAAATGTGGCTACTGTTTCTTTTCTTACTGGTACTCGTATTCCAGCAGGCTCAAAGCAGATTCAAAGCATGGCTGGGAGACTGGATTTGCTGATATGATTTAAATTCATCCTTGTGGGATAAGCTTTGGTATTTTAGGTCCATATTACTACCAGCTTCCCAGAATGCTCTGAAGCACTTGTGCATCATGTTTCTGACTAGATGTTTGCCTGAGATGGAGTTCTGGCAGCATGACCCCAACGTCCCAGGGCCACTGGGTTTGTCTGTGGCCTCTGTACACAGAGCACATTGTTGGGAGCAAAACAGAAATCATAGATCCTCTGTACACAGCAGCACATTGCTGAGAACAAAACAGAAATCATAGATGTTTCAGACAAGCTGATGGAATGGAAACTCTGCCTCCTTGTTTCACAAGCTATGCACGTGTGGTTTATTTTCCAAGAACTGGCTGGCAGAGATCATATTATTTTGTTTTCCATCAGAATGATTCACTTATAGCTTCTAAAACCCAGTCCCATGTTGATACTGTGAACTCCTGTGCACGCGAATCACTCACACACAACTTGGAATATGCATCCTTTAGTATCTATCCAAAATCTATTAGCTTTCTGATGTTATGAAATAATGAATATTATTATAAATATTAATATAAATACTGTTAAATAGCAATGTAGGCCTACTTTTTCTCCTGCTTACCCCTTCCAGTTTTGCCCTTGAATGTTTGCCATCTGGAGATGAATTATGGACTTTGAGACTACACAAAATAATGCAGTTTTCAGGAAGAAAATTCCCTACTGTATAATCTTGATTTTATGCTAATGGATCTCATAATGAAGAATAACCCCTACAGAGTACCTTTAAAGTGGTGTTTGCAGTATTCTCAATGTGTGATTTATGCATGACCACAGGGTTTGGTGTAATAAAATGATACGCTTTAAAATTTCTCATATTATTTGGCTATGTATGACTACTTGAGATAATAAAATAGAGGGTCACAGGGACTCTTTTGGGAGTCTTCTTATGATTCAGCTATTGTCCAAGGACTGTTAGCTAAATGTTTTGTGTGACTTTCATGACTGCATCAAAGAAGTGTTGAAATATTGTTATGATGTGCTGTGCTGGTAGTTGGGTGTCCTTTTATAGGACTAAAGATAAAAATGCTGTAATACTATGCTGCTAAGTTATAACTATTTGCAGAGAATAGGGGCTTCTACTTCAATATATATCTGTGGTTTGCTTGTATGGAAGTCCAAAAAATCTGATACTGCTCAAAAAGTGACTCTTCTAAACATAAAACAGGGACTCCACTGTAAAGGAATCTTCTCTGAAAATCTCTGGCTACTCGTGAGGTCCTTCTAAGAGAGTTTTAGTATCTGGTAACATTCCTTTGAAGTTTTTATATTACCTTTATTTTGATCATATGCCACCAACCATACCATTGATTTGAGTTTGTAAACCTGAAATAACAGCGCATTTTTGACACCCTCATATTACATTGGAATGGCTGAAGCTCTAGTAAACAGAGCTATTACACTGAATGCCCAAGGAAGAGACATGGAAAAAAAAAATTAGTAGCATGCTCCAAGAAAGAAATCTGAGGTCAAAGAGTTTGCATGGGAGGCAAACTACGTGGCTGGGATTATCCTGGCTAATTGTGGGTTCCAAAATATCTCCTGAGAGTTTATTGTGGCCAATTGCTGTATTAGCTTTCCTTTTCTACATCTGTTTGTGGGTGTGGACAGCACTCAGGAGTGACCCTTTCCTTGAAGGCTTTTTGTACAAGAGCAGGGGTGAGAGGCTGGGACAGGCTGTCTGAAGGGACTTGCTGTGCTGTTCGTGCCTTGCTGGCCACGTTCACACAGACAGCAGCCAGGATCTCTGCCTTTGGCCTTCTCCACACACTGGGCAGTTCTCTGGCATGAAATGAACCATGCTTTGGATGCACATGACAGACAACATGCATTCTCATTCTCTGCTGAGAAGCAGTATAAGTTCAGGGTTGAAGACACTTTGATGAATTTGAAAGCAAGTAAGGTTGTCTGATAAACAAGGACATCCTGTCAGTGAAGTGTTTTTTACTTTCTGCTTTTAATTGATACACACAGTCCCATATTTTTTCATACAAACAAGTGATTTCCAGCTCTTTTCCCAATCCTATTAAAACTGGTACAACAAGCAGTGGTTTGAGCTGGGTCAGGACTCGAGCATCTGTAGTTAAGACTTGTGCAGTTTCAAGGCAAACCACTCTGAAAAGCTTTATGTCTTAAATACTAGTAATTTTGGGGACCATATAAAAATGATACCTCTTTCTTTTCTGAGTATCCAATTAAATAGCTTATGTGGTACAAAGTCTGGACTAGAGTATGTCTGTTATATTTACTGTGACATTCTCTTGTACACAGAGGCAAGACTTCTCTTTCAGAAGGCAGAATTGTGAACAACAAGCAGCTGAATAGTGGGATGGTGGTGCATTTTGGGAAACAGTTACTACTCTGATTTATAATTCTGTATTACAAAAAGGATCCAGGTGTTGCAGATTCAAACTTTAGTCAGAGGTTATCCATGCCTTCACGCAGAGAAAAGAACAAAATTTTTGAGTGTATCCTAAATGAAAATTGAAGAGGTTGTGATGAGTTTTTCTTCTTACAGTAGGTCAAGAAGCCAAATATAGCCTAAGGAAGTGGAGAAAGACAGATTTTGGAGCAGTTCAGATCCTGGTATTTAATCAATCCAGGATTACAAAAGAGACTTTGTAAAGTGAATTGTAAAAATTTAGCATACTATGAGCTGCAGGCTCCTCTTATATCATCAGCTCATTACCCATCCCTGAAGGCTGGACTAATTTTCCCTGTGGTCTTTCTCCTAAGTATTTTGTGAGCAGCAAAGTAAATGATTTCATAGTAGAGAAATCTGAGATCAGCATTGAGTGCCATTTGTACCTTGGCATTGAGAGCCAGCTTGACTCTGGGCATAAAGTATGCTCAGACTCCTGTTTCTTTGATTTAAAAAATAAACAGTTTTAAGGTTAGATTGTGTCTTATCCTATGAAATCTTTGTTTTTATTCCTAAGTGCAGAATTATTTTTGTACAAGTGTGTTGGTAGTGCTGTCTAGGAAATACCCAGTTCAGAACCACAGAACAGGCTCTCAGAGAGTCACAAGTGTGGAATGTGAAATGGTGACACTTCCACCTTCTCTGTCCCTTGTTTGGCACCAGCAGCTCTAGCTTAGAAGTCAGTAATTGCTCTACACAAAAGCGGAGATTCAGATATGCCCAACTGTTTGAGATGTTGTTTGTTTGAGACAAAGTGAGACTTTGCATTTGATTTCATGTAACAATCAAGAGTTGCATGAAAAGTTGGCATGATGCAGAGAGCAGAAGAAATTTGGTTTGGGGCTGGGCTAAAGCTTCCTCAGCTTTTTCTGCCTTTGATTCTTTGGTAGTAAATCAGGTATATGAGGAGAAGAGTTTGTTTGTGCCAGGGAGAATATTTAATAGTAGACTGGACTGTGATCACAACTGATATTTTATATGGGGACCAATATTTTATATGAGATGCCCAAATCTCAGGCTAAAATTTCTGTTCTAACAAACAAATCAATCTATGATCTACTTCATTAAGCAGCTCATTGCTTGTTCAGGACAGCACTTCTCCATATTTGGACCCTTCACCAGAAATTATGGACTGCCATAGATTTATTTTTTGTCCATGTGCTAGCGGCCCCATACAATTTTTTGGTTCTCTTTTTTTTTTACTAGGCAGAAGTCATGAAGTTTGCTCTTTTGTAATGCAGTGTTGTTAAAGAGTTTTAGTTGGCTTTGCATAAAGGTCATACCCATAAGTTGCAAGTTGTGGTTTTAAATAAACCAAGAAAACAGAGGGAAAGGACTAAGGCATCCTCAAAACCCACACCCACTCAAGCTGGTAATTTTCCAGGTACACGTGGATTGTACATCCATACTAGAGAACAAAGTAGTGTGGGTCCTTGTATCCCCTGCTACTGCTGCTCCAAAACTCTACCTTTAATTCTGGCTCTTTTACAGTGATTAAAACAGAAATTAAAAAGCTGGCCAAAGCAGAAATTTTAAGTTTTCTAAAGCTTCAAAGATCTTTTTATATTATTGAGGCTTCAGTAGTGGTAGCACACAGAATTTTGCAGTTATTACTGGTGCTAGAGAGACCACAGAAACACCCTATGAGTCCTTGGGATTACTCATAATGGGTCACTGCAACAAAACTTGCCTGTAGTAGGCTTCATCAGGCAACATGAATGAGTAGTTTTGTTGACAATCCTCTGAATAATTTGATGTCCTGGTTCAAAAGTTCACACTTTCTTGGCTGGAAGGAATGTCAAAAGCCTTCCCTAGGGAAGTGATGCTACTCAGTTAAAATACTTACTTATCTTATTTGATACATTAAAAACAAACAGAAAGTGTATCTGTGCCAGATTTAAAGTGCAAGTTTCAAAGTAGTAAGGAATGTGATTTCAGGGGTATATGATTCCCAGTTGCCTACATCTTTCACTATGCAGAAGTGGAGCCTTCTGGACCTGTAACCAGCACATCTCCCCTTACCTTACACTGGTAATAAACTGTGGGTTCCAGACCCACAGAGGAGACCCACAGGTTTTAGATAATGTAGCTGTTGTAGTCTCTAGCTTGTCCATCTGTGTTGACAGAATAGGAAAAGGGGTTTCTGCTCCCGAGTTTCCCTGTGTTTCCCCACCCTTTGGTGCTCTGAGCATGGCACATGGGGACTCCTGCAAACACAGGCCTCATGGGGTGCTGTGGCAGGAGAAGGGAGTGACAGCCATTCTCTAGCTTCAGCTTCCAGGCTAAAGATTCAAACATTCAGGCACTAAATCTTGCTCTGCAGCTGCAGGCACAAAGGACTGACTATTGGGAATCTCTTCTCCATATGGTTACTCGTGCATTATGGCAAGATCACCTCTAATTTCTCCTTTGAAGAATTTCAATGTGATTTTCTTACCAGTCTATCTGCAAGAAGATTTTTTCTTAGGACCAGGCTCTTTTTGTAACCCTCTTTTGGATTCAACATCTTAAAAATATCTAAAGGACAAGGCAGATAAGAATAAATTTAATTCTGATTTTGTGGTTTTGATTTGGGTGTGTGAATCCTCACAACACCAGAACTTGTTGTGATCTAATAGCACCTGGAAGATACTTGTATGTGTCAACTCTGCCACAGGTCTGTAGTTGCAAAAGCTGGTTAATGTTTGGAGGATGAGTTTAAAATGCTTGTGAGGTCAGAGAGCCTTGTACTAACAGCTCTGAGGAATGTATCCACATATAATTTAACAATAGCACTTTCTACTAAACAGCTTTCTTCTGTTAAATAACATGATGCTCTCCAGCATGATCTGATTGAAAGGATTAAGTATAATCTCAGAGTCTGTGACTGAATTTTCTTTAGGCATCTCTAAGTTGCAGCAATGGCAGCATCAAACAGACTGCTTCAGACTCTTGGAATAGTGAGATTAATAAAGAAATATCTATTAAATGCAATACTGCCTTCCTAAGGCTTTCCTGGAGACTTCAGGTCAGGAAGCATCTACCTTTCTTCCTTCAGTTTGGACGGGAATTCAATTCAGATTCAAGGTGCAGGCAAACCCATCTGCAGCTGCCTGAGGGTGGGATTGCTGTGCTCCGTGTGAAGCTTCAGGAGGGGACTGAATGCATCCATGTGCTCAGGGAAGACAACTGCTCTGCATCCACTACTGTGAGCCACAGCTCCTGTGAAATCTTCTTGCCCTGTCTGAGCCTGGTGGTACAGCTGGGAACTTCTCTGGGGGAGGAAGGACAATAAGGGAAACAACTGTGAAAGAAGAAAGGCTGGTTGTATCATGGTTCAGTGAGCTGAACTGCCTTGCTGGGACAGTGCTGAGTGCCAGAGCACGCTGGAAAGAAGAAGTGCTACTCAAAGTGGAGATCTGGGAGGCAGAGCCACACCTTTGACAGCAGCAGGCTGTTAGTCTGGCAGCTATCTTTCATTTTTGACTCTCTGCTTTGTCACCTACCGGGTCGCTTCCTTCCCTGTTGTAGCACACTCTGTCTCATCTCAATTTGCCTTTTGACTCCTCATCTGTCTCCAGTCATGTTTCCTTACCATCTCCTCCTCTCTGCCAGTTCCTGTGGCCCATACATGCCAACTCAAAAACATGGTATCTTCAGCTGAGGATAGTCTAGCTTCAGCTTCAGAAGAAATAATGAAAAATAGCAGGTGGATTTGGCAAGAACATTCCCATTCTTCCAATAACTCAAAGATATTTCTCTGCTGTGATCTACAGTGGCCTGAATAACCTTTCCTGACCATTGCTGTGCTGCATCACTTTAGATCTCCTGATTGCCAAAGACCTCTTTCTCCTGAAAGATGTGGGTTTCAGTAGTTGTGGTTATGTGGAACGCAGCATTCAAATTCCTTGTGCTGGTGCAGTGTCCTGTGTCAAGGCCACAGGATAATTGCAGGTGTGGCCTGTTCCTCCCCAGGGGAATGCTATTAAAAGTGTCACCACTTTGACTTCCTCTGGGTCAGCTGTTTTGACACAAAGGCTGCAGTGATTTGGCAATTAGCTCACTGGGGCTGAAGCTTCAGGGCCAAAGTTCCCTATTCTAGGCTATTTGTAAGAATTCAAAATAAATAAGAAGTAAGTAATGATTTCAGCTCTGGCAGTTTACATCGATTTCACAGAAGAGGATGAGCCAACAGAACTAAATTTGCAATTACCCTTTTAAGTTTAGTCTATGTATTGACATATCTCTTCCTGTTCATATCACACACATATGTTTTTATTCATCCTGCACAGAAAAGTGAGCAGTGTTCAAGCTGACAGATATTCTTCTGTATAGGATGCCTCCTCAAATGCAGAATCTCTGGTGAAGACCAAAAGCTGGTCAGTGGCAGCAAACATGTGCCATAGGAGGTACAGCACAAGTACCCAGTGCTCAGTAGCTGTGACTTTCCCACTGCTCTGTGCCCTTCAGTGAGGCACCCAGCCTTTCATCTGACCTCATCACATCATAAACAGAGACAATAACCCTTAGACCCAGTGAAAATAGGCTGATGATTAAGAGATGAAAAATATATGAAATGACATTATATTGCTTTTCCTCTCAAGGATTACAAAGCATTCTTCACATTACAGCACAGTCATCACTAAAAGCTGCGATTTCCAATGGCTCAATTTAAAACCTTAAAGTACAACACTTGTTCGTGTGACCTATTGCTGTAGTCACTGACTTTTGGGGAAATTCTCTCTTCTTTTAATGTGTAGTTTTGGAAATTTGCTTTCTCCAGATGTAAAACCTCCTAGAGAGTTAATTTTTCCTGTAACAGTCCTCCCAGCATTAAAAAGAGCAACAATAACCAAAGCAAAAACATGGATTCAGCAATCAGATACTCTGACTAATTTCACAATTCAAGAACATGTCAGAAGCAGAAGTGATGTCACAGCACCACTACAAGAGAAAAGTACTTCAGTTGCAAAGCAGAGGAAATGAGCAGAAAAGATGCCAATTTAAGAGTATCTTTACTATGTCTAAAGTTTCAGCTCCATACATTAGAAAGTGTCTTGGCAAATATGCTCAAACTTCAGGTATGTCTCTTCAAAGATACTCTGAAAGTTCTCTCTTACCTACTAACTCAGAATACATATTTTTTCATGGTAAAAAGATGACGTGTGTAATAAGCACTCCCTCCCTCCCTCCCTACCTGCTGAATGGAAAAAGCCCTGTGTCTGTTGGATCAGAGCCCTTGGTCCAGCACTAGGAAAATGTTGCACCATTTCTTTCAGTTTATGAAACACATCTGTCCAAAAGCCTGATTCGAGTTGTCTGAGACTGCCCCTTCCTTCTTTTTCTCCCGTAAAAATGTGTGAGTAGGAAAAACATTGGGCATAAGAGTAACTTTTCCTTAGCTTATACATTTTTCTGTGCTTCCATATGCTTACCTTCATATGATAAAGATTGTCAAGTTTTAGTAGCTGCCTCCTAACAAAAGAACTCTTTACATGGGAGTGTACCAAAGCAGTCACTGTTTTATTTGCCTTTGAGCCCATGCTGTTCTCTATAAAACTCCAAACCAGGGTCAGAAACACAGCCATATAATGAGGTGAAAAGGCACTCAGTGCAAACAGAAAACCTCAAATAAATAGCTTGTTTTCAACTCATAGACTGATCCGTTTAATAGGTCTTGTGAAAACTGCCTGGCAATAATATGTTATTACGACCTTGTAGAAGTCTTACCACATGAGAAAGGCAATATATGTTTAATATTTTATTTTAGTTATTGCTAAGGAGATCCCATGGTAAGTACTGTCTCAGAGGCAGAAGACCAAAGAATGAAAGAGAATAAGGTTGATGAGTAAGATGTCCAGTTTTCCAGTGTACTGAGGAGTGGTTTTAACACATTTTCCCAGGTGTTAGTTTCAAAAAATCTGATCTTTTTATAAACTTTCTCTAGACCTCCTGATTGCTAAACCTTTCTCTGAAGCACAGCCTTTCTGTGAAATCAGTGACTCTATTCAGTCCTGGCGGTGCCGCGTGTGCCCGGATCTCCTCGTGGGGAGCTGCTGGCACCTGAGAACCCTGTCACTCGTGCTGCCACCTGTGCCCTGGCACTTGGTCCCTTCTGCCAAGTCACAGACATCCTTCTGCATTGTATCTGTGCACCTTTCTTCTCACACTCCCCTCACAGCCACCTTTTCCCAAGTCTGGTTACCATGGGTAAGGAGTCTTGAAAAGGTTTGGAGGAAGCCCCTGAAAGATTGACAGGAGATCACAAAATACTGGCAGGTATAGAGATGGTTGGCAGCAGTGTGGTGCTTTGCTGGGTGAGGAAATGAATGCTTATGCTCACATCCAGTAATGGCAGACTGTTCTTCCTCTGCTGACCTGAGGGAACTGAGCTCCTGCCAGCTCAGGGGGAGCACAGGGACAAAAGGAGGCTCACAGGAAGGCATCTGAGTCAGAAAAAGATGAACCAAAAATCTGGGAGAGCGTGGGCACTCTTTGTTTCAGAAATTTTGGGAAAGGTGGCATGAAGTTTAAAATGCTTTTATGTATCCCAGACTACTGAAAATTCCCTCACTGCTTATCTATTTTTCCAGACTAGGAAAACTCTCACAAATGAGAAACAACAGTATAAATCAGAAATAATTTTCTATCTATCATCTGATTTCCTTAGCGCACCTGATTTTTCTTCTACTTGATAAAATCATGCTCAGCATGGCAGGGTCCAGAGGCTGTAATCAAATAGTCCTCATAAATCTAACAAGTAGCCCTATGAAGCAAATCCAAAAAATGGATTAACAAAGTAAAAGTCATGGCTGTGATCCTGAACCATATGTATATGACCTCATGATTTGACTTGCTGTGTTCACCTGAAGTCACTCACAAATCCTGGACTATTTGGGGAGGTTTATAAATATGGTGATGGGGGGCAATGATTGTCTCCCACTCCTTGCATGAATCCATACAATACTCTCACAGGAGGAAATGTAGAACACTATCCAGTCCTCTGCTCCTGTTACTGCCTACAGCAGAATTTCCAGAGCTTTATGCAGCATTTTTAAGCATCAGATTTCAAGATAAGTCCTGAAATACTTTTCATCTTCCCCTTAACTGTACTATTTCATTGTTTTATCTTGAAATACTGTTCATTCACTTGAACCTAGTAATTCCATTATAAACAATAATGGAGGTAAATATTGGCACAGGCAACTGCATCTACATATGAAGTTCACATAATCTTTTTTGATTTTGATGGCACTTTTCCCTCCTTTTCCCTTTTTTAGTAGTGTATCTGGATAACCTATATTTGTTCTTTGAGCTGTGACAAATGTCAGCCACTTAACACTGGTATTAATAAATAATTACTATTAATAATGTAATTTGAACATGTGTTCATTATAAATTAACAGTTATTTTACTGGTAGAACGAGAAAATGAAAATAGGGCAAAACCAGCAATGCATTCTAGTGATAGAGGGATGTATTGAAACAGGAGTTTGAAACCCACCACATTCATGGGAAAAGAGGACTTAAAACTGGATTACATGTTGTGCAGCACAGTAGCAAGAAACATTGAAAAAAGAGAAAAATTATATGGACTGTGAATTGAAATTGGGTTATATTCAAGGAATAAATTATTACTCTGAACCTAGAGCCCTGATTTCAGAAGTCTGGAGGAAATGTTGATCTCCTTTCAACTACCGGGAGCTCACACCTCCTAAGATCTTCAGTTCAGCAGTGAAATAAATTCTTATTTTCCAAATTAAGGACCAAATGAAATAAAGTAAACTTGTCAAAAAAATCAAGGAAATTTTATAACATTAGCTCAATATGCATAGTAAATCTAATGTATCTAGGTGAAATTATTGAATTTATGTTTTAACTGTGCATAGACCCCTGTCTATGATAAACATAGGAAAATCTGAAGATCACATTTTCCAGAAGTAAGATGTCAGAAAAGAGCAGAAAAATTACTTTGTTCCTTCCTTGTGTACTTTTAAGTAGTCCAGACTGCTCTGGCATCATTTGAGTTTGGGCTGATTGAGCTTATACTGTCAGTATCCAACTTACCAATAGCCAAAATAATAGAGTTCATTACAAATACTTGTGCAGACATTCCTGGGTTCCTGCAGGCTTAGTAAGGAAATTTTTCTTTTTCACTAAAGAGAGTGTTTGGAGCTGGAATGAAGATAAACAGAAAAGGCACTCCTTTGTTGGAAATTAAAAGGAAGAGAGCTACCTCAGAAAGATAAACTCTCATTGTTATTATATTGCCTTCAAAAACTTATTAACTTAATAAATACTTGAGTGATGGGAGTAAATCTGTATTTCCACATTATCTGCAGCTTATGATTCAGTGAGAGTATTGCTTCCCCAGTTGTGATTTCATCAGAGGCAAAGCAGAGGGTAAAAAAATCTTGCTGCAGATCCCCTGCTGATCCATTAGCAGCAAAAGTGCATTTACCTCACCCACTTCTAGCTTTCACCTCTTTTCACTGCCAAGCCTTTGTAGTGTTTTTCCACTGCCTGGTGAAGAGAACTCAGGTATTGACTGTGGCCCTGCACAGTGGTGTCTGTCTCCCTGCCCATGGGACTCCTTGCTGGTGCAGTGTTCTTGGCTCATGCCTCGTGGGTGAGGCAAGATCATTCTTGCTGCTCTGCCTGGCTGGCTGAAGGAATAATGTCTGGAGCACCTTCCTTCTCTGGGAAGTCTGCTTCCAGCACTCTCCCAGGAACTCAGCTCCACCCTGGAGACAGATTCCTCCTTTCTGGGTTGTGGCCAGGGAAAGGAGGCAGGATGCACTCCCAGCTCTGTGCATGCCTAGAGATGCCACGTGTGCACCTGGACCCTCTTGGACAGGCGCTGCAGGGATGGAGGCTGATGTGTGCATTGCGGGTCGGAGTTTGAGGCAGCTGTAAATCTCCAGCTGCAAATCAGCACTCCATAGTGGCTAGGAGCAGGCTCAGCCCTTGCAGGATCTCTGACTGGCAGAGGGCTGCAGGAGCTGCATTTCCTCCCAGCTCACGTGGTGGGCGCTGGATTTGTGTCTGTGCATTGCACAGCATGGCTTCTATCCATTTGAAGCTGATGGCAGTGAAAGCGTGCATGTCAAGGTGAAGGTGGCAGAAGTAGGCTCAATAAAGCTGAAAGCAGAAATGGATGAAGTTTTAGAAACAAAACCAAAAAATAACGTAACATAAAATGACCCAACCACTGTTTTATGGACTGACAGGCAGTAACAAGGAAGGATGTTGTTCATAACAAACGATAAGCTGGCTTTCTCTTAGGCAGCTGTTTACAGACATGCTCCCAAAGTTGTGAAACATTGCACATGAGTATCCAAACCCACTGCTTTGAGGTTTTTACAAGTCTTCCTGCCTTCAAACTTCAGTTCCTCTGTCCCTCCTTATTGCCACAGCTGCAGGATCCTATTGTGAGGAACACGCTGAATCTTTTTCATTTGCCTTCTCTCATAATATCCTGCTTACTTCCTATCTTTGTTCATTTTCACAAAGTATCTTTCATCTGAATGGAAAGCTATGGACTAAACTACAAATTGTAGTTTTATTTGTGGCATTAATTCTCTTGTGGTAATGCTTACAGAAATAGTTATGAGAGGAGTGCGTATGTTGTACCAAGCCTTGAATGGAACAGGAGAATTAAACCATATTGAATGTATTCAGTAAGTGTATTTAATTAAAAATTTTAAATAAATATAGCTGGTTCTTGTAACGAGGAAAATTAGGATGTTTTCTTTCCCTGAGAGAGCCTTTTAGTTAGTTTATTTTTCAGAGCTCATGTTTTATATTTCCAGAATGACTTTGGTTAATTCAAAGAGTTTTTGTCTAAGCCTGGAATTGTTTAAGGAATTGAAAATATTTTTTTAAAGGAAGCTCTTGTCCTTACCATGAAGGGAGAGGATTTTGTTCCTGACTTCATCCATTAAGTTCCAGTGAAATCAATCTGCCCATCATGATCTGTCTGGTGCAGCTAAACTAGAAATTCCCCATGTTGGTATCTATGTAACATCGGTCAAAATATCTTTGTTACATTGGCATCTTGATTCCAGTGTGACATATGGTTGGGAGGGAAAGAAAAGCCATCTTCAGATGCTACAGAGCAGAATGGAAAAACTCCAGATGAGAAAATCTTTGGAGCACTTGAAGAATACAAATGGTGAAGCTCGAGTGCCAGACTGTGTCTTTGTTTGACTGTGGATCTAAGCCAAGAAGCGCCCGAGGCAGGAAGGCAATCCACTTACCAAGCAGTGAGAGGGAAGGCACTTCTAGGACACACAGCTTTTTCCCCTGGGAGCAAGGGAGAAGGATTAAATTAGAGATGGGTGAACCTGGTGATGTGAGGTTTTGCAAACTTCTCCAGCATATCTGTTTTTTTGATTCACAACCATAGCCTGTGTTTCAAATTCTTCTATTGTGTAATTTAAGCTCAAGGCTAATTCTACCTAGAAAAACAGGCTGCTTTTCTTTCTCTCTTTTGACAAGTGTGGAATCCATGCCATTATATATTCTAACTGAGACCGGCAAAACTGAGTGTCTGGTAGATGTCACAAGTGTATTGAACTTCTATTTCAGTTCCATTTTCCTTTCTTCTCTGTCCTTTTGAGATGAGGTTCCCTATTGCTTCTTTTAGAGATGTAGCTTAGAACAAGAGACCCAGGATGAAACTGCATCTGTGTGACAGCAGTATAGAGTCAAACCACTGTGGTGCCAGCCCAGGCAGGCTCCTCTGTGAGTGTGAAGGCAGCTGTGGAAGTGTCTGTAGGTACAGCAGCTCTTTGCAGAGGCTAGCTCAGGGCTGGGCATATTCCATGCCCTCCTGCTCCAGGGCTCAGCCTTCACTCACTGACAAGAGGCCGTAGCAGCCTAGCAAAGTGCCTTTACAACCAAGTCCTTACAGCCTCAGCTGTAAAACAGACAGCTCAGCTGTAAAAAAGACAGACCTAAGACTATTTTACTCTGCCCTCCATGCTTACCTGTGCTGGAGAAACCAGCTTGAGGGGAGGAAGGAGAGCGGAAGAAAGAGGGCTTCAATTTTACTTGCTTCTTTCTTTGCCTTCCTTGTGTGCGAGGCAGAAAGTGAGCCCACCCACCCAGTGCTACCTTGAGCTTCACTCACAGTGAAAACGAATGGGAAGTGACTTTGTTTTCTTACTTGTACTAGAAAACTGTTAACTGAGATTTACTGGGCTCTGTGGAAGGGCTTCTTGAGTCAGGAAACACCCACATTCTCAACAGTAGTTTCTTCAACATTAATCATTGGATTCAGTATTATTTTATAATATCATTGCCCAATGCTTAGAAAAAATTGCCACAAATGTGGAACAGCTGGATTAGAAGTAATTTCAATGTTTACTGGGTGTATTTTATAAACTAACTTGGAAAACCCTATTCATTGATTTGGGAGCGGATGGAGAGAATAGGAAGGACAAAGTTAAGAAATGAGCTGATCTCTGTATTAGGTGTTGTAGTTCCAGCTGCCAAAGCTGTGAATTATATACTTGTAAAGCAGTAATCAGCTGTATTAATGCTAAAATTAATTTCAAGTAGGGATGCATGGTAAAAGAATCTAGAAAGGATTAGAGTCCAAAATTTCTCTGTGGTTTCTTGTTGTCATGAGATGATTCAAAACTCATTTAGAATTGCTTTCCCAAGGGAAATATTATGTTTTTCTGACGAAAGTACTTGACATTTTGGTTGATGATGAAACATATGATCCCCAGGGCTGAACGGTCTTCTGTCTCAAACTTAGATTCCTGGATATTGGTGTTCCTCTCTGCTCTTCACATTGCTCCCTTCACCTTTGTTATTATTTATGAATATTATAAGTATGCCCTCATTTATGCCCTCACAGTAACTTAAGACTCTGAAGTGACCAAAAGCCCCAGCTGGTCTGTGACATTGTCACTGCTCTCAGCAGTGAGCAGACTGTGGATTTTGCCCCAGCTCAGCCCTGGCTCCCAGTGACACTGCAACCTGCCCTTCAGGGCTTGGCTCCAGGGGTCATTGCCTCTTCATTCTGCCCAGAACGATGGAAGCTCCTAAAGAACCCCTTTTCACCCTCATCCTTCATTTTAGATGGTCAGGATTTTCAAGCAGAATTAAGAGTCTGGAATTCATCTTGTGGTGGGTTTCAAACTGCTGTGTCTGGCAAGTTTGATCTACTTTGGATCATTTCCTATAGCAAGGGGATGAACATTTCACTGTTAGCCCTGAGGACTCACAAGGCTCTCTGTGTTTGCAACGTGGTTGCATTTTGATTCAGAACATCTCAGTCCACACCATTTCTTCCGATCGTACCAATTACTACTCCTTGCTGTTTGTGGCACCTGTGTGCCATAATCTCTACTTTCAGAAGAAAGTTAGGAAAGCTACACCATGAAGGTAACCCACCAGGACATGGAAGTTTCCCCTGATTCAAGGCTATTCCTCCTCTTTGAGGTACTTTCAGATCTCTTTCCTAGGTGGCCATAGGAGGCATTTCCCTGGGTGAAGTGACTCAGTTCCTAGGAGCAGAGGGATGGATGTCTGAGAGCATCGAGCCCAGCAGAGCACCCAGGACACGAGACAAGCTCTGAAGCAGAGCCACACAGGACACGCCATGCTGGGATGATCCAGCGTGTACCTGCTCTGAGCCAAGAGCCTGTCCTCACCACACTAACAGGGCAGTGCTTTAGGGTGTTGCCATTCCTTTTACAGCCTTGGCTCCCTCTTTTCATGAGCTGGTGTCAATAATTGCCACAAAACCACTGTGCTGAGAGCTGGTACAAACCAGGCCTTGCTTTTTGTCTTACCTGCTGTGCATTTATCTCAGATGAAGAGACAGAGCAGAGAGCTGGAGACTGCTGATGTGGTAATCCTCTGCACTTAGAACAAGAGCACTTTCTGTTCTTCAGGGCATTTTATATTAGTTTGAAAGTAATTAATAACCAAAGAAAGCACTGTAATACCAGGAAGGGAATGTCCAGATTCTTACTTGTTTCAGGGAATGAAATTTACATTTTCTGTACGTATACATCTTTCTGGTGTGAACCTTGCTTGCTTTAGATTTTAAGGGAAAGTGCCAGGGTCCTTTTCATTAAAGGGAATGTTAGCAAGTGGAACAGAAAGTCGTTTTTGGCAGTCATATTAGCTAAAAGAACCTTTTCCCTTATTCCCAAAGTTATTTCTGCCTCTTATCTCCCTTCCATCCTCACTTGCAAATCTAATTTCCTCAGAGCTTCTTTACATCTGAGGGCACTTTACCAAGCTCTGAACTCCTTGTAGTGAAATTCTCTAGTTCAAGGCTTCTTAGAAACATCCCTTGTTGCAGCTAAGGAATGCTCCATTAATGAGGCATACATACTGATAAAGAACCTAAGACAAGAGCTGATCTTCTGGCTCCTTTCACTCTCTGAAGCCAAATGCTCACAGGAAATTCTTATGTAGAAGGTATTTTTTACATTAATATCTCTAGCATGTGGAAAATTATTGCCTCTCAAGGGAATACTGAACTGACAGCCTTATACATTGATAGTGACAGTCTCCTGTGATGAATTTTGAAATTGAGGAAATTCAGTAAAGCTGTAACACCATCCTGAAGGACTTGGGACTGTTTCAGTTTTTTGTTACAAATTGTATATGATTCATTGCAGTCTGACTCTTCTCTCTCTAGACTACCTCAGTTTTTGAAAGATGGTTTTATCAGAATCACTCCACAGTGTCATGCTGCTGGATGGGGTTTTATTTGAAGTATTTTTTATTTCTCCTCTTTGCTCATGAAGGGAGTCAGATACAATACATATATATTTAGATGTCTAAATCTAAGTAAATTGTTTTTATTCTGTACATATAACATGTCTAAAATATGCATTGTATGTTTATTTACAGATCTGTCTGTGAATGGACAGATATCTTTATGAACAGTTATGCAAGCTTCATGAGCACGTGTGTCCTTGTATAGAGGGTGACTCTGTAACTTACACAGCCTTATGGCTTTAATCCTGAGAGCTTCTGATTGAAACCAAAGCCCCCATTATATTTTTGCTAAGAGAAATTCCTTGCTCAGAGCAGTTTACAGTCTAAAGGAGTGGAGAATAGACGATTATGCAGAGGCTGTAACAGTTAGAATGAGGCTTGGTCAATTTGTAAGTCTTGGACACTTGGACAGAGAGCTGGTGGTTAATTTTTGGCTGATAAAGCTTTTTCTTCAAATCCTCAGCATACTCATAAACCTACCAGAAGAAACAACTGAACTCGTGGGAGAAAATATGACTTATTATGCAGGGAGAGGTGGGCAGTGGCCAAGCACAGTGTCCCCTTTACAAGGAAGCTCTCTCAGTGACATTTGTATCTGTTAATTGTTCAGTGTCCTCTTGAGTCCTATTTCTGTGTTCATGCAATACTGCTGAAGAAGTTTGCAAGGAAGTCAGCATTGTGAAAATATGGAGATATTGGTAACTGGAGAAAAGAGAAATTGATTAGGGAAAGCTTAAATAAGGTAGTGAACAGTTGGATGTTCAGAAATCGAAATCTAATATACAATTCTATTTACGAAATTATTACAGCTTCTCACCCTAGTTTCTGTTTGGGCTTTTTTACATATAACCTAATACAAATATCAGTTTTTAGGTTTTCAGCCACACGTAATCTCAAAAAGAGTTATAAATTATTTTCAAATATCCCACGAATTTGCATATGTAATTATTTATTTGTAATAAATTTCAGTCATCACCTTTCGAGTGCCTGTTAGAGCAACTATTAAAATTGACAACCAGGAACTTATTTATTTCATTGCAATACATTGTAGCATACATCCTCCCTTAGACAGTAACATTCCAGAGTGACAGTGTTTCTCAAACTTTGTCAGAATTCAAGTAAAATTTGGTGGTGGTACTAATGTGACTGAAAACTGTTATGGCTTTGCAGATCATTTATATGTCAGTCAATGTTTGGACATTAACTGCAACACCATGTTGTGTGTGGTATCTCAACAGAGACCTTTATAATATTAGCATTGAAGTGCTGGTGACCTGAGAGAGGTTGTCCCTGGTAAATTCTTCAGGCTAGGAATTACCTTGGTCGTCTCAGAAGTTAAACCCTTCTTCTCACAAAGACCTGTAATTATCCTTAAAGAAAATCAAAATAAAAAGAAAAAAAATGAAAGGAAAAAAGAAAAGCTCAACCTGTATATTGGGGTAACTGTTAAACCCTAGTGTGGAATCTGTTGAGCTGCACGGTACCCATAGCCTTAGCTGTGTCCTAGAACTTCCTTTTTCCACCTTAATGAAGAAAGAACCAAACAGAGCATCTAAAACCAGCCATGGCTGGTCACTCAGCTGTTTGTGAGCTGCTGTTTTGCAGCTGGCATTCACATAAGTCTTGGAAGATTTACTGGGAGAGGAATTCCATAAACAGAGCTTGGCAAATTCTGAAGTTGCTTTTCAGATATACAGGAACCCATTCTTCCTGAATTTTGTGATTCTTGGATTTAAATGAATTAATAGCTATTTTTACACACTTTCTTTGCTAGAAAAAAAAGTTTTTCTTATTTTTCTCTTCTTTTCTAAGTTTCTAGTTTTTATACTGGTTATTGTGCAGTAATAGAATTTTTTTTCCAATATTTATCATGAATGATAAACATGGAAGCTTGAGCGATTTCAGATGATCATATTTATTTTTTCCACTCTGGTTACTTCTGATAAGTGGAACATTTTTTTTTTCCTGAACAATATGAATTAAACCTCTCAGTTGCTTCTTTGTAACTCCCTTGTGCCATCACTCCATTTTCAACAAAGCTTGAATTGTGAGTTGAGATTGAAAAGGTTTAGATCAAAACAAATATATTTGTTATGTGAATTCAAGAGGATTTTATTTTCCACTTTGTTCAACACATTTCAAAACTGAATATCCTTTGCTTTGTAATTTTTTTCTGGAGCTATGCCAGCCTTCAAAGACCATTGTTTTGACTATTTGTTTGGTGTTTGACTCGATTGTGCTCCCAGATAGGAATAAGCTTTATTTATTTTTGGTTTAATTGTTCACACAGAGCAGCTCCCTATTGATGGAAAAGTGTGCAGAACACCTACCTTTCCTCTCCATGGAAAAAAAAATAGCCTTTTTCATGTTCAAAAGGCAAATGTGAAGGCAAACCTACAAAAGAAAGCAGGTCTGCATCTGATTGCAGTGCCATGACCTCTATAACTTCTCAAATAAAAAAAGAATCCTGCTGGACTAGCCATACTTTCACACTGATTGCTCATGTGTAATAATCTACATTCCTTTGCTGTAGGTAATTACATCTTATGTAGAATTGCATTCCTGCCTTAAGAAATGGAAAAAACAACCCTCATATTTGCCTCTGGAATGCCAGGCCAATATCAAGAGTAATACAAATGATATTAAAATGTTCAATTGCAAGCTATAAAAATATACATTTTTGTTTTATTTACTTAAAATATTTTTTTTCCTGTTGGTCTCAGTATTGGGGCAAATGCTGTAACAGTTACTGAAGTCAATGACTTACATTTTACCTTCACCAAACCAGGCAATTTTATTCATTTTAAATGGTCATGCCAAGTAATAAATAATGAAATATGTGATTTGTCAGGAAGTTACCTAATGCATCACTCTAAGTAGTCCTACAGATTTCTGAAGAGTCTGATTTTTACTGCATATTCAACGTTGAATTTGATGGCATATTGAGATTACATTGATTTGTTTATAGTTTTTATGGTTTCTCACGTCTGTCATTCTGTGTCCATCAGGCCCTAAAAGCATTGCCAAGCCTGTCTGCCACCTGTAATACTTAAGGATGAAAAGCCAAAGAGAAAGAATTCAGTCTCTTTTTTGTTTTCCTGAGAGAGGTGTTTCAGAAGCTTGATGCAGTCCTTGGTAGCAAAAATAAGGGAGAATTCAGCACTAACCCTGATGCTTCCAAGGCTTCTGTATGTCCAGAGGAATCCTCTCGGGGAGAAGCAGTTGTGTGTTTCCAATTTATTTGGATGATGCCTTTTGATGGGGGGCAGTCTCCTTCTGGTCAAGGCTCCTCTTTAATAGAAGTTTTCAGGACTCTTGATGAGCAAGTAGAGGAGCTCATCAGGAAGGCCCGTTTACTTTGGAAATGAAGGCACTGGCTTTTCCTGAAACCTGGCTCTTAGGTGTTTGAAGTGTATACAGATCAGTTTCCCTTTATGCGCTGTCAAAAACTGACACAAGTGAAATCACAATTTTTCTTGAGCCATTGCTAAGCATTTAAATCTCCATTCATTCCATTACAGCTTAAAATTGCTGAGTTTCTCTTTTATTTTGTAAGAAGGAGGAAAGAAAGTGATTTCCCCTCTCTCAGTCAGACCATATTTCTAGATGTTGACCTAGATGTGTACTCTGGGCTTTGGTAGAGGCAAGCTGTACCTAGGACCATATTTCATGAAGACTTCTGATGCTGAGTTCATTATGGATACATTTAGAATTCCAGTCCCTATATTCTTGAGCCAGTAAAATCCAGTGAACTGGAACATTTTGGGGAGTTTACCTAGATAATCTAACTTTGTCACCCTTGTAGAGTTTTATGTGCCTTCAAATCTCTGTCCTTTCTGTTGATTTACAAGAATATATTTTTTTAATGAAAAATATTTTATTCCTGTCCATTTCTCCGGCACCCCATGAGTCCCATGGGAGATGCCTCATGAGGGAGAAAGTCTGTCCTGGCACCTGTCAGCCAGCAAGGCACTGTCAAAATAAGGTTATGTCCATTGGTCTGTCTAAAATGTAAAGCTATATCCTATATACAATGTGAGAAGAAATTCCTACAGATGGACTACAGGAAGCCCCTACCCCCTGCTAGAATTACTGAATTCCAGTGAATATAAATATCTATTGATAGGAAGGGGAGGGAGAAGGAAATTTTTTCTCTAAACCTGCAGACAGTCTTGCAATATTTAAGTTAATACTATGAAAAGATATCACAGCATACATAAAACATGAAATGCCAAACAGGAAGACTTCTGATATTGCAGTAGCTTTGCAAAGACAGATGGTGTAGCACAGACAAGACACAATATTTCTTAGGCATTTGGTAGCTTACAATCCTTCCCTAAACAATAGAGTTAGTTTAAAATCTACTAAAAACAAAGGAAATTCTGACTGCCTCCTGCCCAGGTTGGAAGGAACCAGCTGTTTCTTTTAGAAATGCCTTGCAGCTTATCCTGTGCAAGATATCTTAATGCCCTCATTTCACAAGAGTCAGACATCAGATTTGCCTCCAAACAAGTGCCTTGTCTCAAGCAGTCAAGCAGTCCTCATGATCAGCATTTCAGATGCCTGAAGGAATTTGGTATCTGGATGGATCTTTTAAAGAAAATTCTTTTAAATAAAGCATATCAAACCACATGTTCAGGGATACTTTAAAAAACCCCTCAAAAGATCTAAGTCTAATGCTAACATATGAAACTTTTCTACACAGGAGCTTAACATATTTGTGGCATTAAAAAAAAAATTGTTTTCCTTCTGGGATGGGACAGTCAGTTCAATCCTTAGCCTTTTCCTTTGTCTTGCAAATAAAATGACTGTTCCTGAAACTTGGAAATGTCCAAACATCTTCCAGATGGATATTATAGCCTATATAAAACCTGTCAGCATTTATCCTGATGACTGTAAACAGTCAAAAGTGATAACTTTTTCCATTAACTCAATCTGAAAAAATGTAAACCAGATTTTATATTTCTGTATTTTCCATCCTAAGGTGTTGGTAGATGTTCCTCTGCTTGCATGTACATTTTTTAAACAAATTGTTTTAATGAGGGAAGGCTGGGCCTGGAGTTTCATATTCCTGCAAACACAAGAGCATTAAGATACAGCTGGAAAGAATGTTCTAGAGAAGGATGATTAGGGATCAGTTGTGATAATACTCACTGTCACAGAACCTTCCTGGCCTATATGTGTTACATGGAATAATTGTTCCCTAACAGCAACATGGTGGCTCTCTTTCCTCATGACTGCCCACTCAGGGTGTAAATGTCTAGATGAGATGCCTGTTCACTGATATCCTGCCAGAGGAAAAGGCTTAGGGAAACCAGCTTTCAGCAATTGTGCATTTCTGAAGCACAAGGGAGAGATGGGGAGGGCTGTGCTGAGGTTGCTGAGGTCTGGTTCAGCAGAGTGAGTTGTTGAGAGAGCAGCTGGGCCCCAGCTCCACAGCTAGAAGTGGTTCAGCAGAGCTCTGTGCCTTTCTGATGTGATTGCCCCTTGGGAGCTGTGCTGCTTAAGCTCCTGGCAGCTGGCTCCTTTCCACCTCCCTGTCACTCTCAGATCTTGATCCAGTCTCTGTCCCTGCAAGGGCTGCTGCTGGTTTCAAAGCATGCTTTTGGCAGTGGGTGCGAGCAAAAGCAATTATTTTTTCTAGAAGAAAAGACTTGGGGACCAATGCTGAGCTGCTCTGAATGACAGCAGGCTCACAGCTTTGATGGCAGCCTGTGTGTGCAGGTAGACAGCTGAGCCCTCAGTTAACATCAGGCTGTGCAGAAGCAGCAAAGCCCCTGCCGTGCTGGCTGGGGGAGAGCGCCAAGGCCAAGGTGTGGGTGTGTATTTCTGATGAACAGTGTCCCTGCTGACATGACCAAGCCTCCTGAACCACAGCTCTCCTGCATTTGCTGCCAGGCACAGCAGCTCTCTCAGGAATGGCTGTCTCATATCCCCAAGGCATCTGGCATCTCTTGCTGGTCACCTCCTCAGGGAGAGCCTTTGCATTAGAGAAACGTAATGTAGGAGAAACAAAATTCTGCTGGTACTCGGAACTACAACTGCAGGCACACCTCCTGTTCATTCCTGGCTGGATTAGATATTATGATACATCCATAAGCATTGAGCCTTTCCTAAAGACATCAATTTAGCACTTCCCATCCCTGGCCTCCCTCTGGGCAAAGAGATAAGCCCACCACCAGCACAGCCAGCCCTCAGCCCAAGGCCAGAGGCTTCACTAGTGTGAAAAGTGCAGGGAAGAGTGGCAATTTAGGAAGACTTACTTGTACTTAAAAATGCTTTTAATTATTAATTATGTTTTAAAAATCTTCTTTAAATAGTCCCAGTACTTAATTTTTCTTCCCATTGTCACTGAACAATTAACCATACATTTGTTCATAAGTGGAAGTGTTATCCTTTCTATAATTAGGGAATGCTATAATTATAAAGGCTTCCAGTTCTGATCAGCCTTGGGCAGTAAGCTCCAAGATCAGCCCTTGCATATGCAACTGTACAAAAACCTCAGCACTGTGATGCTCAGAGGCATCTTTTCTAGTCTTTAATAAAGTGAACTCATTTGATTTTGTCATTCTAGGTAAGACAAGAATGTTATGCATAGAATGTGGCTGAGGTGATCTTGGGTTTGTTTAGTGAAGCTTTGCACATCATCTCTGTTCCTCCTGTTACAAGATGCAAAAACTGACTGGGAGAGGGAAATGAGATCAGAGAGATGTGGGTTCTGCTCTTAACTCTGCAACAGATTTATGGAATTATTTTGCACCATCAGATCACCTCTGTGGCACTGTCTGCAAAACAAGGATAAAGATTTTTATTGCTTTTATGAAATCCTTTAAGCACTTTGCCTCAAAATATATAACTTTTAATATTGGATATGGATCACTGAGGAATAAGAGGCTGATTAGTAGCAAGTGCTGGTATTAATTCATAGTTGCTAACCTCAACAAGAAAAACAAAATATTAAGAAGATGAATGATAATATTTTTACTTGATGAAATCTCATATACTGTTTCTTTAAGTGTGGCTGAAATACTTATAACACTGAGTAAAATTTTTGCTATTTGTCTGATCTGTTGTAAGATATTAAGAAGTAGAATATCTCCATCTTTGCCTTAAGATAGTAAGATATTTCCTTTTTTTTTTTCCTGATGAAGTTTCCTGCTATTTATCAGTGTGAAAAAATTTGAGTAAATGAAAGAAATAGGCAATACTTCAGGAGGAAATAAAAACCTTCCAATAATGACTGTGAGAAAATTTTTCAATTAGATTTGGTTATCAGTCACTTCAAATGAATATGACATTGAAAAGAGTATTCTTCAAAATAAAAGCATTAGAGAGAAATAAATGAAACCAATTTTTGTAAAGAAACACAAAGTACAATCTCTTCCTTCTTGGGTCTCTGTGTGCCTTTGATACATGGGTGTATTTCACCTATAAAAGGATTAGCTTAGAGAGCCTTTCATACAGGAAGATTTTGTCTGGTGAGTTAGGCTGAAAAATTTCTGTCTCAGTACAATAACAGTATCCAAGTTGAAATCTTTATTGCAAACTAAAAATCCACTCTCTTTGCTGTTTGTTCCTAAGTCTGATGTGTATCTGTCAGTCAAGTGAAAGGTAAAGGTGCAACCTCTGACACCCTGGGTGGGGGAGGATGTGGGCATTGTATTGGAGGACTTCCTGAGGCTGAGTAAAAAATATCTGAGGGTGAGTGTAGCTATTCTTGTGTGTCTAATGCCCTAACTCTTAGTCTTACACCAGCATCATGTGTGCTTAGAAATTAACTCTAACCTAAAGTATATTATGAACTAACAAAACAATAATTCTAGCATTTTGCCATAAAAGGCCAGCAGAATAAATTTCCAAGTGTTTTCCTACATTTAAGCCTGTAGATAACTCACCCACAGGATTCTAGGAGGACTCTGTGATGAGGATTGCATGTCAATGCATTGGGGAATGAAGTGGCTCCTTCACTTTCCTGCTGTCTGGTGTGTGACACAGACACTGAGACACCAAAGAAAGTGTCTTTAACCAACCTTGCTGTATTTAATACAGTGAACACATCTTAGATGAAGGAGCATTGGGATTGCACTGTCCATGAGCTGGGGTCCTGTCAAGCACTGGGCTGGGAGATGGGACAAGTTTTAGTCTACCTGTGGCAAATACATATTGATAGCACATAGGAACATGAAGCTATGGGTGCAACACTGAGTTTGGCAGAAGTGTGAAGTGGCCATCTATTGATCAACTGTTTAGACTAGTTAAACTTTCTGGAAGCACTTGGAAGCAGGAGTGGGCAGCAGAAGCTGCTCCTGAGGTGGGCTGTGGCAGTGTGCCCACTGTGCTGCAGGGTGCTGACATCTCACAGACTGCAGGCAAGTCTCCACTTGGCAGATTCACTTCACTTACCAGACACACACTTTGTGTCCCAGCCACAGAGATTCCAGCAGGCTTGCTGGTCATGTGTGGCACTGCTCAGGCGTCTGCAGAGTGCAGAGGAAATAAAGTGAGCAGGTGTGAGAGCCGGGGTGTGCTCCCTCAGCTGGGCCAGGCCCATGAGCCCCCGGCTGTTGTGCAGGGAGCAGCTGCCAGAGGCCCTGCACAGCCTGGCTAAAGGCACAGCTCCCAGCTCACAGCATCTCTGGGGATGGCCTCTGGCTGGAGGCACAGCTCAGGGCTTGGCACCCACAAATCAGGGCTAGGCTGGATCCTGATTCAGGAGAAAGTCAGCTGGAAGGGGCTGTGGTTCTTACACCCCTCAAATATTTTGTAGTTGGGTCAGATAGTTAGGAAACCTACCTTATCTACTTGTCATAGGTATTTTTGATGTTTAAAGAGAAAGCAATATATATGTGGAATCTTCTTTCTGAAACTATGGGCCAAGTTTCATTATATTCAGAAGAAATGTCATAAGAAACTTTTCTTTTACCTAAAGTTTTCATTTAAAAACTCATCATTAAGGGCTTCTCTCAATTTTCTTTTCTTTTCTGTTTTTATTTTAAGAAGAAACTTTTTTCTCTCTTTCTACCAATGATCTCATGGGCTTACTGTAAAAAGCAAGAGTTTTAAAGGCATTTATCTCTATATGTGAAGGCTGACTTGAAACCACTGAAAAATGACCATATTGGAAACATTTGCTGACTTTAATTTTAATAGAACTAGTTGCTGATACTACCCTGAATAGGCACTGAAAAAAATTCCCTCTTAGACCAGACAAGAAAATTTTCAGAGGTTTATGTATAGATCTATCTTCAGGATGAACGGGGATTTTTTAAGTGGGCTTGCTTTGTTTTTCATAAGATGTAAGTTTGGACAGAGGCATTTCAGTCTTGTGAGTTAGAGTCATTTACTTCTAGCCTTGGGAGATTTCAGTAATGTGCATTTCCACAGCAAAGGGTAAGAAAGGAGATATGGCCTTGCAGTAGCTTTTGTGGGTCATGATAAAATATTGTCTCAGAAATAAGAAAACAGAGAATGTGCAGCATTATTCTCCAGTGGCTTCAAAACAGGTAAACTGAATTCTAATTACATAATTTCTCTAATAATATTTGTTCATTTCAAAACTTCTGACACTTTAGGAAAAGGACTGAATCTTGCAGCATACCCTGAAATCAACTATTTTGGTTCAGCATAGTAAGGATAAAACTGCTTAGGCCTAATAAAAAGTTAACTGTCTTCTATGTATGAGCAAGCTTTCTCTGCCTTCACAGCCTCCTCTGGGCTGGAGAAGAGGCTGTTGTACTTGAGTGTTGCTGTGTCAGATCTGTGTATGAATAGACCAACTCCATACATGCTCACGAGTTACTGGCACAGAGTTACTGTGGTTTGCTCTCATCATGTTTTCTCTGAAGTGTGGCTCAAGAAGAGTGCAGCAGTTTCCCTGAGTAAAGGTTGTAGAAAGTGCTTTTCTTGAGGGTTAGATCTTTGGTGACTCTTGAATACACCTCATCTGAAATGATGAACCAAGATCACTGCTGGTCAGAAATTCCACCTCACAGCATTTGCTGTTTGAGGATACTGATCCCAGAGTGCTGATGTGCTCCAGGGACATGGCTTTATTTCAGCTTTGGGAAACAAAAATATTGATATGCATCTACCCATACCACCAGCCAGCTCTGCTCAAATGAATTATCATCCTCAGATCATTTGCAGCAGTGCCTGATTTATTTCTAGGAAAAGGTCCAAGTAAGCATTTAAAAAAGCTTAAAATTTGCTGTGGTCATTAAGTACTATGTGCTTTGGAACACTTTATACACCAAATAATACAAGTTTTTAAAAGCCACTGCCTGTTGAAATGACTTTTCATCCAGTGCTGTTAAAAGGACTTTCTTAGATTCTTTTTGAGGGGAATTCAAATAGGAAGGAGCATTTTTTAATCAAATAGCTTGGAGCAGAGGCACACACATTTTACACAAAAGTATTCCATTTTCTTTTACCTTGAAACCTGCACATAGTTCATACAATGGAATTTTTACAGCTGATTTGTTTTTCTCAATACAGCTGCAGAAGTGACCTTCTTACATAAAAACTGAGAAGGACATTTAAGTGGGTGACAGAATAGATGCTTTTCCAGAGGTTAAAATACTGAACTGGATGGGATTGTCTACTACCCATGTTATGGATGCTTACATTAGAACTGGCCAACAGTCACACTTTTCTGCTGTTGAATTTGGCATGATTGCAAAGTGCTAGAAGTGTGTTTCTTACCAGCTGTGTTTATGATGGCCTGTATTTTTCCAAAATCTCCTCAAGTCTTCCTGGTGCTTCTCTAATATCAACAACAAGTCACAACTGTCATCTAAATTTGCACATGGCCAGTCTTATCATGTAACTATAGCCTTGCCAAATTTGTTGTGAGTTAGAGCAAAGCAAGCCCAAGCCCCTAACCTGCCTCCTTTGACACTGGACCCTTTCATGTCTCTGGGACCAAATGGAAAGGGATTCTTCTGCACAACACACTGGCTGTAGGAACAAGTGTTGTAGTGTGGGTTGAAAGACACAGCCTGGTGCCACCATGCCCAGCTGTTTCTTCACCAGTTGCCATTGTGCTGTCTCTCTTTTCAGGCTGGCAAGTGTGTTTCTAAGTAGCCTCACATTCTGTCTCCTGGGTACTCTATCTTTGGTGCTGCTTGCCAGCACAATAGAGGAGCCTCTTTCCCAATGCTGAATGTGAAGCTTTTGTGTAGACTTAATCTTTGGTGAAACAGGTTCATCCCTGCTGCTTACAAAATTTGCAGAACTCAGTGCCAAGAAGTGCATCTGCTGTTGGCCCTGTCACTTTGCTCTACTGAAACAACACTCATTTTGTTTCTGGGCTCTGCTGGCCTGATTTACTAGATGCAGTTTTAGGATAATTTTAGTTTATTTTAATGCTTTTTTGTTATTATGCTTTGCTTACTTACTAGTTGAATTTTCCCTATATAAAAAACCAACTTATGTCCTGATACAGAACCCTTCCTAACACAGAGTTATATTGCCAACCTTGGTAAAATCAGCATGTCCTTTGCATGCAGTGACATGGCCACGGTTTAAATCTGATTTTTGATATTGCCTTTCCTGTATTTGCCTTGCATGGCAAATGTGTTCCTGAAACCAGCCCCAAATATCTTTGTTTCCTTATGGATTCAAGCTATGTACAAATAATTTTTGATCCTGTGGCATTTGGGTAGTGGAAATTAGACTCCTGGAAAATATAATCTGCACAAGCTCAGACAGGAGATGTCATTACAAATTTGCAGAAACCCCATGCCTTGAATCAAGTCCATTCCTAGTGGAACAGCTGGCAAATTTGATTTTGTGCCTATCATGAAGCAACTTCTAAAAAGTTTCCATTCATGTGGAGTGAATGCTTTCCTTCTTATTCAATGTTAGTTTGCATTAGACATGGTAACCAGGCGAACAGATTACTTGTAATTAATTAATTAATTACCACACTTGGATTTAATTTCCCCAACATTTGCAGTCCATGATTTTCCTGTCAAGGGTTTATTTGTGCTACCTTTCCACTGGCATGAAACATGCTAAAGAAGGTCCATTTGTAGCCACCTTTAGATATTCTTCCAAGATAAGAACTCTGCATAGCTCATTCTAATTCAAAGTTTAACCTTTTCCCAAGCATTAGCTAGCTAAGAGCTCTCCCTTATCTTTAACGTGTTCAGTTCTAACAAACAATCCAGAAAGGCTGAGGCTGATGTCAAATGCTATGAAGCAGAGGTGATAATGAGTGCAGGGGATATTTTTTGTGGTGAGCTCCTCCTAATCTAGGCTCTGAGTTTCCAGCCCTGTGTTTCAGCTATAAAGGAAGATATCCATGTGCTAGCTGAGCTTCAGTCTTTGCCAAGGACAGCAGTCTGAGAGCAGCAGATTACTGTCCTAAAATAACAGAAGTCAAAGAGGGAAAAGGTTGCTTGTCAAGTCCAAACACTGCAGAGTTCTCTCCCCCTCCATGCTGCCTGGTGCTTTGTGCTGTCTGCTTTTTAAAGCCTCTGGCTCTTGCTAAGTCTCTTGAGAGACAAATCTTTGCTTTAAAGACCTCAGCTGACAACCCTCCTGAAGTATGACTCCTTGCTCAGCTGTTATAATACTTCCCCTCTCTTCTGCTGTAAATGCTTGGAGGGAAAGCTCATCACGTTGAAGGTTTAAGAATAAAGTGGGATAAAATGATCCTGACAGAGTAACAGGCACCATTGTTGCAACTTTTATTGAAGACCTGGTATTTAATGGAATTTTATGTCTCCTCCCTTGCAGTGCAACTCGAGTAAATTTTTGCTTTGCTGATTCCTATGACCACAGTATCCCTGAGCAGCAGCAGAGCATGATGCAAAAGTAACAGGTCTCCTGAGATACACTTCTGAAATAATTGCAGCAGAACTGCTCATTTGCTTGGTTTCTGAGAGGACCACGCTTTGGGTTTTTTTTACTATGTCTGGCTGCAATAAAAGAAAGCCTGCATCAGCTCCTCTTTTAAACCTTACCCTGAGAAAAGCTGAATCTGAGGGCACAGCCACAAACATGATTATGTAGGCTGCCACCCACTGTCTTCTGATAATCTCCTCCATACTGCCCTGCAAGTGCTGGGAGTGCTGAGTCCTCTGTGATGCTGTCCTGAGACTGAACTTGAAACCCTGTTCTCCCACTCCAGTAATGACTCTTTGTCTCTTTTGGCATGTACAGAGCAGTGCCATATTTATACTAACCAAAGTGAGATCAGAAGAACCTTTGGTAAAGTTTTAATTCTTTTAATAGAAGTAATGAAAATGCCTCTTTCTCTTGTGATAATGAGTAATTACGGTGGACTGAATACCCATATTTTATCTGTTTTTTCCCTATCAATCAGCCACATCTGTAAGTATACAAATATGTTCTTCCATTCTTTACCTAGATTCCCTCTGTAGACAGTGAGAAATGACAGATACCAGCACAGATGTGCCATCCCAGCTGTTTTACACATCTCACTGGGGGTGGGCAGACTCACCTCTCTAGAGATGGGTTTCTCTCTGCATTGCATAGCACATTTTCATATGTTTGAGAACAGGCTCCAAATTCTAGTGTCACTCTCTAGATCCCTATTTGTGCTCTACCAGGTAAGCTAGCTCTGAGCAAGTGGGAGCTCCTCTGGTTCTTGAGTCATCAGCAACTTATTTTGGGTAGGAATTTAGTAACAGACTGAGCTTTTAATGTTGGATGCTGTGTTCTGTTGGCATGCAGTGGTGGATCAGGGTGATTAATGGAACAGTGTGGGCAATGACATACTCTGATAAAAGGTGCTTCTGGTTGGGGTGTAACCTAAGGTAAAAAACTGCCCATTCTCCAACCTATTTCAGTGCTTTTACCCATCCTCCTAACCTGGCACCTTGATGAGTTTTGCCTGTGATTGTCAGTGAGATGTGATGTCTAATAAAGGCCCTTGTACTCCACAGACCTGCTTAGACACCTTGAGGGACTTTTAGTGTCTGAACCTCAAATGTATCCGATGGTCTAGGAAGGCAGATGTGCTTTCTAATCCTGTGGCTCACATTCTACTGGCAATGTCCTGCTGACCTCATTAAAGAGGATCTCCCATTGAACTCAGACTAGTAATGCAATCAGGATTAAGGGTTTGGCCTCAACAATTCAGTAGTCAGCCATTTGACAAAAAATATAATCATTCATTTCTGATCTCATGCAGATTTACTTGTTACCTATGTTGCAGATTTACTTGTTACCTATGTGGCCTTTTCCTTTACTTTGGCATTTTTCCCTTAAATTACTTCTCTGTCCCCTGTAGTACAGACCAACAAGGAGTCAGACTTTGCCCACAGCTGTTACAGGAGTTAGACAGTAGAGGGTGCAATGTGAGCAAAAAATTTATCTTCCAGACATTGTCTCTCCTTTGCTCACAGCCAGCTTTCTGGCTCACCGACAAAAATGAGTCCACAGTCAACACCTGAGCAATGGCTCCATGAAGATATTTCATGGCCAGCTCGTGAGGCTGATGGAATAACTAAATGGCCAAGTTTCAGCAGAGTTTTGCAAGTAATAAATTGTATATTCTTTCTATCTCTTACAAAGCACAGTCCTTACCACGTAACCTCTGGATGCTAATGTGGATAATCTAGATAAAATGTGAAAACTGGTCTTCCTCTCATCTTTCCAAGTCCTGAACTGTTCCAATATTCATATGTTTTTTTAAATTCTGGCTTTGGATCAAGATCATGCATCAACCTGTTCTTTGTTTTGTTTAAGAAGGATCATGAATTATTCATACCCTGGCAAAAGGCACAATGAAATAATTAGGCATTAACTATGCACTGTAAATCAACCATGAAAGGAGCAACTTCCAAACTCAGACTATAATTCATAAAGATTTGTATCCATATAGATCATAAATATCTGGCAGTTAGTTTGCTGGGTTTCTGAAATCCAAACAAGGCTCATCTTTTTGGCAACTTGTGAGGAGCTGAAGATGTGAAGAGAAGCTCTAATGATCCCTATTCTGCATCTTTTCATCTTAATATAAGTCCTTGGGTTAGAAAGGATCAGATTTAGATTGTCTGACAAAATCATTCTCTAATCTAGCAAATAGATAATAGCAAAAGATAATAACAAAAGAAGTAAATTACAACTTTGTGATGAGTTGGTATAAACACATGGCAAAGCAAAGCAAGAGTTAAGCTTTCAATATGAGCAATAGGCATCATCAATTCACCTGTTAGGCATCTTTCAGAGCAGGCCTGTGAAGGCACCCAACATGCAGTAGCTTCTTACAGCTAACAGAATTAGAGCAGTGTGACAATACTTGATTTTATTTTTCCTGTGGTATAGGAATGGGAAAAGACACAGTTTAATGAAGATTTACATAGGCATTTGAGGGAATATATTTTTAAGTTGCTGGTCCTGTGGGCTTCAATATCCTCAACCAGCATTTTGGTTGTTTAGATTTGATCACTGTTCTCTGGCTTCCATCATTATTAAATAAAAGATGGATCACAAAAGAATTGCAAAAAGCCCACAACGAACCCCAAACACATCTCATTCTAGAACTTCATGTTCAGTAAATGGCCTTATGTAAAGTGGAGTAGTTATGACTCTTGTAATACAGTTTCCTTGGGATACAAACACCAGCCCATGCAAGGAAATGGGCACTGGGCTGAATCAAAGATGTTGACCCATTCTAAATGCCTTAGAATAGAAAATGTAAGTATTTGTGTTTGCTTATTGCACATGTCCAGCTTACCAGACTTTAAAATACATGATGACCTGCTAACACTCTCATTGAACAGACTCAAACCCAGGCCATCCACACATACACCACAGATATTGTTAGTCTGAAATCACATACTGAAGCATTCTTGTCACAGTGCACCTACTTTGAAAAATCCAACATTAGCCTACACAACTGGACGTGCTCCATTCACAGCTCTGTACAGTCAGTGAACGACTGGGGAGGAAGGATGAAAACACCTCCTTGCCAGAGAAATTTGAACCATCTCCAGTGTAAACATGAAGGCACAAAAAATAAGTGCAGAAATGATGTTTTTATAGCAACACAGTTGCATGCTAATGTTAGGAAACACGTATCTTATAAACTTAGGAACCTACGTGCTCTTGGAAGAGTGCTGCTAATGCCACAAAAACTGCCTCAGGATATAAATGGGATCATAGGTGTGCTTCGTTTGGAAAAAAAGCACAATTGTGCTAAAAGGACATGAGAAGGGAGAGCTGTTCACCTTAAGCAGTATTGAAAATGAGGAACTCCTACTGATAAATTCACAATGGAGTCTGAAAACATATCCTTTAAAACAGGAAAAGGAAGCTATTATAGGCTAGCACAGCCACTGGGGGAAAAAGTGCAATCAGAGGACCAAAATGAGTGTGTTATTCCTGGGTACTGGAGTCCAAAGCTGGATTAACTCTGGGAGGTATGATGGGAACAGAGATTGCTTGGAGTTATCCTGCTTTTGCAATCAGACACAGTTTTTACAGATACCTCTACCCTGCCATGTCTGCTCTCATCCCATTTGTACTACTTAGCTAGAATTCAGTCTTGATTAATAGTGGCAATAAGTATCAAGCAGACTCTTTCTGTCATTTGTTCAGGATTTTCCTGAAGTACTGCTGACTAGATTTTTAGCCAGAGGTGAAATCAACAGCAAAGCCTTTCTATTGTATATAAATTCCATTTCTAGTGCCATAAGTACAGACTGAAAGATCAATATTGTCTCAGAAAATGAAGCTACATGACATACTGGCAACATTAGGGCATTCCTAAAATCTTTGAAATGCTTTGCTTTTGTTTCAGTCACAAGAATCACAGCATTCATTAACACTGATTTTTCAGAGGGCCATTTAAAAACTATAAACAGCTTCATGGGCCTGCAGATGACTGAATTTCAAGACACTATTGTAGGTTGTTTACAAGGCATGATCAATCCCTAAATATGTCAATCAAAATCTTATGACCTTATGTCTGTAGCAGCTATAAGAACATCTACATAAGTATCTGAAGCATTTCCATTTTGAGATTAGTGTATATATTTTTGTTTTGACTTCAGGTTGGAAGGTCTGGCCAAATTTTCCTCATGGTCTTCTCTACCACCTGACAGATTTGCACTGCTTTGTGGCATGACTGCCTCTGCCCTCCCTTAGCCCTCACCTCTGAGTCCTAGTGAAAGGGATTGTGACTGGGACCTTCCCATCAGTTATTCAGGAAGACATGATGAGGTCTCTGCCATTAGTTGTTGTTTGTTGCATGATTGACTTAGTGGATTCCCCTTACGAAGAAAACAGTGTCTGCAAGAGGAGCAGGACTGCAAGGGCCCAAGCAGATCCCCAGCCGTTTTGGTGTGGGTCTAATATTGATTCTTTTGAGTAAGAAAGGTGTGTTGGATTCTGCTTTGCTGCACTGCTGCCCCCAAACCTCCCGCCTGGCCTGGGTGGTCTGTGCCAGTGGGTCTGGTGCCAGAGCAAGGGCCACCATAAATCCTCAAATACACTCTCCAAATGCAATACTGAGGCAATCTCCTTAGAAAGCAGTTCCAGGCTAGACTGCTGAGCCCTGCTTTGCTCACAGGCATAAGAACTGAGGCTGTTAAGTCCATAATAATACATGCTAAGAAATGGTGGTGTTTGTATCTGATGTCAATCCCCCCCTGAACTAATTGCTGGTGGATTACACACGGGCTTGCCTTCTCCAAGGCAGTCCTGGGCACTGCTGGCCTGTGAACCACAGGAAACAAAAGCCAGAGTTTACAAAACAGGAAACCTCCCCACAAACCTAGCCCCATTTGAGGCACACTCTGGTCCGGTCCCAGGATAGGAGTGCCCAAGTTGGGGCTCTCTAACTTCTCCTCCCTCTTGCTCTGAGAGATGCTCCTGGCATGGACATCCCATCAGCCCACACAAAAGCAGCTGCCTGTGTCCCCCTGCTCACAGGATCCCCTAAATGCCCACACATGCAAATGTGCATGTGTGCACACTCCCCTCAAGCACTCACTGGAAGAAAAGACAAAGCAGATGAAATAGTGGTGTCTGGTGTCTGGTTTCATTTCTGATTGTTTGCCAACATTGTGGGCTGTGTCCTGCAAGTGCTTTTTGTATGGCATTCTCGGGGGAGCCACTGGAGTGAGTGAGCATTGGCCGTGCCTTTGGAAATTCACACACTTGTGAAAGGTTTTCATGGAAGAAGAGATAAATTCATCATATACTAGTGGCTAGGACTGTGCCTGGGCCTGATGGGTATTCTTTGGAAAGTTTTACATATCAAATAAAGAGCTTTTATTTCTTAATTACATGAATTGCTGAGGGGAACGCATACATCTTTACAACAATTGAGGAGAAGGAAGAAATAATATTTTGTGGATATTAACCACAAATCTGTTGGTTCTTCTGTTTACACAAAACATTAATTTAATAATTTATAAATGACCGGGGGCAGACTGGATGTAAAGTCCTTTGCCTAACTGGGAAAAGAAGTGACAATTGCTCCTTCCTGCTCACCCCTTGCATCTTGACATCTCAGCCAGCTCCATGGGCAACTCTACTTTTTCTAATATTATAAAATTGATTTTTACCATTACTATTTCTTAATGGTGAGGAAAACACTTTAATCTACCTTGTTCACTATCTGTTTCTGTATTTCTTATGGTACTTTCCTGAATTCTCATGCATAGAGACCCTTCTCATGCTGAATGCGCCACAAACATGGTTCAGGATACATTGCATGACCCAGAGGGCCAACATCTGAGAAATATTGGCTGCATTTGTACAACATTTGAGCTGTCAGATTCAGAAATACTGTAAACAATCTTGCAACTTCAGACAGAGGATTCTATCTCAGTGCAAATCCACAGCTTGGGGTCTGGCTCCCTGCAGTGTTAGTGAATGCAAGAAAGGAGCCAGGAGCCGGGTCCTGGGTAGAAGTTTACCATGTCACAGGAGTTTTTGTGAATAAAGTGGGTGAGAGCTGCTGCCACTGGGCTATGAGCTGTGGGGCTGGCAGGCAGCTCTCCCTCCTGCCCCACTCACTGCAGCCCGAGGCTGGCACGGGAGCTCTGTGGAGTCACGTTGCTAGGGGCAGACACACTGGTCTTAGTTGTGACTTTCATTCTGCTCGTCTTTGTTACGGTTTAGGAATGGTATTCCCCAGTTTAGTGCTCCCACAGAGATCTCCAAACCATGTGCCGCTCACCTGCTCCCCTTTTCCGTGGAGTGGGATGGAGAGGGGAATTGCAAGCAGAAAAAGTGAAGATCATGGATTGAGATAAGCACAACTTGCTAGAAACAGCAATGAGATATGAAAATAAACAATGAGAACAAGAATGCTAACGACAGAGGGTACAAGAAAGAGGGAAGCAATTCACATGGAGCTCCCTCAATGGAAGACAAAACCCAGCTGCTCCTTCCACCCTGCCACACCTGGAAGAGACCCCTTTGCCCACCCCTAGAAAAGATGTGAAGTGGTATAGAATAACATCCAGGGGCTATCCATGTCCCTTCCTGTCTACAGCAAAATCCAACTCTGCCCGGGCTGAAAGTGGAACAATCTTCCACAGAAGAAAACATGCGACAGAAAAATATGCTGACATGTCATATGAAAATAATATAATAGGAAAAAGCCATGTGCAGGGTTGGGAATATTTTATATCAGTTTCAAAATTACAGCAAGAGCCTGGAAACTATTTGTATGCTTTCTATGACAGAAATATAGTTCATACAATTCTAGGAGCCTTTTTTTTGGCCGAGGAACATTGATCTATTAAAATAAAAATCTTACCAATTTATTGGTTAGCTAGAGGTAAAATGAGTGTTGGAGTTGCTCTAAACTGTTACCAGTTGCTCAGTTAGGGGAGTCTTTACCATGCATATTCAAACTCAAGTAGCTTGACAGAATTTTCAGGAAAACTGCATGTATTATGTGAGATTGAGTTTAGGTAATTTGGAGGAAAATACACATTTATATCTCTAACTACTAGTATCTATTCCAGCCATCAAGCAGTTGAAATATATCAAAATAATAAAGTGCCTTATAGAAAAAGATTCCTGAATTCAATTGTGATCTGGGATGGGAGCAGCAAAACTGGAGAACAATAGAAATAAATCATGAAATATTACCTGATGACAATATTTTAGGACAAAGCTAAAGGGAAGAATGCCTGCCATATTAGAAACTTATATTGAGATTGCTGGGAAAATGCAATTATACAGAAAAAGTTGTATGAAAATCCAACATGTGGTCCTGAAGCTGCCACAGTTTCATGTAAATTGGGCCCTGCCTGGCCATGATAGAAAATATTGCTCTCAGATGGGGGGGTCTCTAACCAGCTTTGTGGTTTAATGAAGTTGTGATTGTTCTTCACACTGTGACATCTCCAGAGGTGGAGGTATAGCTGGAAGAAAGGAGAAATGGGATGGAAATAAGGATGCTGAGCTCATTACTTCATCTGAGAATGTCTCTATCAGGTAGCAATCCTGACAGGCTAAATGGGAACTGAAGATGAGGAAAGTGGAGGTCTTACTGCCTAACAATGTCCTGCTGATTCTGGGGAAACCTGCAGGGTTTTCTGATGGTGCAGTATACCCCAGGGATTAATCAGGCACTTCATAAAATTCTATACTGCTCTGTGTTCCTCAGCATTACTCTATATTATTAAACACGCCTTCTGAGCTATTTTGATGTTGACAGAAATTGTTGCTAATCTGGACTGCAGGAAGGAAGTTGTGGGTAGGACGTGTCTCACAAGCGAGAGCGAGGAGAGTCTGTTGCTATGTTGTGCTGGGCAGAGGGACAAAATTAAAGACCCCAGATCAGTTTGTCCTGTGCCATCCTGTGAAGGAGACCCTGACAGGCTCTTTGACACTGCGTAGCTATTGAGGAACACAAGAAGAACTTTGTTTCCAGCTCTTTCTAAAGCTTCAGCATGCTGCTGTTGTTGCCGTACAATCGCGGCGCTGCAGATGCCTGCGGAACAGCCCTGCAGCTTGTCCTAGGGGTCACAGGGTCAATTCCACTCTTGTTCCTATTTAGTGCCCCCCACATCACATGTGTAACTGGAGACTGTGTGTGCTCAGAGAGTGGGAGCCCATCCTCAAAATTAGATGCTTTGTTGGGAATGGTTTTTGTGCTGGGACAGGCTGTGGCTGGATAAATTTACTCTACAATCACTTACTGCTGTATGAATGGCCCTACTGATAAAGCTTTTGTGTTTATGTGCTTGCTAACTTCAAAGAACACTATTGCCTAGATTAATTCAGATCAGATTTCAGGAGCTGCATTAAAATCCAGGAAGAGCCAGATGGCTGGCTGTTTGAAGAAGAACTTTCATGTTTAGCTTTTAAAAATGGAAAAAACTAACAGCCCCAACACCTTAAAAACATCAACTTACAAAAATTTTTGATTGGCATTTTTGTTTTAACCACTGCTTTCTTTTTGCTTCCTGCTGCCTTCTTAACTAAATGTCAATTCATACTCCTGAAACTTGTCTCAGCCTCAAATTAAAATCCTTGAAGCATTCTGTTTTTTATTTCCTGGATATCATATTTCCTCAGCATCGTCCTTGGATGGTACAATTTGTGGTTCAGTGAGGACAGAGCTATCCTCTAAATGCTGGCAGGACCTCCCCCCCCAGCAAATCTTGTCTGGCCGTTTTACTTAGTAAGCTGAATCACAGGAGCTGGATAGACAATGAATGGTACATGGCTGCTGTGCTTGGAGATCCCACCAGCAGGACTGAGAGCCCCACCAGCTCTAGCACCAGCACCCAGAGCCTCCCTCTACTCTTTGATCCTTTCCCTGCCACCCCTCAAGCCTTCAGAAGCTCATGTTTAAGAGCACATGGGAAGGCATACTGCACTTGGATTTTCACTTGCAGAAAACACTTTACAGGGTACCTGTTAATTTGAGAACCTAATAAAATAAGCCTAGGTGGTAAAGAAATCTGGAACAGGCAGCAGTGGAGTGAGGAACTGAAAGGAAAGATATTAGTCACTTGACTGCTGTTGGGACGAGACAATGATGTTGTGGTAATGAGTGTCAGGAATGTACATTTTATGGAAATGGCAGTGTTTGGTATTTGGGCTTCTGTGGTAATATAAAAAGAGAAGGGAATCATAATAGGATCCTACAGAAAGTTCGAAAGATTACAATAGAAATAACATAAGACTACAATAGAAATGACATATACCTATAGTACATTGTTTCATTTAAAATAATTTTATAGATAGCTATAGCTAGACTACAGAAAAAAAACCATTTTGACTTTATATCTTGTTAAAAAATCTTCGGGATATTTCCAGAGGATCAAGAAAGCAAAGGGTGGGGATGGTAAAAAGATGATCCTTGGGTGATTCCTGACTAGATGTAAGGCTTTTGGTCTTTACAGCTATCTAGCTACAGTTGGGAATACTTCCAATAAGTAGTTGAGCAGTTTCTGTTCTTTTCTGTTCATGGAATTAACCAAAGAAAGATGCTGATTTCCTTCATCACCCTCAAAACTAATTTTGAGATCTTTTTATCAGTTCCTATACACATAAAATACACACTGTGCTAGAAAAATAAAGCCATTCTTCATAAGATCTATGTAATAATAAAGTTCAGCAATGACTGTGAGATATAGAGATAGAGAGATATGACAGAGGGTCAGAAACTTTGCTGCTGCCAAATCCACCTCATCTCATGTAAATTGCCAGTTTCTCTCAATAGTTGAGATTGCTATGTCTTTTTCCTGGAGAAACTTTAGTGAAGCTACTTTATCTTTTGATGTACTTAGATCTGAGTGTATCTCCAGCTGGAAAAAAACCCCAACAAACAAGCATTCCAAAGAATGTGTTCAGACTTGTGCATTTAAAAATCAAAATCATATGCAAAGCTTTGGATAAATCATATTGGTTTTGCAATATGGTGTAATTTTGTTCACATTTGCACTTCAAAAGGCTGTAGTGGGGAAATCCTAACTCCGCTGCTGCTGGAGTTTCTAATAAATCAGTCTTGAATATGTCCTGCAGTGCTGAGTTACAAAAAGTGGGCTGTGTGCTGCCTGGCCAGCCTGTTGATATTTGTATGGCTGTGAAGCTGCAGACTCAGCAGCATGCAGCGGTGCCGACCACGAGCTCTGCGCTCCTGCAATGGCCTTGCTCTACAAACACACTGGCTATTTTTGACTCAAAGGCAATTTACCAACCACTCCTGTACACCCTTTGGTTGACATTCCCAGAAGTTATCATGTATTTGGAGGATTGCTTAATGTATAGCTGGTAGGTATTTTTGAACAGAACTGAACATTTTGTAACGCTTCTGTTGACTTTTTTAACCCGCAAGTGAATCGTGGAAAATAACATCTGGTTCTTGCTGTGGGGTTAGAAATGTGATCTTTTTTTGGATGTTTATGTGGGGCACTCTGATAGGAATCTCTTTAAGCTGTACCAAGTCAAAACAGAGCTTGGCCCATGGCACAGAGTCCTCTGATTTACAGGCTGAAACACGTTTCAATTCCAGCCTCCCTAGTAACTCAGGCTTTCAGCTGGAAACACAATCTCTGTATCTCTGAAGTTGGGACAACTTACTGATCAGAGTACTTTTCCCCTAGGTGGTGTCTCCTTGGGAAAGAAATAAAATAGGAGCAGGGAGGGACTGGAGTGGTATTGTAGATAATTAGGTGCTCACAAAGCCACTGTATCTCTTTCCTCCTGAGCAGTATAACTGGGATAAGGAAATAAGATGGAAATATTTGAGATGTTCTCCCCACTAAAAGGAAATTTAATAAACCAAAGGCAAAAGTCACAAATGGAAGCAAAGAAAATGATTTATTCTCTACTTCCCATTTTTTGTGAAGCAGGGCTTCAGTACACGTAGGGATAATGAATGGCCTCTCCCTCACCTCCTGCCTTTCCCTTAGCTGTTATTGCTGAGCAGCTGCCTTATGGAATATCCCTTCACTCAGCTTGGGTCACCTGTCCTGGCTGCATTTACTCCCGAAATCTTGACCACCCCTGGCCTACTGGTGGGAGGGGAATGTTGGAGGTACAGCCTTGGTGCTGTGCCACTGATTTACCAGCCTGTCTGCAGCATGGACACACAGCACAGCACTGCTGCCATGGGGAAAGTTAAATCCATCCCAGCCAGTTCAATACCCCACAGCTCAAGCTCAACTTTTATCAGGTACCCTGCCTGCTGCTTTATCAGAGCTCTTCCCTTGGTATCTATGATCTTGCTGTTGCCTGAACACAGCCCATAAATACTTCTTTACAAAATGTACCTTGGCCTTCCTGTGGTACATTTTAGGAGGTTAAGTATGTATAAGCTAAACATGCTGAGTGCCAAAAATCAGTCAGCTCAGATATACAATAAGTCAATGGGAAAGCAGATAATTTTTTATTGTGAGAAAGAGGTGTTTGCAACTCCTCTCACCTCTCAGATAATAGTTCTGCGATGCTTTTGTGCCTACTTTTGAAAATAATTGCTTACCTTTAGAACAGTGACTTTGTCTAGAAAAACTCAGCCTCCTGTTGTACTGCTGTTTGTTATAGATACAAGCACTTGAAAACAAGAGACTGTAAAAGAAAGCAGGTTTGCAGCCTCACAGAGTTTGGTTTTTTCCTACACAAGCTATGATTACCATGATATCCACCTGGTGTGGAAACACAGTGTCCTGTTCACAGCTGAGCTAAACTAGGACAGGTCACCCTCTTTCTGCCTGCATGAACAGCACAAAGTGAGCTGTAGGACCACAGGCTCTCGGCTGGTGAGCAGACAGATCATGACTGAAGCAAGCACGTGCACTAATTCACTGCAGTTGAAGGCCCAACATCCCCAATTTACAGGATTTCTCCATGTTCTCACATGTTTATCAGGCTACAGCTGAACCTCTTCATCATGAGGCAGGGAAAGGAAAGTGGAAGGCCAGCTGAAGGCACTGTCATCAGAACCAGCAATTTCTCTGTGGAGAGGGCAATCCTAGCTGGGGGATTTGCCCAGTTTCTGGTCTTTGTACATGCTAAATGTTGTAAATGGAAGAGAGAGGAGGAAGCAGTCTGGACAGTATCTGTGGGCTGCTGGGCAGTATTTTTACTCAGAAGATGACTTTTAGAAGTTTCTGAATGCCTGTTGAGCATCAAGGGGATTTGAGGTATCAAAAAGAGTTAAATCTCAGTTCCAGCTGTATTTCTTAAATTTTGTAATTAATCAGAATCTATCAAAATTAAAAACATGAAACTGCAACAGAGATGTACAGTGCAAGCAAACAAGAAACGAAGAACAGGCATGCTTATTGCAAAGTGAGAACCATGTTGTTTTAATGGCTTTGCACTAAAAACCTGCAGGCTTATGAGTGATTCTGCAAACTGTGAATATTGCCATAGTGGAATGCTCAGATATTACAAGAAAACATAAAAAGTTGAGCCACAGAGAGTCTGCCTCCCATCATTAAATAACACAGCTGACTTATGTTCACAATAATACTTTCCTGGGGAATTTTCTCTCTGCATCACTTGAGGCCCTCACCATCCTGTGTTGACCTTTTCCATTTTCTGCTTGTTCTGTGTTTTCAGAGAAACTGAACTTAATGTGCCTGCCGTGTTTTGGTTATGCTTAAAGGTGGGCACCACCAGTTTTGGATTCACCACATTTTAAATCAAACATTTTTCTGTCCTCTGTGAAAAACCCAGCCCCTTCTGACCATGGAAAATATTTTAACTTTTTTATTCTGTGTATATGTGAGCTTCCACCCACTGCTCTACTTCCTGCTTTCAACCAAACCATGGAGGGGAAGACAGCAAAAGGAGAAGGCAAATGCAAAGCAGTAATTTCCTAGCAGGGGCCCACAGGCATGAAAAGCAGAACCTTCATTGGCTTACATTGTATGCCTTGACCTTGAAATGCTGAATGTTTCTTTCTTATTTCAAAGGCTGAATTTCTTCATTTTTCTTCCTTTTCTGCTGTAAAACCACCCCACTTCATCTGGACTCTGTGGTGAAAAGTCAAAACTGTAGTCAGTATTCTAAACTTTGCACAACTCTGTGGATCATGGCAGCAACCTTCATCACACTTTAGTTCAATTAAAGAGACAGGATTCTAATTAGAGAAATTACTTGTATAGTAGTCTGGTAAAATTGGGAACAAAGCCCTCACAAACAGTGCTGCAAGCCTTCATCAACAAGTCAAGGTAATGAGCAATTTCATCTACAAGGATGCTGTGCAAAAAAAAAGACTCTTGACATCTTCTCATACATCAAAATATAAATGTTCATCAGGAACTGATGAAGTCCAAGAACAATCCAATGGTGTTCAGGAAAATTACACCTAACTCTTAATGGGACTCAGTGAGAGACCTCAGGGTTTTTTAGCACAGAACCCTGGATTTTAGCAAATGTTCCTTGTTCATTTTTGGGAAACGTGACCAGTCATACTTTTTCCTAAAGATCCACCCATCATCCAACCAAAAAACCATGAAATTCCTATCTGCTGTCAAGTAGTCTGCAAGTATTTGCTTTTTAATTTCTTTTCAGTATCTGACAAAACAAGTGCTGGAAATGTTTATTACAAATATTGGAGAGGGTATCTTTGTCAATATTACTGTAACATCAGGAGATGTTTATTTTAGATTTGTTCCTTGGATTTCTACCCAGCACCTGATCTGCACCTTTACTCTTTTCCCCTGCAAATTACACGTCTGTGCTGAATACTCATAGTTCAGCCAGTAGAACAAAAAGATGAGAACTAAGTTTTTGGTGATGCTGCAAACATCTTTTTTGCAGTGCTTTCCAAAAGCTCCTTCTAAAGTTTTTCAGCAGCTGTGCAGTATGTTTCAGTAGTTCCTTCAGAAGGACAGGTGTGCTCCTCTTGGCATGTGCTGAATATAGAAGTGGTAAGGATGGTTTCCTGGTGGAAGGCTCTTGCCTGCCTGAGAATATCTCATTTTTGTGGACAACATATAATTTAGTGTGTGAAGTCTTAAATTAGATACTGGTCTTCCACACAAAAGCCATATATTTCCCTTGGTTTACAAATTATTTACTAAGGCTTTGCTGCTCTAAATATATATATATATATATATATATAAAGAAGTCACTACCTTCAGGTATTGTATTGATAAGTCTTGCAGATAAACATTCCCACTAACTCGAATAGGATCTTATCTTTAGAAGAAACACAGTTGCCAGATTAATCATAAATAAATCTGATGGTTTTCCTGGAAAATAGATGCTTCCACTGTTTTCTCAGAAAAGCCCAGATTGGTGAAGCTACTTTCCTGCTGGCTTAAAAGGAACTTTTAAAAATATATTTTATACTTATGTGAATTGAGCCTTTGTATGGGAATTCTCTCTAGGATATAGAATTCCTGGCTTTCAGCAGCAGCAGAGAATTTTATTTGAGTTTTCTTCTAATTTAATTTTCCATGGTAACTGAGTTAGACCAAATGCAGTTGAAAAAAACAACAAGTCAAAGTAAGGATAAATGGGCCATATAATCCCTTGTCTGCAGTTTCAGTCATACTGATTTGTGTTATCGAGAAATTTGTTATACTTTAAAAAAAATCAAAACAAAAGTGTCTGCTCTCTGTCTTCTGAGTTTAGTTCAAAGTTGTTTTCCACTTGGTACAGCTCAGGAACCGGAGCAGAGTTCTTCCATTTGCTGAGTGCCCCAGGCACTGCTAAATGTAATCCTTCTCTTACTTCTAGGATGAGTGAACATTTAACACATCCCTACAAAGAGCAGTGACCATGGGAGGAAGGAAGAAGAGCAGCACATATGATAGCTTGATTCTTAGGGTTGTATTCCAGTAGTAAAAAATATAGGTTCACATCCTCTGCAACAGATGAGAGGATGGAATATAAGTGTTTTGCCTGGGTGTCAGGAAATGTTCTACTCCTCAGCCTTGTAACTGTCTCACACTTATATCTAATCCAAAATTCTGGATATATTACTTCCAGCTTCATACCTTACATTTGTTTTCTCTCTCTCAATGATATTTTAATAGTCTGTGTTTTCCCAGGTATTAACAATAGTGAGTTGTTGACAATGAAAGAGTTTGATTGCTGTATCTCTTCCTTGCCAGTTTTAAGAAATGAAATTCAGCTCAGAATGAAAAATTTGCTGTCTGAGAGGAAAGGTCTGCATGCATAGTAGGTGTATGGTCTTCCTCTACAGTCAATGGAAATTGCCTTAATGTAGGTAGAAAAGTCTAGAAAGTGATTGTTCACAGCCTGATATAGATATAAGGCTCATTTGGGATGCCTGACCATAATTTTGGAGTTTTTGGAAACGGAGCAGGGAACCCATACAGCCTCCAGCTGCAGACCTGTGTTATGGTGTCACAGAGCAGAACTGAGCCCCCCTTGGCTGTGTCCTGAGCAGCTCTTTAGCTTTGGTGGCTCTGCTGCCTCAAACTCAATCAAGTTACCTGCACTCACAAGCATCTCAACCATTGGAGGTGCCCTGGGATAACCCATGGGGCCTCAGCCAGAGGCACACCTCCTGCAGGATCTGTGCCACATCGGCACATCTCCCACACCTCCTGGGGATGCCTTGGCTGTCCTAGGTCATGTGTGAGCCACGGAAATGAGCACCTGCCTTGGCTAATATGATTCTCCTAGAGGATCAGCAAATGCCAGCAGACTCAAATATTGGGGTCTAAATGCCCGACTGTGCTTACCAGACTCATTAATTTATCACACTATCTTGTGTCATTGATACCCAGACTTAGAGGAGTTTATAACTGAATATTGCTGAAACTTCAAACACTGCCTGTGCACAAGAGAATAACAGTGATTTCAGTGCAGACTCCATTATGTATGACTGGGGTGCTTTCTTCATTTCTCATGTTCCTTCCTCTTTGCTGCAGAAGAACTTCGCTGAACTTGCAGTTTTTATTTGTGCTCGACAAATCAGCCTAACTCTTTGCATCATAAACAACAGGTTTGCAATCCTTGAACCCAACTAAATGGCAAAGTCACAGTGTATCTACTCTCCTTAGTGTACAGTACCTTGGATTAAGTTTATTCTACTTAACCTTTTAAAATTCCTTGTATGGCATTTCTCAGCAGTATTTGGAAACAGAATTGTATATATGTATTTTTGCATCCAAACTCTAAAGAACAAGACCAACAATGTCTTAAATCTTCTTTTAAATATGCTGCAAGATTTTGTGTGTTTTAAAGCACACAGATTTATGAGCTAAAGTAGCCTTTACAAGGAAATACTACTTGACTGTCTTATTTATCCACTAGACTCTACTGACTTTTATATATATGTATTTATGGTTTAGAGGTAAATCTGGATTCCCTGACCCAAATTCTCTCTGCCATGTCCTTATCATCATGTTTCTTCTCTGTACTGAGAAAGAATTTACATTTTAAAAACATTGTTCTGGCCAATGAAATTGCTGTTATATATGTGTGTATTAGGAGTACAATACAGTATCTTCTGCTGTCAAACAAGATAGTCCAAAGTAATTATAATATGCTAATGTGGACATGATGAAAAAAGATTTTAAAAATGGTTGCTAGGTAGAACTTCTTGTTAGGAAGAACACAGTACTGCTTGTATGTATGTAGAAAAAGAATAAAAAGAGAAAGTGAAGAGTTAATGAGTTTAGGTTGTGTTCTAAAGTCAAATGTTACATTAGTGGGACAATTTTACGTGAGTTTGTGAGCTAAACTCCTTAAAAATTGTGAGATAGATTGTTAAAACAGCTCAGCAACTTGTATTAAAAGAAGCAATAAAAGCAAAGCTCCTGGTAATAAACTGCTAGAAAGTATTCTGTTATGCACTGCAAGGAATTTAATGAATTAGCTTTTCTCTGTAAAAAGCCATAGTTTTGGCATATATTTAGTAGTCTGTGTTAGAGTGCTCTAAGATATATTTACAAATCCCTGATAAAATAGGCAGAAATATTTGGTTTGTCCTACTTATTTTTAATTTCTAAAAATGGTGTAGCTCTTCTTAGAAGTAGCATTTAATTGCTTGCTGAGACACACTCTACCTACAACAGGTTTTGTGGTTGTGGTTTTTCTCCCCTTTTTCTCACCTATTGAGTAATGAACTCTTGTTCAGAGGTCAGAAAGTTATCCTCCTGGAGCTGGAGTTATTTCCCTTAAAGATTATGTCATTCCAACTCCCCTGCCATGGACAGGGACACCTTCCACTAGACCTGGTTGTTCAAAGCCCCATCCAACCTGGCCTTGAGCACATCCAGAGACACACAACTTCCCTGGGAAACCTGTTCCATTTTTTCACAGTAGAGAATTTTTTCTCTATATCTGATCTAAACCTGCCCTTTTTCAGTCAGAAGCCATTTCCCCTTGTCCTATCCCTATATGCCCTTGGGAAAAGTTCCTTTCCAGCACATTTGTAGGCCCCTTTTAGGTACTGTAAGGTGGCTATAAAGTCTTCCTGGTGCCTTCTCTTCTATAGATTGAGCAGTCATGATTCTCTCAGCCTGTTTTCACAGGAGAGCTGCTCCATCCCTCAGTTGTCTCCTTGGTTTATAATGGTCTAATTATTAAAGGCTGGCAAGCTGATTCTAGGTCAAAAGTATAAGACTACAATGAACATTCTTTGCCTCTTATTCTCACACCCCATGGCAGAGATCAGCACTGGCTTCCCTGAGGACTCTACAGAGCTGGGAAGGATTACCAGCCCTGAGGAGGAGCAGAGCACCACTGTTGGTTGTCTAGCTGCTCTCATACTCATCACTGATATTGCAGCATAGGAACACCATCAGCTTTGTCACTCTATATGCAGTGCCCAGAGCAAATAAACCGATTGTAAGACTTTTGCTGGCTTCACTCTGTGAGCTGCCCTCCCTCGGAATGATCTCTTCGTTTGCGAAGTGCAAACAGTCTGTGCTAGATGTTGTAAGTGATATACAGGAACTGAGGCAGCAGTTCTGCTAGGAAGTCCCAGAGTTTGCTCTTTCATTTAATCTATGACTCAGAACACCAGACGTTAAGGTTGAGCAAGGCAGAAGGGTGAGTTGTCAGACATGTTTCCCCTTCAAGGCCTCTGTCATGCTGAGTGTCATTCCCTCCTTGTTGATGGAGACAGAAATTTTAGCAGAGCCTGTAGGGATAGGGCAATGGACTAATGGTTTTAAACTAAAAGCAGGTACAAGAGTGGACACAGAAAGAATTTCTTATCTGGGTGAAACACTGGAATTGCTCAGAGAAGTTGAGGCTGTCTCATCCCTGGAAGTGTTCAAGGCCAAGCTGGATGGGGCTTGGAGCAATCTGGTCTAGTTGAAGATGTCCTTGCTCATTGCAGGAGGGTTGCATTAGATGACTTTAGAGGTCCCCTTCCAGCCCAAACTATTCTATGGCTGTATGATTCTTGGGGCTGAGCCAGGCTGTGAGAGCACCATGCACAGTCATGGAGGGGCAGAACGGCTCAGGCTGGGAGCAAAGACCTGGAAATGGATTGACTGGAAAGGCATTGTTTTTTCTCTCCTGAGACAGACATTGGCTTCTGGACTTGTTAGCTCTGTCCCCAGCTCCTTCCCAGGTGCTCTAGAGTAAGAACTCATTGACAGGCAATGACACACTTGTATGCAGCAATGTGTTACTACACAAGCTGTGTCTGCCCTGCTGGGGATCGCAAAGCTCTGAGCAGTGACCGAGCTGTGCCAGAGAAAGGGCTGGTGAGAAAACAAGATGAACAGCTTTAGGAGGCTGACAACAAGGAGTAGAAAGCATATGGTAGAGAGTGGGAGAGACATCAGTTGTACTGACATATGTGCAGAGTTGTTGGGGGAAATAGATCTAGAATCATAATTTGGGTATCTGGGAATAGGAATTCAAGAATGACGGTGGGGAACTGAGGAATTTGAAGACAAAAAGTTATATGGCTGTGAATCAGGGAGTATCAAAGGTACTTGCTGGAATAAAATGGCTCATTTTTCTGAGTCTTCTTGCTGCCTGCATCATCTGTTCTCTTATGAAGAGGAAGACAACACTTTTTACAGGGCACTGATGAAGAGGTCAATGGCTGATGCGTAGAGCTCGTAATGCATTCTATTTTTGACACATTTCACACCTTCAGCATCACTGAAGAGATGTGAGTCATGATGACCCTTCATTTCAGACAGAGAAAAGCAGGTTGCTGTGGCAGCAAACTGCCTTTAAATGTGCACTGAAGAATTTGTATTCAGAAGAAACTTGAGAAGGTCATATCTATGTAGGTGAGCAGAGATTATTTTTTTCCACTTCACTAATTATCTCAGAGAAAAGAGAGTACAGTTGCTGTGGAAAGGAAAAAAGCCACCTAAATCCCAAACCCTAAATTGTCCTCTCTCTTTTCTTTCAGAAAACACTATGTTTGGGGTAGTCAGGGTGGGAATGCAGAGAGCTTACAGAAAGTACCAAGACTGGAATAACACGAGCAAGAAAATCATTGCCAGTTAATGCTACTGAAGGTCTCTTCCCTGGGACACTGACAACAGGATCCTACTGGGTGCCCATTAAACACCCACAGTGCTGGACCATTAATGTGCAGTGCCTTCTCATGCCCCCTGGACCCTCAAATCCATAAAGCTTAGCTGTTATTTCATTTTTTCCTGTTGTTATTTGGTCTGCTCATGAGGATTTGCAGCCAGATGGAAGAAGATGGCTGAAATGAATGGGGAGATCAAATTCCTAACTTTGACAGATATTTTATTAAAAACAGACAGCTAAAAAACTGTCATCTTCTTCATTATTTAATCAATAATGCATCTACTTATTATCTTGAAAGACTGATATTTTAATTATTTTAGTTTAAATAAAGTAGGTACATTGTATTTTCATTTTTCTAGCCTGTTTAGCAAAACAACAAAAGATCAAACCATCTTTGTTTGCCTTTTCCCAGTTTGAAATTCAGGCTGTCTGAATTGCTCTTGAATGCACAACAGTGAGCCTAAGTGAGAAGCTGCAAGTTTTGTTTCTTCTGTTGTCCTGGATGTATGTCTAGAAGGAATTGACACTGATTTTAGAGGTAAATTTCTTACTAAATCAAGTCTATATTATAAATAGAGATGGAAAGAATAGAAACCCCAGACTTTGCATTTCTTCTGGTTCTTGGTAACTGCTGAGTCTCTGTACTTATGCTTGGAGTTTCTTAAGGCACTCAAAGAATTCCTGTGTGTAAAATGTGTGTTTGTGTGGCATGCATAGCAACATTCACTAAACTTCATATTCAGATAATGTGAGGCACTGTGGTTGGGTTTTTTTCAGAAACAGGAAGTCAAGCTCAAGTGAGACTGATTCCAAACACTGACCAATTTTTTCCTGACTCCAATTTTGCCTTGACCTTTCCTGACTAATGCAAAATGAGGCTAGCTATGTGGAGTGGGGTTTTTTTTCAGTGTTTATACTGTAAGAGTCATGCTGACTGAAACAGAACCGTGCTTGTTCTCTTCCAGTGAGCCACATAATAGATCCTTTGAGAGAAGCAGTGGAGGTGGTGTGGAAGGTCATTGACTCAGTTTCTGTACATGCCAAGAGGATGCAGGCAAATGGTGGTGTGAATTCATGCAAGTCAAAGACACCTGATAACAAGACACAAGAGGGCAGCTTAAAAACAGGAGGAAGCAGCAAGATTCTGACGCTTCCTACTGAAAGCCATAGGTATACAGACAAACAAACACACTCTACCTACAACAGTTTTCTTTTCATTTTTGCTCTTTCTCTCTCTCTTTTTATTTTTTAAGGAAAGATTTATTTACAGCATTTTTAAAAATAAAATTTGATCAATTTGGAGCTAAAATAAATTTATGGGCTATGTTTTGCAGACCCTTTGGCTGGCTTTCTCTCCAATTTTGAATCCCTTCTCCAAAATACATAGGGCCATCTTAGTCCATAACTCTTATGAGGACTGTTGGAGATCCTGGGTCATCCCATCTGGGTGAATGATTATGTTGTCACACCTCTGATAGTGTCTAAGATCATGAGAGCAATAAGTGCTTGCAGCCTCATGTAGCTGAAGTTGGCAGTGTGTGTCTGTTTCATCAGTGGAGGGAAGAGACAGGACCCCAAGAGCAGATGCCTGCTGTAGGGATCTGCTCACCTACAGGTCACAACTCCTGTTGTGACTGAGCTCTGGCTGCCCTAGGGAGCAGGGGGATGTACTTACTCATCTCCACCATCACTTTGGACCACTGCTGTGGTGGTATAAATCAGCCACCGAAGGGAGATTTATTTTACCCAACTGCAGTCATCTAAAAATTTGTAGATCAGTGTAAGCAGGTCATCCAGGCTCCTACTCTGCTCCAGCCACCCTTGATTTATGGCGGGTCTCTTAGGTATTGGGATGAATGAATCATCCCATCCCCTCAATCCCTCCATGGGAGGCAGAGGGAGCTGAGATAGCAACTTTTCACAGGATGTCTCAATCCTGAGAGCTTGTTAGGTAAAGTGAAGGTGGCTCTACTCTACTTTGTCTTTCTTTGGTGTCCCCCAGTTTCTGTGGGGGCACTGTTCCCTTTGCTGCCAGACTCCTTGCTTTTGGGGAGAGCTGGTGCTGTGAGAGAGATTACACGTGCCTTCGACAAAGCTGTGAGTCTGTAACAGATGTAAACCCAGTAGGACTATTCTCATGCATTAGGTTACATGTACAGTGCAATGGGTATGTGAGTTGTTAGTGTTAATCTGCATCTGTTTCTTTTTATTGCTGCCTGGGGGCATATTTGTACAAAGAATGGCCATTTCAGCACAGCCTATGCACTCCCTAAATGTAAACCTGAAGTCCTGCCAAGCATCTGTGGATGGGAAGTCACTCTTGTGAATAGCATGTCCCTTCCTCTCATTGTTATTTGTATTAAATTAGTGATATTACTGTAGTACCTAGAGGCTGCAAATTAGGTTTAGGCCCTCATTCTGCTGGGTCCTGTACAGGCAAATCAGATCCCACTGGCTGTGCCTTAGGGAGCCTATATTTTGCAAACCTGCTACCCTAATGTATTTACAAGACCTATGTGATTTGAAGGGTGATTTGCAGGGGAGGGATGAGGTGAAGGAATTTCAGGGCAGATTTTGACTGCTCTTTGTACCATGGCATGGAGCAAGCAAGCTGTTGCACAGGTTAGAGGCCACGAGAGTGAGCGGAAGGTACAGCTGGCTGCCCTCCTGCAGCACTGTCTGTGCCCAGCAAGGGCCAGGCCTTCTCCCTGTCGGGCTGGGAGCACCTGCAGGTCCAGGCACAAGGGCTGCACCATCCAAGGGGAGAAAGCCACTCCAGCCCTCTCACAAACAGCCGTCACTTCTGCATGCCCCTGCTGGAAACTTCTCTCTGAGCAAACAGAAGGGGACATGCTTCTATTTATACTGGTGGGATAAAAATTCTCCACCTAATCTGCTAAAGTCAAAGGCATAACCTTCAATTGTACAAGATATTTTAAATCATCACATTAAATATTGTGTTAATTCAGCAGAAGTACTTTGGTGTTGTTGCTACTGCCAGTTTCTTTTTGAAGCAAATGTCTCATCAGGACTTGAAGACTAAACACAAAAATGTTGCACTTTTTAACATTGGGAACACACTACTCAACGAAAATTCTCTCATCTTACACTTATTATGAACATTTCCATCTGAAGATACGCAGAATTTTCTTCTTTATTCCCCTCCCCTGTTTACTCCATAGTATAATGGATGATGGCTTTTATTCAATGCATTGTTTATCACAGGCCACAAACAAATCAATAAAGTAAGTCAATATATTAAGCCTTTTTTAAATGAAGCTTCGATGTGAGAATGTACATGTTATATAATTTCCCTAACTTTCAAAAATCTGTTTTTCTCATTGTAATTTCTGATAATGTTCTGCAAGTCCAAACAGAATTATTCCTTCCCTAAGATATATTCACCCTTTCCCCCTTTTTTGTCTGTTGGCATTTTGTTTTGTTTTCCCTTTGCATACTCTCTGGACTAGGACTGGTAACAATTTGACATTGATACTGACCTAGTAAAGTATTCACTCCAATCTGTACCTGGAAAGAAAACACTTCTATATTGAAAAGATAATGTGGATTTTGCAAATAAATGTAGACAAGAGAGGACAGATAACATTTTAGGCGTACCAGCTTGGCAGCATAGCTTTGATGTGCCAAACATTTCTAGCTGCAAATGATTTCCATCCCAACTCTGCAAGGAGTGCAGCAAGGAGGCTGAGCAGCAGGGATTGAGTGCCAGGCTGACACAAATATTAGTTGTTGCCTTTTACCCACTCTGTGAACCTGCAATGATCCCTGTGAAATGGAAACCAAAGATTTCATCCCTCCTGATGTAAGTAGTGAGTTTGAACTTTCTCTGAACTCAGTGTGTTGAAGTCTGGAATAGTTCAAGAGGAAAGAACGAAAGACTTGATAAAGACTAAAACTGTATAGCTTCATGTTCTGGGTAATGCACACAGCCAGGTCTGAATGCTATTGTAGCACGAATGGGAAAATTTACCAAAAGGAATTTGTTTCTTTCCTGAGGTTCCTCTTGTTAAAGCTGTTGCTACCTTGCTAGGGCTACAGGCCAGACAACAGGACATACTGAGGAATCAAACATAACACTGTCAATAAATAAGGGTAGCAAGAACCCTGATTCCTTAGGTTCTGGTATTTTTATCCCCTATCGGGTTCTGGCAAAAGCTGTGGAAAGAAGGAGTTCATACATGCCTGTGTTTGCTCCCACTGGTGACAAATGGCTATTATGATAATGTTATCTCTGGAGACTGACCTTAACCTGCCAAATTCACTCCATTTAACATACCTGCTGTGTTAAACGTGGTTTGAGCACTATCCCAGGACGTGCCAGTTGCCTGGGATAGTCTCCTGATGCCAGTGGCAGGGGGGCACCGTGTCCCAAATGTGTGTGGGAAGAAAACTGTAATGTTTATCCATTGGCACCACCCATTGGCAGCACCACTCAGAAACTGCTACCAATTCTCTCTGAGGCAGAGAAAAACCTGGGTACTTTGAACTCATAAGGGAATTACCCATTCAAAGATCCCTTTCTCAAATTAAACTTCACCTTTCCTCTCTCATTGTCCCAGACTTTTTAGAATACATTCTTTGGTGGAAAATAGGGGTGCAGAGCTGGAACCTGATAGTGACTCCCATGCTCTTTCTGCTATGAAGCTTTTAAATACATTACTGTAATGTTTCTCAGGAAAAAACCCAGAAAAAATGGAAGTATATGTTTCCACAAGGCAAATCAGGGAAGGATAAAAATTTTCTGAATGTGCTTTTTTTCTTGCCATGTGCATAAATATTTCCAATTGAAACCTGCATCTACAGCTGTTTGCATGGCCAAATAATTAGCTCCAAATGCAGTATAGCAAAACTATTTCTGTGAAGGATTATGTGTCTTCTATTCTCATTTTGACTTAACTTGCACTGGATGCTCCTCACTCCTGCAAAGGAAATTGACTGTCTCTCTAAATTAGGAGTGTTCTGTTCATTTTAGGGGGTATATGGGTTCTGCTTGTCCAACCACAACCTCAAAATTCAGTCAGAAAGAAGTATTTATTGTGATGTAAATTATAATACAGTGGCACAAATTCTGGTGTTTAAAAATTAATGATATAACTTTATTTCATTAAATGAAAGACTTTGCAGAGCAATCTTCTTTACCTCAGAACTCATGTTTGCCACTGTTTTTTTTTTTTTTTTCTTGCTCTTCTGTGAAATTTTCATTCAGAAATATAACTTTTTGATAGAGACATTTGCAACTGAGAACACATTGGCTAATGTTCTGGATGCTAGCAGAATTAAAGGCACCAAAGGAGACTAAAGACTAAATTAAAGACTAAAAAAGACTAAATTAAAGACACTAAAGGAAATCAATTCTCCTTTTTTTTTGAGTTCTGTGGCAGATTGAAATTCTGGCGTGAGCTTTGGAGGTTTATGACCCCTCTAGGCTGTAGTGGCTTTATTTACTCTCAGCCATGTAAAAGCCAGCTGGGCTCAGCTAGCAGCCTGTGCATGGGGCAGTGGAGTGAGCAGTTCATCCCAGCTCTGTCAGAAGACAGGTTAGACACTTCTTTTATGATAACAAAAGTGTTACAACAATCAAACCTCACCCTGGTTTAGGAGGAGTGGGGGTATGAAGGCCATGGCAAAGGCCTGCGCTACCCATCAGCCTGAAAGGTGCAAGGAAGAAAGGGTCTGAGCTTGATCTGACTGCAGCAGGACAGCAAGGGGATCTCCAGTTTTCCTGTCGATACAATCTCATGGCATTCTGTGCTGCCAAACAAAAAGAATTAAAGGCCAGGATTTGCACATGAAAAAATATAACTGTACCAATGCAACAAAGATAAGAAACAAGCTCTTGATCAGAGCTAAAGGGAAGTTTAAAAGGTTGTGGTCATAGTGCAACAGGCGTGTTTGGTGTATGCTTTTGTTATGCTTCTTGGAGGCTTTATCAAATGCTGATCCATCATATTGTTAGATCTCAGATGCAATGTAGGTCACATGAACATTGCACATTCAGCAAAGCTTCATCGGGCTGATCCACCTCCCAGTAATAAAACATTCTTTATTGACTTCTGTAGAAGCCCAGGCTTTGTAAGAAAGAGGTGTAAACAGAGAGGCATCTCCAACTACTCCTGCATGGGCAGGAGTATTGTATGGGCATTCAGAACCCAATGAACACAGGGAAGTTAAAAGCGCTTTCACAATTCACTGTGGTTTTGAGTGGCTGGATTCTTGCTCTAGCTTTCCCCAATGCACTGTCATGGGAAACTGCCTTGCATTTCTGAATTTCAACCCCCTGGTAAAGAGTAGTTTGAAACACCACCAGGAATGGTAATACTGGCAGTGGCAGAGTTTTAGTGAGCTGAAGTTTTAGTGAGCCTCTGCATCTGACTGACTGAAAACGTGGTAGCATCATTCTAGTGTAATCTTCCTCCCAGAAACTGTGTGGTTTTGACAAATGACTGGTTCACATGGCATCTCACCCCACCATCCTCTGCCACTTTCTGTGACAAATAACACCACTCAGAAATGGTGGGGAGAGGAAGAGGATTGGTAGGCTGGGGGTGGAGGGTGTGTGTGAGTGTGAGTGTGAGGAGAACTGTCTCTGATTCAGTGTCTGTTTTTAAATGACATTTCTGAGGGCTTTGGGGCTGGGTATTTTTACTTCTTTGACTGATTATTTGTTTCCCCCTACTGGAACAAAAAAAAAAAAAAAAAAAAGGAAAATAAAAAAAAGAAAAACAAAACAAAGGCATTGTAAGGATCTCTGGCAGGAAGGGTGAATAGAAAGACAGCTCTTACTGGACTACACAGCATTTGTTCTGGCCTGCCCCAGTTGGAGAATCCAACAGCTGTCTTCATAACTACTGTCACTCAGGATTTGAATAGTTTTACATAATCTGGGCTGGAGTGGGGAATCCAAGCTTTTTGTTGGTCAAGTGGCAGGTGGGGAATTTAAGCTTTTATTACAGGGCCACAATTGCTGCTCCCACAGGGATTTTCTTCTACTGTCTATTGATTTATTATAAGCTCTAAAGTAAAGACTCGAGGATTAAAGAGGGGTGGGAGGTGATATTCTGAAGGTCAGAGGGGTGAGGATGCAGAGGAAATCCAGAGCTATCCTGCTGCTGTGTGCTGGCCCAGACGCACGGCCCATGTGCCCTGTTTGTGACCCCTGTGTGGAGGAGAGGTGGTCAAACTGCTGGGTCACCAGCTGACATGAGGAGAGGCTGCTATTTTAATTACATTACTTTGGTTTAAATTCTATTTTTTTCTTTATTTTTAATATAGAAACACTAGCCTAGCCTCATGTTTTCTCAGCTCTAGCCACAGTCCATGCCTTTGTCACACCTGCGTCACCTGAGAATTGACTTTTCCAAGGCAGCCCAGATACTCTCCACTGGCCTGAACTTCTGGGGCTCACCTGAGATCTCACAGACCCACACTCATTTGCCCTGGCACAAACCTAATGGCAATGTCTGAAACAAATCACAGTTTAGAAGATCTAGATCTAAGAGAACATCAAAGGAGCATGGAGTACACTGCTTTATAATTATATAGGGTCAGTTAGTGTAGTGCAGGTTTTTCTGAATAGTACCTCAGTGGAAGATAGGAAAATTACTCCAGCCTTAAGCAAATACAATAAAGTAAATAGAGCTGGGATTAAAGTGGAAAATACACATTCTCTTGCTTACGTTTAGCAGACTATCCCTGCTGTTTGCATTTGCTATGACATCAAACTCAGGTGGCAGAATGTTTACACGTTAAAGCTAATGGATCTTGATTGCAGCAGAGCTGCCCCTCAGCCCTCCTCTTCCTCGGTAGCAAGGCTGATTCCAGCCAGAACAGGCCTGGGCTTTGCTGCTCCACCAGTCCCCCAGACTCCAAGGCGGGGGTGATGAACTGCTTTCACACAAAGCAAACTTTCATTCACTGGGAACAGGTGCAAAGTGTCCTTTTGTGTGAACAGCTGGGAGTGCAGTAACCCATTCCTTCCCTGAATTTTCTTCATTTAAGGCTCATGGTGCAGGAGAAATGGAGCTGGAAAATGCCAAGTGATGTTTTCTACCTCTGCCCATTTGCTGTGGAAATACTTTGCCTTTGACTCATACCACTAAAAAACATTTTTGTCTTTTTTGTCTTCAATGTGCACAGAGCAACTTCACAATAAAAAAGTTTTAGATCTCTTGCTACAGAAAGATTATCTTTGTCTTACAAAGCTTCTGCAGAAACCCTCTGTCCTCTGCTGCCAGGATCCAGTCCATATCTCTGAATATGGGTGGTCATCCTGTAGGTAATCTTGTAGCTCCTTCAGCCATGTCCTCCCTTAGACTCTGGGGCTCAGCAGAGAGCATCAGCCATTCTTTTCCTGTCCTAATGGTAAAACATACTAGCAACAAAATCCTCACGCTGTCAAGTATGCAGCTGTGTGCTTAAGACTAAGTATAGTAGTAGTAGATCACATGCATCTCAGTAGGAAGCATAATCTAGTTATAGTTAAAACTCAAGGCAGAACTCAATGTTTGTTTGATAATTTTTTTTCTTGTATTGGATTCTATGCAAGAGCATTTAATTATATCAGATTGTTCACATGTATATAAAATTGAAAACAATGTATTTATATTTCCACAAATAGGAAATGAAAAATAGTGCCAAAGCCCATCAAAAACAACTGCAACCTGAAGTATTCAACTGGGAGAAGTCAAGGAATTTAGTAGCAGATCAGTTATTAAATTATTGCTTTCAAAAGCACCAGTATTTTGTGGTTAACCATCTCTAACAATTTTGCCTTATAAAATGCATGTGTGTATTCAGCAGGAGTTTCATAACATCTTTAAAATCTAAGGGATTCTCTCTGTTAGTTGAAATGGCTAACCAAAAGCTGACATAAGTGCCAAGTATTGCTTATTGGAAATTTGAAATTAATAGATTTTGATAAACCAAAAGAATTATTAACTACTGTCACTGCTGCAGTGTCCTTTCTTCCAAGATTCTCTGACTAGTACATAACAGGAAGACAGATACTTGTGTCAGCATAACATCTCATATCAAACTGGGAAATCATTAGCATCAAAAAGATATTCTTTCAACTTGTTATATTCCCAAGAGTATACTAGAATTATGTGTAAGCAATGATTTGGAAAACAGCATTTGCAATATTGATCTCTTTTGATTATATTTGGACAGCATGAGGAACCTTGAAATTTTTACCGCGTAAGGAATGTGTCTCACAAGTGACCTTTTTGTTAGGTCAGGACTGTCTCAAGCAAGATCCCTCTGAGAAGATGGGGAATTTTGCTTTAGTTTGGATGAACTAATTACTGTGTGTTCTGTCTTAGTGATGTGTTCCATACTTATTTTCCAAACTTCACACTTTCTAGCGTGGATTAAATCCTATAGGTCAGATCAGCATTTCCTTTCCCTTTTCCACTCCTTTCCCCGTCAGCAGGAACCACTGCCCTTCACCTTTTCTCTTTCCTAGCAGGCTGGTAGTTGGAAGAATTTGGTGGTCTGTGCTGGGATGTCACAGGCACAGCAGGAGGAGGCAAGTTTGCTGCATGAGCAACCTGTCCCTTGCTCCCTGGGATGAAGAAGCAGGTTGGATGGGAGTGCCCTAAGGACTGCAGTCCAGGCTCTTAGCGGCAAGCTGGACCATGCAATCTTTCAGAATTATTATAATTATCAAACAAAAGTAGTGAGTAATACATCTCATGCTGTAAGAGGTACTCAGCCTCTGACTGCTGGAAATGAGGGTGAAATTTGGGACGTGCACTTCTGCGTTGACCTGGTTCTCTCTCACTCTACTTGGCCTGTCTGCTGCTTGACACTACCGATGCTAACAGTGCTACTGTTCATATTGGACTGTCTGGACCTTCTTATTGTCTGCAATTATTCTTAAACCATCATGTAACATGGGTTACAGCCCATGGGTGGTGCTTTCCCTGATGTTATTGTTCCAGTCAAGGTCTGGGCAAAGCTGTAATTGAGGACAAGCGTCCTCAATGAGGACAAGCGTCCAGTCCTGACCAGGCAAGCTGCAATTCTAGAAAGAGCTGAACTTGTGTTGGATATAATATTAGAGTGCACATGAGCTTTCTCTGCAATGATAACACCAAGTATTAGAAGGAAACTGTCAGAAGTCAGGGAATGCTACCCAGGGGACATTCCTCTGTCAGAGGAAAATGTTGTGCTCATTCAAATAAGTGCAGTGTGTCCACATAAGACACAGCAGGTACCCAGGTATCAAAATGACCTTGCTGTGAGTGTGCAAGCAGGCACAGATTTCAATGGTGTGTTTCAGCTTATCATCTGCATGCAAACACAATCGGTTTAGTGTAATATATAATTTGCATAAAGTCTTATCTCTGTCAGCAAGAAATTTTGTAACTGTTTTAAGGTAGTGTGATTTGCATGCCCACAGTTTATACAGTTCTTCCTTTTTTGACTTGATCTTCACTAAGTAAAAGGGAAGACACAAAAAAAAAAATAGAAAGTAAGATTTTAAAGTTAATAAACACAATAAGTAGGGGAGCTGATGCAGAACTAGCACCTGCAACCAACCTTAGCAATAATCAAATTGACTTCTCTCAGAGTTATTTTGAATTCAGTTCCTAATCTTTCGATGTCTGACCAGGTCATTTTAAGCACTGAAAGAGAATCACTCAAAAAAAAAAGGGGGGAAATTTGGAGCTAACTGGTTTTGTTTAGTGATCTGCAGTAGTGTTGTAACGGTGAATTCTCCCAGCTACCTTGCAACAGAGCTGTGAGGTTTGTTCTAGATGAGGTTGCTGGGGATGTGCAGGTTCCTGGAGTTTTCAGAGCTCTTTTGGTTCGAGTTTCAATTGAGAAACAGCAAACTTTAATCTTAAAGGATTACTAATTATATGTTTTTCTCTCACAGTCTCCCCTGTACCAGCAGGGATAAGGAAATATACCAGTAGTAATCTATTCACAGGTGAATTTACTGGAATTATGAAATACAACATTGCTCTTATGACTACCTGCTGCAGCATGTGCTCCCAGTCACATAACTGGGATACAGCTGCTCCTTTGTTTCCCTGATGCAGTCTTTGCTCCAGATGCAAGTTAACTTTGGGCCAGGGAGAATGAGGTGTGGGATATTCATGTCATATGAACTTCTTGGTGGTGAAGCCTAAAGCTGGCATTTTATTTGGTTGGTTAATCATCATAGATTGAGGTTTTCTTCCCACAAAATTGAAATGGAAGATAGGGGTAACTCAAGTCTTACCACTGTGTAGAAAGCGTGTATCTACTGAGATTAGGTGGCATTCCAAGATGAGCTGGCAGAGCATCATTAAGACCTAAAAGCCCTCCAACACTAAAATATCAGTACAAAGAGAAAACCATATTAAATCAGAATGCAAGGCTGACAGAGAAATCAAGGATAAATAATTGCTGTAAGTTCTCTTGGCAAAAAATATAGATGTAGTATTTTCTGTCAAAAGCATCTTTTTCTAGCAGATCCTTGAACACAGAAGGAGATGGTTTGATTAGGTGAGCAGAGCAGCTGATTTTGCTCTTGGAAGCTTGGACATTTACATCTGAAGATAAAGCTAAGCTGTCCTCACTCCAGCAGTGCAGACCTGTTGACCAAGAGTGATCCATTTTGAAACACAAAATGAAAATGCCTATATGTGGAAAACTAGAATCTGGCTTAGCAAGTTTATAGTGACAGTGAGAGCGGAAAGCCAAGCAGTGAAACTCTTGGCTTGGCTGTAAAAACAAAGTCAATAAGACAACCAGGAGATTATGAGTCCTCGCATCATGTAAGAACCAAGATCAATGAGCATGAGAGACAGGCCTCTGAGCATTGGAATTAGCTAGGGTTTTCAAGGTTGCCAGCCCCCCTGCACAAGCAGGAGAAGCAAAAGGTTCAGGAGGGTTTGATATCCAGGAATTTGTTGCCATTGGAAAGGGTAGAGAGGTCTGGAAAGCCACACATGGCAACCTCTGAAAGTCCTCGGGTCCCTGAGGCCGGTCTAACATTGGGCTCCCAGATGCTCAAAGTCCAGTCTGGTGTCATCGTGACACAGAGCTTGCCAGGAGGCTGGCAGGCTAACAGCCTTGCACTACACCTTCTGCTTTTGGGGGATTGGCATTTTCCCATGAAATTAATTCATCATAAAATTTTCATCCAGATTTGTGATACCACTGATGGTATTTCACTGAATATCTGTTCTAACTTTCACAAACAAATGTGGGTGAAAATTCACCCGAACAGTGATGAGGACAATTCTAAGGGGACGAATGTTACAACAGGGAAAGTGTAAGAGGACACAAACTTAGCTGTGATGGTTTCAAATATATCAATGAATTGTGGACAGGGGACTGAAGGAGTTGTAAACTCACTCTCTGCAATCTATCCTATCCTTGGCCTAACATATTTACACCTTTTCTATTTGCTCAGCCTGTCTGCGCATTGCATTGCTTTGTGTCAGCCACCAGAAGATTTTGTTCCTTAGGAGGTTTCTGTTTGCAATCTCTGTGCTGTCTGAATTGACAGAAATAATGGTTCCTCACTCTAAAATGCTGCTTGCATTGCAGCAGGGATGTGGAAAGCCCCATACTTCCTTTGGTGCTGCACGTTAGGATTCACAATAATCATGTGGGCTGATTGCCTGTGTGGTACCACATGTGACTCATGGATGGGAATTTTCTATCAGATGTGTAGGAGGGATGCAAACCAGGAGCTTTTACTCTTCTCTCATACATTAAATTTCACAATATTAGAAAACCATTCCTTTTACTGGAAAAACCACATTAGACCTACTTGTTGATTTGAAAATAAAATGAGAAATGTATTAAGGAATTTTTTGGGCCATGTGGTAGCTGAGAAGAAGGGAAGTAGCCTTGCTAGAAGTTAACTTCTGAAACACTAGACCTTCCAATGAGGAACTGGCTCTTATCTTCTAAAGATGATATTAACAGGAATTAAAATAGCATAACTCTAAAAGAAAAATCACTACATGGGGTTTTTTTGCACAAAATATTTAGCATGGTTACTATAAAGTTCCTAGAAAACAAGCTGGAAAGTTACACTTCAAGGACTAGATTGTTATGATGATGATGATGATGATGATGATGATGATGATGATGATGATGATGATGATTATTATTATTATTATTATTATTATATTTATTAGACTAATGATGAAGAACTATGGAATTAGTGACAGTAAATATAACTATACTGATTTTGAAAAACTTTCACCTTCCCTATAGTTATGTGAGAAAGGGTTAGAAGTATGCATTTTATAAAATGTAATTGTGTATTTCCATTACTTGCCATGTTATGAGTAGAATTTGAGTTTGAATTTATTAATTTAAAAAGAAATGTTTTAAAGTAATTAAAAACTTGTTTGAAAATGGTTCAATCTGAGTTACTAAATGCCATAGACTCCCAATATTATTCCCCTTGCTTTTGTTTGGAAAGATATATTTGGAAAATAACAGTAGGAAATGCCCATTCATGCATACACGTTTGTTTGTGAGCTTTTAAACATGTCATACACAGACTTGCATTGGAACACAAACAAAAATGCCCAGTGGATGTTCTGAAATCCTCTCTTGGGCAGCAAACAGCTGTTGCACTGTAAGTTCAGACAGTTCAGCTCTAGAGGCTCCTGCCCAGTGTTCATCTACCTAGCCATCTCATATCTTTACAGAAAATAACTTTCAACACTTTTATCTTCAAAGGTCTGCACAAATACAAGCTCTCACAACCATTTACTCCTGTGGAGCTGGAGTTTAGAACAAAGCCAGCAGCTGAGGCCGTCTGGGTATTTTTGTTAAAGGCTTTTTTAGCTGGCTACAAAGATTTGGCATTTTGGTGCTAAAACTTTAGTCTGCTTCAGGACAAACTATTGCAACCTGGCCAAACAATGCAACAACTGTACATGATGCTCACAGAACAAACTTTCTCACAAAAATCTGTGTGTGGCTGAAGGCTGCTAAAGTTCAAGGAAGGAAAGTAGTTTGGGTGTTAGTGTTTGATAGAACCGCATGGAAGGCCTTGAAAAGGAATGTTTTGGCTAAGCATGAAACAAGCCTTTGCAATAGTGAGATATGAGTCTTCCTGAGAAGAATGTTTGCCTGTTTGGGTCTTTGATAGCTTGTCAAAACACTAGCTGATGGCACAAAGGGAAGAATCTTGTATTAGCAGAGAATGACAGGAAGATAATCTAGCAAGTGTTTCAGACACTGGATTCTGGACTCTCCCCTTCCTCCTATACAAACAGAGAGGAAATTAAAAGGAGAAAGGTGATACCAAAAATATGAGAGCCTATTCCTCTGTGACACTCCCTTTGCTTCCTACTATGATCTCAACAGGAAGTTCTGCAGCAATAATTTTTCCAGTGAAATTATTGATAAAATTGGAGGTGCTGAAAGAATAAGAAAGAAATAAATTTTGATGTTTGAAGAAAGAAATGTTTCAGTAGAAATATGGAGTAGAGTAAGATAGTGAATAAAGGTGGTCCTTTTTTTAAGAACTCTTCATCTCAGGCTGACATTATTTGAATTTCTAACATAGATATAGGAAAATGAATAAATATAATAAATGAAATAAAATCCCTGCAGGTCTTGTCAGGCATGACTGGGTGCAGAGATGAACTGAATTTTACTAGTAATATTTGACAAATTTCTAGTGTGTTATTTGGTTAAGAATTCCTTCTTGTGGAACAATTGATCAGCTATAGTAGCCTGTCAGTGTCACACCAGGAATTGAGATCCTGGAACAATTTGTACCAATTGAATCACAAGATTGTAGAATCAGAGAATGGTTTGGGTTGGAAGAGACCTTTAGAGTTCATCTAGCCTAACCCCATAGGCATGGTTATCTTTTACCAGAGCAGGTTTCTCAAAGCCCCATTTGAACTGGCCCTTGAACAAGGGCATCCACAAGGTCTGTGGGCAATCTGTTCCAATGTCTCACCACTGTTATTGTGAAAGAATTTCTTTCTTATATGCAAACTAAATCTACCCTCATTTTGTTTAAAACTTTTCCCTTTTGCTATCATTACAGGCCTTGGTAAATGTCTCCATCTTTCCTATAAGGGTTTGTGTGTTGAAGGCTGCTAAAAGGTCTCCTCAGAGCCTTCCCTTCTCTAGGATCAACAACCCCACCTCTCTCTGCTTTACTTTATAGGAGAGGTGTTTCCCACTGAAAACTTGCATGACCCTTCTCTGGACCCTTTCTAAGAGATCTACATCTTTCTGACCCTGGGGACCGCCAGAGCTGGATACAGTACTACAGATAGGATTTTATGGGACCAGAGTAGAGGGGCAGAATCCCCTCTCTCAGCCTGGTAGCCACATTACTTTGGATGCAGCCCAGGCCACCACGCTTGGCTTTCTGGGCTGTGAGAGCGCATCAGCATCTCATGTTGGATATTTCATCCCCCAAGTCCTTCTCTGTAGAGATGCTCTCAATCCATCAGCTACCAGTCTGCACTGAAACTGGGGATTGCCTCAGCCCACATGCAGGACCTTGTACTGGCTTTGTTGGAGTTCAGGAGTTTTGCATGGGTCCTTTTCCCAAGTCTTCTGGGTGGCATGCTTGTCCTCCAGGGAATCGACTGCACCACTCAGCTTTGGTGTCATCTTCAAACTTGCTGAAGGTTCAATCCCACTGTCTATGTTGTTGATAAAGATATTAAATAGGATTGGTCCCAATACAGACCCTGTAGAGAAAATAGAAGCAACTACTGGATATAATTATTACAAATTGATATTTTCAATGAGGTACACTCTATTTCATTATTTCATATTACTTTCCAGTCTCTCTTACTTCCCTGATTCTCGTTTCTTGCCAAAAAGTGAGATGAAGACCAGATCACTCAGCTTTGGACCAGAAAACACTGATTGTGAGGCTGGTGGATAGATATATTTAGCTAGTATCTACCCAGGGAAATAGTTGTGTGGCCACGTTCCATGTTGGAGTGCTGAGACTCATTGTGCAGAGGGAATTGCATGTGGCATTTTTCATTATTTTATAGCCTTGCATACTTCCTCATGGTGAAATTCAATCAGAAGTCAATTTCATACTCTGTCCCTTCTCTTGCCACAAATAAGCTTGAAAACAAAAATTTACCACTTTCAGTGGTAAAGACCATATTTTGATATTCCCTTATTTATGCAGTGTTACAATTTAATTTTCATGTTGATTAAGACTGACAGGAAATGGTGGAACAGAGAAATAATCACCTCCCTTATGTTTGCTGCTTCTTTTCCTGGAGTAGGCATACACGGATTGGGAGACAGACTGCATTAAAATCAAACCAGTTTTGATATGGTGCAAGCATGAGTCATGCTATTTAATTTAAAATAACTTTGTTTGGCAGCTTGAACAAAACTACTGAAGAAAAGATCTCCTCTTGCTGCAGATGTCATCCTTTTAAATGGATGTAACCTCCCAGGTGCCCACAGGCACTTCAATGTACCCAAATCTCCCCTTTCCCTGCACAGACTCCTACATGCTTCTGAATGGCTGCATTGCTGGCTAGTCAGTAATCCTGGGCAAGAATATCTTTGCTAAGAGAGGCAAATCCTCAAGAATGAACAAGTGCCAGCTAATTCCATGTGGCTGAGGTTGATACAGTTATGAAAAAAAAGCTTATTGAAAGGAAACAATCATACAGTTCTCATTGATACAAGAGGGACTCTAAGAACCAATCTCTACTAGTAGCAGGAAGAAAGATGTCTGCCCCAGAATATTTAGAAAGATCAGCTGTCCTAAAGATTAACAGCTCTAATTTGTGCTTGGTCTTTGGGGCTTTTTGTTTCTGGTACTGAGATGTTAAGCAGTCTAGCAACAAAATAATGAAATATCTCTATTGAATAGCTGCACTGTGGTTGGTCTCAGCATAACTTAGCAACTAATGAGGGCCTTCAAAGTTCAGTACAGCCCTCAGCCTGTTACTAGAGGAAGAAATTTAAGACGCTAGAAAGTCTATTTGCCTGGAAGCAGGACAGGATTGTGTGAGCAACTCTTTCTCTCTCTCTCTCTTCATCCTTTCATTCTTTCTTTTTGTGTTTACCTATTCCTTCAGGCCAATACACTGGCTTGAGAGTAGCTGCCTGTCTAATAACTTATTCAATAGTTTTCTAAAAAAGAAGCTAGCCATGACTCATTTCACACTGCCCAGGCCCTGTATACAAATAGCATGAAAGCTCAATCATGTATGGAAACAGTTTTCTTTCCATTAAGGCAATTGGTATATCCTTTTCTAGTATTTGTCACAAGACTTCATTGTGTATTGCCAGGCAGCACTTAGGCTGGAGAGTGGAGCACCCTACTGCAGCAGATAACACACAGACCTGCTGTGACAGCACGGGCTTAGCACCAGATCCTGCTTGGAAGTGCACAGCTTTGCAATAAATGAGTGGCATTTGCCTTGCCCATGCCCACTGATCCTGAATAATTTCAGGCCTGGAGGTCATCATTTTACCACCCTGTCTCACAAGTATTTTTTTTTCCTCCCTGTTCCTGAACCTTTTAATTCAGTGTCAGTAAAGATTCTCAGTGATTACTAAAAACGAAGCAAAGCTGCTGTGTAAAGACAAAGGACTGTCTGAGTCCTTGCTTCTCGATTCCACAAAAAAGCTCAATAAATAATAGCTTTCAGGCTACTGCAAACATAATAATTCACATCTTGCTCCAAGGTATATTTTCAATAAGTTAAATAGCCCTTGTCTTCTCAATCTTTTTTTACTTTGATACCCAAAAGCAGATCCAGGTTTCTTGGAACACAAGCCCCTGCTCTTCCAGGCAATCATGTCATGTAATCCATTTCATACAATCTAACTCTTCTCAAAGCCAGGTGGGTTGATTTCCCCCATGCTGTTCTAACTAACATAATTTCCCTACTGCTTTTTGCAGCTTCATTTGCCTCATTATGGTCAACAGATAGTGCTGGTTTATGGCTAGCTGCTGACTGTGCTGTACACAGATTCTACTGCTAAGAATCTCTCTTTTTTTTTACTAGGTAAGTCCCCAAAATTATCCAGAATTTCATGCATAATATCAAAATTCTTTCTACATTTCCAGCACTTCTGAGGTTCACATTATCAGGGCAATTTTTCTAGCCCATCACTAGTTTCCCTGACACCAAACAATCAAAAAGTGTACATAAAGTGTAATCATTAAAATGAAATATACAGCTCTCCTTTTCTTTAGGATTTTTTCTTTTTTAATGTAGGTGAGATCCTTGTTTAGCATGGACTTGAATAAACTTTTATTTGCATACTTTTAACTGAAACATAATAAAGTGATGGTGAGAGATTAAACTCTTCCATCACATTGGATATGACTGACATTAAAAACTATTTTAGATCAAAGTGGTATTTTTCTCCCTTAGGCTCATCTGCTTTTGGTGATCTGCTTTTTATTGTATAATATTTTCATTTTCTCTATTGACTGATATTTTTGTACTGCAGGAGCAGGTCCCTGATAATTGCTTTCTCCCACTGGTCTTGTTTAACATTGTAGAAAGGAAAGGTGGCTTTCTGGAGTGGATTTGCTGTTTTCAGTTGTTAGTTTCTACAAATAGCACTAGAAAGGATTTAAAAGTCTCGAAAGGATGGGGAGAGGAAAAGAGTATGCTTCAAGGGTTAATCAGCAAATTTCCAAAAGATTCCTGAAGTTAGGGACACCTGCCGACAGATATAGACCACACAACTGTCCTTGATAGTCTTCTGCAACTGGTACTGAACCGTGTGGTTCTCCAGCTTGAGTACCATTTTCCTGAGAAATAACCCAGTTGCAGAGTCCTAAGTAAATGTCAAGTTCTCCTTTTCTGTCTTCTCAGGGGTTTCCCCTCCTGTTTCAAGTCTGAACTAAGCTTGTTTTTATAATATGCCCAAGAGATATGTTTGAATAATGAAGAATTTAAAAGCTGGGATTTTCCCTTTCACACCCTCAATAAAATTTTAACATTACCAATCTTCTTTTAACTGGCATACAAGGTATGTCCCATTCAGAGAACTAATACATCTCAACACCACCAAAACCCAAGGAATATGCCTCTGAAATGAAGATCAATACCTTCTTCCCTCAGCAACATCTATTTATCTTCAGCAAAAGATATCTGTGGGGGACCCTCCTGCTAGGGTCAATCCAGTTATAACATGAAGGGCTTCACTGAATTAAGTCATATATCATGGCTTGGATTAGATTCTTTGGGAGAAAGAACCTGAAACTTGTGGTCTTTCCCTGATTTTATTTGCCCTCATTTATCTGCAGGAAGAAACAGTGAAACACTTTATTGCAGCAGGACCAAAGTTTATCATCACATATCAATTTTTTAGTCAGATTTTTGAAAAAAAGGTCTTAAATTCCATCACGAAGCAAATTACAGCATTTACAAAATAGGGTGGTCTAATCCAGAGGAGGAATGCATACATGATCAAACTGCATATCCTAAAGGAGTTATGTAGAAAGTGGGGTCACAGCTCTTTCCATTCATCTAATGGAGTTTTGTAAATGACAGAATATGTGTTACAGACTGAAGAATCTGCCATTACCAGAGGAGTGGAGTGGATTTCCATGCTTCCCCCTCCTTGTGACTGGAGAGGACACCTCTATTGTCACATGAGGCTGTGGCATGGTGGATGGGGAGCCAAGCACTGAGCAACAAAGCTGTTGCTCAGTGACAATGTTAGTGCCCTGCAGGCTCCTGCTGGAGGGTGTCTATGGGAGAAAGGTGGACACTAAAGGGTCACCCCCTCATGTACATTAGGACAGACAGGACTGCTGGGCTTGCAGTCTTGTGTACCTTGGATGCCCTTCTGACATGTCTTCATACAACTTCACTTGCACACTATAAAAAGCTACCTAGTGGACTGTAAAATCATCTTATTTGTGCCCAAAAATCCCAGCAGAACAGGAAAAGGCAAACAAGGAAATCCAGAGCTGACTGCCTCCTCCAGCTCTGCTTCTAGTGCAAGAGCACCGTAGGCTGTGTCCCCCACATGCATGGCTTTCCTGCCTTCTCTGCAGAAGTGTCCTTGGGGAGTGCAGCATGGAGACCAGAGGCACCTGCTTCCATAGGATCCCTGTGTTAGGTAATGACACAAATATTTATTTCTGTAAGTGTAGCTGTAACTGAGACAGGATGTAGAACTTTTATCTGCATTAGTGGTGCATAACCAAGCCAGGAAATGCATCATAAGGCAAGCATATGGTTGAGAAAATGAACCTATCTCAATATTTAATACAGGGCCTCCTTTTGTCTTTTCTGTGTGTGCTGTTTATCAAGGTTCTTATATTGCCTACTGTGCTAAAAGCTGCAGTTCTCCATATTGATGGAGTAGGCCAACTCACCTAAGTATCACAGCTTCCCTGCAAGAGCCCATCAGGCTCATTGGTGTGTTTCACTGCCTTAGGGGTGAACTACACCAATTTTCCAATTTTATTAACTGCATTAGTTAAACCTGCAGAGACAGCTTGGCTTGTATTTCAGCGGGTGACCAGTCCATTGGGTCAAGAGAAGAAAAAGGCAGGTGAAAAGTACTGAGTCCAGTCTTACACAGAAGCTAGTGTCTAGTTTTTAGCAAAGGCTTTAGAAGAATCCCCCATCTGACCTGAACTGAAAGTGATACTGCACTTGCAGCCACAGCTTTGCTGTGACGGCAAGGATCAAAGCACTGACACATGCTCCTCCTATCTTAACCAAGATCAACTTTAAATTACTCAGTGTGGCAGAAGGTACAAACTGTTACAGGCACAACTCTATGGAGTGATTTCACAGAACTTGCTGAGGGGTTCTGCACTTTAACAGAGGGTTTCAACAGGATGCAGGATGTGGGTCTTTTCTCTGACAAGCCTATCTAGAGAAAAATAACCTTTCCTTACCCATAGTTTGTGCATATTTATACACAAACAAGCACCAGGGGAGGAAACCACACAGTGTTCTCAGTGTTACAGATCAGCTGTTTGACTTCATTGTGTGCCTATCTGCCCAGTAATCTGAGAGCACATAGCAACACAAGTGTTGCTGGGCCAAAAATAGTCCTGCCTTCAGCAAACTTTTCTCATACTAACCCTGAGCTAAAGCATGTGTAGGAAATGGTGTCTGTCAGATAACAGCTGCTAATTATCAGAAAATGGGTGAATTAGGATGATGTACAATTAAGAAGTGAATTTCTTATGTGTCTATAGTCTTTTTCCAGCATATGGTCTACAATAAAGACTATTTAAAATTTTTAGTAGTGTTTAAGGTGGTTAACACAGATTTTATGACAGGAACTATCTTACAGTGAAAACCAAACTAACTTTCATTTTCTATTATCTATCACATTTTTGCTTATAAGCTTTCCTGCTTATAAGCTTTTCTGCTTATAAAATTTCAAGGAAATGAAACATCATGAAAAATTTTGGTTTTGAGATTATGGCAACAGCAGCTCTAATCTGTATGAAGATGTTTTGAATAGAGTGCACAATACATTTTTCAGTGTTTCTATGTATACATATAATACACATTATAGAATCACAGAATGGTTTGGGTTGCAAGGGACACAAAAAGTCATCTAGTTCTAATCCCCTGCTGTGGTCAGGGACACCTTCCACTACCATGTTACTGAAATCCCCATCCAACAGTCCACACACTGCTACAGCTTTACCTCCTACTATATCCAAATGTAAAATATACAGCAAGTACCTATTGTGTATGTATAAATAAATGATTTTAATATTTCTCCTAAAGTTAAGGCAAATTAGTATATACAAGAAGATTAATCACTTGTAATTTCTTATAAATTTACACCTTTCAGTACAGTGATCTGCAAGATGTTAAGCTGAAACTCCCTCGTCTTAGTTCTCTGAAATTCATTTACCCTTCTGAAATGCCCAGGGATTTTTTTTCTTTTTTGCAGGACTTCTGTGTAATTAATTATGCAAATTCTCCTAGGAAATACCCTAGGAGAAGAAAGCTTTTGAAAGGGACAGAGTTCTTCAAAATGTGGAACTGTGAATGGAAATTTAGGAAAAAGACTTGAAAGTTCAGTATTCAAGGCATTTAAAATTGTACCCCACCCATAGTACTCTCTAAGACTATCAGAAACAAGATACAGATTAATTTACTTGTTATATTTCCTTCTCATTCTACTTTAATGCATAAAAATAAATATACAAATATATATGAAAGCGAATTTAAATTTCAGTTCAATATAGTTTGCCTTTCTTAAATTGTGGACACAACTGGGACAGAGCCTTGGGTTGGTGAATAGAGGTGGAACAGTGAACAGATTCACATTTATCTTCTTCTTGGAAACAAACTACTCTTATAAACAACTAAGAGGTGGAGGTGGTTTTCAAACTTTTTTTTTTCTGCTTACACTCCAAGTTTGAATGCAGACCTCAATACCAAAAAAAAACCGCAAACTCAAAAGACCAGAAAAAAAGCATTATATTTGGATAGATTGACAATGGTTTTGAAATCTCTTTGGGAATGTTTCGTTTTATAGCACATCACTTTGGAGGATATTTCAAGAGGGGTAGAAGCACCTCAGGGGAAGAAGGAGTGGATTATTGAAGTAAATGCAGCCTTTCAAGGGGACACCTTTATAATGCCAGAGCTGGGGAGCAGATGCAGGAAGCACTTTGACTGAAAAAGATGTTTGGAAAGCAAAAAAAAAAAAAAAAAAAAAATTCTCTTTCAGGAAATAATATATTAATCAGAAAAAGTGGGAGTTAATCATACAGGGAGCACTACAATAATAGAAGGCAGAGGGAAGCCGTTGCATACAATGGCAAATACCAAATGATGGGTTTACAAAAGAGTGTTGCATGTTCACAGCTGCTATAGCCCTCCTGAATTTCTAAGCTGCTCTGGTTTGTATTTTAATAATTATTTCAGTTATTTCAGTAAACATATATCATGGCAGTCTGAGATTTAAATCTGGGGGCACCAGAAAAACTGATTTACAGTATTATGCAGAAGGGTAGCAAAATGGGTCTGGTGCCTCAGGCAGGTCTTTTCTATCCATCTCTCTGTCCATCAGCCATTAGCAAACCCCTAAAGAATTTTAGCACCATTTATTTGAGTGTTCTCCAAGAGTCCCAGTTTTCCTCCTTCTGTAGGCAACTCCACAAGAATGCTTTTGTTTGTTTTGCTTTGTTTGGGTTGGTGTTTTTCACAATTCCAGAGATCTTTTGTAGTTCAGGAAAACTATTGATGTCAGAGTACCCAAACTGTTTCCCACACATGGGTTGGCACTCTGATTGTTATTTTTTGGTGCATTTTAAACCAACATTTTGAGAATGACAATTTCAAATTCTAGCTGAATGCTATGTTTACTAAAAAAATACATTTCACTTTCAATTTATGACACTATCCAAAGATGTATTTTCCTAGATGTGTGTGTTTAACAAGCTCCCATCCTGACATTTCCTGGCTCCTGGTTTTCTCTGTATAACAAATACAGGCTTTGAGCTGCATTGTAACTGGTATTCCAGGGTACAGACTTCAGTTTTACATTGATATTACAACTTCTTAAAACCTCCTTGGTCAGAAAACATTAAATGATCACTTCACTTCTATCATCCTCATATATTCAAAAATATTTTAAAGCAAAATAATATTTCTGATATTAACCTAATGAGCTCATCTGATTTGTTACAGCTGGGAGCTCTCAAGAAGTGAGAGGTTATAGATTATTTTCTTAGCAGTTAATCTTGCAGAAAAAAAAAGATGATTTTTGGTCTGTTTTGAAGCTGTGCATCCTACTTACCATTTTTCTATTCCAGGAATGATAAAGTAAGACCTCAGAAAATATTGGCTGCAAATTTAGCAGGAAGAGATTCTCAGTGAGCCACTAAAGCCACTGCTGAAAAGGGAGGCTGAATGGGTGCTTGGAAGGCCTTTGTTTTCTGGGGAGCTGACAGATTCAGGGAACTAAAAAAGGAGTATGAAAATAATAATTTGTAGACTATGGAGAGTATTAAAGCTGAAAATCTTTCCCAGGTGAAGCATGCTTGCAATAATGTATTGCTGAATAGTATTTTGGTTTCCTTGTGGTAAATCCTACAGAGAACCATATTGCACAAAGTATGTTTCAGTTAAGAAATTGCTTTTTATCTGGAATTGTTTTAAAAATATTTCAAGTCCAAGACCACCACACTCTTGTAACTAATCTGTACAGAGCTGGTGATGTGAAGACAGTCTTGTGGTACATAAATAGGATGCCATGGGGAAAAGCCTAGGAAATAGAAGTATTTGTCCCGTGGGTCAATTATAAGAAAGGGAAGAAAAGGAATCCATGAAGTCCCAGGAAAAGAAGACTGGTGAGTTGCTTACACAATAAGAGAAAACTGAATGTAAAATATTGAAGAACTGACAATTCCCTCCCTCTGTTTCTGTAGACAGGGAGAAGATGGCAACAGCTTAAAAAATTGACATCTAAAACAATTTAATGAAATGTATGACAGTGTTGTTGTAGCACTTGGACAAAAATATCTCAAGTGTCTTGCATTTCTCTCATGAATAAGCTTGCTCTTTCACATTCTGTTCTTAAAAAGCTTTCTTGTTGATTTTCATTGTGGAATTGGAAGCACAGTGATTTTCTCAGGCGTGTCTCCTGAATGTAGGTCAGCCATTTAGTGAACAGAAGTCAATACCATGTGGCTAAGAAACAATCATATGACTCCATTTAGCAGTGAGTGGTGACTCTTTTTGGACAGAGAATTTGATTTACTATTACAAATAGGGAACAACGTGATGGGTCCAGTGAGACCTACAGCTGTGTGTACGGTCATTCATGCAGCATCAGTATTCACAGCTGTGAGCACTGTACTTGATGGATTCCTCTTCACACATAATGTTGGTCTCTTGGCAGTGAGAAGCACAATTTATTTTGAAAAAAAATTATTTCTGACAGAATGCAAACTTGGATAGTTAGTTTTTCTTCCAAAACTATTCTCAGCTATACACACCTAACCTTCTTCACGATTTCTTTATATTCATTAATATTGTTCACCTTTGATGTCCTGCTAGATACATTTTGGGATTAATATAATGATATGAGAATGTTTCTAAAATACTTTTCCAGATTTAAAGAAAAAAAAAATTATCCATTTATCTCCTGGTATTTTAACTCGTTCATTAGAACTCAGCCAATAAAAACAAATATTTAATATAAATATGAAGGACCTAGCATTTTCCAGCAGTGCTGAGAATATTAATATAGTCTTTAAACGTTAATGTATCAGAAGTCATGGATATTGACTCCGAAGAGACATTCAGAGACCTATTTTAGCTTTATGAATGTGATTAGTCCCACAGAAGGCAGAAAACTACTCACAAATGTACGAGTAGAGGTCTTTTTCTTTAACAGAATAATAGGGAAGTTACTGTGTTTACAGGCTGAGCCAGAGGAGAAGGGCTTTTGTTAGATAATTGTCTCCCTTTAGGCTTTCAGAGACCTTGAAAGGTGTTTTTAATGCCCTGTACTGGTGCATCTAAAGGAGTGACCCATACCAATTACTTTTGATGCTACAAGGCCTGGGGCCTCCTCTGTGCAGAGGACAAACAGAGCAGGCAGTCTGTGCCCTGAAGGTCTAACCAGATAAGGGTTTGCTGGAGATGGTGAAATTCCCAGCACAGCTACAATAGGTTGGTTGTGCTGCTGTCCTTGGAGTGGCTCAACTGGGGATACATGACTGCCCTGTCTCAGAGGAGTGTTCATCTGAGCCATGTTCCTCTGAGCCATGGTCCTCAGAGCCATGGTCCTCTGCAGCCATGCCCATCATGGGGACAGAGCTGGCTGGTGGAGCAAGACTGGGATGTAACACCAGAATGACCACAAAAGGAGGATGGGATCTCTGTGCTGCAGTGGGGTTGGACAGACTTTTAGGTTTGGATTCATCAGTATCAGAGAAGTTGAGGTTTGGTTGAGAAGGTTGATAAATTAGTGAGAAGCAACTCCTGAAGACGCTGAGGACCAGAGATGGCACTGGGTGGGGAGAAGGCAATGAGAAGAGCAATGAAGGATGTAACTGAAGAGAATGCAGCCATAAGTCAAATGTGCCTTGGGTAAACATCAGGCTCTGGCAGAAAATCAGTAAACATCAGGTTCTGGCAGAAAAGAGGCAGCAGGATCTTCTTTTCCTAAATATTGTGATGAGTTTTTTAAACAAGAAACTACATTTTCTAAGTATTTTCTCTCAGATAAGCTTCGAACTGACCAGGTAGAGAAAGATACATCCCCATTGTTGGCAGTACCAGGAAGGACAAAAATTATTGGAACACTGATCCAAGAGGTCTTGGGACACTACTGGGAGTTTCTGGCTTCATTGCAGGGCAGGGAGAAAGGAAAGGCAGAATGGAGGAGAAGCTGCAAAAGGAGCTTTGTAAAGCTGAGAAGGGCCAAGAGCACACCTGTGAACATGGCAAGTAGAATTAGGACATTGCAGAATTGGCAGATGAGTAGCAGACTAAGAAAAAAATAAGTGCCAATGTGTTCCAGTTAGGGTTGGGTAGACTCACAGATTGGAGCTTTTGCAGCTCTGAGTTGCAGTTATTTGGCTATTAGGTTATTTGCCTGCTCTGGGAGGATGCTTCTTCATTTGGCTGCATTCCTGGTTTGCTGAGATATGTGCTTGGCTGTCTACAGGGCTACTCAACAGGAGCACCTTCACATTATGGTAGGCAGCCTAAGCTGTACTAACAATAGACAATTAAAAGCAGATCCCATTATCCTACAATATCATTAGGTTTGTCTCCAGTGGGTGTGCAGAAAGATGAGAGAAGGGATTAGGTGGTTACTTAATTAGGACTCCTTACTTCAGCTGATCTCAGGCCACTGATGTTTTTGCTTTAGACTGGAGATGACTAAAGGTCATCTAGCAGTACAAGGTAAGCAGAAGAGATGGCTTATAACTGGAGACAACAGATGCCTGATCCCACCTCTATTTTATAAAAATTGCTAGGTAAGAAGAATCAGAAAGTAAGAGGAGAGAGAACATGAGATATGATCTCATTTCACCCAGCCTACAGAACCCCCTCCATTGCTTTGTGGACTTCTCATTGCTTGAGAGTAAACAAGGAGGGTACCTTTTAGCTGGGTACATTGTGAAGCATCATGCACCACGACAGACAGTGCTGTATTCCACACTTGGAACTCCCTGTTGCTTGCTTGGGTTCAGAAAGCAAAATTGGCACTCATTTCAAAATTCGCACTTCATGTTTTCAAATATATCCAGTATACTTCCTTATAAACTGTAGCAGTGTGAATTCAAATAACTTGCACTTGGCTGCCTGTGTAGAGTTGCAGCATTAGAAAGTGTGCTACACTTTCTGGCACAGGGTAAGACAAAAGCATCTATACATGCATTGATTTCCACAACCTTATCTTTTAAACACCCTGTGTTCAACATATGTGAAATGATTAAGAAGTATTCTGTGGTGCCCTCCTGTCTGCCACATTTTGTCACACTCAGAGATAAAACAAGACCAAACCAAAACAGAAAACCTCAGGGCATTTTAGAAGAGCCACATGAGTGATATCCTGGACCTTTTATCCATTTCATGAAAGGCATTAGTGACTGATAATGATAGCCTGTTAGATAATACCAGAGCCAAAAACTAATCTCAGCTTAGCTACCTGCTAACCATTTACTGCAACAGTTCCTAGAGTTTGAATGCTTGAAAAAATTCAACAGAGAGAAAGCCATTATTCTGTCACCTTGCTAAAATACAGCTATGGTGGTGCTATTCAAAAGTTACAGTGCCACAATGGAAGCACAAGTAGTGCAAAGTCATAGTACTAAAGAGAGCCATCTATCTTAATAACATCCTTCAAGAATAGTTTTATAAGAGTTGCATTGTTTTAAAATTAATTTTCAAGGTTTTTCATCTGAAAGAAAGTAAGTGGAACATAGGACACATGGTTATTTTGAAGGTGAGATATTCCTAGTTAAAATATGTGGTAACTTTGTTAGCGAGGTCTCGTTGTTAGATTATTTCCATAGGTATCAGAATGTGGAGAATTTGAAAATGGACACCAAAACTGATGCCATCATGTTGTTATTCTCATAGTGCTTTCTTCTGCCTATTAACTTCCTGAGTTGTGTCCTGTATTTCCCTTTTACATCTATTTCCTTTGGTCTTCCCTTCAACCCCCAAGCATCATGCAGTGAATTGTGAATAATTTCCCTCAAACATTTAATCACATTCTCCAAACTTTTTTTAAAAAAAGCCTGCTTTTCAACTGGAGGAAAACAAATGCCAGCATACAGAAGGCATGTATAATCCCTTGCTTCTTCATCTCCTCCATATGAGTTACAACTGGTGAAGAGTTTCCTGTTTTGGCTATGTTGCCAGTATATTTACCTCCAGAAACCCACTGACACCACAGAAAATCTGAGCAAGAACAGTAGTGGTTTTCCCATTATACATAACCAAACAGAGAGGATGGGAAAACTCCTGAAGTCATAACACAAAGGGAAGAATGGATGCAGTTTAGTCTAAACAAGATTTATTTAAGATTTAAGCAGATTTTTTCCCCTTAAGGAATTATGATGCTATTTTAATATGTATTTCTGGACATTTAACACATTGTTGCAATCACTTTCAGATGACTTAAACATATGCACACTTATTATTGTTTATTCTTTCTGTCATCTCATACATTTTCATTCAGCTGCTCTTTATTTTGAACCCTCTTTGATGTATCTTGATTTAGGTCTTGCCAAACTGAGAACTCTTAATCAAGAGAAGAAATACTTCAAAAAGATTTTCTGGCATTAGGTCCTTTTTTTTTTTTCCATTTTAGCAGGAGAGTGGAGAGAGGGAGGAGTGGATTAAAACATGGACCTTGCTCATCACAGATGTGATCATACAAAATATTTCGCTGCTGCTTTCCAAATTTCTTTGAAGCATGCTTCTAAACCTTTTTATTATTTTAGATGAAGCTCATCCCACAGGTCATGGCATGTGGGTTAGAAATTGTCTTGTTGTTAGGTACCACTACCTCCTGCAGGGATCTGAAACTTCCAGTATGATGTACCATTGCACCAAATTGTGATGTACCTTTTGTTAGACATCCAGACTAGTAATTTTATTAATTTTGGCAAATACAGCAGTAGCTGCAGAAACAGTAACTGTGCAGACTCTCTGACAGTTACTCTACTCTGGAAAGGATCAGGTTCAGTCCTGCAAATCTCCTATTCTGGATTTTGATGCCTGGCAAGCAGGGGGAAGGCATTCAGGAGAGTGAAATAACATCTCCGGGAAGACACACAGATTAATGCAAACTGAATATTAAATTGGAAATGATCATGATATTTATGATGGATTCTGGTTAGTTTCTGGCTAAGGAGACCTCTTACCACCTGCCTGGATTTGGCTGCATACCCTGGTTGTCTGTGGGGTACTGCTTGGGCCAGAATTTCTGTCCCAGCAGTTTTACCTCCTTTTTCCAATTCAAATTGTTTCTTATCTCTGTGAAAAAGAGTAATAATATCTGAAGAAAAATATTTCCATACTTGTTTCAACTTGATAAACAATCCCTAACAGATGGACTTAGCAACAGCCTTTTCAGCTCTCTGTTAGTCAATAAGTTCAATTAAATTGTGCTCCCCTTTCAATTGGAATGAAATCTGATTGACCCCCAGGTTACCTACAGGCAATTCACATTTACTTTTCTTGTAATGAATTGTTTGTTAGAAAATTCACTTAATTCATATAGTGCTGACACTTCCATTCAAAGAGAGAGACACCTGCATCACAGAAATCTCCCTCTGAGGTACTCACCTGTATCCCTGTTTGCAGTTAATGGAGCATTGCTGACACATGTGGGATGTGTTTTGTCTCTTCTAGAGATGTCTGAAGTAGATAAAATGAATGATTCTTTAGGACTGCTTATTTTACTCCCTGGTCGAGGAGGACTCTATAGAGCATTTCATACACAGAACATTTCAGGCAATCTGATACAGATGAATGAATTTCACACTATGAAGCCACAGATCCAAAATTCTCAGTGTAATAAAATTGTGATAAACAAGATTTCATGTGTGATCTCATGAGGTAATCACGGAATGAATAATAGAATGTTTAAAATTAGAATATCACACTCAACTGAGAGTTTGTCTGAGTCAGCCACCACTTCTGATGTTGTTCTGGACATCCACAAAGAAATTAAAGACTGGAACTGGAGCAATCTTGTATTTTTCTGGATACAGAGCTAAGGAGAACTTTAACCTCAAAGACAGATTTCTGCATTGGGGCAAAGTTTTCGTCAGCTTTGTGAGTGTGGTGTGCCAGCAATTCAGTCTGGCTCTGTGTCATATGTCTAGAGAGGTCTTGGACTCAGTGCATTAGAGCCTTCATGGGTGTGGGATAATGGGACTTGGTGTTTTCTGTTAGTGTCTCCTTCCCAGGTCATCTTTATACCACGTCACCTTCTCCTAGCCTGAAGTGTTATTGCTCCCATATTTCCTTGTGAGATTTTGATCTCTCTTATTGATTTCTTGGAGGTGTTTACAGTTTTCTTTTTACCTCTTTGATACATTTCATTTCCCATGAATGTTCCAAACTTCTTTCATTTCAAATTGTTCAATTAATACCGGGCTCAACATTTTCTCCAGTACCCACAGTTTACTTTCTAACATATTCTAGCAAAAACACACTTACATAATTTAAAACACACACAATTCTAGCAAAAATACACTTATACAATTTAATTATTTCCTCTTACCTTCTTACTTAGGGCTCTGGTTTTCCCCTGATTTCAGTGTATCCACCCTCCTTTTTTTTACGTTACAGTTATTGATTTGTGTTTTCCACAATATTTTGAAATGTAACATTCTGTCTTTTCATTGTAATTTTTGGCTGCAAACCTGCCGGTGTCTATTTGATACTGCAGTTCTATTTCTTGTGGACACTCTGTGGATACCATGCTCTCACATTTTAGTGTCATGAAGTAGAAGGGCATAAAAAAATTCCAAAATCTTCACTTAAAATCTCTGGTATATCTCAGAGATGTATATTGATATGATATATTAAACAACATGAAAGCTGTCTGTTTTGCAGTATTACTAGCAAAAATCAGTAATGAATGGACTATTGATCCTTCATGCTTTAAGGTTTGAATTAGAGGGAATCAGGTGTTTGGAATTAAATATATGTGATGATTCTGCTGACTCAGAGACAAGGATTTGTTCTTCATTTCTATTCCCATTAATCTAGTCCAGCTGAAAGTTTACAAAGCATGTGCTGCCCAGAGAAAAAGATCTATAAAAGGACTCCTATCTACTATGTCTTTGAATAAAAGAACTAGTAAGGTATTTTGAAACTGGTTTATTTTTGAGGGTGTAGATTTCCATAATCTTTTACTGCTCAATAACCTTTTACTGTTTTACAGTTTCATCTTAAAAATCTGCCCTTAGGAAACCCCAGGCAAGCCAGTATTCCTGAAGCAACTTTTCCTGTAATCATACCATTTCCAATGAATGCTCTCAGAGTAAGGTAATTCAGAAGGTGATTTTAACCCAGCATAGGAAGGCACATCCTACACTAGGATCTCTTTGAAGGAGCCCAGTCAGGCTTGTCCTCGGCGTGCAGGGCTGGGGCAGGCCCTCGGTAGAAAGGCAGTGATCAAAGCTGCACTGAACTGACAGGATTTTTTCCCATGGCTGGGAATGTTTAACGTGAGGATAGTATCACATCCTTGTGACAACCGTGTCCCTTTGTTGAGCCCTAATGGTTCCACTTCGACATTTGCCTCTGCCACTCCTCTAGATGCAGGTTACATAAGTAGTTACCCTTTGGTGTAGTTCCACAGCCCTCTTTCAAAACACCATATATATGTGGACCAGAAAAAAAATATATATCAGATGATCAGTATAAGCTTGATTAGCAAATTCCCCAAACCTAACCTTGTAAATGTTTAATGCAAAACTATAGTGAAGATTCTTTGAGGATCTCCATATAGAACATTTCTGTGACCAGCTTCTGGATTCTGTCCCACACTGTTCAATTGTTTTGCTTTGAACAATTAAGAGCAGCAGATAAGGCAGCACCACTCAATATTTTGTTTAAGAATTTATTTTCTGAGTTCTGAACCACATCACATTGTACAAACGTTTAAGATTAAATGACACAATGGAAGGTATGGTCAAAAGCAAGCTATCTAAAAAATATTACTTAAGGAATCAAGATTTTTCATCTCATATATTTGATGAGTACACACCCATAAGAATTAATGAGTCCAGCACTTACAGGGAGTTAATGGATTTCTTTAGTTGTTCACACCCAAGTTATTGGCAAACTGTGCAAATTATGTAAAAACTTACCTGATTCAGTTCTAGGCACTTAATCATACACCTGAGCAATGAGCAATTTAAGCAAAATTTCTACTTCAGGAAAGCAACAAAATTCTCTACTCTTGTTAATCTTGATATGTTAATTGCATAAAGAAGAATGGCTTATGCATTAAAAAATGATATTTGAAAATTTTCCAATAGAATATTCTCCTGTAGGGAAATGATGTTATAATGACAGCAAAATCTTGGATCAAGACATGTCCATACTTGTACAAAGCAGAATAAAAAATGGAGTAATTTAGATTTTTTTTTAAATTAAAATAACACTTTAAAACCAGTACATCACATTATGAATCATAACATTACAGCAAGGAAAAAAGCAGATATAATGACAGAACAAAAGGTTATAGCTTTAGCAAATGTTCCAATTACATGTGACAAGTTTTCTATAACATTATCCTTAAAGAAAATTCAAAATTCTCATTTTTAAAAATTCAGAACTGAAACACAGTAAACCTCATGGAAATCTATTGCTCCGTTTTGACCATTTGAAATACCTTACCTTTTATGGATGTTGTGGATGGTGCTGTATTCCCCCAAGTCCAGCTGCAACTATTGCCTTACAATTAACAGCCGTGTTGTGTTTTGGTAAAGTGATTTTCTCAGTTAAGTTTTCACACTTTACACAAACCTGTAGGCCCACTAGTTCTAGTCAAACCCAAAAGGCCCACTTCTTCTGCACTTCAAAATGCAAACATTGGCTGCATCTATGTGTCACTGAAAAGAGAGGAAATGTTTCATGCGTAATGAATTCTCATGAGATTGCCATAATGTGTTTTATTCATGTGTTTTACTTCTTTAGGGCAGGGATCTTTGTTAGATTGCACCAGTACTGGGGCATCCCATAGCTATTGGAATAGTACAAGGGTAGTAACAACAATTTTCATTGCTGGTCTTGCTAAAAGTAGTAGATGAGGATATTGATAGCAGAACTAGAAAAAATTAATACGGGAAGCATGCAAGCTGGTGTGAGAAAATTTCCTGACAAGTGTGAAATTGCAAGTTATGGAATATTTCTCTAAGGGAAGTGGTAGCAACTTCATTGCTTAAGATGCAAGAAGATGTAGAATGAAGCAGGACAAGTTACTAAATGTTAAACTGTAGGAAAAATTTAGACAAAGGGACTGAAGAATGCCTTAAATCTTTCTATCACTAAATTTTTCATAAAAATAATACAGAAGAGGATTAAATTGGTTTCTTGGAAGTTTCATGAATCTATGTAATTATTTTCCATGCATTCTTTCAAATAAGACATACCTCACTCCATGCTTCCAGGAGCATGCCCTGGCCCACAGACCCTAATGAGTAAGGTTATAACCCACTAACTGCTGCTTCTGTGCTGCCAGCTTGTTGAAGTGGGAAATATATGCTGAAACATGTCTGTACTGAAGAGCATGATAATTTAATTAATTCAGTTTATATTATATGATAGGTGTAAGTTTAAATAATTGCATTCAGAATTTTCTGTGTTTACAGAATTCAGGTGACTGTTGGGGTAGAAAATGTCCAGATTGCATTTACAGACCATATCACCTGGGGTCAGTCTAGCCAAGGCTATCCTAAATTTTCTCAGCAGCTTGGAATGAATTTTGCTCTCTCCTTCTTCCTGTGCCTGGGGTGACCAGCTCAGGCTGAGAGGGCAGTTAGTGGAACAAGAACTGGGAGAACCAGCAGAGGCCAAGGGAGCTGCTCTAGGGAAGCTACAGCAAGGTAAGAGACCTGAAAATAGCTGGAAAGTGTGTACATATTTCCAGTAGTCTGGGCTTGGGATGTGTCCAGGGAGGAAAAGGAAACCAATGATCTGGGGAAAGTGAACTCTGCTTCTGTCTGTCCCTCAGGAGCAGCAGGCTGGAGAGTGCCAGTGAGAGTTTTCAGAGCAGCCTTCTGGCTGGAGAGGCAAAAGAAGGAAGCTTGCTACCCTAAGAAATCTTCTGTTTTCCTTTGGCCTAAACCTATTGCTGCTGTGGCCATAACATAGTCCTAAATCTAGAATGGCCTGCTCACCTAGAGGTGAGCTGGCATCATGTCACATGTAGCTCAGGGTGGAACAAAAACTGGCTGCATATGCCAGCACTTCAATATGGAATACAGTATAAAAATGGCAGAATAGCAGACTACTGAGAGACAAAATCCATAGTGAATACTGAGTAGTAAAACTTTTTCCTTGGAATTAAATTATCTGACATAGTGAAGTAAAAATGAAAAATATTTTGCTCTTAGGGAAGGATCTGATAAGAATACACATTTGAATTTTATTGTACTGTGATAGCTTGCTCAGTTGGTTTGTAGAAAACAGTTGGACTCCACCCTGCAGTGCCATATACAAGGAAATAGCAGCTTTAATGAACAATGAGGAATGTCCTTTGTGACCTTGTTTTGTAGAGCCTTGTTTAAAAGTATAAAAGATTGTTGAATTATAACAGATTAATCTTCATGGATCTCTCAACTTTCTACTTCCAAATTCTACAAGTGTAGTGTAAAGTGTAGTCTTGATTTCAGTTTATTCATGCAAGCAAAACTTCAGCTCGGATTCTTCTATAGCAATTCAGTATTTATGATCAGTTTTTTATTACATTTGATCTCAGTCAAACACAGCTGGGTGAGGTTTATCCCACAGTTATTAGACAAAACATACATAATGAATAAGTAAGGTCCATTGTTCTCATGTTTTCAGGGTAACCATTTTTCATAACTTAATGCCTTTAAGTACTGAACTTCAAAGGACATTACTGTTGTAAATATTCAAATCCTAAGTAGTTTTCATACAAAGATGGGCAGTAAAGGAAAATTAATTTCTAGCTGGAGCTCAGGCTCCAAAGGTTAATAGTCTCAACCTTTTTTTACAGAAAGGTTTGGTGTCCAAGGTTAAGGAGTAGTGTTGCTTGAATTGCTTGTTTGCTGCTGCATAGCACCATCACCTGAAGGTAAAAGAGATCTGGATGTGCAATGAGATTGCTTACTCTACTAGGACAATGTCCTCTTCAAAAGAGTCAGTTCCCAGGAGCTGGCCAGTGAGGGCCTCTTCACTGCCTGACCATTTCAGTGAACAAAGGCAGTAGGTCCAAATCAGTGGCATTCCATTTCCTCAGATATGCTTGGTAGCTTTATTCAGCTTTCCTCATCTACCTATGTTTGCTAGTCTGGTTTTCACTTTAGTTTCTGAAAGTATTGGATAGAATATATGACCAGAGGTTTAGGAGGCTTGAAAATGTCTTTTAGAGTCATGAATATCTGTGCTCCCATATATCTCTTCGGACCTTATATATTCTGTTTCTTATAAATGCTTTCACGGAGGCAGTGCCCCTTCTCATGTACTGTCATCTGCTTCTGACCTATTTGACACACTTCAGTAAAGGATTTGATCTCTGTAAAGCACTGAGATATTGCCGCTGGAGGCGACAGATATTTTATGAGTTCTAAATTCAGGAATATTATCACCAGGCATTGTACTAAACTAGAAAGCAGCCATTAAGCTTTCTATCTCTTAATGCAGTGTTTGAAGTCATATGCTGATATCCCTGGAATGGTGTCAGATTAAATCTGCTGGACCCTGAGTCACTGGTCTATTTTATTGGACAGCTTCTCTGCAGGTCTTAGTGTGCTTCATGTGCAGTGGTTGGTGTTCTGCATCCTGCTGCCTACCTCAGGCTATTGGCTCTCAGCAATTTTGTATTTGTGACCTAATGGTTTATTTTTAGGTCTGCTTGCACTACTGTACTGATCTCTGACTGTTCTTGGAGTCCATTTAGCTCCTAAAATACTACTGACCAATTAGTAACTCCTTGCTTTCCTGCTAAACCTTTGTTGAATTCACTTAGGTAATAAATTTTATAAATCTGAAGCTTCATAGGGAACATTGACAACCTCTGAGCATATGTGGTAATATATATATATATATATACACATATTGCCTTATACTCTAAGTTATGAAGACTCACCTTTTCATTAGAAAAAGTTTTAATGTTTTTATTGTTTATGACAGGCTTTGAATTCAGAAGGGAGAGGGTCTTGGGCTAGAGATGTGTCTTTTCTTGCTCCCATGCAATTCCAGAGAAGTTTAGCAGAGCTATGAGCTGCTAGAAATCACTGTTGCTTGTCTCACACTTATGTTCTTCAGAGAAATGTTAGTATCCTGCACAAAAGAAGTGCACATAAACATTTTAAGTAGCTGGATTAAAAAATACCACCAAAGGAAAAGCAGCAGAAGCAACAGCTGCCTGGAAGCCAAAAGCTGACAGCTCCAGGAAGATAACTAGAAACAGACCAGCTTATGAAAATAATTTTTCTGCCCCTCAGAAACCCAGCTGAAATGATTCAGCATTGGCTATAACAGTCTGTTCCTATAGTTTGAGACAATAACTTCCCTTTTTTTGCCAAATGCATAGGACAATGAAGATATCTGCAATGTTTTATGGATTACACTGGTGTGATGCTGTCTGTCTGAATTTTGTATTCATGGTGACCTGCAGCCCAGCCAGGGTCTAGACAGTAATCCAGCTTGCCTGCTCCACTGGACTGCCTATCCCTGTAGGCAGCCCACTGCCAGGTGTCTGCCTCTTTCCTTTGGTACTTCACTGTGCCCGTCCCCACGTGCTGTGAAATGAAGTCACCTTCCTGCATGTGCTCTGCTGTGATCCTGGTGTCCAGAGGAGGGGCTGGGAACACAAGCCCTATGAGGAACTTTTGAAGGAGCTGGGGTTGTTTAGCCTGGAGAAGAGGAGGCTTAGAGGTGGCCTTATTGCTCTCTACAGCTCCCTGAAGGGAGGTTGTAGACAGGTGGGGTCTCTTCCACCGGGCAGCAAGTGACAGAACCAGAGAACACCATCTCAAGCTACGTCAGGGAAGGTATAGGTTGGATATTAGGAAAAAGTTTTTCACCGAAAGAATAATAAAGTACTGGAAGGCTCTTCCCAAGGAGGTGGTAGAATCACCATCTCTGCATGTGTTTAAAAAAAGGCTGGATATGCACTTGGTGCTATAGTCTAGTTGAGGTGTTAGGGCATAGGTTGGACTCGATGATCTTAGAGGTCTCTTCCAACCTCATTCTGTGATTCTGTGATTCTACGATTCTATAAATATGGATGGGCACACAAAGCCTTCCTCAGACGCCAGAGGAAGCCTGAATGAGACGAGGTGTGCTCAGCAGCATAACAAACCTCACCTTAGGAAGTGGTGGCAGGCCACGTCTTTGTGTGATGAATAGTTACTGGCATAAAACTAAGATAACTTTTGTGTATTTTTCAGCTGCCTGCAGGACTCCTGCCTGTCTGGCTTCATGGTGGCTCAGATGAAAAGAAGAAATGAAAATCTCTTTACACAGAGGTGTGGAAAAATTGCCTTATCATGGTGTTCATGAAACTAAACACTGGCACGGGTGTAAGGGGTAAGTAGCACATCCTTCTCTGCACTTTCAGTGTCCCTCTGCAGAAGTGAAGTAGGCAGCTAAATAAGGTATTTGCCACTTTCCTACCAGGGCACATATGATTTGGTGAATGCTGGCCTTCAGACATGCCTCAATAAGATGGACCAAATACCCTTCAGCAGGCCCTCTTTGCTGACTGAACATGGAACTTGATCCAGTTTCCTGAAGGTGGCTTGGATGGTATGCTTCATTTCACTTTTGGGATGTAATTGTGCCTACCAAGATTATCTTGAACCAAAGGGAACTGCAAGTACTGTCAAGGAGGAAGTGAGACAATGGCACAGAGATAAGGCATCTTTGGGTTTAACGTCAAAAAGTTAAACAATGGTCAAGCAATTGACTGGGAGAATGTTAATTCTGGGTGCCAAGCAGAGCTGCATAGGCTATTTGCTAAGGCTAAGGATCAAACTGAAGCATTTATCACGGTAGTTTAGAAAGTCTGAAATAAAGTGAGACAAAGGTAGAGCTTGCGAAGCAGCAGCTTCATACAGTACAGGTGATCAAAACACAGCAGTGTGTCCACAACTGTGCTGCCCCAAGGGGAGTGAGAAATTACAAAATGAAGAGGAGTGTTAAGCCTGCACAATTTTTTGTTTCTGCTCACTATGGCCTGAGTCAGAATTATTAATGAGTTTCCCTGTAAGAAACTGAGTTTAAATCTGCAGCCTGTGGTCACATCTATGGGCAGTGTTTTCTGAAAGGGGCAAAGGGTCTGTGATGTGGGGAGGTGCAGCAGATTCCCAGGTCACTGGTGGAAGCAGGGTTTGATTAGTTGGTGGGATTTCTGTTGAGAGACTGAGCCCATCCCATCTGGCTTGTGAGCAGGGCAGGTCCCAGCAAGTCAGTGGTGCATGTGGAGACCAGGGAGGAGGGTCTGTGAGTCTGGGGAGTTTTTGGTGTGGCAGAGGAGTGGCTCCAATTCCCATATTTTCTCCATGTGCTAGTCTGCTGCTGTCTGGAATGGCGAAAGGAAAATTTGTGATTTGTGGCAAGCACAGCTGGCCCTGCCACATCAGTCAGGCAGAAAAAAAGGGGAAGATTTCATCAGAGGTTGTAATATATTCACCCAGAGATCCAGTCTAAAGCACTGGTTGCCACAGTTAAAGATGTGAAGGAAGCTCTGCCTGTCATCTCTCAAGGATGTGCACAGAAGGAAGGGAAAGGCAGAGTTCACCCTGAGGCCGGGATACCCAGTGACACTCTTAGTCCTATAGATGAAGTGATGGAGGACTCTGTTTTTAGGGTTGAAAAATATGAGTGTATCTCTGAAGGCTGTATGCATTGAGAAGAGATTATTGTATACAGTACAGTTTATTCCTTCTTTTAACTGATCAGAAAAGAAAAATTTATGAAATTGTATTAAGCCAGTTCTGTTAACAGGGAACTTATTCAAGATTGCAAACAGAGGAAATGAGAACCTAGGAAATGTCAAAACAATCACTTCCTCTGAAGCTGTAATCAATCCCTTCCTTGCATGTTCGTGTTATGATACAGTTCTTCAGTGGCATAGCAGTGTGGTCTTTGTCTACAGGATTCAGTGCACAGCAGAATCAGTACGATGCATACGAGCTGTTAACAAATAAAACAAAGAGATAAGTCTAAAAATGCATTCCAGCAGAGCTAGTTGGTTTTTATCCAAACAATCAGTACTAGTCTCCAAATAAAAATATCTTCATCCATCAAGAAACCCTTGGGAATTAAAAACCCACCTAGCTAAACAGAAAAATAAAATGTAAATATGTCCACAAAGTCTTGTTGCTGAAATATGTATCACTTTGCTAAATAAAACTGACACTCTGTGATATTGGAGAAGTGATTAGGAGCCCAAAGTGTATTCTTCCAGTGAAGAAAGCTATATATAAAAGAAAAGGAAACAAAAGGACTTTAAGTTCATTTGTCCCTATTCATAGTTTATGTGACAAATAACTACAAGCTCAGATGTTCCAGAACTGCAAGCTTTCTAAGTCACCTTTAACATTTTTTGTATTCAATAAGGTTGCCTCTACAGTGCCATAAGCCAGAGTTTTGTAACATTTGCCCAAGGGAGTATTTATTTGTGGGTTCGTTGGTCACATCCTATGGCCACTATTGCCAGTTGCTGAGGTAGTTTACGGAAGTATAAATACTGTCCAAATATCATTTCTACCTGTAAACAATTTCAAATGAAAGGGGCCAAGGCTGACATCATCAGGTGCTGAAGCTGTGAAGAGAGGCAGAGAACAGTTCAAGAGGCACCCTGTCTATCAATGTGGGAATCTCACCATCACTTTTGGCCTAGGTCTGTACAGCTGGATCCAAAACAACTTTCTACCCCCGTGTTTAACCTTCTGTACCAGGTTAAAACTGAGGCAGGCATGCTTTCATACTTCTCCTCATTCCCCTCTTCTCCCATTTCCTCCTACACAATCTGCTCCCTGCAGAGAGGGAGCCAGGGCTGGGCAGCAGGTGCAGAGCAGCAGGGCATGGCCAGGGACAGCTGTGCACCACGGTGGCCCCACTGAGGGCAGACACAGCACGGCCCCTGCAGCAGCATTCACCCACAGGAGCTGCCCTCCCTGCAAAAGGGAAAGGGGCAGCTTCCTCAAGGGAAAGAGCAAACCTTATTCTCCTCCAGGAAAATAGAGATGACAGACGGTCATGTTCCTCAAACGTGACCTTGCCAGGAGATTGAAATCACATTTTCCAGCCATCTTCTTTCCATCCATAGCTCCAGCTACTTCTGGCTGAGGCTCTGGGCTGTTCTATCAGATGGAGGCTTATGAAGTCACTGTGCAGCCCAAGAAGAGCTCAGTGCTAGAGAGCTCCAAAAAGACCCAGTATTCAGTGATCTCTCCAGCTGACAGACTGGAGAGATAGAAATGGTGAGAGTAGCAGGCAGTTTGCTGGATTGAGAGCCCGGGTCCCACACGCTGCTGTGCTGAGCAGCTTGGCCTGCAGTCATCCTCCTGCACCCTGGGCCTCACTGTGCCCCCTCCTCCATGGGACATGCTGGTTTCACTCTGCCCTTGCACTGTCTCACTCTGTAACCTGTAGAGAACAACTCTCCCTCTTTGTTGGGTTAGGAGGCTGCAATGGCCCAGAAATGAGAGAGGCATGGCAAGGGGGACTGGAGTCAAGAGGAGCAGGGAGATGTTCTTGGACTGGCACCCCTGACATGCCATCAGAGACAATGTGTCTGGAATTATTTGGTGCATCCTAAGGCAACAGCTCTGCTCTTCCATGCTGCCCTTCTCTGTGTCCTTCTTTCTCTTTCCTCCCTGCTATCACAGCTACATCACCAAATACTCTGCTCCTCAGCTTCATCTCTTGTTTCACTGCATGCAAGCCAGTTCAATCCAGTAGAATGTTCTACACCTAGCTTTTGTTTTATAACCATAGGGAAGTTGTTACATGGTTTATATTTCTCCTGAAGATAGATACTTTGTTTCATGTATTTTTGTTAAGATCCACTAAGTCTTCTAGTAATATTTTCATATTTTAAACCTTCTCACTTTTAAATGTATAATATAAAAGCTAAAACTTGCTGTTGGATGAGATCTACCACAAGATCTTCAAGACTGGCCCAGAAATTCTTCCTGTTGCTCAGCTCTCACATTGGCAACCTCTTTGGGACCACAGTGGGACCTGATTCTTTGTATTTCCCCTTACCTTAAACTTAACCCTAATGCCAACTGCAGCCAATACCCGAGATTTACATAAGGACCTCCAGCCTTGGCCCTTTCTCTGCTCAAAATTTCCATAGACATGTCTTTTGTAGATCCCTGCCCAAACTGGATTCTTAGGCTTTGTCTCACAACTTGCCTTAGCTGTAACCCTGAAAGTGACTGAATCCATTACTCAAAATCTCTCATCCCATCAACAGAATGAAAAGGGGAAAATTATTTGTGATGCCCAGACTTACCCGTAGCAGCTTCTTGCAACTCCACATCAGCTATATCACAAAACTAACAGCAGACAAACCCAGCTGCAGCCAAAGCAAGCAAAAAAAACCAATTTCTCTAGGCCCCCCTTTTGCAGCCATACTCAAAGTTTTGGAGTTAGGGGAATAACAAAGCCTCTTAATCCAGTTAAGAAGTACTGAAAAGGGGCTTCCAAGAGAGAGTTTGTGCACCAAAGGTATACTTCCCTGAGAAATCTGATCACTCCTTGGGGTAGATTTATCAACAGGGTTAAGAGGGATGCAAAGCCAAGGCATCCAGTTGTGGTGGGGCTGTAAAGGGCCTGCAGAGATGAGATTTGGGCTATGAAAAGAATTTTCCACTGACCCCTTGTTCACTTGGCCAGAGCTGGAGATCCTTCAGTAATACCCCATCCACCCCTAGGATTAGAGTTGAGGCAGCAGAGAGACAAAGCATGGGAGTCCAGTTGTGGACAGCAGTCCAAAGACTATTAAGGGAGACATAAAGCTGCAAGAGGAATTCTCTCACAAGAAGTTTTTAATCCAGGCCACAGCTGTCCTTTGTTTTCTCATTTTCCTAGGACTTTTTTTTTGTAGGATATCATGTTTACTTCCATCAAAACACTTGCTGAGAACTATGAAGGGCAGACATGATGTCTTGTTATGCGCAAACTGAAAACAAAATTGCAAACAATCCTATAGAAAAATACTCTCCAGATGGAAAATAAAAGTAACATTTTCTGTAATGTTATGGAATAGAAACTGTGTATTAAAGGGGCCTTTTGAATTTGAAATCTAGTATGTAAGAGGTAGCAGAATATGAGATTTATAACACAGGAGCTAGTGTATGGGGCTGAGTGAAAGACCTTCTTAATGACTTGTAAGAGAGGAATGGAAGGAGTATGATGTTCCAATTGCAGTCTTGAGCACAGCAAGTAATTTAAAAGTAAGCAATGACTTTGTGGGAGTCACCTATGAATACACATGCTGGTGGTGATTTAGGAAAATCCCCAGAATATGAAATTGAAGGAAGCAAGCCAGCTCAGAGTGAACTGTAGACATAAATAACAGAACTGGTAATTTTTTACTGCTACTGTAAAAACCCCATATCTAAGAACTGAAAAGAAACTTGCCCAGAATTCAGAATTTCCCAGATTTTTAGAACGTAAAAGTTTCAGTTCCTCTGAAATCCAGATTTTGTGTTCTGGATCCAGTTAGGTTGGTTAGTTTTGTCTTCAGATTCATAATGCCTGATGAATACACTGAAAAATTACCTTCTTCCTCTAATATATTTTTTCTGGGGATAATAACCCTGAAATACATCTCTTGGTATCAATTAGCTCTTCCTTTGCACTGATAAAATTAGCTAACACCTCGCAGGGGCTCCATAAGCATGACAACGTTTCCCTGATGTAGCTGAGGCAGGAACCATGTGCATCAGAGTGCGGTAGCAGTGCTATTCACATTCTGTTAATGCACCCCAAACTGAATTGCTCTCTGTTGTTGTACTGTAGCAATGAAGAGATGGTGGTGTTTTTCTATCATTTCTATTTTCTATTAGGATCTCTATTGTGTGCAGCTGCTGCAAGCTGCAGCCCCCCCTTTCAGCCCTGAGTATCATTTGCCTCCTCTGCATTACATGGTAAGAGGGGACAGAAATTCAAAGGGGGGATGATCACCAGCTCACGTGGCAGCCCATGTGTACAGAGATGGCAACCTGGATACAGAGCAGCATCCTAACCAGCCTCCCCAGCAACAGGAGCTCCTGAACAAAAGACTTGGATCATGTGATGGAGCTGATTAGGCTGTCACACAGAAAACAAACAGGGAAAGTTTTTGTGGGGGGGGGAACGGTACTTAGTAGTCTGTTAGGGTGACCAGAAAGAACTAGATTTTATTCAGTAGTATTTGGAAAAGGAGAATGTCTGTGCATGTGTATTGACCTGAGTGTTCTAGAGCATAAATCAGGAGCAGAGGGGCAAGGACAGGGAAAGGCTCTAGGACTCCTTTAAGAATTGGTGAAGCTGGGGCAGAGACACTGGCACAGGAAAATGCAAGGGTTGATTAAAAATGAATTGTTTTGCTAAACAGCAGTTCTGATCTTCAAGTGGTGAACTCATTTAGCTTTATACATCTCAAATCTCTCTTGTGTCTTTCCAACAAGGCTATACAAATTTCATGTCCACTCAATTTTTTAACTGGACTACAGCAGATAGATCTAGATGATAATTTTTTTTTCTTGCTCAGTTCTTAGGCATTAGAGTAATGTGTTTCCTTCAGAGAGGCAGGTGCATCATCTGATCACCACTCTCATTCACTGTGGATGCTGTGCTATGTGTAAATCTCCAGCCCTGGGTTGTGGCAAACCAAAGACTGTAACTTTTCATTTCAGCCAGCCTGCAGACCTGGTTTGTTGTCTTACACAGCTGACCTGAAGCATGAAGTGCTGCTCTCCAGGTCTCATCTGTACCTGGATGAAAAGAGGCCTGTCTCTCCAGCACTTACTCACCACTTTGCTTTGAGCAATCCCAAACAAACCTCTGGTGTAATAAATAATTTCAGATCCGTTCTTTGTCTCAGAGAAAAAAAAATCAACAAAACTCAGAAATGCTCCTTACGCAGGCTCACTAATTTTCTTATCCAGTGAAGAACTTCTTTTGAGGGCCAAATGGATTTAATGCTCTTTGGTCTTTTTCTCCTGTTGGCCTAAGTGACATAGCATCTTCCTTTATATATAGCAATGGATTGACACATATCTGGGATTAACAGGAATGGGTTAGCTTTAATTCCAAAAGTAAACAATGGACTTGTTTATCAGCACTAAAGGCTGAAAGCCATTCACTGTTCTTCATGGTATTAAGCCTTTACCACGTCAAGCACTAACGATTTTGAATAGGGCAAGCACTTTTCCCTTGCACAGTGGCACTCTGAGCTCCTCACTCTGGGCTCCACTGCCATTAACATTGAAATAAGGCGTGGGACATGTTCCTCACAGAGGGAAGACATGCAGGAGATTTTCAGAAAGATATTTCTGGTGTGGGGATGAATTATTTATGTATCTTAACTGTAGATCTGTCTAATAATTCTGTCATTAAATGCTATCTCACCCTCTCCTTCTGTCCCATGCCAAAATGGCAAACCCCCTGAAATTAAATTGCTATTTTTAAATTTTAAAGCATTAGTTTATTTGTACTTTCACATGTCTTTTAATAAAGTGTGTTAAAAACCCTGAAACTGTCTTCACAGTTTGATCAAAGTGTGTACTTAACACACGTTCTGTCTCATTAATGGCAGATACTGAACTTTAACATCAAGAGGTATACATGTACATGTATTCTACCCACAAAAATCCTTGAAATCATCTTCAGACTTGGAGCCTATTTCCCCACATGCAATACTGTGTTAAGTCACAGCATCTGCCCTTTGTGTTCCCATAGTATATTTCCAATATATTTGGATGCTGAGTAGCTAGGAAGGTGTACTCACAACTGATATGCAAGCATGAAAAGCTAAGAAAATTCAACTATTTCTGAATATGGTGATTATTTCTCCATCAGTTCTAATGTTATAATATTACATATGAGATCATAAAATTGTCACAAATTGCTGCAATTAAGAATTTCCATTTTCTACACTGAAATTCCAGTCCTTAAAATCCCTATAAATCCATGCAATACACAGCTTTTCTTAGCCTTCTCTCATCAATCTGTCTCCATACCAAGTGATTCTGGTTGTAACTCTTATATCTCTGATAGTGCATTATTTTTCATCTTCCTTGCAATACAATAACAGAAACTTTTTTAGTTAGATTTTTTTTTTTCATGTACAGGCTATTATTAGATTTTTCACAGATACTTTACTAATGCTAGCAGGGGTGTACATTGTTTTTCTTGTTAAAGGAGTATTGCTATAAATTGAAATACAGATGAGTAAAAGATATGGTATGTATGGGGATAATATGATCTGGGGTATCTAGAAATGTCTCTAACCATACACACACATATACACACAAATGACTTTATGAGACTGGAATAGCAAATGATAAGTTGTGAAATCCTAAGTGTAATTTCTTTGCCTTTTCATTTGATTTTGTGGTAGTGCAGACTAGTGTTTTATCTCCACATCCTTGTGCTTGTTCAATATCTGGCATGCACAGCTGTTCATGGACTTTCTCCTGTTTGTGCTTTCCTTATTTTGACCTATTTACCAGGAGTGGTGAGGGAGAAGTGAGGGGCATGTTTGTACACATGCATTTGAATTACATGGCTTTGTGTGTGCGTGTGTGAGTGCATGTAGGGCTGTGTGTGGTGGCTGAGAGCAGACATCACACATGTAACCATGTAATTTAACATTATGAATGAATATCTACTCCCAGCTTTATTGTTTTTCAGAAAAGGCATTTGGCCGTGTTGTGTTTAGAATGGGCTTAACTGGCATTAATTTTCTGCAACTAATTCTCATCAGTTTCTCATTTAAATGTACCCAATTTGCTGTGCATTTGAAGCTGAAGGCCTCTCTTACATAATAATGTACAGCACAGCCCCACAGCATGCCCCCATGATGCCAGTATTATCTGAAATTTACATGACTACCTGTCTTAAATTTTACCAGCTTTTTCCCTGACTGAAATGTATTTAATGGTCCATTCCTTGTCTACAGTTTGTTTCACAGTAATTGAGGATGTGTTCCATAGTGCAGTTTTAAACGTAATATGCCAGACAACTGTTGTTTTCTATTAATCATCTTAGCTGAAATAATAGAAGCACTTTAAATTTTGAATGCCAACTGTTCTTTTAAAAGCTAAATATATTCTGTGCCTGTCTGTTCCTTTTAGTGAAGAAAAAAATAAAGGAAAGTATTATGATGATTAGAGACTTTGGGTCATCTTACAGAAATGCTTCTGTTTTGCAGAACATAATGAGACATGTTATTTTCCAGGAATTGTAAGGAAATTAAAAGGAAATATAAGTCACCCAGGTGTGCTGCAACTCTGAAAGTGAAGCATAATGCTTGATGGCAGCTGATGGCAGAACTGCTCATTTATGGTAAAACATTTTAAAATTCCTTTTATTTTAGCTGTGCTCCTCTTATTTATTTAGGAAAGAGGAAAAGGTGGAATTTTGGGATTCCAAAATTTTAGGTTCTAACTATGATTCATCATGTTAATGACAACTGGGGGATTGCACACACTTTGGGGTGAAGCCACTTGAATTCTGAGAATTTAAGTCTGTGGATCTCACTATTGTTGTGGAATCTTTCAGAAGTATGAAAGGCCAAGAGAGAGAGCTCATTGATTCAGAGAATATACATCTTCTTGCTTTGGACGTGGAAATGGAAAACTGCTAACTCTGAGGAAAATAACTACAATTAACTCCATGCTAATATTTTGTCTAAGATTAGTATTTCTGGAGGAAAAATGTGCAGAGCCTTTTGGAGTCTCTGAATTTGCAATGGTAGCTCTTTTATGGCCCAGCAGCTGGTTTCCTTTTTTAGAGATGTCATGGATGCTAGATTCGGCTTAATCCCAGTTAGGAGTTTTCTTCCCAATCAAAGGCTGAATAGGTATTGAGCTTCCTCCCTTACTAAATGCTTGCTGAGATTATTCTCTGTCACTTGCTGCTTATTATCACTGTATCCCCAAAGACCCATCCTCTCTGATGCAGTGCTTTTAGAAGTGTTATTTCATCACTGAAAAGATGGATTCCAAATGAAAAGGTACTCTCTACAGAAATAACATTTCATCTCAGCAAGATAAAAGGAGCTGCCTGTGGCTAGGTCTGGATTGTGCTACTTTTCTTGCACTTCCCTATTGATTTTTGAGCTTCAGGCCTTCCCTTGGCTTAAAATGGGAGATAATGTGAATTCATAGAGTCTGCAACCATAGAAAGAACTAAGACAGCCTGAGATGAAGACCTGTTCTTGGGGTATGTCGAGATGATGATGTCAAGAGAGAACTGGGGGCCAGGAAGAAAAGAGAAAGCAGGAAGGAAGGAAGGAATGTGAGCCCAAGCCTTAAAGGACTTGCTCAAGCTGTGGCCTTACATGGCAAGCCTGTGTCCTATCCCACTGAAGCAGTGCCATGAGCAATCTGCCTTCTTGCCAGTTTACAGTAACAACAAAGTTTAGACTCTTAGAGTCCAACAAAAGCAGTTTGGCTTCTGTCCAGCCTTAGAAAAAAATATCCTCCTGCAGTCAGACTTTTCAGGCACGCACTGTTCATGGGGTTAAAGGGTGCTTTGGCCTTGTAGCAGCTCTGGGTCAATATGCAGAGCAAGGGAACTTCTGTGGAAGAAAGATGGACATAAAAACTCACAAGCTTATTAACTGGAGCAGAATTACAAATGCTCAGCTGTTATACATCCGTTCACTCACCTCTGCCCTGAGCTGTGAATGCCTTGAACTGCCACCTCCCATATCAGTGTAGTTGTATCTAGCCTGGGCTGCCAAATGGAAAGTCATCCTACTTTGTTCTGCTGTGGTCCTTTTAGTCCCTGGGGAAAAAAAGATCTGCTACTGAGAAGTGATTTCTCTGCAATACTGTAAATAGCAAAAAGCACCCAAGACCTATTGGCAATATTTTGCTTTCCTTGAGACACAGCCTTCCTCTCTCCCACCATCTTCCAACTGATGTTCACATCTGGCACAGTTGGGGTGACTTATTCGTGTCTCTAGTGGGTTTATGAGGATTAGATTGCGTCAAAAACATGCTGTAAGGTATTTTTTACTTAAAAAAATGTTGAAAATAAAGAAGCCTATGCTTTCTGCCAGCTAGGTCTCCTGAGCTGCCTGGCTTTGACTTCTCAAAGCTCCGTGATATGCCCAACTTCTGAGGCTGACACATGCCCGATCTCTGAACTGATGGCTCCCCATCTACTTGGCTCACACCTCTGTTGATTTCACAGCAGCTAGCAGTCTGGATGATTGAGATTTTTTCCCCAAACCATTTTTTGAAAATTCCTTTTGTCAAAAATTTGGCATTTTTTTAATGACAAAAGGGTTTTCCACTATGCCATCCACATGCAAGTTTCTTCTTTCAGAATGGGGTATTTTTGGCTAAGGGAAGAATGGGTTGCCATTTTGGTGGATGGGGCACTGGGAGCATGTGCTGGGTCTCTCAGGCCCCCTAGCTGCTATGTGTAAGTGTGGAGCTGAAGCAAGGATTCTCAGTGTCTGAGTTTTGACAGGTCTACAGTTACAGTCAAATATGGCTTTTACAGAGAAATAAATGATAGCCCTTTATTCAACATGTGTGTGCCCTATCAGTTTTCTCACTGCAGGTTAGCACAAAGGAGCCGTGACACAACCGTGAAGCAGTCCATTGTACCACGCCAATGCCAGCCCCAAGAAAAATACAGTCTGGGAAAACCAGGGAGCAGCACAAAGGCTTGAGGTCTGTTAGTCTGATGCTGAGCAGCTGGTGTTTCTGGATGTCTCCTTTTACTTCATAAGAATTGTTACTAAAATGGTACAAATTAGAGACATCTCAGAAATACTTCAATCACTATCTAGTCCCAGATCCCCTGAATTAGAGAACTGCAAGATTTTTTTTCACTTTTGATGACCTAAATCAGCATTAAAAATGTATAGGACAGACTCCATGAACAGAGAAACAAAGCCAAGTGTAAATTAAGGAATGGGATAACTTAAAGCAAAACATCTGTCTTAAAAACACACACAGTTGTTCAAAAATGTTATCACTTTTGACAATCTTCAGTATAAAGCAGTTCTAGCCTGGGTTGGGTCCTGACTGGATTTTATGCTATAAAATATGAGATAAGTGAGTCCTTACACAAAGACTTTGGAATAGAAGTTTAAAATGCTGCACCAGATAAAGACAGGCAGGAGGATTAATGGGGTGTCTCACTGATTTTGATCAGTAACGCACAGAGATCTTATCTCACACACCTACTAAACAGCTCAGAAAAGAAAGGAAAAAGGGAAGATTTGAAGGCCTAACTTGGAAGGGTAGCAGAGGAAAAGCATATTTACTGACTGAGGAGGACAGCATTTGCGTCACAACCTTTATTCAATATTTTACTTTTTTCTTATTGTTCCATGTGTAGCCGTAAGCCTTATGCTCTGGTGATCACTCAAACACTGTTCTGAATTCTTAAAACAGTTCCTGACGTGGTTTTGGCTCATACCAATTCCTCTGGCAATTCCTGAGCACAGGAGTCAAGCTAGGCCAGGAACTAGTCCCAGCAGAAGCCGTGGAGAAGTCCATGCTCTTTTGGAAGCTGAGAATGGACAGATGCACTCCGAGCAGTTGGTCAGCGAGGGGTCCTGGGAGCACTAAATAGCTGTAGCCTGTATTCACAGCACAGCTCACTGTAACTGGCTCCAGTTATGCTTGGAAATGGACCAGTGCTCTCTCCATTAGATCTCAGGGTGGAAAGCACAGGAGTCCTGTTAAGGCTCACTGCCTGTGAAATGTTGGTTTGAGGGACAGACCTTGTATCACATCGATAATCTATGGCTGAAAGAGGGACTGAATTCAACTCTCCCGCCTCTTCAGTGTAAATTCTCACTTTCTTTCTATTTCTTTCCCTTATTATTGACTGGTGAGAAGATGCAAAAATTATCTCAGCTGGAAGAGCAGACATAGGTGTTTTTCTGTTCTCCCTGGATAATTTAACTGATGATTCTCACAAATAAAACACGTGAAAGTGCAGGGGAGCAGAGACCTTCTCATCTTACCCTTTTCTAATTGTCACCAGTTCTTTTTTCACTTACTTCAGTGCCTTAATCAATTGACTATAGAGTCAGTCCCTACTTGCTTGTTCTCTTGCCTGTACAATTCTTACATTTTTTCTTGTATGTTGGCTTATTTCAACAGAGGCTTCAGAAAACGAATTGCAGAGCAGTTGTCTTTTGAACTGAGGTGAGTTGCTCAGGGGTTATAATATTTCCTGCAAGATAAGATTTGTGAATTCAAAGTGCCTTTGAAGTGCTACAACTATTTCATAGGTGTTGCTTTTTCCAAAAGCACAGGCATTCCCATAATCACCAGATACTGGTTGTGAGAAGAGTTTTTCTGCTGGGCCATAAAATATACACCAGGGTAGCAAAGCTGAGGTTGTGTGCGATACAGGCTTTAGGCTTTTGAGGCACATAGTATTTTGTGTCGTAGAACCACAGAAAAATTTAGGTGAGAAGGTAATCCCCTAGTCCATCTCCCCACTAGGGCAGGGCCAACTTCCTAAGGTAGGTCAGCTTGCTCAGGGCCTTGTACAGGTGAGTACTTTGGATCTCAAAGAAAGGAAAACCTACTACTCTCAGGGCCCCTCATCCAGTGCTTCACTACACATATTGAAATGTCCCTTTCTGAAGTGTGTGATTATTCACTGCATTTTGTCCTTATATTGTACACCTCTGAGAAATGCCCCCTACGATCCCTTTTAGGCAGTGGAGGACAGTTCTCTTTATGCCTTTTTCTCCAGCTAAATAATTCCTGTTCCTTTAGTTTCTCTCCTCTACATTTTAGAGCCATTGAGCCATTATTGTCTCTTTGGCCCTCCAGAGAACTCTCTCTGGTTTGCCTTGTATGAAAGGGTCCCAAACCATACAGAATATTCCAGATACGAGCTCATGAGTGATAAGTAAAAGGAAATAAACATGGTTATTCCATCTCAGGTGCACTTTTTGCTTGCCTTTACTCAGCATCATGACCTTCTGCCCAGTTCTTTTCTCCAGATTTTGGTTCCTTTTGAATGATAACCCTGCCTTCCAGCATGTCAGCAGCTTCCTCCCCTTTGGTGTGATGGAAGCTAAGGATGCCTTTCTTCACACCCCTCAGGTGGCTGTTAGATAACTGCCCCAGAGCTGAATCACAGAACCCACTCATCACTGGCCCACAGCTGCACTTGTTTTACCATTGAGTACAACCCTCCAAGCACAACAGTGCAGCAGTTCTTCCCACCAACCCTGTGTCCATTCATCTCCTCACATCTCTCAGCTCTGAGGACACTGTGAAAGAATATGTCCAAAGCCTTATGGAAATCAAGGTAAATTTACTGTTCTCCCCTTATCAAGTCTTTCATCACAGGTGGCAATCAGGCTGAACAAACACAATTTTCCTTTGGTAATTCTGTGCAGATTGTTTCCAATCATTTATTACCCTTCATGCACCAGGGAAAGGCTTCTACAAGCTGTTACTTATCATACATCCACCTTCTGCAAAAAAAACCCAAACAAACTTCCTTGGAAACAACAGCAACTTGTTTCCAGCATCAGAGGCGGTGATTTTATTGCGTTAAAAGTTTAATGTAATTAAATTTCCACATGTGCAATGAGGAGAATAACAATAGTGGGTATTTATTTTCAGTCTTGATGGTTGTGTGTAATGTACAGTATTAAAAGGGTTAACAAGCAGGCTTTGTGCTGTTTCTCATTAGGGCGAATTCAGCATCCAGCTTTCAGGCTTAAAGGCTATCTCATATCATATGTATACTGCCACATATGTAATTTGTTGGGTAGGACTGGTTGCATTGTGGAGATGGCATAAAAATTCCTAACAATCTTTCCTGCCCATAATAGCTTTCCAGAAGACAGAACATAATGCTGCCCATGCATGTTAAATCTTTGGATGAGCTAATATGAAATACTTCTGCTGTACTAATTTCCTCTTGTGTGTATTTTTTCCTGGCTCAGACTCAGTGACCTAATTCTTTTCTTCATTCTGTTCAAGGTTTTTGATTTTTTCCAAGCTACTCACATTGGACTCTTCTCCACTGTGGAAACTGTATCTTTATTTCTGTTTTGTATTAGCATATTAATTCTATTTTGCATTGTGTAGTTGCACTGACTGCCCCATTGCTCCTCTGTCTCCTGACCTGAAGGTGGATACTAATAATTGTATCATGGCACCTCCCAAAAATGGTGACCAGGACATCCTAGTGGATATAGTTCTTGTCCACTAGGGAATTATTGCAACCCCACAGGAAGATTTTATAGAATTTACCTTGAAAAAAAGCGATTTAAAAAGTAGCACCTAAGAGAAAGTTGTTTGCTTTCCTAGTCTCTTGACTGGAAAGATGAACCAGGCAGTGTTTGTCTATCTTGCTTTTGAAAGCTACATGAAGATTTGTTCAAAATCCTTTTTCAGAAGTTATGTATGGTGTTATATTTAACTAAACAAAATACACAAACTGAAGGCTCCTTCGTTTTCCCAGTTGTGAAATCCTCAAGCTAGTATGTGCACGTCTCCCGGCTAGACTGAGGCATGCTTAGGCTGGTTCAAAGGCATGTTGAGAGCAGACCCAGCAGTTTCCCTGTCTTTGATTCTGACTCAAATGCACTTTTTTCATTCCAGCACATAGAGGAGGTTGACAAAAGGACACCCTTGCTTTTTTTATTTTTGTTTCATTCAGTAGCATTTCTAGACATCCATTTATATTTTGTGTTGTGTTTCTCAGTAGTTACTATGTTGTGTTCCTTAGGGCTACCTTAATAAATATCTGCTTTGAGACTCAGACTTTTTATTGTAAGCAGATTTTGTGCATTTGCAAAATAAACTCCGTGGCACCACTCATAGGCTTAGTGTATTAAACATGACATAGATTGTTTTAAACAATCTTCCTGTCTTGACATGAATTGGTATGAACACTGTAATCACTGTTTATCTGGTGAGAGAGAGGATCATTCCAGTCAAGAAATAAAAACACCCAAAATTATGAACATGGGTTTGGAGCTTTAGCCTAGGAATTGAATGCATCTTTTCTGTTGAAGTGATACAGAAATTAATTTCTGTAACTTTAGTTTCAAGTTATACAAATGAGAAACTGTTTGCTTGATCTATGTCTTCATGCAGCCAGTACAATTTCTTGAGCTGAAGAAGCCTGTATACTTGGACCCTGTGAGAGGTTGACTTCTCCAGTTAAAGGCCAGATTTTCCACATTCCTGCAGACATAAAAGAGCAAATAAACTGCTTGTCACAAGTGCTTTACTACCTTTAATTCTCAAGCCTTCCTGTCAAGCTAGCTGATATTGTATGGCTCTGCTTCTTCAGTCTTCCTCACACTCCTTGTCAGCACAATCTTAGAGTTTCCTTATGTGCTGGTGTGTATTTGTACACATTTTAATTTAAGAGGAGCAGAGACCCCCTGGTTTTTCACCACAACAGCACTGAGGAACTCCTGCACCGCTTTAACTCTGTGAACTTTTAAAAAAGAGGATGGCAGAGAAGTTAGTGTCTCCTAGGTATTTTCTTCAGAACACTATACTATTCCTTTTACTGCTGGTGTTACAAAATGCTGTAGAAAAGGTATTTTTCATCGAAGGTAAAATCCAGGGACACATGCAACTTTCTGGTTTTGCTTTGCTTCTGAATGATGAAACCAGAGTATGTATTAAAAGGCTTCTCACATTAGTTGCAGAACAAAAGCAACTAAGTTGCTGGCTTCTAAAAAAAGGAAAAAGAAAGTCTTGAGATGAAAGAGAGTTATATTTACCTCAGTCGTAAAACCTTTTTATTTTTTTTTTTTTGTTTTGTTGAGTGGTTGGGGTTATTTTTCTTTTAGTTGAACTCTTGGAAAAGCACATTTTCATTTCAAGACATTTTGGTTCATATCACAGAGTTATTTTTTTTAAGCAATAAGACCAGACAGGGCTTGAATTATTGTGCAATAAGTTATGCTTAGGTGCATTCTCAGGCATGAGCCTGCAGGCTGAGTGCTATCAAGTCCCAAAGTGTTCCACATAAATTATGCTGTACTTAAAAAAAAGCAAACAAACAACAAAAAACACTCAAAAAACCAAAACAAACCCCAAACTCAGAAAAAGAAAATACACTGCAAGGTTCTGTGCTTTACACAGGCCATCACCCCAGAGCCCAGACAGCCTCTATCCCTGGCTGTTGGAGCTGCAGGGAAGACGTTCAGCATCTATTCGTGCGTGGTGTTTTGGGGAAGGCTGCCCCTGTCCCTGCTCCAGGGGTGGGCAGGCACGCTGCTGCTCTGCCAAGCCTTTGCCCTGCCCAGGACACTTCTCAGGATCTCTGGCACTCAAGATGCAGGGAGAATGAGGCCTCAAAAAAGTTGAATCGTGAACTTGAACTTTGCTGGTGGGTGAATCACAGGATACAGGAGATTGCTACAGCTGGGGTTCAAAAAGCACATAGTGCAAAACAGGAGAGCTGGTAGCCAACACACTTGGCTGAGGGGGTCCAGTTACTGAATGATTTCCCACAATAGTTATCTGAATTTTTAACTAAAGTTTGGTTAAGCTTGCATCTCGCTGTTAGACTAAGTCCCCTATTTGGTGAAGGACACATAAACCCTGTTCAGAGAAAAAACTTTTCATGACAAGATTGTCACTCACAACATTGATTACTTTGTTTACCCACTGAAAAAATTAGTCTGAAAACCACCTACAGTAAACAACTAAACCAAACAGAAACACAGAAAATATAAAAGCAACAACAAAAAAAAAAAATGAATACTCCTCAGGAAACAAAGTTAAATCATTTCTTGAATAGTATTTTAATGGAAAAAGAAAAGGACAGGCTGTTTCTAAGGTCAAGAAAAGTTTTAACATCTCTTCTGATTAATTTTTCATTTTTGAAGGGGCTAAGATATTATTACCTGGGGAACAGTACGCAATATATTAATAAAAAGATAGTTCTTGGATGTAAATCAGAAAGAGAGAGGACAAAAAATATTGAGTGTTGAAGGCTGTGATAATTTTTGGAACTTCAGATGATATTTGCCATCAACTTGAGAAGTGAGCAAGCAACCAGAACATTTTTTTCTGTGCATGAAATGTGCCCAAAAACGTTCCCTTAACTGCCATGGAAATCCAGCAGCAAAACCAGCCACATGGTAGCACTGAAACAAATGGAGAATAAGGAGTATAATTATCTTGAATAAATATTTTTGGGTTGGACTTTTTGGGCTATGGCTGTTTATTTTTTTTGGTGGAGAAGGGTAAGGGGAGGACAACACATCAGCAAGGATTAGCCTGTACCCCATAATTTAAGTTAAAGATTCTATTTTTGGAGCAAGGCTAACATGCTTGAGCTAAAACCTTCAAAATCTCAGCTGAGTGCCCTATGCAGAGTATTTTAACTGTTGAACTCTTGAAACTCTTGAACCCTCAGCAATTTTAACTCTAAAAATTTTTCCTGCTGAAAATGAAATCCAAGCTAACAAGTTCCCAGAAAGAGATTGGTTTTGAAGAACAAGATTTCTAGTAAAGTTCAAGTTTTAAGAGTAATTCTTAGAGAACTTTCACCCTAGCTCAGCCGGAAAGAAGTCACAATAAAGTGTTGGCATTTTCTGGAAGAGCCAATGACTCTTGTGCTAGCAAAGTCACAACAAACAGTGTTGGCATTTTTTGGAAGAGCCAATGGCTCTCATGCTGGCAAAGACTGAGCAACTGAGGAGAGCAGAAGAGAGCTCTCCCTTCCCTCACCTGGTACTCCCTCGTTGTAGCTGTGGCTGGCTCCCATGCAGCACCAGACTCTGCTCATGCACCTTACTGTGCTTCCTCACACCTCTCTGGGTGCTGAGTCCAGCATGTACTGCATGACCACACCTAAGACCAAGTGCAGCCCTCAATGCAGGGCTGTATCCATGGAGTGTTCATGCTGCTGACTCTGCATAGGCAATGATGAAAAACCTGGCATTTCCTTTTTTTCCCCTATTTCAGATTGACATTTTTCAGTCAGGCTCTCTTTATAGCTGTCTGTGAATTTCTGAAAATCCTTTCCCTGAAATTCTTATTTGTCCAGTTCCTATCTTTATGCTCCTTTCCTCCTCTGTATGAATGTAATTCAGTTTGTTTGCTGAGCTGCTTGAACAGAGCACTGTCTGCTGGCAGCCTCAATGGTACTTCACTATATCTTCAGTGTCATGGCTGAGAATTTGGTCACCACAGAGCACAATTCAGAGCTGATGCCAGTCACTAGTGACCATAAACCCCTTGATGTATTTGTCATTGCTGTGAATTGCAGTTTACAACCCACTGTTTCTTTTGTGACGAAATACAGCAACGGTGAATAAAGGAGAAGCAGGTGGTCCTCTCTGGCGTTCCTCATTGTTTCCTGTTACCTTCCTAGAAACCCAAATGCATGTTTTTATCAGTGCAATTTCAGTCATGATTTTGGTTCCTAGGAGTAGCTCTCAGCATGGGAAATGGGGAACATTGTATTCCACTGTTGGCTCCACAGTGGGCCGTGGATCAAACACAAGGAATTCCTAAAAACACCCCTTCCCACTTTGGGGAAGTGCTTTGAGATCTCCAGTTGAAAGCTGCCACCAAAGAACTAGGTGTTACTAATTAATACTTTTTACAGATGGGTATTTTCAAAGTGTTATTTCAATTTTGCCTGCCCTCCCCCAAAAGTACACACAGAGGGGGCAGAAAAGGGAGTGAGAACAAAAGAGAAAGCAATCTGCTGCAGCACAAAGGTTGATCTGGAAATGAACAAAAGCTGCTGCCCCTCAGTGAGCATTCTTGGTTTAGTGGTGCCAAATCCATTCCTCCTGCAGAGCCGTTGCCTAGGGATGTTGTTAGGTGCTGTGGACACAGTATCTCTGCCAATCCTGAAGACTTTATTATTTATATAATTGAACCATTTGTTGCAATAGGCTGGAGAAGAATAATTAAAAGGAAACAATTTCCATTGACCTATTTATAACAACCTTAGGCTGCAGAAGATGAGGGGCCCAATGGTTCCTCCTTTAAATATGCATTGTTTCAGAGTGGACTGTAATCTCTATTTCCTTGATTGATAGGGCCATAATGCCTGGGAAAGAGGGGGATGGATGAGCCAATCAGAAATAAAGACCCAAGAAAAGGTCAAAATGGTGGAGTACTTCACTATATTTCTTGAAAGATGTTGGGTATTAAATGTCATATGCAATCTTTCTCATGAAAATGAAGTAACAAGCCACTAGTGTGACCCTTTCATTTGAATGATAGTCTTGTCACTTTTTCTAATGCTCTTTTGCCAGAATTTAAATTTTGCCAGGGACAACACTGTCTGTCCTGTAAGGTATTTAAATAATACAATATATTCAGGAAACAGAGAGAAAATGAGAAAAGGGGGAAACAAAAAAAATTCCCTGTTAGATACTTGCTTTTCAATCTTCACCTCTTAAAACATATTTCATACAAGTATAAAATGAATATTAAGGGTTCAATACAGACTGGTTGCAGTACTGCTTTATTAAGATGCTTTTTCTTTTGGCTTTTGACTGCCCTTAGTCCAACTAGAGGCAGCAACAGTTTATGGAGTTTGTCTCAGTATGAGCAGACAGTTCAATTAGTGAGACAAAAGAAACACCTACTGAAAGGAAATAAATTTGATTTTTTTTTCTAGAAACATTGCTTCCCAGCTGAGACATAGAGCTTTTAAAATGCTTAACACTATATTTTAACATGTATTTCTATATCATTATAGTACTGCTTCAGTCTTTCAATCAATAAATCTTAAACTTTCCATAGAAGATTCAGCTTGGTCATCAGTTCTATGCTCAGTGCCTCTCTTTGCTGACAGCCCTTTACACAGCCATGTCCCCCTTGATCTTCATCAGCTCTATCCCCTGCTTTTAAAATTTCCCAGCATAAAATGTTTTCTGGTCATTGAAGGGCATGTCTGGAGAAGGATATTAGGAAATTGTTACTCTGCTGTCACCCTTTCCTTACAAACATTCTGCTGTCTTTTCAGTGGCTGCACTTACTGGCAGAGCTGCTAAGGAAAATAATTTGAAAATCTTCTGCTGGAAAGATTTGGCAGACTTGCCAAAGCTGCAATGAAACTTGCTTTATTTATGCACATAAGGAAACCAGGAAGCACAGGATGGATGCAAGTGGAAGCTCATGCCTTGTAATAAATTACTCAGCTTGGGTTATCTACTGGAGCATCATGTTTCTACCTCACCCTTCCCACAAACAATTCACTGTTACTCGGGATGGAATTGTTAAACAAATAAAATAACTTTGCAAGTTTAACCCATGATGTGCTTGCTATTTCTGCGTCCTTGCAGTGTGGTTAGTGTTGGACATGGTTTAACTTATGTAGAAATGGGAAAAAATTCTTTTAGTTGAGCAGAATTACAGAAAATTGCCATCAGGACATGAGGAATTTTACTGTACTGGCAGATAACCAACCCACTGCAGCACTGGCTTGGTGCTGTCAGAGACAAGGTCACAGTGCTCATGGCCAGCCTGCAGAGCAGGAAGGCACAGATACTCCCTGCAGTCCTGTCCCTAACACTGTAGACTGGGAATTGGTTGTACACTTTGAAATTCCCTTTCTTGCCTCATGATTCCCCTTTTTTTTGCCAGAAAGTGCAAGCAGGGAAGGATGGGATTCCATACCTTGGCATTTATCTCAGTGTGGAGTAAGGGAGTGGCCAGAATGCCTACCAGAGCTGAGAGCTATGATATGGGAAGGTCTCCCAGCCCCTTCTTAAGGAAGTATTGCAGACATAGCTCCACTTACCAAATTCTTTATTGTATTTATTGTATATAATAACAATAATAATAACAACAACAATAGCAATAACGATAACAATAATAATAATAATAGTAATAATAATTGTATTGCAATTACTCTAGGCTGGGATTATGGATTGTTCATTCCCTTTTTGTTTCAGACTCTTGATTTTTCCAGTGCTTGTCAAAATAAAGAGGTGTAACTTGACCCCTTATATGCAAAGTATAAAAGTCAGACTCAAACGAGAGCAGAAGGACAAAGTAAGCTCTGTCCAGAGCAAGCTATATATGCCATTATGTAGGAAAGATAATGAGAAATTAAAGGCCTAAATCATGAATAATGAAAAGCTAACTTGTTCCACATACTGCATATTTATAGATTTTTAGCAGAAGACTGGAAGTGACTGAATGGAAAACTTCATGTAATGTGCTCCACCTCCTACCCAGTTTTACTCCATTGAGCTTTACTTTTTTCACCCCTTTCCTGTGAGAAGAACACATGAACCTTTACCTCCTTCCCTGGCCTGCTCAAAGTTCTTAGATAATACAAGACTTTACCAACCTTACCTACAAGACCACCTGAACTGCCTCTCACTTTCCTTCTTTCTTTCTCCTTGTCTCATGATTAATGGAAAGATTGATCAGCCGTCTAGTAATGTATCCTTTCTCTGTCTAGATAAAGCATTATCCCAAATAGCTCAGCATTGCTACATATGTGCTGGATGCACAGATGTCAGACTAGGCATGTGCTGGACTTGTGCTTCCACACCAATGAGCTTGGACCTACAACTCAACAGGAAATAAATAAATCACAGTTTCTCCCTTTACACGTATTTTCTTACCTTGACTGCCTTATGCACATTTAAAGTGTTGTAGTAACAACATCTCAGTTATTCTGCCCCTCCAACAAGGACAACCAATAACATCTTTCATATAATCTGAAAGACCACCAAACAGGGCTTTTGCATATAAAAAAATCTCTGAAATTAATGAGAAAGGGATTAAGAGATGCTATCAAAATGAAATATGTGACATTTAAAATCTTTAATTATTTTGGTTTTTTCTTCTCTACTTTAAAAGAATTTTTTTTTATTTCTTCCAGTGACTGTTGCTGTGAGGATGACTAGGCTGAGATGTCTGTTCACACATCTAGAGCTTATTTTAACTTTAGTCTTGTACAACACTGTCAGGTTCTTTGGCCTACGGGAGCACATTTACTGTTTTTATTCTTTCAAGCTCATGTTGCCAGGATAAGCTCAAAAACAGTCTTATCAGACAGGATTTTTTCCTTCATACAGCACAGAGGAAACCAATTCTGCTTTCTGCACACCTTCTCCATTCCTTCATCTCCACCAGCAGCCACGGTGACCTGCCAAGTGCAGACTGAAAGGGAATATTTCACCCAGTAGCTCATCAGAGAAGATCACAACCATCAGCCAGTTGAGTGCAAACCAATATCAGAGAACAATATCCACAGTCTCAGTTTTCAGGATGCAAAGCAGCAATGAAAGGAAGTTCACCAAAATCACCCAATTCTGCTGAGGTTGATGCCATCCATTTGCTTCCCTTTCAGGCAACTGCAGAGGGAGGGTGCTGAACTCTAAGTGGCATTTGTTTCATTGGAGTGCAGAAGTCTCAAATTCCACCCATGACTTTCTTATTGCTAAGCATTCTTTACGACAGCAAAAGTATTTGTTTAATGGGAACCAGATTTGGGTCATAAACCTTAAGCCTATCAAGCTTTATGTCAGTTAATGTTTACCTTATTGTGTTTCTTTTTTAACTCTCTCTCTCTCTGGTAAAAAAGACATTGCTGTAAAGGGAAGGCAGCGAAGCAAATAAAGCAAAGGAAATCAGGAAATACTATGAACTGCATGTGACTTGCAGCTGCAGGGCTCCTCACAATAAAGAACCCTGCCTCAACAGAGTGGCTTATGTGCTTTAACAAATATCAGCTGTTTGTTTGGGGTGTAATGAACAAACTAGAGCCAGAGTGACAACTGCTTCAAGTAATTATGAAGACAGCTTGCAAACTATGGCCCCACTTGTTTTGGATTTTAAATGACGACAGTCAGGCTGCTGCTGCTGCCAGCTTTATTTCTGAGCACTTTTATTTCCATATTTCAAAGGTCAGTGTGTGGTGGTGATAGCAGCCAAAGAAAGCCTGTGTGAATGGGGTGTGTGTGCCTATGTCTGTGAGAAAGGAAAAAAAGAAAGAAAAGCATTTTTCAGCATTACCAGTTACTGCTATATTACTAGTAAACTCTTAATGAAGCATTTATAATATGTTAAAGCCCAGGAGCCCAGAAGAATTTGGAGTTTCTTTGCTGCTGGCATCATATGTGCAGTGAGGGGCACTCTGCCCTGAGTAGTTTACAGTGCTAATGGCAGAGATGGCAGAACAGGGATGCTAGGGAAACTCAGTATTGTTCTACCACAGGGAGCCACAGAAACATAAATCACTTATCTGGGCACACCCATGGTTTTACACACAGGTAGAACCTGAATTAATTTGAAAGCCCCTGAATCTCAGGCCACTACTTGGGCTTCATCTTTTGCTTCCTCTAATATCTATCCTATCTGTACTATAATGCTGTTAATTTAGATTTATAGTGATGCTAAGGCTCTTTTGGTATAGAATAAGAAATATACATAATAATATAGAAATACTATATAATAAATAGTATATATAATACATAAATAGATAAATATATATACACTATAGAATAATATCTATATTATATATTGTATATACTCTACTAGTATAGTATAATATAATAAAAGAACAAGACTTTGTGCTGAAGAGAGTATCACCTCTGTTGACTGAAGACTGATAGAACTTCTACAGGACTTTTTGAGAAATTTTACTGATGAATTAATCTGATTCTTCTGCAAAACAATCTAATTTTTATTTTGCATTCTCTCTTTTTAAAAAGAAACCTACTGAATATCTAATGAGATAAATATGAAACAATGCAGAAATGGAGGTGAAGGAATAGTGACACAGTTGAAAGGAATGGGTTCTAAGATGAGACCTGGACAGAAGGAGCAGACTTGGCCACAGAACTGGGGTCTCATTTCAAGCACACCTTTGTCAGCACGGGGTTGGTGGAAGAACGGTCTGAAGGGTCTATGAAAGGAATGAGCAAGCTAGGGGTCTCAGCATGGGAATGTCAGTAGGTCTCATAAAGTCTGTGGTGCCTTGAAAGCAGCAATTCTGTATGTGATGCCACAGGAATTAAGCCATTGTGCTGATTTCCAAGGAAAAGATCGTGGATTGCGTGAGTCACCTGGGTAGACTGGAAACAGAAGCCAGGCAGGGTCAAGGCAGCATCTTGGCTGCACTAACAAGGAGGGCGGGTCAGGAAGTATGAAATTGCTACTGAAATAGGACAAGGGTCATGAAAACATGGAGAACAGTGTGACAAAAGTAGGGAAGCATTTTTGAGATGACATGAATGTAAAAGGGATAGCAATTATCCTGTTTTTTGGGAAATAGTACAACTGACAGCCCAATTATTGGAAAACTTGGATACAGGGAAGCCTGGAGACTATCTTCTCAGATGCTTATGTAGATGACCTGAGATCATAGTGATGGGGTAGGAAGGAAAATAAATAATGTATTATATCCTCCCATGAAGAAGATGATCCTTTCAAAAGAAGATTTTTCCAAAATTACAGGAAATTAGGAATTTCTTCAATCAAATCCATACGTAAATGGAAAACAATTGATGAAGAGCAACAGGCTGCAGCCAGTTCCTTCAGTGAATTCTGAAGTGTTTATTAACCAGATGTAAACAGCATTTCTTCTAATACAGTTTAGGTTTGGTAGCTGCCTAATCTTGTTTTTTTCCCCTTGTTTTTGAAAAGACAGCAATTTCACTTACTTTTAAACCCACTCCCAGGCATCCCCTTGATCCAGAAACACTTTTAAACTCTTATTGTAAACATCTACATTTCTTCAATACCCACTAACAATGAAACTCCGTATGTGGTGTTTTTACTAATTTAAATTTTGATTCATCATCTGTTTAAATTATGATTTCATGGGTTCATGGAAATAAACTGTTAAATTTTGAAAGGTTTCCTTGTCTTGGTGCTCCTGCTCTTTTGTGGAGAATTGTCTCTTCCATAACAGATTTGACCAGTTCTGATGCGGTGTATCCTTGCAGACAAAGCCCACATTAGGCTGCATGTACCTGAAGAACAGAGCATCAAGAGAAAAACAGCTAAGGAAGGAAAAAGAAGTGCTGAATTATCTGAAAATATGCATTTCTAATGTATAAAACCTTTAGTCTGAAAAGCTGAGAAAATATCCTGACTTTGATTGTTTTCCATATAAGATAATTTGTGGAATTTACTTGTGATATGTGAATAGTGAACTACGGATAAGAAAAATTTGAATTCCTTTTATGACAGAGCTTTTCTTGGTTTCTTTTATAATAATAGCTCTGTCTTCTTGAAGCCTCACTTGGCAGATCTCCCAGCCTGTCTTTTTGTAGGGGGGCTCCATTAAATTGAGCAGAGGGTGGCGTGTGCCACTCTGAAATAGCCAAGTAGTCTCTAAATTTCTTTTAGAGCTGAGTACATTTAGTTTCTGAGGTTTTTTTTTTCCTGACAATCTTAAAGCACAGGCTCACCCAAAGGCAGCTCAATCTATTGCAGTGCTGCTGAAGTGAGGGAGGCAGGGAGCTGTTGCTCTAGCTGTCTCTCCTGGCTGTCACAGGTTTCTTTCCCATTTGAAGTCCCTGGATATTTTTGCTTCTTAGCAAACAAGCTGATGCAATGTCAAAGCTTCCCTCTTCTACTGCACAGCTGTATGTGTGTGGAAACTGGATGGTTAAATGCAGATAGGCATTTAAAGTACCAGTAAATCCCAAAAAAACGTAAATAAAGCCTTGAAAAGTAATCTGCCTTTTTTGCTGCTATTAATGAGGAATTAGGTTTGTTCTCAGGAACATTTCCAGAGGTTACAGTTATAAATGGTAATAAAAATGCAGTATCACTAAGGAAATACCTGGCAGATTGTGGAGATAATTGTGATTAGTGCATTTCAGAACAGATTGAGAAGGAGACAGCAGCGCCTCGGTAGAACACAGTAGCATTTAATAATTGGCTTATTTTTTTCTTGTTTTATAGAGCTGAGCTTTTTACTTAGAAGTTTGGTTGTTTGCTATTTCCCTCAAGGACAGACACCCTAAAAAAGGCAGACAATTGGTTGTCAAGGCCACTCAGTGGCTAAATGATTGTGATGAGACTAACACACACATTGTGAGTGGCACATTTGTTGAGGTGAGCAATGCTACTCTGGCCTCTTGCACCATAGCTATGACTCTACAGCTGACACTTTCTGATAGATATTACCCTCTGAAATCTGAGCTGATAGCTATGTTGACTAATGTGCTTGATTCAGTGGCAAACAACCCAAAAAAGGTTTAAATACAGAAAACTGATGTGGCTCAGGTCCAAATAAACTATTGAAAAATACAGGTCATGGTTTTCAGGGATGTCTTATAAAGTAAGCTAGTGATAAAAATGTTATTCTGATTTTTTTTTCTCTGAAGTGAGGAAAAAAATATCTTTGTCTATTGATTTACTTCATCTAGGATTGTGTGGGCCAGGACAAGGGAAACCACAAACTTTGTCTCCACCTTGTTAGACTTCTGCATGAACAGCACCTTCCAGGCTGTTTGTGAGCAGAGTGGTGTCTGTGCAGGGCAGCTTGTAGGGAGGCTGTTATTGTAGAAACATACTGAGTATGCTGGGAGATTACCATTTTCTCCCTTAGGTATCTCTACTTTTATTATTCTTTTACAAGAAACTTAGGCTTTGATGGCAAGAAGCACAATGAAAAAGAAATGTTTTTCACTTGTCCATTACCTTCCTTTTTGTTGAACATGAGAATGCACCCATTTATTTCTATAAGAGGTTAACTCAGTAGTGACAAGATAGTTTTTCACTTTCATCTGCTTTGTCATATCCAATTCCTGCTTCATGATGGAGTGAATGGAATGATTTAGTACTTTTTAATACCAGTTTAAAAGAAAGGCATATAGAAAATTTCAGCATGACAAGTACATTTAAACAGTGCTTGCTATAGCTATCACTCTTGCAGCATTTCTAGTTTTAATTATAATATCATCCATTCTCCTTATTATCAACTACATTTTTCATCAACATTAGTAACAGAAAATGGGAAAACAAAATAAAAAACCCAACCCAAATCAAGAAAGTACAAAACCCTGCAGATCAAGTATAAAATACTGATACATTAAGTTAATAAGGTATTCCCCAAAGTTCTTCTTCTAAGATCCCAGTCTTGAAGCCCTTAGGACCTTCAATCATTAGAAGTGTCAGACATTTCTTTAACTCTAGGTTCTAGGGTATTTTATTTAGCACAAAATTTCTTTAGCTCTTTTTTACACTTGTAAAAAGAGGAGGGAGAGAAATCCTCAGACAAAATCTTTCTCAGTTTCACATATGCTGGATAAGGTAATACCACTCTGCAAATAGACTTTCAAAATACAGATTTTTCTGGGAAGATGTATTATTTTCTTCTGCTAATTTAATGTATTGGTGGAACAGTACGATGTCCAGTTTTACTGTGTGAAGAGAGGGGCTAGGAGATCCTTCCTTAGAAAATTATTTTGAAATTCCTGACGTGTGGTGAAATTAGAAAAAACCCAAAATGGGTTTTTTTCTGAGTTACCTACTATTTACCCCAAAACACTTTTAAATCTTTTTCTTAAATTTCACGTCACTTATTTCCTTACTAACAATGTGACAAGTCCTTTTCCACTGCAGGTACAGTAGCAGTATATTCAGAGGGGAGTAACGCCGTGAAACAGAAATCACACCCTTCATTTTTGTGTTTAATATTTTCACAATGTTGCTCAAAGCATCAACTAAATATCAGATCAAAATGAAAAACTCATAGGATAAAATATGGTCATTTTTTATGATCCAGGACAAAACAATGTCATATTGTAGCTGCCTGGAGAATGGAGAAGGCATTTTGCTAAAACCAATGTCTTCACATCTGTAAAACGACAGGATGAAAATGGTTATGCAAGATTTTGATGAAAAATAGCTGGACAAAACTGAAGTGGTTCTGGCCAGTGAAGGGAAGTAAAAAGTTGGTCGTACATCATCTCAGCCTACCCACTGAAGGCAAATACTTATATATGCCTATTTGTCAACATGTGACAAAATCTTGGGATGATGACTTGTTTATCTGCTGATGAAATCGGGACTAACAGCTAGTGTTGTTTCTAAACAGTGAGATAAGAGCAAAGAGATGTCTGAGAAACATCCATTTAAGGCATCACTGTATCCACCGATGGATATAGCTGTCCCTGAAGGAATCACCACAGCTCAGCAAGGACTGTGAGCAGCAGGCTGATGACATGTATCTGCTGCTTAATTGTGAGAGCAACGTGGCGCAGTGTCAGCTCCTGCTTACAGAGAATATCCCCACCCAGCAGGGACCAGCTGTTCTAGGTAAAACAGGCATAGCACATGGCATCCATGCCATGTGGGGATTTTGAGGACTATAGAGAATTGAATACTGAAACATATCTAAAGTTGAGTTTATCTGAACAGGTAGGTCAGACAAAATCCCATTACTTTTTCTAGGCAAATACCAAGGCTGACAAAGGGTGGCAATACTGCAAAAGTTGGTTGAGCCCACAGATATTTATCAACTTGGTACAGCAAACTTTCCCACACTACATGTTAGTTTATGAGTTTATGAATAAATGAATTTTATTAATTTATTAGTTTATTAAAAAGAATGCTGTTAATTTTATCTTTTCTTTAGGACACATTGCTCCTTAATGCTTGGCCCCAGTTGGTTGTCCTTCCTTCCCATTCTCTGTCCAACCTGTCCTTGCAACTTTGGAAGAGAGCACACAGCACAAACAAGGGGCTGGAGAAACTCTTGCCACTGAGGCCGTGCAGCTTTGGCTTGAGGCTTGCAGTCTGCGGGAAGAGCAATAACCTGCAATATCAGTGGCCACTGTGTGTGAGCCAAGGGGCTCAGGTTGCTGTTGGCTTGGGAATCTCTGCACCACACTGTTTCCTTTATCTTGGTGGCCACACTGGCTCAGCCCTTGTCTTCCCTGACCAAAGAGTGCATAAGGGACATTTATGGGCTGTACATGTCAAATCCTTTCAGATTATTGTGGTTAGAAAAACCTGGCATGATAATTTCTCTCATCCTCTGGACTTGCCAATAATTTATTACTTATATTTATGTTTCTTTTCAAATGCTATGTTGTTGTTTTTGAATTAAATAATTGAAGGAGGTGAAGCTGGGGATACTGTAAAATATTGAAGTTATTTTTATGTGGATTGAAGGCAAAGTTGGAGCCTGGTGCTCTACAGACATGCAATGAAGGTAATTATAATTTAATCTTTTGTATTGAAACCTAGCAATAAACCAAGAAAAGATGAAATTGATCTGCAAGAACATGATGTGGACAAAGCAAGATATCCAGATAACGAGAAATATTATGCATAATTAAGAAAATTGCTAATGGTCACTTTAATCAATGACATTGGAGATGGAAAGGCTGTTAGGTCAAGTATTTCATCCAAGGCCTCTGACAGTGTGCCTTATCACAGAGACAACAGTTTTTAATTTCATGCCTGATTTTGGCTCATCCTTCATTTCTAGCTAACCAACAAAAACTGTCTGAATTTCACAGACCTGATCCTATTTTTTTCCATGAAGTTTGAGACAAAATGAAGGAGGCATTTGCAAGAATGTAGGGTTAAAAATATGAAGGATTTACATTAGAAAACGCTTCCATAACTCACTCTAATCTGTTGTGGCTTTGCCTGGAACAGCTCTGCATTTATTCTCTGCCTTAGCAGCATCTCACATCTTTGGCAGACTACAAGGACAAGGATTTGGGAGGCAGAGCTGTGGACAACTGAGGTTCTCACTGAAATAAGATTATATTGTGTTATGACTTGGGCACTTTCCAGCAGGTAGCTACCAGCTCCTTAAAACATCCCTCTGAGCCTTCAGAAAAACAAATCACTAAGGTTTGGGCACAGGCTTCAGCAAGGCTGAACAGGGGCAGCTGCCCTGCGTGGCATTTTGCAGGACAGTGGTACATCCATCTGACCCATATTTCCAGATTCTTGTAACAAGGCAGAAGAAGCAGTGAAAGTGCTCAATTGCTTCTGCCTCTACTGATAAATGACCTTGGAAGTGATGGATTTTGGGCAGTGAAGGTTAGCACTCCAGTGTATGTTTCTGTGTCCAGGTAAACAGATTCATCTCATTAAATGTAAGTAGGTCCACACACCTGCCTTATGAAAGCAGCAGGTCCATATTCCTCTCTAAATACAGAGAAATAGCTCTGGAGTCAGTTTTTTATCAAGAAGGACTGGATAAAAGGGAAGGGAGGACTGTATGGAAAGTGGTAGAGAAAAGTGCCTGTCTGTGCATCACAACAATCAGCTGTAGATCTGTATCAGCTGAGGGAGATGGGGTTGTTTAGCCTGGAGGAAAGATAGTTGAGGGGAGACATCTACAATTACCTGAAAGGAGATTGCAGACAGGTGGAGGTCCACCTCTTCTCCCAGGTAACAAGTTACAGGACAAGAGGAAATGGCCTCAAATGGCCTGGGGAGATTTTTAGGTTGGATATTGAAATATTCTTCACCAAAAGAGTTCTCAAGCCCTAGAGCAGGCTGCCCAGGGAAATGGTCATCACCTCTGGAGGTCTTCAAAGAAAGTGTTGATGTGACACTTAGGGACATGGTTTAGTGGTGAACATGGTGCTGCTGGGGTTAGAGTTGAACTTGATGATCTTAGAGTTCTTTTGCAACCTAAATGATCCAATTATTATATTTATAACCTGAAAGACGGAACAAATTATTGAATCCCCCTCTCTGTTCACACCTTGGTCTTAAAACAATAGGATTGATATAGCATAGAGTAGGTATAAGAAAACTGGGTAATAGGAAGAGGATTTAACTGTTTCATGCTAAGGCTGGGTAAAACTGAGAACCACTTATCTGAAGTATGTACAAAGAATAGTTGTGGGGAAAGGGGGAAAATTTCAGGGGCAAAGAGATGAATAAGTATTTTATTCCAGGTGAAAAAAGATTTTGCATATAAACACAGAAAAAAACCTGTACTGAATAGTACTATTTGCTCTTCCTGTCTAAAGTCACTATTCTTCCTAGAGCTATAAGTAAAAATCTAGGCAGGATTAGCTTTGCCCTTCATCCTCAGTTTTCATCTCTATGGGAATAGATTAGCATTCAGCTGCCCATGCTACAGGAGGAAAGTCTCAGTGTGTGCCATTCCTCTGATCAAGAACATTTTCTTGCTCAGTACACATCAATGATTGACTAAGGGTTTCTTTTTTCATGTTAGCAAAGCCTTCTTCAATATTATAACTAAATTATGAAGCTGTAGAGTTGTGTTGTATCCCTTCCATAATTTAATTAATGCTTTTTACATCTTCCTATAGAACTCTCTCTCTCTCTCTCTCTCTCTCTCTCTATATATATATATATATATATATATTTATATATAAAAATATATATACACAAACCCAGGCTTTTTCATGGATGGAGTCCAAGTATTAAACAATGAGAAGACCCAACAAATTAGATCAATTAAGACAACTTAGCTCTAGATTTTTACACAGTGCTTATCGATCCTGCTTCATCGGACACATGTGCTAAGGTCATTTTCCACTTGCATTAATATAAAATTAGATGAGTAAATCAGTGGTACATATGTTGTTTAGATTAGTTACCACTTAAGACTCTCAACTTGCCAGACATATGGATCAGCAACACAGATTAAGCAGGTCTGAGTTGAATTAAAATCCTATTTCTGTGGTAAATATTGCAATGCAAACAAGTATAGGGTAAATGTAACTAAGATTGCATTCAGCTTCAAAGTAATATCAATTCAACCCCAGGACTACTCTGTATGATTCTGTATTAATCTGTGCAAGGCTCATTAGCAGATGACAAAAGAAAACAAAAGAAAACAAAAAAATAAAATTAGCCTTCCTTTAATTGTCTCCCTTGGTAGATGTGGAAGAATTTTAAAATTTTGCATATTCAAAACACTAATCACCCAATAGCCAGATTTTTTTCCTAGCTTTAGGAGGAGTTTGGATGGCAAATTAAAGAACTGCCTTTTTTGAAAAAGGTTTCAAGTTCAGCCTTGGAAAGTCATCTCTTCCTAATAATAGAGCATTGAAGTCATCATGAAACATTGCAATAGGGTTTTTCTTATTATTTGTAGGCTGGAGTAGCAGCACAGGAGAGTCAGCACGTGCCCTACAAGCTCTTAAATTCAGAAACAGGTGGAAAAGTCACAAGGGTGTCTTTGAAGACGCACTTTTATAGATCCTTATGGCGTTATTGATTAGTCAGAAGGGTGGGTGTCTGCACAGAATGCCAACAGCCCTGCTCCTCCGTGCTCAGAGCTGCTGCCAGGAGCACGCTCTGGCCCAGGGAACTGCTGGGAGCTGTGGGCACCTCCTTCACAATGCCCCACCAGTTCTTCCTCCGCTGTCTCTGTGGCTTTCCCAGGTTGGGCTGGCAGAGCAGCTCCTTGGCTTTTCTGCTCATCATCCAAAGCTGTGCCAGCTCTGGTATTCATATATTAATTCTTCTGCTGGGATAAACATGTTCACCTCTACTGACAGCTGTGTGCCAGTGTGTTATTTGATCTGGTACTGGACTCATCTGTGCATCTTTGAGCTGATATTTGTGACTTTCGTTGATTTGTAATGTTCTTTTTTAGTTAGGACACTAATTAAAAAAAAAGTTATTATATCTGTTTAATCATATCATAGTGGTGATACAGAGATGTAATAGTTTGTATTTTTGAGCTTTTATTTCCTATAGCCAAGAAATGCTTTGCTATTATTCATTTAGACTCTTCTCTAGACACCTGCAACCAGATTCTAGTTGGGAAAACATGAGACAATGGGTTTGGCTTCGTCTTTTTCTCTTTGTTGATCATTAGAAACTCTTGTCACAGCAGTGACTCATCTGGAAGCCTCTGCCCTGGCCTGCAGTAATAGGGGTGAAACAGACCCTGACTGAGGCAAGGAAAGCTTACAACTCACTTGCTGATGCCTGGCCCAGTTGTGCTAATGCCATTAGCTTCACACCCACAGGAACTCCAAACTGCAAATATACAGATCCATTATCCCACATAGCCCTGTGTTATTTCAAGGTGACATTGAGCTACTGTTCTGTGGTTTTAAACCAAAGCCTGGTCAATGGCCATACTTTACTCTGTAGCTTTAGCACAACTCTAAAATTGCAGCTCTGAAAGAGAAATGTATCAGCAAAAGTGCTGAGCACATTCATAGAATAAATCCCTATCAAAGTGTCTATGATTGCAGGGATGTAAATGTACACTTGATTCAAAGAATTTGCTTTTGTGGCAAAAAATCTACCAAATTTACTCTTCATTTCTAAACCCCACTGTTGTAGCTTGTGTTTCACCTGCTTTATAATTATGTGTAACACAAAAATAAAATACTTATGACTCTTTCCTGCTCTGAAAAAGGAAAAAGGGCTTCCAAAACTGTGCTGAAAACATTTCAGCTTCTTTCCCCTGAGACTGAAGTATCATAGCAATAGAGGTTGTCAATTACTTTTAAAGCAAGCTGTTTATAGACCATTATTCCCAAGGCTTTATTTGCTTGCTTTCTTTGCAAGTAAAATGATGGAAATAGTTGAGCTATTCAAATGTCTGCCGCTATCTCTTCAAATGAGGTCTTACCATCAAAAGAACCTTTTTTTCTCTTCTGTTTCTCTTGTCCCCTTGTTTCTCAGGGAGTTTCCTACGGACAGCAGGGTTTGAGAATGACTAAATCATCATTCACATATGGACACGAGTATCACATATGGAATATATACTGAACAAAGCATCTGAAAATTAGAATCAAATATTTTCATTTGATTTGTTTTGATCTTTGTAAGGATTCCATATTGTGACCATCATGTTAAATAAAGAAATGCCTTCTCTTTTGTGTTTCTGATTGTGGGATAAAAAAGGACTTCTGATAGCTAGTAAACATTGGGTTTCACAAAGATCATTTGACGTGGTAGAGATATTTTGATAAAATATACTGCCCTGTAAAGGGAAGAGGTGAAAACCACTTAAATTAAAAGTCTCAAATCTAATTTCCATGAAAAGATATAATGCTGTCATACTCTTTTTTAACATAGTTTAGCATGGCGTTTTCAAACACACACAATTTGGTACAGAGCCTAAGAGAAGGATAGTGTGATGATGTTTTCCACAATGTATCAGAGGATTATTCCTAATGATGTCAAAGACTCATTAATCCTATTAAACAGGGTTGAAGTAAGCCACACCTGGAATCTGTTGCTGCTCAGTGAGAATAGAATTACATGGGAACAACTGAAGAGGACTACAGGATTGTAGTCCACAGGACTATAAGTGAAAGGAGAGTAGGTGTTGGAAATAAAGAAGCCCATTTGGATTCATAGGACAAAGATTGAAGAGGGAAAATAAGGTTCTGTATGAGTTTGTGATGGTACTTCAGGCACCAAAGAGGGAGAGGAGTCTTTCAAACTAAAGACAGTATGTGCTCTGTGAAAAAAGGTAGATAAGACCTGGCAACAATGTAGATGGGAAGATGTTTTAGAGACGTCACAGGATTAAAGCTCTGAGACAGCTTCTTGACAGGATCATAATTGCAAAATTCATAGGTGTTTTAAGAAGTCCAGTTTTTTCACATCTTTGTTTATACAAGTGTGGTTGCTTGCAATAGCTGAAGATCAGTCTCATTAACTCAGAAGGCCTCTTCTGCTGCCAAGTGCAAGAAATGGCATTTGACTGACTAATTAGTCTTTTATTTTTGTGTGTGAGGAGGGGAAAAGTTCGTATGCAATTGTTATTGTTTTTCTGTTGATTTCTTTTAGATTTGACTTTGATTTTTGAGCATGCAATGATGTGACCTTGATGTTGTCTTAAAATAGTCTCCAAGGAGGATATATATTACACAAAGATATATGTGCTAATTAATGCCACACATAATACATTACAGCTTCTGAGTAGAGAAAAATTCTCAATTCTAAATAAAAGAGTACATTATCAATATATTCTCTGAGTTCAACAATTTTAAATAGGCCCTGGATTACTTTTACTTGGGGACAAAGCACCAGTGCATTGGTCTGTGCCCTGATTCACTAGTCTGCTTAAATTACTTTTTATTTTTCTTTTGTTTGTTACCATAGTAACATTCAATAATTTTTCCCTCCCAATTGTTCCATTTCAGAGGAATCTAGAAAACTCCCATGGATGAAAACAAAACAATAGTTGGGGAAGACACAGCTGAAGCTATACAGGGGAAGCTCTAAACAACAGATGATAATTTGTAAGCATGCAGAGCTCAGGTTTTGTTATCAACAGGAAGTGTTTCTCTAGCTGCCATTTGATTTCTCTTCCAGTAAATCTGTACCATTTTAACAGAAAACAATATGTAGTTCAAATATTTATAAGGTAAATGTATAATTAATTCATGAGAGTCTTTTCTTTTTTGAACAGAAATTTTACTATGGTAATGGAAAAATAATGGCAAAAATGTATTTGAGAAAAATTGTTAGAGAAGATTTATCTGAAATTTCTTTTTCAATTAGGATAACTCTAAATAATATTTTTTCCTTCTGTATTTTATGTATGTTACAATAAATATAGGTATATTAATTTGTACTGCATGTGCTCTCTGATTTTTTCTGCTACCAAGTGCTAGAGCTGAGTTGGGCAATACATTTAGTATTGCCCTGGCATAGGCTGAGAGCAGGAAATGAATGTCTGCTGTCGGAGGGGGGAATGGTTCAAAGCCCTGCAAGGTCAGCAGATGATTTTCCATTCACTGCAGTGGGTTCGGTTCATTCTGCTTTTCTCTGATAATTCATTGTGATTTTGAGTGAAGTAAAGGAGCTGCAGAATCAGATTCCTGTATATGTGGCTATGGGATGGCAGCTTGCAGTGTTTAATATGCTGTGTGCAAGAGGCAGCTGGGTGCTTCTCTTATCAAAATGTGTGATGGAAGGGTGAGGGTGGACATTGGAGAATGAAATATCACCAAGGAGGAGGCAGTTTAGTTCAGTAATAAAGAAGAGAAAATCAGCTCTGTAATCAAATCAGAAGCATAAATTGTAGAGGATTTATTTACTATTAATTATGGGTTTATTATACTTTTGCAATAAATTCTGGTTTAGATTTATAATTTCTACAGGTATACTTGCAAAACAAGTATAAACAGATATAGTTAAATTACTATATTTGTTGGGGAAAATTACTTCACCTTGTAAAATTCTTTATATGCTGTAACTAAAGGCATGATTAAAATAACATCTGAGTATGGAGAATAAAATCCCATGTACCTTATTCTTTAAACCTGCAGTATTTGATAGCACTAATAAATATACTATAAAGAATGCTGCTTCAATTTATTTCAGTCTTTTTCAAACTTTAAAAATAATACTATGTTTATGTGCTAGAATCCCCCCATTCTATTGCTTATCCTTGTAAAGAGGTTTTATTTACTTGAAACATACCTTTTGTGCAAAATTTTTTTTTTTACTAATCCAAATGATTTCTGCTGTTTAAAACAAATCTACTATTAACTAACTCATCCTGGAGAAAAATGGCTTTAATCTCAGAGACTGCATTAAACTTAGAAGGAAACTAAATCAATAAAGGTGAAGGTCATGGAAACAGATGATTAGAGCAAACAACAGGCTGCCTACTGTACAATAGGGTTATAAAATAAACCAAAACAAAAGTCTATCAGAATACATCAAGAATGAACTTGTTTAATCGGTTCCTCTTCCGAATGCCAAATGGTCAGATTTATCTCCTGCAGGATTTTTTCCCCAGTTTTCTGCTTCCCTTCCCCTCACCTCCTTTCTCTGTCCTTTTCCTCATGTTTCCTGCTATGTTATAGACTAAATTACCTGTGGAAAGACCAATGAGCCCTGATTAACTAACGTGTCAGGTTTTAAATGGCCACAAGTACCATGTGCTGACACATATGTGATGTGAAATCAAAATTACTCTGAAACAGGTGAAAAATGGACCACTTTGTTAAGCAGCTGGATTTTATCTCTCTGAACACATGTAACACAAATTCCCACATGAAATTTTGAGCTGATTTTTTGGAGTGGGATTCAGGGAAGAATTTGGGGGATGGGTCTGTAAGTAGGAGGGGAGAATAGTAGCCACAGTGATTGAGGACTTGGTTTAATAACAGTTGGGGTTAATGGTTTGAGGTGATTAGCTGGTTCCAACCAGTCATTAATCTGCAGGAGGTGTCTTTAGTCTTGCTCACTAGTCTTACCAAAGAAATGACACCCTAGCATTTTGCTTGAACTTTGGTCTTTTGTTGTTGACAAATGAGTCTGAAAACAAATGAGATGAAATCAAACCCTACAGCATGATGTCACTTTTCTGGTACCCTTATCAAGGGTTGTCCTGGAGCTGGGGTGGAGTTCTGACCTGACAGTGCTGGCAAGAATTTGACTCCTAATTCTGCATCTCTGCATCTGGCTTCTTTACTTTCTTTTCTGCATCAGTGTACTTCCTACCCACTAATTATAAAACCTATTGAAAATTGGGACATTCACTTAACTAAATGTACATTTGAGTCATAACTTTGTATTTTAAAAGCAGGGATATTTATTTTTACCCAGAACTAGATTTAGAGTGGTGATGTTACTACCTCTGCCTGCTTGCAGCATATTCCACTTGTAGGCTGGAAACACTGAAGGGAATTTGCAGGAGCTGACAGGAGTTTTAATCTCCGTGCCCTGCACTTGCCTAAGCCAAATGAAAATGTTGACAATCCACTTCAGCAGGGATGACAAGAGCTATGCTGGAAATTTCTCTGCAGCAGACCCAAAGCTGTTGATAAGAATACACAAAGTTATTAAGCTAAAGCCGAAGAAGGCATCAATCATTTCGAAAGGATACTATTTGATTCTTTCCTCAAAGTCCAGTCTGACCTGACACCAGCCTAACAACATCCTTTTATTCTATACAGCTGCATCACTGTCTCATTTTGCTACATTGTTAATAGGACCAGTAACAAAAAATAAAAATAACCCCCCCAGCAATGTCAATGTATATAAGGGGAATGAAGGAAGGGGGAAATAGAAGAGGTTAAAGGTTTACAGGTACAGAAAGAAAGTACCTTTCAAATACTATTTAAACTTGCTCTATTATTGAAGGCCTGCTTGTCACCTCCAAAGAAGCATGTAAAAAGTGACTGGCACCTGCAATTACATTTTGAGATAAAATACATTTAAAAAGCCTAGCAATATCTTTTATCTGAAATATTAAATCTACCTTTCCTCTCTCTTTTATATCACAGTTGCTGGAAAAAAAAAGAAAGGAAAAGAAAGGAAAACAAAAAAAGGGAAGAGGAAAGAGCAGAGAACTGATCTTATTCATGAGTGAAAGAGGAGGCATTCCAAGGAAACCACAGCAGAGAAGAAACTTTTGTGGTAACAATGGATGTTGTGGATAAAGCACAGTAGCTGGCAAGAAATTATCCTGGCTCTAGAATAGAATTCTCCTTGGTGCAAAATATGCTGATCTTTGTCATTGAATTAAAGCTAATATCCTATCAAAAACAGGATGCAGGAGCTGCTGCATTCTGGGCTCCCACTGCTTCTGGAGTGGCCTACTTATTTAAATGACTGGACTTTGTGCACACACAATAGACTGCTTCCTGGGAGTTGAGAGCTTTGTAAAATTACATTACAAAATCAACAATGACTGTGAGAGACCTTGAATTTCTTGTATGGTGGAACAAACAGAATAGCACAATATTGTCTTTCAGGTGCACACTTCAGAGAGATTGACTAAGTGGGTGAACACCTACATTTAAGTCAAAAGCAGTAAGCCCTGGAAGCAAGTTAAATCATACAATCACAGAAATCTTGAGTTGGAAGAAATCCATAAGGATCAAGTCCAACCCTTATTCCTAGCAGGACAACCTAAAACTAAATTATAGAGGTATGAGTGTCATACAGGTATTCTTGAACTCTGATAGCTTGGAGCCAGGTCACTGCTTTAGATCTGGTCTGCCTGCTGTTATAATTGAAGTTTATTGTGTAAATAACAGTTTAGTCCTAATACAAACGATATCACTGCAGATGGTGGATAAAGGAGTGTTTGTACTTGTTCACATCCAGGCACAAGAGGCTCAGGCTGACTGGTTTCATGTGGGTCAAGTGGTGTTGTGGATGGGAAGCCTCATCACTCTCTCTCTGAGGGTGCAGACCTGGTGTGCCCAGGAGGTGTTTGTTTCTCCATAGCTTCTGTAGCAGAATCTTCAGGAGCAGCTCTGCCCTGGCTGCCCCCTATGACCACATAAGCATATGACCACACCAGCCAGGTGGAGAAGAACTTCTGATCTTTTCTGGGCAAGATAATAATGTTCCTGGACTAGTGGTCCGTGTTCCTCTCAGCATGGTGTGGGAGGTGCTGGTCTGGTACACCTTGTGCCAGACAGATCTTTGCCCTGCTGCATTCCCACAGCAATGGCTTCAGTGCCTGTGTGCAAGTCCATGTGCCATTTCTGAGCTGTGGCTCATGTCCAGAGGTTTCCATGTCCTCGCTATGATTCTGTGCTGAAGGCAGAGGAGGAATTGCATAAGCTGCTACATGCCAAAAGTTAATTGCCAAATAAAAAGACATTGGCAGCATGGGAAATGGGGTGAAAAAAGCTGTGGTTTACCCAAGACACACGTGCATGTTGCAGTCTGGATGTATTCCTGGTGATCTGTGGCCTTGCCTGGCCATGAGTTTTTGAAGGAATGGCTACTGAACATGGAAATTTTGGCTATCAGAGCAGCTGAAGGTAGCCTGAATCTCTCCAGTAGCGGGCAGAACAGCAGTGCTTCCTGAGCCTCTTCAAGCACATGAGGAAGGAGGAGGTTAGAATGAGATTGAGGATAATTGTGCTTTTTAATCTGGTGCCCCTTTCACCGTCTCTTATATCAGCTGCCCTCTTTTCCACCCCATTAACTGTATGAGCGTACCCTTTTATCAGCTTAAAGGCCTTAAAATACAGTATTTTGTATGAGGATTAAGGACAATATGCAGCATTAAGTAACCCATGTTGATGAATTCCTCTTTGGGGTCAAGTTGTAGAGGAATACTGCAAGGTTGCATGGCTTTTCTGTGTTGCTTACAAAAATAACAGATAAATAGATGCAATTTGTCAAACCCCCAGTCAGAATAATACATTTACGCTTGAATACAGTGTTTCCCCAAGAGTTTAAATTAGTTTACTTACATTCAATATCAGAAACCAGAATGCATGTACTTGTAGTTTTATAACCAAATCCATGACAATTTATTTTGTATGAAAGGTTAAATGACTTAATAACAGCTTTCTCAGAATGTTCTTTCATTTTGTGGATGTTGGAAAAGAAGTCCATTTTTTTTGCTCCCAGATAATGAAAAAATACATCATTATGTTCTTGGTTTAGCTATGTAAATGACCCTACTGATAAATGAAAATTGATATTTCAAAGCCGTAGTTTATTATAGCCTGATGGCATGTTAGCCCTTATCATTCAAGACAGTACTTAACTCTGAATAATACATCATGCTAACTCTCTGAAATTGTTATTATGAGATTTTAATGCACCATAAAACATGTCTTATGATCTTCAGCATGCTCAAGTGTCAGTCTAACACATTAATCTCACATACATCATGGAAAACAGTAGTTTGGCAAAAACTGTCTTCATATATAGCACTTCTTGTATTATATTTCATACATGGATTTATGTGTAAGTATGAGATTTGCAACATCTGAATAAAAGAATTATATTTTCTGCGCACAAAACACAGAAAAATGAGATCTGAGCCATAACTGGGAATTCTAGATTCTGTCAAAATATCTTTATTAAATAAACAGTGTTGTTGACATAGCAGACATGACACTGAGGGAATGTGTGTGAATATATTCTTGGATTTGCATTTGGACTATTCATGCTGTCTCTTTCTGATTGGAAATTATTGGTCTTAGTTTAGATGATTTTATTTTACATTTCTGAGGAAAATGCATTAGCTAATCTTGAACTGGACGATGGTGGGCAAGAACAAAGGCAGAGAAATAGATTCTTCTTGGCTCTGACTCTTGCAGCATGGAATTTGTGCACAATATGGCAAAAAGGGATTTGTGAACTGCTGTCTCCAGCCAGGTGGGCAACTCCATCATCCCACTTTCTATTTTTTATTTTTTCTTTGGTGATGGTTAAGGTGGAAAAAAGAAGCTGTCAGAGAGATGTATCCAAATATTCCTGTGTCTGGTCAACGCAAGTGCAGGAGTGTTCTGCAAGAGTTACAGTCTGATTCCTGCAAAGCTGCAAGTTTAGCATTGTACAGTTGGACCATAGCTGGAAAAATCACTCAAGAGCTGTGTTCTAAACTTTGCCAAGAGAAGTCCTAAATTTAAGGAGTTTGTCTCATTTGTGTCTGTATTAAATAAAATCTTTTAATTCCGGACTTAATTTGGTAGGGCCCATATGAAAAATGGTTGAGAAGCCATCCCTAGTATGGACAGTTCACAAATCAGATTCGATATATTTCAAACTAAACTAAGAATTCAACTCATGTGTTGTTACATATGTTCTGCATGTTCTTTCTCAAGTAAGAAAATTAGTGACTGTAACCTATATCCTTTCAAAATGCAACAGATATTTAAATGAAGCAAACTGCAAAAGGCAAAAATGCTCTTATTTTTTAATACTGATTATTTAGGCAATGGGGTCTGGTCCAGAAAACTCTGTAAAGAAACATAATTTTCATTCAAATCCCAATGTTTTTCAACTACCAGATCACATTATTTCTCTAGCTGTAGGATAGTTGTATTTTTGTAACACAGTAAGTTCTTGTGAAATGAAAATGTAGCAAAAGCTGTTCTTGAATGTGCATTACATTTTCTGATTTTCAACCCAAAGGGGTTGAAATGTTTGACATTGCCAATGCTTGACATTATAAGCAAATATTATGTTTTCTGTCCCACCAGGTTTAGAATTTGTGTTAAAAACACATGGTCTGAAGGCTGTATTGCAATCTAAACTTACACCATTTAAGGATACATGCTTTGAACCATCTATCTTAACATGTTTAAAACTATCAAATTTATATTAGCCTATTTATATTAGACTTTTATGTTTAGGTGGTCTTATTTTCTAAAATTTATCTTTGCAGCCTATAGGAACTGCCTTTGAGTGTCCTGGTTACATGTCCGCAATGATCAGAGAAACTATTTTCTGATTTTAAAGAGGTAACAAAGAGAAAGAAGGAGAGAAATAATGACCAGATATAATGCTGAAGGCACAATAATTGAAAGGAGGAGCAGTATTTCTCAGTATATTGCAAACTGAATGGAGGTTGTGCAGTTTAAAGGAGAGGTTACAGGGTCTATTGCACAAGAAAATTTCAATTCAGGGCCAGCAGTGGCCACCTGCGGTAAGGAAGATGCTGGTGAAGGAGAGGAAAGGGGTAGTATGATGCATGGATAATGGGCCTTGTAAAGAGAGGATTCAATAAAGCAGCAGCTGGAGAGGCATCGTGGCACTTCAGCAGCCTTTGTTAGGTGTGGTGCTGCTGTACGCTGCTGCTCTCCTCATTTCTACTGAAAAAATCAACAAGAAACGAAGTCACGCTTAGGAAAATTAGATTGCATTTTCACCTGATAATAGGAAATGGGCTTTTTGTTCAGTAGAAAATAACAGAAAAGTCTATTTGTTATTAAGGGGATTTGTGTATATCTTCTTTTATCAAAAAAATCTCTAATGAGTCTTTTTCACAGAGAAATATCTGTCTGGTTATATCTAAGGGAAATTTTGGGATTGCTACTCATAAGAGTTATTAAGGGCAGACATAGACTTCTCCATTCCAAAGCAAATATTTGCAATGTGTTCAGAACAATCAATCTACAGGAGTTACATATAAGTAGACATAAGAATATTTACAGGTAAATAATTTATCCTTAGTGTTATTGAAACTAACCAACCACAGATAAATGGCAGTATGTAAAAATATGTGATGATCTAGTCATCACCAAAGAGCTCAGTGCCAATTAGTTAATTCAAGTGCTTGCTGGTTCTTCAAATGAAGCATATAAAACATTTTAAAATTCACATCGTTCAAAACATTATTAAAGGTGAATAAAGCTCCACTGAAATGGTTGGAGTTGTTCACACATATATGCAAAAAGAGGGATTTTTAAGCTTGAATGCTTGGCATAACTACTGAAAATTCAGGGATGCATTTGCACCAAGGTCCAGCTCAGGGGGGCTCACTGAAATCCACCGTGACGCTCTGCAAGCCCTGGCTGACCCCAAGTGGAATACTTTAAATCATCGAACTTCATGTTTCTTCTCTTACAGAACTGATCACATCATCTGCTTATAAATATATTTCAGTGGAATGGTGTCCAATACCAAACCAGACAACTAGCCCCTTATCAAACGAGACAGCTTTGTATCCTAAGATGAGAGCCGATAAATTATTTCCTAAGATGACACCAAGGAAGAAATGAATCACAGAATATTTCCATCAAGAAGTTGTTGACAGTTTGAGGAAGGCAAATAATTCAGTGATTAAGTGAGAAGTCTGTTATTTTTCTTTGTTGTGTATTATTTGTGGACTGTGATTTTTATTTTTATACTTTCTGAGTAATAGTAGATGACAAAGGATAACTAACATAATAGAGGGAAAAATGTCACTATGAAATAAGTGAAAGATAAAGGTTCCCAATGAAGGAACTGAGACCACTTAAGGGGTTGAAAAATAATAACAAAAAACCCATGGATCTGCGTCATTGCATGAACAAATGCCTCTGTGTCTTGTGTTTCAAGCTGACCCCCAGGTAATCAATCATGGTAAGACTGTCACCCGTGCAAGCTTAAATGTGAGATGAGGCTGCTCCTCATCAGAAAACACATGGAGACCAAGAAAATATCCTCCATATGCACCTCAAAGTGGAGAAAAGTATTTCTGAATTTAATCCAAATTAAATCATGTGAAGTTTCATGTGTTTTTTTAAATTTTTTAAACTTTTTTTTTTATTTCCTTTGTGTACATGCACACCATTTTGGCTATGACAGTCCAAAAAGTTTGATTTTTCATGGCATAAATCATCATAGCTCTGTTGAAATCAGTGAAATTATGGCAAGATAGCCCCAGTCATATATTTAATCCATAATACAAAGTTACAGTGTTTTCAACAGGCTGGAGGTGATGTTTGCCATGACCCTCTGGCACACAGCTGCACTGACAGAAGCCAGCTCACACGTAGTGCCGTCCTCTTTCTTCTGCGAGCAAGCAAGCAAGGACAGCAGATATTATGGCCTTCACTTCATCCAGACAGCTGACAACAGAAGCAGGTTTTCACTTGAACCATAGCTGTTTACAAGATGTTTTGTTCAGCTCTGACTAATAATTGGTCAGGGAAATTATGCAGGGAAGTTTCTACAGGGAACTGACACATCATGTAGATGACTAAGTTAATAAAATAATACTCTTCCTTTTCACCCAACGATGTGGCACTATAGATAAAGTCATTTGGATGACCCAGAAGGGGAGATATTAGAAACACCAGGGCATCTTCATTTAGAATAGGACTGTTAGTTGTAGGCATTCTGACTAAGTCATGTCTAATGTGCTAAGGTCTCTTGAGGTTTAAAACACATTATCAGTGTCTGGTATCTCATCTTCTTTTTCTCTCCTATCTAGGTCAAACAGTTCTTGTTATAAGCTGTTTATGGCAGGTATATCTCACGATGCTGAAACCAGAAATTCTTAGTCATGAGAATGAATTTATTAAATTGACAATATTCATATATATGCATATATAGAGGCATGCCTGTTCGCAGATATAATTCCTCATTTTCTTCATGCAAAAATGAAGATCAAATCTTGGCTCTCCTGAGCAATATCCATAGGTAAAAAATCTAGATATATTAATTTTTTTGCAATTTCAAAATATTATATGTCCTATTTCCCATTTGTGCTGGGATCAGTATGGAAAATATCAGCCTTGAAATAAAATTATATATTTATCATTTAGTAAAATTATTAATAATGACTGGTCATGAGCTCTCTCATTTTACTTCTGTTTTTAAGGCTGTTTTAAAATCTATAGTTATGTTAGATATGCATTGAAGCTTTCCCTATAAGTTAAGTGTGACAGGCATAGAAATAATTTTCTGGCTTAATGTAGCATAAAAATTGTTAAGATGTTTCTGACTCTTCTAATTTCAAACCTTCTCCTGCTACTCGTCCCCCTGCAAATAGTTTCATTACCTTAATTTCTTTTGGAAATTGGAGACAACTTGTGACTAAGACACTGCAAGGCTTGATTCAGTGCTTATTTGGAAACTAAATTATGAAGGTCTTTATAGCATTACAGAGTTTAGACACAGAAAGGACAGCTTTAACTCTTAAAATTATTGTTCCATTATGAATCATTCAAAAGGACTTATTTTCATTGACCAACATTTTCTAAAAAGCAGGCTCAATTAATTTGTCAATAAAATGAGTTTCAAAATCATTGGTTTATAGAAATTTAAGATTTGGCATTACCAATGGTTTACCCCCTTTCTAGTCTGCTGTTCTAAATGGTAAATTGACCTTGTTTCTCAGTGCCGTGTTTTATCAATTAGTAACATTGCTACTAAAGCTGCTAGAGCATTTTGGGAACTCTGTCTCTGGGGTTTGAGTTTGGGTGGTACTGAGCGTTCCAAATCTCAAATCATGAAAGGATATAATTTTGATGTATGCTATGTTTTAGACTTCCATTCATCTGTTTGTCTGGTTTTCTGCAGGCCATAGCAGGATTTTCACTAAGCACAAAATTAAAAAGTTGCTGGTTTGTTTTCCCACATGGCATTTATGAAACTCATGCTATGAAGTGCAGTAAAACAAACTGAGAGAAGAATTCTCAGTGTGTTTCTTTCCTGTAGTTTTTCCAACAAAATTCAATGCTCATAAACATTTAGATAGAGTTTATTTCTTGCCACCTAAAGGAATGATCTACAAGACCATAAAGGAATGATCTCCCAGGCCAGAAACTCACTTCTTTCTGCCCAAAGGAGGTGCCAATATCTTTCTGGGTAAATGCAAAGACCAGCACATAAGTGGGAAAAAGTTTATTTCCTTACAGGCTGGTTCTTACATGTTAGACTTTTTCTTCTTTCCTAAATTGCCAAAATTTCTGCAGGATCCTAAGTGATGATAACCAGAACAGGGAGAAAGTATATATATTGCCTAATATTTTTTTAAATGTTTCACTTCAGAGGAAACAAAGGAAGAGGAAGCAATCTTTGGTAATTTCTTTCTCAGACATTTATTTGCAACATGGAGGCCAACACTGCATTCCCTTAGGTATAAAAAGTGCTAGAGCAAAGTCTGAGAGCTTCTCTCTCTGACAGTCAAACACCGCTGCATGAGCTGGAAAAGCATTGTGTAGGCTATAAAATGGGATGTACAAATAATCACACTTTACTTTCCAAAATTCTCTCTTCTCTGCATTAAAGGTCAAGCAGAACAGCTCTTTCACCTCCCAGAGTTCACAGCTAAGGACACGCATGGCAATCTTCCTCAACACTGAGCAGTATTGCTAAAACCGTGTTATCCACACTGAAGCACTGGGGCCTTACAGAGCAGCTGCTCTGTAAATCCACCAGAGCAAGGTGATTAAGCACGGCCACTGTATGATATGCAGACCTCTTGGTGCTCTCTGGCTGTGCCATTCTGAATCTGAGGTGTCAGTGATTAAAAGTCGGTGTGAGATGACTGTTTGCAGCTCAGCACTGATGTGACACAGTAGTTAGTCCTACTGTCATCCAAAAGGTGCCAGAAGAACTGGGGTCTAGTCCTACTGTCACCAAAAAGGTGCCAAAAGATCAGGGGGCCCTTTGGCATATCATGAGCTTTTTAATCTGGTGTAAAATTTTGTTTGGTCATGTCTATTTTTGCACCCTTTCTCATCTTCTACTATTTCTCTATTTTTTTGGCTTTTCTGCCTCTTGATCCTCTTGCATTTCTTGTTTTGTTGTCTCAATCTTGTGCTAGTAATCCTTCTTCCCTTTGTCTGTTTTAGCTCTGCCCTCTTACACTGAGGGATGCCTTGCAGTTGGTATTATGAGATTAGTAATGCTCCCAAGACGGCGTGGAGCATGCCACACAGCTAACCCAGTCCTTCCCCTGCTCTCTGTAGATGACTTCAGAACAAACAGAGCATAGAGAGGCCCCAGTGAGGGCAGTGCAATGATCCCCTTCCATATGGGGTATAAATTTCATTTTTTTAAAAGAGGGCTATTATTTTTTCCATTTTATTGTTTTCTGCCTTTCCCATCCTACCCTGCCACAAGACACACAGATGCAGCTCTGCCCTGCTTTCTGGAGAGGGCATGTTTTTACAGCCTAGGTGGACTTTAAAATGACCCCTCTGTGCCATTCCATCATGCCTGTAATGCTGCATGGATGATATATATGTTACATACCCAGAAGTGGCAGTATTATTTTCATGGTGTGATTTCCTTGGTGTCCTGTAACATCTGTGTCAGGCAGCAACTGTCTTTGCAAGGATGCCCCTCAGAAATGAGATCTTCAGATTTCCATTGTAAGCAAAATCCCTGGCGGGGGGAAATACAGGCAAACAGATCTGCTCATGAGCTTGGCCAAAGACATGAAAGCTGAAAGGGCTGGCTTGGCACAACTTTCTCAGTGAGATCAGGATAAGCAGAACCTGCACTTTAGCCTAACAATAAAAAACTGTACATAGGAGGGAAAAGGGACACAGGGGAGCAGAAAGCAAAATAGTGGCAGAACAGATTGCAATTCTGGAAGAGAATAACAGCTTTTACTATGTATCTGGCATGATCTCACTCCTACGTCCAAGGAGCTCATTAAATCCTTTAGTAAGACTACTATGGTACAGAGGGATGTACTGTTGAATCTCAGGTAATTTCATTGGCCTTTTTTTCTGGTCTGTGCTCCCTGAAATTCTATTTTGCTATGCAACTCCCTGTACAGCAGCTTAATTTTTAGATTTTCCTCTGAAGGAATTGCAAAAAACCAGTTCCTTCAGTTTGAGGCTTGAAGAAAGTACAAATTCCTAAAGGCAACACTGTTTTACTTGAATTGATAAAGAAAATAGATAAAAGTAAAGCTGAATATGGAATTACAAGCTAAACTGAGTAGTGTTGTATTTTACTTATCAGTAGCATTCATATAGACTTTGATAGATAAATCTCTAATAGGGAATTGTTTTGTATTAAACAATCTAGTCTTCCAAACCACACTGTAACTATTTTAATGGCAACATATCTACAGAAATCTCTTGGGCCTGCAAGTAAAAAAAAAAAGCATATGCAAAACATGGAGCTAAACACAGTCTGTGTTTCAATAACAGTTGTAACTTGATAAGTGCCTCAGTTTCTGGGATCCAAATTGAGGCATTTCTAAAGAGGGCTTTGTGTATCTGAGAATGCAGAGATCTCCCTCTGGAAAGCAATGGCTTTACTGTTTACTGGCACCACGCTTCTTAGATGTGGGTTTTTGGGGGTGGTGGTATGGGTGTTGTTACTCCATATAACACAAAACTGTATCTGTTATCTCTAAAATACAGCTACTTGGCTTATGCCTTTACCTGTGCCTGCATCACTCACTCTCTTGGCTTTTGAGATAAGCTTCAAGTATTTACAGTTGATGCTCCCATTTATAAGGCAAACTCTACAAATGTGTTTTTCCTTCATAATATTGCACACAGGCTAAAGGTTCAATTTCTACACCACACCACAACACTGAACAGAGTTTATTTTACCATCTCCAGTGCTGTTTTAGTTTCTTTAACAAATAAGCTTGTGTGTAGGTTAAGCTTACCCAGTATATATTAGAATTCCAGGGGCCTCTGCTTATCCATCCTATTTACCAAATCTTATAATTTCTATGGATTCTGTACTTCTGTATATTGTTTTTGCAATAGATCACTTTATTTATTTCTCAGAAAACATTTTTTTCTGTTCTCAATCCATTGAAGGGAAAGTTTTTTTTCTCCTTAATTCCTAAAGAAGGCCGAACTGATCAGCTATGAATTTGTATTCCACTGATCATGTCATCTATAAATTGTATTGTAAGGTAATTTCTTGTCATTTTCTGCACTAGAGAACTATAAAAGCAATGCAGACCAAGGACAAAGACATGTGCTACGTAAGCAGACAGATTCCTGCCAGCATAATCTATAAGTGGGAAGTTAACTCTTGGCTTTTTGAAGCAAGTTCTGACCTGACAACAGCAATAAGCTTCTCAGAACTGGGTCAGAGAGACTGAAGGGTCAAAAAATTAATTAATGTTATGCTGAAACAACATTGTTTTGGTACTGTTGAGCATGCAGTCGTTCTTCCCTGCTCCTGCTCTAAAGTAATATACTCAGAAAAGTTACAGGAATTGTGTCTCTCTGCTGATGCTTAATAAAACATAGGAATATTTAAAAAATATATTAAATCAGTGCTGGTACTAATTTAAGTATTTTTACCTTTCTTTTTCTTTTTCTTTTTCTTTTTCTTTTTCTTTTTCTTTTTCTTTTTCTTTTTCTTTTTCTTTTTCTTTTTCTTTTTCTTTTTCTTTTTCTTTTTCTTTTTCTTTTTCTTTTTTCCTTTTTTTTTATCAAAAGAGATAAAATAGATATAATCTCTCCAACTCTTGAAAATTATACATACGTCTAAAAAATTCATGTTTTGGATATATGTTTTCAACTGTGTTATTGTTACTAATTATTAAATGTCTCCATGACTAAATAAAATCTGTTGGATGATGTTCTCCTAGGTTTGTGTGGAATGATTTCACAGGGATGCGTGAAGTTGAAAGACAGAAGGCTCATCTAAATACAAGCACAGGAGTGAGCCCAGCTACCTCTGCCCTCTTCCTCCTCCCCCCTGCCATCACCTAGAGCAGTTGTAAAGTAAAACAATCCTAACCCTTTTGATTGGGTTTTATCCATCAGCCTTGTAGTGTCAGTCTGCTTACTGTCAAGCTTGCAAGTGCAAAGGAACTGGTATTGCTCCTTGTCTGGATGACTGGTGTCTCCCAGGATGACAAAAGCCATCGGAGTGGCTGTTCTGGAAGTGTGATAGCAGCAGCATATTTGAGCACAACTCTCCCATAGGATGAATCACTTTATCAGCCTGTTTAGACATGAGTCATGGAGGCTCATGAAAGGGTTCCAATGGCTTATTGTTGTTTTAATAAATTGTCTGTTGTAAATTAATTTATGTTCCTGGTTTGTATCTTTTTTTCTCAGGAAAAACCTTATCTAGGAAATACCCTGCACCAGTGGAAGATTGCAAAGTACCTCTTAGACATTTTTTGCTTGAGGGTCTTCAGTTATCATTGATTTACAATAGAAGAAATAAATCTGGGAGACTGCATTGATCTTAGAAGAAATTCACATTTCTTTTTTTGCTACGGATTGATCCATGAAATGTTAAGTGGTCCACAATAGAAAGGAAAAAAAGCAATGCTGATGGGACTGAGATGAGATGAGGAAAAAGGCTCAGGGTGTAGGTGGTGATTTCATGGAGCATGTGTAATACCATGCTGCCTCTGAACAATGAACAGTATGGGGAAAATTGAACAGAAATATCCCTTTCTTCTCTGATTTGGCCCTTGGGAATTTTTTGAGGCAGTGCTCTGTCTGTGGCCCACGACTCTACCCCAAAGGAGTCAGGGAGCTGGGGGCATGGGTGGCTTCAGAACCAGCCCTTCTGCAGGTCTGTGCAGCAGGGAGGGCTTGGCAGTGGCAGCCAGTGCCACCCTGGAAGACCAAAGGGAGCCTGGCAGCTGTCCTGCAGTCCCTCCTCTCCCGTGGTAAATGGATCTTCCTGTTGGGATGCATTCCCTGGAGACCAAGGGCAGGGTTTTTATGCATTTGTTGACTTTTATGCTGCTTATGTGAACACATGCTAGCCCAGGGCACGCTGTGACTAACGCCCAGGGAATGTGGTGTTGGTAAGTGGGTGTTTGCACTGGGCTACTGCCCTTGAAGTGGCAGCTGCCAGCTCTGTTGCCTGGCAGACTATGCAGAAAGGAGCCCCTTGTTTGGGGAGCTCAGCTGGTGCTTCCACAGCTCGCTGCCCCCACCCTGAGCTGGTTTGTGATGATAAACCACACAAGGGCCAAACAGCGCGGTGCATGCGGGCAGGTGTGCACCTGCCCAAGCGCAGCTCGTGTTTATGCAGAAATATGGGCTCACAGGAGGTTTGGGGTGCTTTCAGCCCTTTGGGCCAGCTGTTGTGGGAAACATACTCTGTGAACACCTGTAGGAACAGAAAGATCTCACACGTGCTGCTGGCTGATAGACATTCTCCAGTGCTCAACAGAGTAAAGATTTCTTTCTGTGAATCTCTCAATTTTAGCTGGGATGCTCTAATACAGCTTGTCATCTCTTTAATCTGATAGTTTTAAACTGAAGAAACACTTGAAGCTCAAAAAAAGAGTTTAGCTTACATGTTTTTAATTACTTGTTGGCAAACACTTTTTTATTTCCAGGGCCCTGTTACTTAATGAACAATAAATTGAACTGTTGCTTCCTTCTTGTTATTTCAAGAAATACTTTTAAATATGCTACCCATTTGTAGCCATATGCCAGAAATATTTTATTTAAAGGCTTGAACCCAAGAAGTAAATTTTTTAGGTTTCCTTTACAAACGGAAGCAAACACTTTAAATGTGCTTGCACTCTTACTTTCCATCATACAAGTTTCTCTCTATCAACTGCATAAAATGCTGTTTCAGCACACTTGAATCTTACTGCAGTTTGGGGGCTGAAACTTTCTGTCAAATTCGGGAGCTTTCTATTTTTCTTTTTTTTTTTTCTTTTTTACTATTTTTTCAATACTAGGTTCACAGTTAAAGCGCTAGAGTCATCTGCAACTCTGGCAATAGCTGTGTTTCCCTGCTGGCCAGGTCAAAGTGTAAGGTAATAAGAGACAACCAACTTAATATCTAGAGGAGAGAGATTTATTTTGTGCATGGGTCAGGTAAAACATTATTTGCTTAGATGACAGCTACCCCAAGTAGACATACTGCAGTTGGCTGTGCTTTGCCTGGAATAAAACCAGTTGGATCCATAGCTGTGACAGTAAATGAGGATTAAAATGACATCCTGTGGTTTCAGCATCTGCTCTGAAAAGAGATACAGGAGTATATATTCTAAATGTATAATCAAGGAATGGGAAAGATTAACAAGCAATATCTGTCCTCTGTAATCAGCTTTGAAAACAACAGCAACAATTTTTACTTGCTTGATTATTTGATGGGGTCTCGTAAATATTTGAACCAAATAGTAATATGCATCTATAAACAACTGAAAATTCATTACTCCAGATAATCTTAACCTCAAGAAGCAGGAGTGACTAAACACTTCCTCTTGTATCTCCTCAACTTTGATTCACCCACTTTCCACCTGTGTGACACCTTTCTTCTCTCTGTGTCCTGACATAAATAATATCTTGCTGATGAGGCGAAATGAGGATTTTGTGAAGCTTTGTCTGGCTGACCCGAGCAGGGCTATGCTGGTGTTATCAGCTTTGTCAGATGGTGGGCCACTTAGCACTGTTGCCACGGTCCAGACACCTGTTTCCTGAGCACTAGTTCTTCCTTAAAAATCCAATTATACTGGGTAAACAAATTCTCATCTAATTTACTGTTTCCATAATGTTACCAAGGTTTTGAGCCTCAGAGCTCTGATACTGCAATTGCCACATGGTTGTGTTTGCAGAAAGAGGCGAAGTCTCCATGCTCACTTAACAAGAGGAACACTTTCAATTTTTAGGACCATACTTGGGCCAATATAATTACATCAAAGTTATATGTTAGTTCATCAAAGGTGAATCTGCGAGGAAAACATCTATTTTCCCTGGATTTACTGGCCTCATCCATTCTGGATTTGTAGTGTCTTTCAGCAGTTTTCCAATAGTCCTTAGAAATCCCATTCAAAGTCTTGCATACACAACACAGAATTGCATACATTAGGACAATTTAATATATCTTTTGGACTTTATGCAACCTAAATAAAAGTTTCATTTTTTTGTTTTTGTAGATGAATATGCTAAAAAATTATTCTTTACAGTTTTAAAGAATATCAATGTCCAAAAGTAGAGAGTGATGTGCATATCAAAACTTGTTCATGTTCTTTGGGGTTAGCTCATTGTCCATGCTCCAGAAGTGACACAAAAATAGAGGATTATTGTGGGAATTAGAACAGCATTACCACCAGAACAAAATGGTTGGAAAAAAAGATTACTGTGACAAACATAATATTTAATGGCTTTAACTTGGATTCCAAAATCACTATCTGTCATTCAGCAGGAATAGGAAGGGAGGGAAATTTGTATTCAGCAAAAGGCAGTGTGCTGGTGTTTAATACTCTGCACTTGGAGACCGACCCTGGGCCAATTTTTGGAGTCTTGGTCTCCTACTTTTTCAAAGTCCCTAGATTTTGCATAAAATGTAAACCACAGTTTTCCCATCATTTTTTTATGCAATGCCTGACAAGAAACACAGCAAAAATCCAGCGTGGAATCTTTGAAAGCAGCATATAGACTTTACAGCATGCCCAGTCAAAAAAAATTATTATAGAAGAAAAGTGGGCATGGTTTGGGTTATGTTATGAAACCCTTTGAACGGTTTGGGTAATTTTTGTCCATGTTGAATATTTTCAGGGCTAGTTTCTTCCTGAAGACAGTAATCTTACTGTGTTAAAACACTGACACAGTACCAGATGTATTTAAAGCATGTTCCATTATTAGTACACAAACTGAAACTGAAGTCCTTTACTAAAACCACAACTAAGTATTTGACATTAAGCATTTGAATCTCCCTTCTGTTGTGTATTGCCATTGACATAAAATACAACAAATGCACTGGACATAGACTACAGAAGTTGAAATTACCTCCCTCTTAAGCAACATTTATGATTTTGCCATAGTATATGGGGTTTCTGCGTGGCTATACATATTTTTAACAAGCTCAATATAAAAATCTTTATTTAAACAGGAACTTACGTTCTGATTCAAAACCAAAAATTAAATCTGATGCCTTCACAAATATGTTTACATTTAAATAAACTTGTGTACTTCACAAGAAGAAAAAAAACAACCTGCAAAGCAACATGCAAATTATTACTAAAAAAAATAGCCAACAAATAAATTCCCTTTGGTTTGCAACTTGATTTTGAAATAATTTACAAGTCCTACTAGACAAGCTATAGAGCTCTACACTATTAAATACATTTATTATAAACTGGGTTAGTCTGTCCTTCAGGGCAATGCCACAATAGTTAAGGCAGTGCCAAAAAATCACACGCTTGCAGAATATTTACTTGGAAATAAGGAGTGTACTGAAAGCCAATGTCAGTGGCTTCAAGATCCTGTCTCACCAACCCAGGGATTCCAGGTAGTGGGAGGCACAATGTGAGCAGCATTATGCAAGGGATGGGAAAGGCTTAACCTCATATGGCTGCATAGCTCAAAAAGTGTTTAATTTTTTTTTTAAGAGTTTAACTTTTTTGTGTGATCAGGCAATCGGATGCATTACGGGAACAGCTCACTTCCTTTAAATGGAATGACATGGCACAGCAGTTCCCAGGCTGTAATATGTTGATTAGGGTTGTGTGTAAACTGCAATCAGGTGATAGCTGAACTGGTTTGAAAGTATAAAATCAGAGGAGGAATACATTTAAAATGCATGATTAAGAAAGCTGGTATAACCAGGTGTCTAAGCCTCAAGTGCAGTGTGACTTGGAACGATCTAAGAGCTACTGATAAATGTCAGAGTGGAGAAAAGGAGCTGAGTTGGTGCTTCTCTCCTTGGTTGTACAGTGCTGAGCGCTGCACATTATAAATAATAGATCTTTCTACAGAGTTAACTTATTCCTTAATCACCATGAGGGTTGTGGTTGATGTGTTTGAATCCCAGTTCAAGCATTTGCAGCTGCTCTGACATGTATTCCTTTATGCCCTTGGAAGACAGCCACTCCTTCCCAAAGAGCAGTCCTTATTTTTTCTCTTTCTATGCTTTCCCTGTGCTTGGCCTCTGAGGGAAGGATTTCAGTGTAGTTTAAAAAAAATCATTACATTTGTCTTGAAATATTCCTTCTGTCTTGGAAAACAGTCTTTGTAGCAACAGCATTTGAGCACTAAGTAAATCTGCTAGTATTTAGAAAGTTTACCTCTGCATGTGAGAGAAGATATGTGTGCATGTGTTATGTCAAGATAGCAAACTGTGACCTAGAAAAAAACAAAGGGTCACTTGAAGCTTGTCTTCATGTTATCAGCAGTTGTTTTATTTTGTTTTAAGCTGAGCAATACAAAACTGTTATGAACACATATGCTCGAAAGCAAATATTACTCAATATAAGCTTTTCTTCCTAAAACAGTGTTACTTACATCTTCTCCATGAGACATGCCTGTGCTAGTGTGCAGCTGGCTGACATTTGTGCTTATCTGTGCTGTTGTCATCTTTGATTGTTGGATTAAACTTTGTAAAAGGCAGGAAAGAATATTTTTGTATGCCATTTATATAGGTCAAAAATTATTTATGTACTGGATGTAAGAGAGAGAAAACAATATGAAAATCATTTTGGCAAATACTGTATGAATGCCTAAATTCTTACACAATCATTCAGTAACTTGAAGATCAAAAGATCAAAATAATAGCATGTCATGAAAGTAGTCACGCTTTGTTTCTGAATTAAGTTTCACTGTGGACACAGCTCTTACTTTGGTACCTCTTGACTTCAGGTGAAAGAGAATTTAAAAAAAGTCCATGTAAATAGAGATAGAACTTGTTCTAAGTTCTTTCATTTTGGGCACAGGCATGTTGGTGTCTGCAAATATACCAATGACCTGGGCATATATTTGTTGCATGCAGTATCACTCACTCACCTCAAGTCACACTGTGAAACACCTCCACAAAGCTCAGACAGGAAATAAGCAACTCAAATTTCCAAAGAAATGCTCTGACATTCATGAAGCAAGAGCTGGTATTGTTTTGCATGTGAATGTACGTGTACACATTTTATCTCAGACCATCAAGCCAGAGCTCTGACAACGCTGAGGGTAAGAGGAAAGTACAGATGTATTGTTACTGAGAATGCAGCTGAAAAAAAGGCTTAGATTAAAGCTGGTATGGCTGGGAGAATACCTAAAGACACACTTCTGAAGATCTCATTAGCATGACCCAGTTGAGTAGCAATGCATGCAAGGAGTTTGACATTTAGATGTGCAGGCAAGCATGTACAACCTTATTATGATACAAAACTGGCAGTTCAATCCACAATGGTGAGGCTTACTAACACCTACAATTTCCTTTAGGCCATTGATAGCAACTGTCTGTTGTGAGCAGAGTGAAAATAATGTCTTCCTAAAGCTTCAGTGAATACAGTATTGTTCTCTTCTTCCTACTATGAGCAACTGCATTATGTGAATGAGGTGTAAATTCTTAATTTACTTTGTGCAGTGTTTGCAGTTATACAGGTTTTCCTGTGTTTCATCACAGAGTTGGTTTCTCTACATCCTATCTGGAGCTGCTGTTGTTACTTGTTGCCCTAATAAGGTGCTTTCAGCTTGTTTGGAAGCAGGAATAAGACATAATTTTGCTGGAATAAGAAGTAATTTTATTCATGACGTGTCCTCTCAGCAGAAGTGTATGGCAATTATTCCTACTTGCAAACAGCAGTTTTTCACATGATCAGTCTGCTCATGTAATTTCTGGACATCAGTTTCTGAATAAATAACATTCCTCTGTTACAAGAATGCACTTGTACACTTATAGTCAGGGACTTAAGGCTGATCTGTTCCTATCAGTGGGACAAGTGACTGCATTTGGATTCTCTGATGATTCAGAATCTTTCTCAGACTGGAAGTACAGAAGGCATGATGGACTGGCTGATTTGCTCTGGAGACCAGGTCATTCATGTTAGGGGAGCTACAGCAGTTTTTAAACGTCCTTTCTCTGTGCATTACACAAGACTAGTTTTTATATTCTTTCTGGAGTTTCTTCCCAAGAAGATGTGCTCTCTCTCAACCTGAATCAGTGGAAAGGATGAGTTCTCCAGCAAAACTATGTCCATATGATCCTGTGACGTAGGTGCCTCACAGCACAGTGTCGTGCACCCAGGTTTTACAGCCATGAGAAGATGAACTCAGTTCCCTCAGGACAACCGTGGTGTAAACACTACTTTCTGTCTTTCAACACTTTCTCAGTATTTCCTCATCTCCAGAAGTTCCACCTAGAACTGAAGTCAGAATCACGTGGGAGGATGAAGTTATGTGTGATACTGTAGATGAAAATGCATCTGGGGAGGAAAGTAAATACTTCTACACCCCCCTCTCATATTTCCATAGCGTTCCCTTTCCCTTGCAGCCTGTGCTCAGCACCAGGCTGAGCAGCACTTGTAACTAAATAAGTCTTGAAGACTGAGGGCTCTCCTCTCCTCTCCCCAGCAAATATCTGATCTTTGTGTTGCCTAAGATGCCATGAAGGCAACATGCTAGTAAGCAACTCCCTCCTCCATCTGGCTCCAGCCCTTCTCTCCCTGTTCAGAAATCCCCCATGGCTCAGAAACAATAACTGGTTTTACAATAAACCTTCACTCTTTGTAATGCAAATGCTTCCAAAGCCTACTTTGTTACCGTAAAACAATTTGAACAAGCTTTTGAGCCTTTCAGGGTATTCTTACCCTTCTAGCAGTATGAAGCCCTGTTTTCACAATTGCCCTGTCTCATGTCATTAATGAGGGACAAATGGTCAAGGCAGGGCTGTGAGGGGGTAGCTGCTCCCTTGTTTGAAATCGTGTCCTCTCTGTGCCTGCAGCAACTGAACATGTAATGACAGCAACAAAGAGGTGACAGGTCCAGCTTAGAGCAAGCCTGGCCTGGATTTTCATTGTTTTGAGCAGTGCTGTCCTGGCTTACTTTGGAGATGAGTGGGTGTTTTAATGCTTAAGCAAAAGGCACTGCCTGATCTTTACTTTTCCTAGGCTCAGAGCGAGGGATCTTAGTGTTACTGTCCTGCTGATTCTTTAGTGCATAAACTCTACTCACAGTAACAATGGGAAGAGCTGTTAAAGAAAGGGTCTTGAATTTGGCACCCAGAGACACCAGCCTTTTTTAAAAATTGTCATCAAAAGTCCATAATATTTTTCTTCAAACAGGAAAAACAACTCAGAATGTACTACAGGTACTGTTTGATGATTATCTATTAAATATGGAATATAATTTAAACACTGATGATGAGAGATTGAAACAGTAACACATCAGATTTTCTCTCCCCTTTTGTTCAACTAAGTACAGTTAATAATAAAACTAAGATGCTGTTAAGGACTGGATATGAAACAATTCAATATTAAAAATATTTTTAATAATAGATTATGATTATGTACCCTTGCAAATCAAAATAATTTACATGTGATTCTCAACTTTCTCCAACATGTATTAAACCTAAGTGTAGTTTAGAAAGAGCTGTCTTGTTTTTTATGTTGTCAGTTGACATCTTGAGCTTTTTTGTGTTCCTAAAGAAAGAGAGCATGTACATTTATTCAGCAAAAAAGGATAAAAAAATTAGGACTTTTACTTCCAAGGAAGGAAATGTATGCATCTACGTAAAATACAGAAGAATACAGAAGAGATGATCTCATGGAAAAAGTCTGTTAGCACCTTTATCTTGTTTGCTGAATCTGTCCAGTTCTATTGTTCCCCGTAAAAATAATAGAAACCAGAATGTATAGTGATTGAATTGTGCATGGCTCCATGCATTACATAACATGATCTGCTTCTGAGCTCTGCAACATCTACTCCTTGAGTTGGATCCCAAATTTGTTGGGAGTTTAAATACCTATTATAGGCTGTAAGCACCTTCTCTCTTCCCTTCCTTCAGCACAGGATATGCATAGGCCTAAATGCATTTAAAGGGCTCCCCATTTGGAAAATCGTTAATTCTTTTTTTTTTTTTTTAATTGAGGTGATGTGTTGAATTTCTGTGCTGAAGCATCCATGCCCTTTTACCGGGCTTCCCATGAATACAGTCAATAACTCGCTGTTCCATGCCATATGCTTTCCTCATTTGCCCATGGAAAGGGAAACCCTACAGTGGTCAATGCACTACAAATGCCTAAATAAATTAGGGAAATATAAAATAGAACATACATTAAAGAAGCCTCAGGCAGCACTACAATATGTTAATGGAATAACTGCACAGTACAGTGATCATGAAAAACAAGATTAATGAGGTCAGGCAGCATAGACACACTAAGGAGGTGCAGTAAAATCCAGGAGCCAGCTTTTTCACTAGAAGTGAATAACTTTTCATACAATGCTCCTGCAGAAGAAACTTGTATGAGCTATAGGACCCTCACTGCTGTCCTAAGAAGGAGGTTGGACATTTGCATGAGAAGGTTCTTCCCACTTCACACTTTGAGATATTCTGTGACTCAGCGGTTTCTGGGAGAAGATGATGAATAAACCATCTTGCCGATGTGTCATTGCTTTCAAGTCCACTCAGAAATCTTCCCTGGGAGTGTTCTGTATTTGATCCTAATCAATGCTGGAGAGTAAAAAGTGGGAGAAGATAAAGCTATCTGCTTTTTAAAATCCCTGTTGAGAGAGAGGATCTGTAGGTAGATACATGAGTGACAGCTGCTACCTGACTTCCCCTGATAAAGGTGAGAATCTGCACCTTTTTTAGTCCAATAATCTAAAATGTGTCCAGACAATATTATCAAGGTTTCCTTTTATTTTTTAATGGTTATTATTTAACTAAACAACAAGCCTGAGAAAAATAGGGGTCTTTCAATACACTGTGTCAAATATTTCAACATCTTTCTTGATCATGAAATCCACCTCTTCACATATTTTCAGCAGATTTAGGTATTTTCATGGGTTTCAGGGGATAGGATTTGTTAGACATTTTTCTCAGTATTTTTTCATCTTAAGTGAGTTTTTCCTCCTCTGGGTTAGAACAGGTATTGCAGAGTTCTTTATTCAATAGTACATGAATGTGTATCAGTATAAAAGTAACATGCATGTCTTTTATTTGTCAATAAAATATTGTTTTAGTGTCCTATTGTCTATTTTTTATTTACTCCTTAAGTCTTGGGATCAGGATGATAATTCTTCGTTTTGAACACACTAATGATTTTAAGCCAAAATTCCATTTTATCTGAAGTTCCACATTTGGCAGCCAATACTTCAACCATACAAGAAACCCTGCATATCGCTGGATGTTTACATGACCTCTCACACATCCTCCAAACATGTCTGAAATCCTCAGACTATAATCCCAAATTCCATCTAAATCAATCCATTATTTCTGCTTTTGTTTTCCCCCTAGGCTCCAAATGCAGGCAATACAAGTAAAATGTATGCCATTGATCTCTTCAGACTACAGAAGGCCATTTAGAAAATACAAGTACTCCTCTGCACCTCAAGTGCCTAAATCCAGTGGCCTATTTTAAATCAAGGACTGAAGAAAGTCAGTCAGGAATTCATAAATAATTTTGTCATCTCCTAGGCAAACTAACCTGCTTCAGAAGGGGAATCTCATAACAAAAGGGCTCCTTAAATTGTTTATATGCCATTAATTTTTGGCAGTTATATTATCAGTAGCAATAGTATCTGATTCTTGCTAGCTCTTTGCTTTAGCTTAGGGCCTTAACTGAATTAAAGGGTATGAACATGGAAGAAGTTTCAAGGCTCCCCTGTGTGCAACTTCATGCTAAAATAGCGAACAATTAAAGGAATAAGGTCTTTTTTTTTCTTGTTTCCCAATTCCCAGTTGCATTTATTTGGAAAAGATAAGGCAACTTTGCTATCCTCTGGATGAAAAAATTGCAGTTGATTTTGACATACTAGCAAAGCAGGTCATTGCCTAGGGAAAAATGAATGAAGAATTGAATCTTCCATAATTATATTGGGGATTTCTGAGGGAGAGCTAAGGGATTCCTGTTTATCAAGGCAGCAGTGCCTTAAATTCAGCTCTGGACAGACAAGCAATTAGAAAGGCTTGTTCAGGATCACAGATCAATTTCTGTCCCCTGAAATGTGTAAGACAGATAAAAGAGGGCCTTGTATAAGAGGAGAGGAATTATAAACAGGGTATCTTATGCATCATTACTGTAGTGGTGATAAAAATGAAATGCTTGAATGTGAGCTTTTGCTTAAAGCTTTTGATGATACTTTATGCAAAAATGTAGGGTTTTTTTGGTTTTTTTTTGGTGAGTTTTATTGTATTTTTTGTTTTGGTTTGTTTTTTTTATTTTGTTTTTTTCTGTTAAAAATACAAGGTGGCACACTTAAAGGCATCTGAAACATTAAAGAGATGACCTCCTAATCATGTTGCCTGCTCCACACCAATTCAATTTACAGAATTATAAGAAGCCATCCTTGGAGAAGGGATTACATTTGTTGCGATCCACTCTTACAGACAGTGACCCAGTATATTTAAAGCATGCTCTAAAAAACAGTTTGAGAAAAACAGGTCATAAAGTTCATGTTTGTGCTGTCATCAGGCCAACTGTTGTGCCTCAGCTGGGAGATACAGAGCTGTGACTTTAATCTGTGCAGGGTAGCCCTAATCATGGATATATTTAGACAGCCACATTATCAGCTGCAAGGGGGACCTGATTGCTGCTGGGGGCCCAGATCCTCTGCAGCAGCAGTGCCCTGGCAGGTGTAGCTGCCACAAGAAGCAGCAAAAACATTCTGAGGGGGCTGACGTCCCTGTGTGGGGTCAGCCACGGGGCTCTGCAGAGTGCTCCCCATGCTTGGCCTCAATGGAGCACTGCAGGGATGCCTTTGTGCTCACACAGGCACAGGGCAGCCCCATGAACCTATCCAAGGCAGCACCACGCACACAGTGTGCTCATCCACGGCTGCACAGGCAGCCCAAGGGTCACAATAAAGGGGTCCTGGTCACAATACAGGGGTCACACAGGCACAGGGCAGCCCCATGCACCCATCCAAGGGAGCACCATGCACACAGTGTGCTCATCCACTGCTGCACAGGCAGCCCAAGGGACACAATACAGGGGTCACAATACAGGGGTCACACAGGTATAGGGCAGCCCTATGCACCCATCCAAGGGAGCACCACACACACAGTGTGCTCATCCACTGCTGCACAGGCAGCCCAAGGGTCACAATACAGGGGTCACGGTCACAATACAGGGGTCACACAGGCATAGGGCAGCCCCATGCACTGTCCAAGCGAGCACCATGCACACAGTGTGCTCATCCACGGCTGCACAGGCAGCCCAAGGGTCACAATACAGGGGTCACGGTCACAATACAGGGGTCACACAGGCATAGGGCAGCCCCATGCACTGTCCAAGCGAGCACCATGCACACAGTGTGCTCATCCACTGCTGCACAGGCAGCCCAAGGGACACAATACAGGGGTCACACACAGGCACAGGGCAGCCCCATGCACTGTCCAAGTGTGCTCCATCCACTGCTGCACAGAGAGCCCAAGGGTCACACACAGCCCACAGCACCAGGCACCAGAAACTGTATCTTGTGGGTTTTGGGCCCTCAGCAGCAGAAATTTTGCTCTGCAGATTTTATTCTCTGGGGTCACAGCACACAGACACAGTAACCCTGTGGACAGAGCCACGGGTTGTCATTCAGGCTGAGGAGATGCACAACAGGCTAAAGGAGCGTTAGTTACCCAGCAGTAAAACAGGCATCATACAGGAACAAAAACACTCTCCTGGCCCGTTTTTTTCTCTGTACATGTCTTGGATGATGTTTGCATTATCTAAATCCTCTGCAGCTCTCCCAGAGGGGGTCAGGGGATGTGGTTATCAGCCCAATGTCCCCTCATGTCTGGAGGGGAGACAGAACTGGGGCCAAGCAGAAGGTTCAGGGGAGAGCATGCATGAATCTGAAAGGAGGCTGACTTCTATTTTCTTTTCTTTTTGGAAAGGGCTTCGATTAGTGCATGTGAAAACAATTACCCATGTTTTATGAGCTCTGGGATGTACAAATGACATATGTAAACAAATTTGAAATGGCTCATTATCTGCAGTTATACATTGTCCTCGCTTTTGGTCTTGGCAGGTTAATAATTTTTTCATATCAGGGAATATACTTGATTCTCTTGAAAGTAGTACTTGTGTGTATAAAATGAAAAGTAGGAATGTATTTAGTGCTCTTAAGGAGTGGGATTATTTGTGTTAATAGAATTGTCCCAATTTAACAGAAAAACTTCACATTCTGATAACTGAAAACATTTCCAAACTTCTTTAGCACATAATACTCTGTTTGCATCTAAATTGCAAATGAACTGTTGAAGAAAGCGTTTGTTGTAGTGTGTTTTATGAGTGCTGTAATCCATATGGTAATCTGCAGGTTTTTAAAAATTAAAATTTATTGGATTTTGTAACAAAATAGACCATTAAAAACTTTAACTATTCTGTGATCAATTTTTAAAAGTGGATCTTAGTTCTTTTAGTATTAGTAGCGAGGTTCAAGTAATTCCAATCAGCACAGGGATGATATTCATTGCTGTTTGTGTTACTTGATCTCCAAGGTAAAAATAGGTCATTCAGCCATCCTAGAAACAAAAATAATTTCATTTTCAATAATGTATGTGTCTAAGTACCTTTGAAGTGACCCTTCAGTATTCCAATATATCTGATAGCCTTTAAACCCATTCATCATGTGCAAAGGGTAATAAGTGTTCTCAATTCACAGGCCTTAGAGCTACTGGTTAAAGGAACACTGAGAAGATACAGTTCCAAACAAGCATCCTCTGGACTCTGTCTCTCCACATGTCCTGATCTCATACTCTGCTATTGGCAAGAAGGAACTCATCTGTCTCCCAGAATTTGAATGTTTTGTCAGTTAAAACCGAGGGGGAAAAAGCCAAACAAACCAAAAACAAGCATGAAAGTCAGTCAACAGGTTAAAAACAACAAAGTGAAAGAAAGGAAAATAGACTCAGTAAATTTTAAAGGCAAGATTCCTACATCATTGAACACAGTGAAAAGTCTTTCTACAGAATTTCATGGCTAAGCTCCTCTGATGCCAGAACACACGTTGGATTTGGGATGCGTATGTACCAGTGAACAGCTGATATTTGTGCACACCAACATGGTGACCTTATGTTTCCAGAAGAGGAAGGTGTGGATAAATAGGCTGGTCAGCTTCTTTTCAAGGACTTAGCGTGACTGATACATAATCAATGAAGAAGCCAGTAACCATACTATAAAAATACTTGGAGAGAACTCACAGCAGTTATAAAACAAAAATATGCCACTACATTTGCTTCATTTGCTTCAGAAATGAGTGCACATAAAATTCTCCTCCACCCTCCATTAAACAACTGTTTGGTCTCCAATCTTTGGAGTTAATGAGCAACATTACTTCATTTTTATGTGACCATTCATAACTTTATTTACTACAGGTAATCTTTTATTTATCTGTCTTCACAAAGAAGGGTGTTAACCTTCATCAGGAGTAGTAAAACTGCTGTTGCCTTTGTTCTAAACCCTCCACTGATGAAATTGTCATTTCTGTGGTCATTATAACTGCTTTATGGCTGGAGTGAGGAATCTAAAGCAAGTTTTGGGTATTTATAAACACAGGGTCAAAAATACTTGAGATTATTAAATCAATAATGAAATGAGATTCACAGTTATCTATTGGAATGAAATACCAATATAGCCGAATGGAACGTGCCTGGGCTCGTCTGGCCTTGCTGCTCGACCAGAGGCAGCAGCTGTGGTGGTTTCACCTCAGAGACACCTTTGCCTGGCTGGATGCTGCAGCTGGTGCTTGGGACAAGTCCAGGCATGCAGGAGCTCAGGTTTACCTCTGGCAGAGGAGCTTTAAGGTGAGGTGAAGGAAAGGAGTCGGGTTCTGCTGGAGGGTTTCGATCCAGGGCTTTATTCCTGGCCCACAGGCCTCTGAATGCAGCAACAGCTCCCACAGAACCACAAACCGCGTGGTTGCCGTGTCCTTTAACCCCGGGGAGAGGGGAGGGAAGGGGTAGGGACCCCACCGACCAGGTAAGGGGGGAGAGGAGACAAACGGCACCTGGATGGCCCAATGTCTCCAGGGCTGAGAGGCATCTTCTGAACTCTGCCAATCACACAATGGCCTTGCTGGAATGCCAAGACAGACAGACAGCACTCAGCAGGGGGCAAGGGAGGGGAAGGGAGAGGGTATTGGCACACCTGGGAAAAGAACTGGGATAGCTGAAACAGGCTATTACAACACACTGCAACAGTTATCTAATGTAACCCATCTTGGAAAAAAGATGAAATTTCCACCTGTACCCAAAGAAAGTGGGATTCTTCATATCATCAAAACTTCTCAATGCATTGAACCCTCATTGGTGTCGTGTTAGGCTGAGGGTTGTAACTACTGTTCCCTTCAAATCCTGAGCAACTGAAATTCATCCTTGTTGTACTTTTGCCCATTGGGTGAAATGTTGAGTTTAGATCAACAAAGCAGTGAAGTATGGCTCAGTTCATCCTTCTAAGGCTGTTTTGTTTAGAAATCACTGCATTAGTCCAGCAATTGAAAACAGGCACATGAAAAACTCAGGTTTCAATCTCTGTTTCTTACTGTACATTCTACTACCTTAAGAACAAAAAAATGTGAACAGTCGTCAGGAAATATCTGCTATTACTAAGCTTTCCTTATAGAAACTATTGAATCTACTTTTGATGCAAAGTAGAAAATTGCATAACTCATGGACAGGTAATTTTCTCTAGGACTGTATCAATTGAAGGAGTTTTCTTACGATCACTCCAGGACAACCCTAATAATTCTCTTTATACTGTCATAAAAAATCCAGGGGCCTGCACCCACATTTGGAGGTAGCTTTGAACAGATCCGAAAATTTCAGCACAAGTGGGACAATTGGGAAATTTTGCTGTTTTGGTTTGGTTTGGTTTTTTGAATCTTATGCGAAACAGAAGTGTTTGGGTGGTGGCATCATCAGCCCTGGCACGGCTCTACTGAAACCATGCTGCCTGGTAGATGAGACTGAAGCTCTGAGTCGGTGGGAGGAGATGACTCTGCAGGAAACATCCTACAGCTCCAGGGTAACAAAACTGAGTGGAAACAATGAAGACATGTCTACACGGAGGAAAGGAATGTGCGGCACAAATTCCCCACCTTGGCTTTGCACATGTTGGTTTCTTGGTATGAAGTAGCACCATTTTGGGGCCTGAGCTGGCTGCAGTGACTTGGCACCAGAGAGGACTGGGACAGCTGCTGGGACTCCACCTGCTTCTGCTGCAGCTCAGCCCTGTGTTCTTGTTCCATAGTGTAGATGTACATGACTTTAGGTCTCCCTTCTCCCCTGTTATCTCAAATGAATTTCTACTTGTTCTCTCTCCACTGGCTGCTAGCTGAGTTGTGGGGCACAAAAACCCAAAGGGAGGAAAATCTGGCTGTAAAGACATTTTATGAACTTCCTCAAGGGATGTGTTATGCAACTGCTATGTCTCTTATGCAATTTTTTATAAGCAAGCTTTCATAAAGCAGTAAATTTTTAAAAAAATCATGTTTCAAAAAAAAAACCCGAAAACAACAACCCAGAGAGTCCTCTTAAATAATTTAGAAGGGAATTAAGATGTGAAAAAGAAAAGAAAGAAAAAGTTCTGAAACAGTAGGTTCATCCCTTGCAAGCTTGGGATCATGTATTAATGCAGTGCATAGTTGTGAAGAAAATGGCTTTCTATCTTTGCCTGTATGTTAGATCCTGCTGGAACACTCTGTTCCGTGCTCCCAGGAACACTTAATGCTGCTGGAAGCATGTGTACCCAGCCATACACGGAAGAATTGAGCGGCTCCTCCCACACAGCCAGGCACATCTCCTTGCTATTGTAAGAGGGGTATCCAGCAGCTTTTGTTCCTCTGTCTCTGAAAATGCATCAGAGACAAACATGGCGGGGGAAATGGTCACTGAAGGTGCTGTAGAAAGCAGAAAATGAAAAGACATAGATCAAAAGGCTGGAATTTTTTTGATTCACAGATGTATGGATCTCTATTTTTTTCCTTTTTTTTTTATTTAAAAATCTGTGATTTTCTTGTTTTTCATCACATGCCTGTTTAAGACATCTGGTTAATCTAAGTCAGAACTGATGGGCTAATTTTATAGAGGTGTATGTTTCTGCTGTCAAGATTTCAGTTTCTATTTTAGTTAATCTTTTCTGATTTCCTTTAACAAAGAGGAAAAAAACCCTTTCTTTTTTTGGTGAAATAACTATAGATTACTGCCTCTGCTTATATTCAGGCCCCTCTCTCCCTCTCTCTGCTTTCCTAGTGTTATCAAGCATGCTCATAAAAGATACTTTATTATATCTGATATAAATGATCAGATAGCTCTTGTTTCCTGTAAAATAGTACCATTAAAAAACAAGAACTTTTTCTTTTTTTTTTTTTTTTTTGGTTGGTTGGTTGGTTTTTTAGGGGGCGTGGCTCTTTTTGTTTTTGTGGTTTTTCTTGTTAGGAATAGGTAATTTATAGGCAGTGTAGGACCAAGTAAGTTTCCCAGTTTATGGCACATGTCTAAGAAAGAAGCAAAACCAGCGGGAGCTCTGATATTCTGTCTCTTGTGCTACGGGCCCTAAAACCACAACCCTGTTCATTTGCAATTATAAGGATAATCTCATTGTTGTCAGGGACATTACTCACATGACTGAATACAGGAAAGTAAGTTAGTGAGGATTCTTCATCACATGTGGGGAAAGAATTCCAGTCTCATGAGGAGTGGCTGAGTAGCTTAATGTTGGGCATGCGACATGCACCACAATCCCGTTAAAGGGATGAGTGACTACACGTTCACACCAGCAAGACTGAAGTGTTCACCCCTAAATGCAGTTGAGCAGCACTGTATATAAAGCTACACAATCAAGAAAGAACCATGTAGCTGTGATTTTAATTTTTGTCCCCACCTGCTAATATCCAGAAAATCTCTCAGTACTCAAAGGAAGGTAATAACACAGACTGTCTATGTGATGTTCCTTCACTCTGCCAAATCTGTCCTAGAGAACTAATTATATTAATTTTGTCTTGAGAATTCTGTCTGAGACTGATTAAAATGCCTGAGTTAATACCATTGCAAGGAGAAAAAAAGCTGTAACAGGAGAAGTGCCATGACTACAAATGACAGTGGTAAAAAGAATAAGTTGTGGCAAGTATTGGCTAGAAAAAAATAAGGGGAAAAAGATAAGTGCCTCTTCTTGCAGCAAAGTATTCACTGCATTGATATGCTGGATTTAGATAGACAGACCACAATAAAAGGACAAAAAACCCCAGCTAAAATGAAATAATTTGACCTCCAAAGCCAGACCCTGCACAAAATGAAACACATGCAGACAGATAATTCACAAGCCAAAAAATCCACATGTTCAGCTTTGGTGGAGAGATGTTTGGAGTACAGTGAGGCAGGTGCTTATGTCTAGCTAAACATTGCAATCACTGTTTACCTGTTTTTTTCTGTTTTAGTAAGGGCATATTAGGTAATATCCTTTGTAGTCTGTGCAGACCTCCCCTAAAATATCCAGTGTTACCACTACAATGTCTCCATGTTTTCTGTTTTGATGCATTTTTGAGACAGGAAGATTTGGTCGAGGTTTGGTGGCTACTACTTAATAGCAGCTCCAAAGGCGCCATCTATTTAAAAGTGTATTTGATTTCCAAATCACAAATCTTAATAAAGCTGCTTAAGAACTTTTTATGACATAATCAGAAAATAAATGAAAGGGGTTTTTCTCAGATGTTTACTAAAAGATTTTAAACATGATGTCTTGATTCTAAACTGCGCCATAAATTAAAGTATGTAAAGTGCAAATACTAAGAAAAAAATACTTGCAGGACCAACATATTGGTTTATTAAAATCTTTAAGTATTTTAATGGAATTTGCACTCAAAATCTGCAGATAGTCACAGTTTTAATTCTAAAAGTCAGGGAATACTGTTATAAAAGTATCATAAAAAAATCCTGGTTTTTCCTTTGCCTGACCACTGAGAGCCCCGTGCTGACCAACACAGGCTGCTCTGGCAGCCCACCAGGCAGTGCAAGAGCCCATAATGCAGCCACTACAGGCAAGGGTGTTTGAAAGTATTTCAGGTCTTCCTAAAATTATATGGCAGGCCAGAAAAAAGAAAACCCTGAAAAGCAGAATCTTTATGATCCCTTTCATCCCAGCTTTACTATGAAAAACTACAGGAAAGGTAAAATTTTGGAATTTGAGATGACATCATCTGATTGCAGAGCACAGCAACAAACAGTTGAATCATTCTTTTCATTTACAAGCTACTTTCACTTTAATATTACTGTTAACAACTTCCATTCACGATGGCAATGAATGACTGTTTATGTCATGTACATTCTTCTACCCTGTTTAATTCCTAAATTCATAAAAATGAAAACCTGACTATGTAATAATAGTTATGTATGGCTATGTTGTGAGTTCTTTCAATTGACAAGCTTTCAAATTATGTGTTTCTATTGTTTTCTTAAATTTTTGTTTTTACTGGATGCAAACTATGATTGCTTTATTAAAAACAAGGGTTGCAAGTGCTGCCATACTGCAACTATCCCACATAGGGAAAAAAATCAACTTTATAAGCAAAACAGAATACTATGTTCTGGATTTGCTTTTTATTTGCTACATGTGCATGTTGTTTGCCGAAGTAAAAGAAATAGAATAGGAAAAGCCTTCTGTTGAATCTGTCCTGGCCAGACCTGATGCTCATGCCACAAGGAATATCTTCTCAGTGAGTGGCCCCTTTGAAATCAAGCTTAAATCAAGCAAAGTGGCCCCTTTGAAACCTTGCCCCACAGAGCAAACCTTTTTCTGTATGGAGTAAGCGCAGCAAAGTTTCAGGAAATCCACCTCATGACATTTTAGGATGTCATGAGATGGACTTCCTAAAATGAACATGCCATAGTTATGACCAATGCTGACAGCCTGCCCTTGCCCCTCTGAGTCTTTCCATCCCCTCCTGGTCTTCCTGCAGTGGCAGAAATGTTTGTTAAACAACTGCCAGACTACAGAATGGGACTCTGGCTTATGGGACTAGTCCCACTTGCTTAAGCAGGACTCTGCTTCTGTGAGAAGTGGTTGGAGGAATTCATTGTCTGATAGGCTAATTCAGAAATGCAGACTGCAGGCGTGTGGGTTTGCGTGTAAGCATGAGCACGTTGAACAGAAAGGGAAGTTCCCAGTGGGGTCACAAATCAGACTTTTGCCCTTTCTCTGACTCCTACCAGTCTATCTTCTCGGAGGCGAGACTTCTCCACTTTGGAAGAATATGTGACTGACTTCTTCACCCCCACACTTTCAGGATGAAACACTCACTGCTCCAACGCTGCAGTTAGGTGCGGGGTTGCAATGCTGGGTTGAGAGGCAGGCTTACATTTGGAGCTGAAAAGCCCCTACCCCCTACTCATTGCAGAGTGCTGCTTTGGCAGTGGGCTGGGTCCATACCACGATTCTGAGCCCAGGTCTGTGCCTGAGCTCAAGTCCACACATTTCTAGCAGCATCAGAACAGGAATGACAGCCTGCTCTCAAGGCTCCAGGGGAAAAAAGCCTTAGTGTCAACATCCCCCTTAGAAGGCCAGGTAAGGGCGCTCGCCTGCAGTGAGAGGGGCTGGCTACTGCTATCTCTGTCTACAACCAAGCCGTGGAGCCAAAGTTTTTCCAGGGAGGAGTCCCATATCGCCACTGTAGCTTGAGGAGTGTCTGCTTGAAAACTTTACAAAACAAGGTGGGAATTCACAGCCAGGCCATGGGGTCTCCTGAGGAGCAGCATGGCATGCAGGGTTGGTTATAGACTCTGGGTTATGTCTGCCTCCTGGAGCAGCAACTTAATATCACTAGAGCTGCCACTGCATATTCAAAGAATGAAACGGGCTAAAACATTGAAAAATGTTTTAAGCATCCCATGGAAAGCTTTCTGCTGCATAAAGATAAAAGAGGAAACCTCTTCCTATACATTTTCAAATACTTGGTAAATGACAAAAATACTGAGGCATTTTAGTAACATCAACCTACACTAAAACTAAACTCTACACAGAATGGATTGTTGTTGTATTTTATGTATTGCAACCAGCACCCTTCAGCTTACAGGTGAGAGAAAGCTTATGCCAAATTAAGGCATACATAATCCTTTTTGGAAACAAACACCAATTATTTCTCAACTGTTATTTCTCCATTAGGTCAATGCCAAACAATGCAAAAAATTATCTAGACTTGACAGTGAAACAGGAAGAGACCTAACACTTTTCTACACTAAAAGGCTTTAATAAGATACCACACAAAAAGCCTGTAGCTCTCTCAAACAGGAAAAAATATCCATGCTGAATATGTAGTGTATTTATTTTCATAAGCAAATGTATACTAATTCAGACCCTAAGACTAGAACAAATTTTTTAAAAATCAAGCAACTCTAATTCTCCTCCTTTGAACTCTTGAATCTTTCTACCTACCATAAAGAACACTCAGCAGCTTCAGAAAAGCTGTGAAAAGAGCATGTTGCAATAGTTGTAGGGTGTGTATGTGTGTGTGTGGCACAGATAAAAGTGTATTTCTATTGCTTATTTCCATTATGACAGAACTCAACAAAGGGCCAGGCTCTCTCCAAACCAGTGTCAAAAAACAGATTCTGCCAAAACAACACAAAAGAAATGTTGTAAAGGTTGCATTGTATTCCTTAAAAGTTAGGAAATATCAGAAGCTGGGATACCAGTAGAACCTTAATTCAACCCTTCTGTGCATGTGCCTTATGACCCAGTCTTTAATTACATGATCACATACCCTTTTTCTTTATTTTTCCTCCCTAGGGTCTCTCTGCTTCATTTCAAGTATTAGATGGGCTGAATAAAGCAGTTCTTAAGTGTTTACATTTATCTTCTTCAGCACCCTGCCATTAATGTATCAGCGAGCATCTTGCACTATTAAGCAGGGAAACTGCCTCCTCTGGGTCTGGAGCTGCAGAGACAGGAGTACAGCTGGGAGCTGGCCAGAGAAAAAAGAACCACTTAGTACATCCCAAAATGTGGAAGCACTGGAAACGTTCAGAGTGGCATGATAGATCAGTGAAATGTGCTGGCAGCTGGCAGACAGCTAAGCTACAAAGCAGCAACAGGCTGTGGTGTGCTAGCCTGCTTGATGCTCTCCATCACAGTCCAGTCAAGAAAAGCTGACTTTGCTTCATGCCACGAGCCGCAGGCCAAAGTCTTCCCATCAATTAAGGGCCTGCAGGCTGTAAAGATGAGGATCTTTGGGAGAATTTCACAGGCCAGAAATGGCAGCAGCTCCTTTGCTGTCCTGCCTAGCACAGAGATGGAAATGGACTTGCCTGGACTGGGAAAACAGCATCAGCAGCTCCAGTCACCTTGTTCACACCCGTGGATAGGGATGAGATCCTCCTGGCAGGCAGCTCAAGCCTTGGCCTTGAAGTTACACTTGAGCAGCTTGCTGGCTGCAAGCAATGAACACCAAGGCAGTTCATTCCTTACCAGTGGACTGGATCTGTATGCACAGCATTTTACCCTTCCCACACAGAAAACTTTGACACATGCTGCTACTATTTGGAATCAATAGGAGCTATGAAAACTGATTGCTGAAGAGTCCTGAATGTATTGACTTTACAAGAGATTTGAGAGGAACTCCTTGATGGTACAGAAATTTTTTTTCTTTTTTTTTAAGATAGAAAAAAGTTTAAAAAGGACATTTTAAATTTCTCCCCCTCTCAGTGTGACATGAAGTACATGTTGCCACATGATGTTCTTAGAAGCATCAGTCAAAGGGGATGATTCAAATTGGAGCAGGCTTGCTGTCTGTGGCAGTTATGGTGGGAACAGCTTTTTAAACCTTTTTAAAATGTTGTGGGGTGCTACTATATGTGACCACTTACTTACTTGAGAGTTTCTAAAACTCCTTCTGAGCATTTGATTCTGGATGGAATTATGTAGAAGAGATGAGAAAGTGGCCCAAATAAAAAAAGCTCAGGTCCAGGCAAAGGTGGCACACATTGTATTATTTTTTGCTGTTTTTTGAAGTATTTTGTTGTATTTTGAAGTAATTATTTTATTGTAATTGTGATGCTCAAACATCACTTTTGCCCAAGGTAAGTGGCAGTTTCCAGTAGGATGGTGGCCCTTGCTGTGAAGGGGGAGAGAAGCATCTGCTATTCAAGGTTTAAAGAACACAGTACTTTCCAACCTATGAACAGAGCAGAAATGGCAGCTCTGGACATACCTCACATGTACCACAGAAGCACTGAGAAGAAAGGATGGCTGGCACCTGAGGAGCCCAGGCCAGGATGGCAGCTCTTCCCTTCCCAGAGAATGGAGGGTCAGCTCATGATTATTAATGTAAATACTCAGAAGTTAGTAGGGGGAAAATGGATGGGACTGTGCTCGAAAACCCACACCAACATTTTTAGTATGCAGTAAAGCTGTGAGTTTGAGCTCTCCCGATTATATTTTTAAGGTGTTTTGCACATTTCCCTTGTGTATAGAGTCAATGAGAGTCCCCTGAGACTGGGGACTAACATAGAATAGATCCCGTGTGCAGAGAAAAGAATAAAAGGCACTATAAAGTTACATTTCTCACACCAGATAAGCAAAAAAAAAAACCGTTTGCTTTCATCTTTTATTCAAAATATTTCACACACGTATTTTTTATAGATTTCATTACTGAATTATTTTCACTGAAAAAGGAATCGTATGTTGTGTGTGCCTCTGTTGGGCTAATTTTTGATCGCTGACTGTAAGAACTGTACATGCAAATGTCAGGCATCAGGCTGTATCTCGCTTGAAGCTTTGCAAGGGGGCAGGGCACAAACCCTTGGGAAGGAATAAGGCTTCCTATCAAAGAAGCTTGACTTTTGTGTTTTTTAACAAAACCAAAACAAACTAACCAAACAGAAATCTTCTGTCGTTTTTTTCTCTCCCCGTTTTTTTAGCAAAAAGGGAGACAGAGCACTGGAAGGCCTGAGACAGACGCTCTTCTTGGCAGTCACTGGCTGATACATCACTCACCGCAAAGGTTTTGTGACGGGACACCCGGGACAGCGCGATGGGGAAGGCGCGGGGCGCACGGGGAGCGTGCAGGGCCAGACGCTGGGTTTGGCACGTCCGCAGAGAGCCAGAGCCGAGGCCTGGCTGCCGGCTTGTGCGGGGCTTCGCTGTGCTCCGGCACACGGGCCCGGGGCCGCCGGCTGCCCGGCCAAGGCTTCGCCCTGCGCGGAGGCCCCCGGCCGGAGACCCCGGTGGGGACGCGGTCCGAAGGGCACGGCTCACAAACGTGAGGGAGCGCCGCGCTCGGCTCCGGGGCCGCCGGGCACTGCCTGGTGCCACCGGCACACCCCCGCGCTCCGGAAAAGGCGAGGACGCGCAGACACGTCGGGAAAGGGCGAGGACGCGCAGACACGTCGCCTCCTCGGCCGCCTGCGCGCACAGACGCTCACGGGGCGCTGTGGGAGCGCCCCCGCCGCAGCCGTGCTGCGGCCGCCCTTGCGCGGGGAGGCGCCGCTCGGGCCGCCGCTGACGTGGCTCCGCGCTCCCCGGAGACAGCGCGCGGCCGCGCTCGCGCGGGTTCCCGCCGCGCGCCGCGCCCTGCCCGCGCCGACGCGCACGGAGCCCCGCGCGGGGACGCCCCGCACTGGCGCGCGCCCCGCCCCCCGCGCACACGGCCCCCCCGCGCAGCATAGGCGCGCGCCCCGGCACGCGGAGGCCCTCGCGCGGGCACGCGAACCCTGGTACCGACCCCCGCGCGCGCCCCCGGCTCTATTTGTTTACAGCCGATTACGTCATCCGCCCCGGCAAGCCCCGCCCCGCTACCTGTCGTCACGATGGTGCGATCGCCGGATTGGCGGCGGCGCGGCCCCGGCGCCGTGACGCCACTTCCGGTCGGTAGCGGCTATAACAAGCGGCGGACGGCGGGTAGCTCCCTTCGCCCCTCGCCGCAGGAAATGCGGGGAGCGCTGCTGCGGCCGCCGCTGCTGCCGCCGCCCCCCTGCCGTAGGAAGAGGAGGCGGAGGCTGCCGCCCCCGGGATGTGATCTGGGTTCTGCCGCCTGCTCCGCGCCCAGTTAGAGCCGTGCTGCCCCCGTCCCGTCCCGCGCCCCGTCCCGCCCCAGCGCCGGCCGCCCCGGAGACCTGGCTGCCGCCCGCCGCCGCCTCCATGCATCCCGCCCTGTACACCCGGGCCAGCATGATACGTGAGATCGCCGCGGCCGTGGGCTTCATCTCCAAGTTCCTGCGGACCAAGGGGCTGATGAACGAGCGGCAGCTGCAGACCTTCAGCCAGTGCCTGCAGGAGCTGCTGGCAGGTGAGGGCGGCGAGGGCGCGGCGGGAGCCGCTCTCCCCCGTCCGCCGCGGGCCGCCCGCCTGGGCAGGGCTGCCGGCGGTGCGGGCGGCACCGCGCTCCGTGGGCGCCCGGAGAGGGGGAAAGGAAAGGTCGGCTTCTCTGAGGGACTGGAGCCCCCGGCGGGGCTACCGAGGCTCCGCGGCCGTGGCTCGCCCCTTGCGGGCACCCTCCGTGCCGAGCCGGCCCCGGCGGGTGCGGGAGGCAGGAGCGGGGTGTAAACAAAAGGGGCTCGGGCGTCGCGCAGGCAGCTCCCCCCTCCCGTCCGTAGACAAAGCTTTCGAGCAGCCCGCACTTGAGCTCCGCGCCGAGGGCTCAAACCGCCCCGCTTCCAGAAAGAAAAACGTTCCGAAACTGGGTTTCTTTGTCAAGTAAAATTCATCGGTAACGATGACTCTCGGTTCCCCTTTCTTCTGGAAGCGTCTCTTAGCTGCCCACAGCCCCGGTTAGGAGCGAATACCGTGGGTTCTTTCGCTGCCCAGTGGGTTTTGTAATCCCAAGCCCCAGTGGGCTCGGTAGTGGCTACGAGTACCCTCAGATCGATAGGGTTTTGGGTGGGATAAAACTCCTGAGGTAAGTGAAGTCCTTGGTTTCTCGCCATGGAAAATAGGCTGGGAAGAGCAGTGGTGAAATACAGCTTGAGTCAGTCGGTAAACGCTGCCCAGCTTCCTCCCTAGTTATTTTTGGGTGTTCTTAGAATGTGACGAGCTAAGCTTGGGTGTGATCTCAATAGGATGTTGGAAAGGGTCTTTTTTTCCTATCTGGTTTATGGTGTTTTGAAGCTCTTGAGTTTTTCTGTTATGTATGTAATAATTTCTGTATTTTTGTGTTTGTTTTTCTGAATGCCAGGAAGTGGCTTTTCACTCCTGTCTGGCGGTGGATGTTGTTCTCTATACAGTAGCACAAAACAGTAACTTTGTACGAGTGCTTCCCAAGGGACGTTGCACTTGTGTAAATCATCATCAGAAATAAAACCTATAATGATTTTTCAAGTCATTTGATGCTAAAGTAATAAGCTTATTAAGATCTTGAGGTACGAAATTTGCAAGAGACCAGCAATTGCTGCGTGTATCTTTCAGCGCGGAATTAAGGAGGATAACGTTTGTTTTTTATTTTATAGAACATTATAAACACCACTGGTTCCCAGAAAAGCCATGCAAGGGATCAGGTTACCGATGTATCCGGATCAACCATAAAATGGATCCTCTCATTGGACAGGCAGCACAGCGGATTGGATTGAGCAGTCAGGAACTGTTTCAGCTTCTTCCGAGCGAACTCACTCTCTGGGTTGACCCGTACGAAGTGTCCTATCGCATTGGAGAGGATGGCTCCATCTGTGTGCTGTACGAAGCTGCACCAGCAGGAGGTAGCCAAAGTAACACCAACATGCAAATGGTAGACAGCAGAATAAGCTGTAAGGAGGAACTTCTCTTGGGCAGAACTAGCCCTTCCAAAAGCTACAATATGATGACTGTATCAGGTTAAGATATAGTCTGTGGATGGATCACCTTAAAATGGATGGATAAATTTGGTTTTTACTTTGGGTGGGCACCTCTGGGGATGGATTATGGAATTTAAACCATGTCACAGCTGTGAAGATCTGGCACACGTTAGAGTGGTATACTTAAAGTGACAGTGCCATAGTTTGGACAGTACCTTTCAGTGATTTAATAGCCTGTGAGTCAAAATGATTGCAGCTTGCTAGGGAGTAAGAAGATCTAGGAAGTGTCAGTTTCTCCAAGACACCTGACTTAATTTCTACACCAATTTTCAACCCCAATCTGTATTTATAAAGTGATTCTCTGCAGTAAGTCTTGCAGAGTAAATTTGCACTATTACATTTATTAATTGTTAGCATTTTTGGCAGCTCAGTAACAAGACTTATGAACACCATCGTACTGGAAATTTTAATTTTCAGACTTTTACCTAGCACTTACAAATATGTATAAATGTACATAAGATAAAAATAGTAAGAATGACCTGGGAAAATGGTCAGATCTTTACATTGGCCTCAAAAGTAGCAAGTGATCAGAATCTGCCATGGCAACAGGCTTTAAAAAGACCATATAAAGACACTGTCTGAACTGTGGTGTTAGCACCAGCCAGCTATCTGTACATTTGCTAGCTTGTAGTTTTCTAAGACTGAGTAAACTTCTTATTTTTAGAAAGTGGAGGTCTGGTTTGTAATTTCCTTGTTCTTAATTGGGTAAAAGTCTTTTCCACAAACCACCATCTATTTTGTGAACTTTGTTAGTCATCTTTTATTTGGTAAATTATGAACTGGTGTAAATTTGTACAGTTCATGTATATTGATTGTGGCAAAGTTGTACAGATTTCTATATTTTGGATGAGAAATTTTTCTTCTCTCTATAATAAATTGTTTCCTATCTTGGCATTTTAATTAATCTCTTGTCGTGATTACATAGGATCAGTTAAATTATTTTTGTCTCACAGTAGAAATAAAATAGGTACTACAAAGGCCTAAGAACATCAGTGGCACCCTGATGCTAGGGAACACTTGGTACAGACCTGGATTAATGAAGACCTCACATATAAATGGTTGGGAAGTTGAGGGGAACATGATGTATGTCACTTTAAACCTTGTAAAAGCAGTCAATGTGGAAATAACTCCAGGGCCAGTAATTCCAGGATATGAGGAAAAGGTACAGAAATAACATCCACCAAAGATGACTTGAATAAATCCAGAGGATTAAAGTTTACTTGGCTTCCTGATGAAGGATAATAGCAAACCTAAATGTCCATTGTGACCTACTTGCTCACGAGTTCACAGTTCTTACCTGATGGATTCCCTGCACAATAGGAGTTGGGACAAGTGTCCCTTAGCCTTAAGAGCAGATTCCTGCCTTTTGCTTTCTTCAGATGCAAGACTTTCACTTTAGAAATCATTAAGATTGGATTCAACAAAAGGTATGTTGATCTTTTTTCCCAAACTTTAAAGATTGGCTGAGGTGAAGTGAGAAGCCCATACTTATATGTGTATTCATAGTTAATGGATGATGTAGAGATGTGATTCACTTAAGCACCACACTAACGTCATTTGTGTGCAGCACAGCAGATACACTTGAGAGAAATTCTTTACCACTCTACACTTGTCAGAGTGCTGGAGTAAAACTCAAGACTTCTGTTCCTTATCTCCCGTGTACTTTGTTCTGTGAGTGCTTAATAAAAGGCCTACCCACCATGGTCACTTGAGTCACAAGAGCTGCTGTTGGTGCTCTGAACGAAAGGACAGCCATCATTGCTTGCCAGCCAAGCTTGCAAGCTGTGGGAGAACTAAGCATCGGACTTGCCAGGAGTTGTTGCATCTCCTGCTCAACTATGAATGAGCCTTTACAATTAGGCAGTAGTAATGTGTTGTATCTCCAGTTCATGTCTTTATAATGATCTGTAATATAGCTGGTTATATATAAGCAAAACATAAGACTGAACTGTCCAGCTTTTTTTAACAATTTCTTTTCCTTTGTTTTTTCGAAAGTTCAAATCTACAAATACGAGTTTTACAATGGTCTGCATATGTATGGCAATATTCAGCACTTCAAAGTATTGCTAGGGCTTCTCTGGCCCTTTGCTTTCTGGCATGGAGTGGTGGAAACATAAGTGCTCCTGAAGCAGTGAACTTTAAAGACCTTGCTCTGTAGGCATCTGACAAAAGATGTATGACCAAAGCTTCAGAGTGAGCCTGTGTTATAGTAAAGTACAGGTGTAACTCATGCACAGAGTCAAGGTTTAGGCTCATGTTTTGATACCTTTAAAATTCTCTTACTTTTAAGATGACACTTTAAATTGTTAAATCTGTAAGCAAGAAATTTATTCTAGTGGTAGGAGTATTCAAACCACAATTTCTGTTGTGTTATTTGTCTGCAGACAGCAGAAGTGTATCTGAGTAGAAAGAAAACATTGAGCTTGGCTTTAAAGCTGTATTAAACTTTCATGAAGCTCACTGCTGGCTGAACCATGCTTGGTGTATTGTGGTGCTGCCTGCAGCCTTTTCTGCTGCACAGCAAGAGCAGCATCAGAAGGGGTAGCTGTATAGTTGGTCTTTGACGTGAGCTGTGCACATTATGAAAGCATCAGCTGTCAGTACTTTCTTTTTGGTAAATTAAGCATAGCTTTGTGAGGCAGCAAGTGTTCCATCTGTGAGACTGGCATGTGACACTGAACCAAGAGTGAGCCTGCTCCTTTAGATCGTTAACATTTTAGTCCTTTTATGGTAAGGTGCTTTCATTCATGGCATAATTTTTAACTGCAGCTGTAAGTAGTAATTGGTACAACCTATGTCCTCAGAGTTGCTGGGATTTATTCCAGCTAGAATTTAAATATATCCCAATGTGCACACAATGTGCCCTTGTCTGATTTTGAAAGTACTTAGCATACTGTGACAGCAGGGCATAAGGACTCCTGAGAGAAGTGGAGTATGTCTGTAGATGTAGGCTGTTGCCAATCCTGTGTTTTGTTGCAGGTAGAACAAGCAGCACACTAAGCTAAATGCTTGTCACTTCTGAATTTCATTTAAGGTGCCATTACGAAACAGGCAAGGCTGTTATTTTAATGCAAATGTTAGCGATGAGAACACATTCAAGACCTGCTTGATCAGTGCACGTTAGTTAAATTAGCTGACTTTCCTTGAGGAGCCCTGAATAGTCCTGTAGTTGTTCTGAGGGCAGTCTCAGCTGTAGGAGGCTCTGATGCTGCAGCTCTTCTCAGAGTGATGGATCAGTCTGCTCAGACTTGTTGACCATTCAGTGAATGTCTTTTTATAAAGTGTACAGTTGCTTTCTAGTTTATGCCAGGTGAGCAATTTTATTTTTTTTTTCTTACAGTGTATTCCCCCACTGTGCTACTGTGTGGTATCAGATCCTACTACTCAATGCTACTTTTGTTTGGTATAGTTTGGTACCAAACTATTTATGTTTGGTAATGATGCTCCTCCTACAGAGAGTTGTATTACATGTATCCTGTAAGAAGCTCTGTTGTTTTGTTCTCTCTGCAGTTGCGTTTTGCTCCTGCTTATTCTGGAGATGTACATCTGGCTTAAGCGGCCATTTGGACCATAATTTTCTTCTTCCTGTAGACCTTAGTGTCATTTTTTGGTTTGAATAGAGATGTGAGGATTCTCATTCGATTGCTAATAATGCTGATTTTAGTTTTCCACTTTTCTGCTGACTCTGCAAAGATTTTCAAGTAGGTCTGTATATGACAGGCCACTATGCCACAGGATATTATTGGTTTGTTCTATCAATCTACACAAGAATTTGGAAATAACATGAGGCACTTTTCTGATGTGAAAATACCATCTCTGGCTTATAATTTTGTTGTATCTCATATTGGATCATAGGATGTGAAAGTCTTCATTCCTTATTCATAGGATAAGAATGTCTTCTATATTTATCACAAAATAAGTCTTCTTGGATCATACCAAGTTGTATGTCTCAGACCACGGCTTAGAGATGACAATTTTGAAGGCTAAATATTGTTAAGCCTGTATATTTTTGACTGTCTTCAATTTAAATGGGTAAAGAAAAAGCTTGAGAGATTATTTAGAGGCAGGGGGAACTGTACTGCAGCAGTAGAACCTTACAAAACAGTTTACTGATGTGCAAACCATAAAGAATCCAGTTAGTGCTTCTGGAGTGCTCAGTTTGTGCTGATGCTTGTAAACATTTCTGTCACCAAATTAAGCAGATGTCATGGAACATGAACACTCAATACGCATAAGGTGTCCTTCTAATTAACCTTGTTTATGCTGGGAGAATATGATCTCTTGTTATTGTGCAGGTTAGCAATGAATACAGCAAAGAACATTGCTGCTTTTCTTTTTTGTGTGTCTAGGTAAAGCTCATTTCTGAATTTCCATAAATCAAGTAGTACTCTACATTTTACAGTGATTCTTCTACTTAATGCCATAATTTTAAGAGAAAATAGTTTATATTGGCAAAAAGCTGCCACTTGACTGAAGAACATTAAAGCTGTTTTTAGTTTAAAGAGTGAAACATGTATAGACTGGAGATAAATAGTTCTCCCAAAAAAGGAATGTGTATTTACACATTCTTGGTGTAATAGCAGAGGTTATTTTTACACGTTTCAGATTTACATTCCAATGTGAACACTGAGAAGCAGGATGTTAATTCAGTGGCTTTCAGGGGTTGGTAGAGCAAGCTGGGCTTAGACAATAAATGCTGTATTAATAGTTAGCAGTGACAATTTCATCAACATAGGAATTGCGGGGTATAATTAACATCAGTTGCTTTGACACTCTGCTCTTAATGTATGGTTTCAACCTTTCTTTCAGTAGCAGTTGGAGAATGCACTGTGACAAATTATTGCTGATACAAAGTAGGTCAACAGTAAAATGGCTGACTTACCAGAAATGAACAGATCTAAATTATTGTTAACTTCACGTCTAATGGAATTTTCTTAGTGGCTAAGGCTGAGCTCTTGTGTTTCTCAAGCGTGAACCTTGTATACATCTTTTCCTAACTCCTTATTTCCTAACCATTTGATACTTTTGTCTAAACAAGAAGGAGCGTTTCCTCCCAGCTGCTGGGAAGAAATCCACACAAGCAGTAGTGCTGCATGCCTGACAGCAGATGTTTGCCCTTGTAGTATTGCAATGCCGTGACTGCAGAGCTGGCAAGGAAAATTGACTCACAACCAAGGAAAACAAGTGAAATGCTGCATGTTCAGGTTTCCAGGTTTTCTTTACTGAAAGTGACGGGTGACAGCATATGAGGAGGAGAAACAGGATCGTACAGGATGAGAAAAATCCCAGGCTGAGGGAATGTAGATTATGTTTTTGCAGAGCGAAGTGATTCCTGTGGTCAGCTGCTCAGTGTCTCATCATGGCTTGCAACAGTCTTCTAATGTTTTCTTAAGAGGTGTAGCTTTTACCTTTTAGATATCAGGAAACCTCAAGCTTTCACATTCTCTGGGGCACTGTAAAATCCAGTGTGATTGTTCTATGTGCCGATTATGTAACTGAATGAAATGATAAACATGAACCTGTAAGCATGGTAAGGATGCAAGGGAGAAGAACTTCAGCCTTCTTGGAACAGCCCTGAATGTAGGCAAAGAGCAGCAGTGTCTGGAATGCCCAGGGACGGTGTCAGGGCTGGGGATGCTGCCCAGCAGTCACAGTTGGGTTCCAGGCAGCAGCTCTTACCTAAGGAGCTCTAGCATGGAGCTAAGGCTTGGCTACATCTTCTAACTCACAGATCAGCTTAAAGACAGATTTCTAGTACCAGTGAGTCATCTGATGACATTGGCTGCAATTAAGACTTTCCAACAGTGTGCCCTTGCTTTCCTGTGTTCGATAAAGTTCATTTTTTGCTTTTTGTAATGTAAGAACACTTAATAATTGTTGGGTTTATAGTTTTGCTGGGCACAAGTTACTGAGTTTCTTGTATGTTAAAAAGAATATCAAAAGACAGTATTTCTTCTCTGCACTGAAGTTAAAACAAAGTTTTATTTGTATGTATATATGGGTACATATATAAATTTATTGTATAAATGTATATATATGCACACATTTAATTATTAGACTATTTTTCAGTGGGTCATCCTGAAGTCCTGCTGGCTGTGATTTAATTCAAGTCACTGCAGGTGTTCTGAAGATTGTAATTTTGCATAGGTGGGGGGCAATTATCCACCTTATTCACTTTTTATGCCTTAAGACCTTGGTATTAACAGGAACATGTATTCCTATTTTTCTCTTTAATTTTTCGGTATGCGAATTTGCAGCTTGACTCAATTTGCTATTCAGTTGAGTAGATTTTCAGGATTTTTTGTGTTCTGGAGCAAATGTAGCTGTCTAAGAGAATGTTTGCAACATTTTAATCAATGTGATACTGGCATGACAGGAAATAAAGCAAAGGTGTTTTTTACATTGTATATTCTTGCCAATAGTTTGTAACATAGGAGGCAGATTTCTCTGGTTTCTAGTAAGCCGATGGGTGAAGAATCAACCAAAGGTCCGTTTTGGTTGAGCCTAGCACACTTCCCTAGATGGATGCAACAGAGCAGCTGCTTCTATATGGTAACATACACATTCTATAGTGTGTAAGTTAGGTGTTTGTTTACAGGTGTGAAAAACTCTATATCCTCACTACAAAATAATATCAAGGTGCTTGTGTGGCACATCTAATGCTATAAAGTTATTCTAGTGATATTAACCAACTTTGCGGTTCCACCTCTAGATGTAGCCTTTGTTATAATAATTTAGTTTTTAACTCCTGTCTTCCTGCATCCTTTGTCATTTGCAGCCTATTGTCTAACTCCTTTGCTTGCAGGCAGCATGAGGTCATTCTGTTTGTGGATCAGTAGGGAAAAAAAGAAGGCAGTACAAGGGGCAGTATCAGCCTGAATCATGATGACATTAAGGAAAATGATAAATTTAGTTCACTGTTTGTAAAGGACCTGTGTCTGTGTGATGAAGGTACCAGATTGTAAATTTTGATGGTATTTATCATACTTTCTTTGTTGTCTAGATACATTTAACATAGGTGAGGCTTTTGTAATATAATTGAGGAAAACATGTTGCAGATATGTAAGTACTTTTTAGAAGGGACAGCTGAACAAATATATCTTCTTGATTGTTTATCCAAATGTTCCTCTGACTATCTTCAAAGCTTGTTGCTTGCAGAATTGACAAGCCTTGCATCGTGAGCAGCAGAACCCTGGCTCTGAATACTGAAAGCGATAGTTTCTGCAATTATTCACTAGAAAAATACGTGCATGTCATTCAAATTTGAAATCACTATTCATAGAATTTACTGAAGTTTAAGTTAATTCCTAGCCAACCTGATATGTGTACAAAATGTCTCCTGAATTATTAAACTGATGTAACCCCATGACTAATTCTGCAGTACAGATATGTAATTTCTTTTTCTTGCCCCTTTTGTTATACCCTCCTTTCTACAGGAACATCCCTTTGCAAGCAGTTTATAAACAATAAAATGAAGATTGGTGCTCCAATGTTTTAAAATATAAGACCTCAGCCCCTGCACATTACTAATTTTACTGGTATGAGTACCGTGGAGCCTTTTGACTTATTCATGTGAATACGTCATATGCCCTTCAGTATTTTATGAGATCAAGTATGTATCAAAAGCTTTCTTAGTGAAGCAGAAATGTACTTTTTATTATTTCCATGGGCCCTGGAAGGCACATTAAGGTCTTTATTATTGACTGAAAAGAAACTTTCTTCTTTATTACTGTAGAATAGAGATAGTGAATAGGCTGAAAAGAGAATGCTGCACACCTACTGCATCATGATCTCATCCTCAACATGATTGCCTTGGTGCTTGCCAGTTCCAACGTTCATGAGTCACACTCCAGTATGTGATTTGCTTAAAAGCAATAAATGTCAGCACTTTTATTTACGATCTGCCTTTGAAGATTTGGAAGTCATAATTTCAACACATTTTTTTTCTACGACCGTGAAGGCTAGGAACAGGCTTTACCTTTCTCTTTTAAAGGAAAGATGAAAGCTTTGATTGATGTATTGCTCAGTCCGACCTAGCTGCAGTGGGTTAAGATGTGTAACTACCCAAACACATTTCTTCCCCCACTTTGTGCGAAATTACCATTCTGGTAGGTGGGGTGGCAGAAATGGCTTTTCTGACGTGCTCAAAATGAGCTGAAGTTGTGGGGGTCGCTGGACTTGTGTCCCGTGGGACTGGAGCACCTGAGCTGGGCAGCCAGCCGGGGGTGAGCTCAGCACCTGCGCTGAGAGCCGCGCCTCTCACCTGCCTGCCAGAGCCAGCATGGGCCCAGCAAACCTCCCCCCTGCTGGAATTTCGGGAAGGGCTCATGTGTGATCTCTGGGGGAGGGAGAGAAGTGGGGAAGGTGAAAGACCAGACAAATGATCCATATGGTGAGTCATTGGGAAAGAACTGAATGCAATTCCAGCCTAGTAATGATTCATAGCTACGCTGTTTATAGTTCTTGAGAGAGTGTCTGATCACATGGGCTGCAATGTACATGTTTATATGCAGTCCTTGAGGACAAATGAGGGAATTTACAAGGGAGAAAACCCCAACAAGCTTTCAATTCCAGCTTACCTCTTTCTTGTGTGCATTTGAAAATTTCCATTTGTTCTAACTCTCACCGCCCCAGTCTCCTGCACTAATAAGCCTGGCAAATTTTGCCTGTGAACTAGTAAGTGTGCTTGCTAGAAACCTCACAAGCATTGTAGAGCAGATTTTAGGACACCTGTGGGAACATGGGGTGCTGCTCAGTGTTGGTGTTACCTGCTCACCAAGAAGCACAGCAGCCCTGCTCTGGGGAGCTGGCTGTGCACATTCACTACTCAGTGGATAAACCCATCCTTCATCCTCATGGTCCCTGAGTTTGGTGTGTGTTTGACTGCCTCCACTGTTACTGGAGTCCAAGATAAATGGCAGTGCTGATTTGCTGGAGCTAGATTCTCAAGTGATTGTTTCTCTGCAGCTGCTTTCCAGACAGAGCTGTGGGCAGAGTGCATCCTGCCTGTGTTGCGGATGCAGCCAGCAGCCAGGGCAGCTGCAGCGGGGTACAAGGCAGTTATTCTGCTGCTGGTGGTGGTGGGGTATGATATAAACTACAAAAAGATCTTTTTGACTAATGATTCCTAGAGAAAGAACCCTTTAAAGTGGAAGTTATTTGGAGGGAGGTAATTGTGGTTGAGTGGCTGTTCCTGTGGTGGGTATGCACACCACCTTCTGTTTTCAGGAATGGTCACATTACTTAAAATATTTAACAGTTCAGTCATTTACAAACTGCTGTATGTAGAAGTACACCCATGCAAGTATACAGGAACCTAAATTGTTACTATGAGAGAAGGTGCTGGAATGGCATAAAATGTGTGAGAAGTTTCTGTAAATACTATGATATGGTTAAGCAATTATTGTTGCAAAATATTTATGGAAAAAAGTGGTGGGCATAACCAAGAGCAAGAAAGCCTCCTGTGTCTTTCTCCTTGGAAATGTGGTGAGAATTCTTATACATACTTTTTTTATCTGATGTTCTTCCTTTTGGAGAAATGGCAGTGAGAGGAGGGAAGGGGAGAAACTGGAGGGTGAAAAGTCAAATGAAAGTCTAAAGTTAGGTCATGTTAAATGTAATTGCAAAATGGTTGAGCCATGAATCAATGCCCCTTTATGAACTGTCTGTGACATAGGTGTCCTTTGAATTGATGTAATTTCATTGGTTTTTATCAGGAGTTGGAGAGGGTGATCCACAGGGGAAGAAAATTATTTCAGTGAAAATTATTTTCCCCTCTCTTATTGGTCCTCAGCATCCAGCTGAGAATGCCTCTCCCTCCCTGGCCTGTTGTTTCCTCTCTCACAATATTAATCTCTCTGGCAATTTCCATGCCTGAGTTTGAGACCTGTTCCCACTCTCCTGATGGTCAATGAAGAGAAGACACAGACCCTTCCTGGGAAAACCCTCCAATGGATTTCAGGGTCTCAGGCTAGAAGGGATGCACTCTAGAGTGAGCACTGGGTTCTGCTCAGATGAAGTGAGTGGGAGCTTGCTCAGATGTCACTGACTCTATCTCACCCTCTCCTTCTGCATGGTCCCACGTTTAATGTACCTAAACTTCTTAACTTGCAGTGCATTGATGAAGTATCTCTACCTATTTTACTAACTCCTAGTGCCTCAAGTGAAGAACAGCTAACTCTGCTCACATGTTCATTTTGAAATGCACTGGAACTGCAGTAGCTTAGAGGAAATAATTAGCAGTGTGTTTCCTGAATTTCGGGAACATGTTCCCGAGTAGTTGGAATGGTGGAAATTTATTTCTGAGAAATTGCAGGGTTTGGCTCACTCCATGGCATCTTCCTGTGCTCTGTGCCTGTGGGCATGCACACTTTTTGCCAGGCAATAGTGTACTATGCTCTAACATATAGGTATTATTTTCTTGATGTAAGGAAGAAATAAGTATTTATTTTAGTCCTCATCTCATGCTTCTTTTGGTTTTAAAAAGTCAGTTACCAAACACAAGAGGCCAAATTCTGCTGTTTTGCTTCAAAGTAAACTGGAAATTATTGGATTCACTTTGGACTGATGTTAATCAAGTTAAGCTCACTGGACATTTTATGTACAGCTTCCTTGAAAAAAGAGAATTCCAATAGGACTTAAACACACTCCTCGATGATTTGTTGGTTTTTTATATAAGCTACACTGACTTTACATGTAAAATACACTGGACCAGCTTGTTTTTTTCCAGCTGCCAGGCAGCAGTCCTGTGTTGTGTGCAGGGAATTTAGCTTGTCTCCTGCTCATGGGTGGTGGCCTGTTGGAGCTGTAACCCTCCCTGTCAGATAAACTGAACCCTCAGTTCAGTTGTGTGGGGTTGTGACAGGAGTAGCAGGCTCCTGAATATAAACAGTTTGGGGATTGACAGGATAGGACATGGGCATTGCAAGCCCAGAGGAACAGAAAAGCAGTGATGGTGGCTACCAAAGTGCAGGGGATGTGTGCTCATGCATCCTGGACAGTGCCTGGTGAAGGGGCTCTCCTGACAGTTTAACATGATTGTTTTTTAAAGTCAAACCCCACTGGGGGATGGATGCTGCCTGTAGTACTGTGCAGTCTCACAAAAATTGTGTCTGCCCTTCCCAGTACTGCTGCTGGTTTCTTGGGGGATCTTAAGGCACTTAAATAGTACTACTTTTCCATAATACCTAGAGATCACATAATTGTTCACCCTTTTTGTTCTAACCCACTGATGGAGGAATCAGCAGTTAGCCATAAAGAGTCAGAATAAGATTAAAACTGATTTTTCTTACATAGGTCCAGATTATTGCTATCTTTGTATTCTCTCACACCCATTTTGCACAAGAGGGGTGTGCTGCTGCCAAGCTTTGAAGCTCTAAAGTCTCCAGAAGGGCAGCTAGGGAGCCAAGGCAACTCTAACATCATCCTTATGAAATATGAAATAAATTTTGGAAGCAACAGTGGCTGCCCTCTTCTCCTACTTTAGCAGACTGCTAGCACAGTGTTTGGGGTTTTTTTTGCTCCATGAAACTAGGGTGAGGTTCATGTCAAATTGGCATGTGAAATAGAGCTTTCTCATGGCTTGGACATCACAGGCCAAGGTAGCCAGGGTCACTAGAGGAGCAGAGAGCAGTAGACAGCCTGTTAGACCTTCCTTGTTTTGGGTGGTGCACTGAGCTCCACCTTATCTCTCATTGAATGTGGTGTAAATAAAGCTGCCTCCCAGTCCTGTTTGCCTGCTCAGCTAAAGCTCTGAGCTGAGTGAGGGTGAGAAGGGCCAGGCAGTGGGCTCATCCTCCCAGCAGCACAGGAGCCCTTTCACTTTCATGATTTCTCATTAGATTTTCATTTGTGTTTCCTTTAAAAGGTATGAGGCAGTCTCTTTGTTTTTATCTTGTGCTGTGTGTTTTATTGCACAAGGATATTTATACATCCCCTGTCAGTTGAATATCACAGGTTTTGCATGATGGTGTGTTGATAGGGTCATGAAATGAATTTATCCCACCTGTAAAGTAATAGGCTTAGAAATAAATAATTGCAGCTCAATTTCTTTTGCTTAGTTTGATTTTTCAAAGTAAGTTGCTATTGAGTATTGGCTATTTGTCTATACTTGTGAATACTAATGGTTGGTTTAGTTAAATCCACTAAAAACTTTCTCAGCTGACTAATGTCATTCATCTTATGTAGATTTTTGTTCAAATTATATAGATTCAGCCAATATTTTGATTTATTTTTATATATTCTATAAATATTCAGATTGCAAATATTTTACATAGATTACACTGATTATTGTTACCTTGGATTAGAGGGAAAGATGTTGATTGCTGCAATTTAATTTCCTCTGCGAACGTGGCAATATAGGAGTGTGTTGTGGTTTAACTTTTTTAGATTGTGTCTGGTCTTACTCTCAGCAAAAAACATTCCCAGGCTCTACTTGATTTCAGAGAGAAGAGGATTTGTCCCTTGGTGCTCTAACATACAGAGTTTTCATTTCTTTGGATATTTTTTCCAGTCTTAATAGCTTTGTTAAGAGCTGTGTAATGTATCATAGGACACCATAAATGGAGCAGAACTGCCTGTTCTCAGAAAGACTGTCAATGGAGACTCATCACTGAATGGAAATGCTTCCAGTCAGGCTCTACAGGGACCTGCACTGGAAAAGTGCTGTTAAGGATTTTCAATAGTGTTTTGAAAGTTCATGTAAAATCTCTGCTCTTAAAATGCCTGTGTGCCACCATTTGGAGGAACACAAACAAGGGCAATAAAGTGCTGGTACTGAGTGCCCTATATTGCTTATAAGCAGCCTGTTTATGTTATATTTGACTTTATTGAAACTTATTCAAAGTCACTGAGGTGTAAGAAATACAGGTCCTCTGTCCATGCAATGGGAGACTGTGCAGTGGCTGGGATGAATTTGCAGCTCGACAGATGAGCAGGAGTAGCAGCTGACAACGCAATGTTAGGGCAGAAAGTGAGAGACCCTTGGGTGTATAACAACTGGGCAGAGGAAAGGTGTGATTTTACTTTGAAATGTGACATGACAGATGCTGGGAAACTGCTTCTCACCTTGGTGTCAATGTTGGTGTAAGGACTTCAGGACCCGGGGAGAGGGCCGAGCAGTGCCACCAGGGTGACACGGGGTTGAAAGAGCTCTCTATCCTGGTTAGCATATCAAAAGGACAGCTCTGAGGAGCCACTCACAACCTGAGAGAACCTTCCTGGCAGCAAGGACTGCGTGAGGAGGAAGAATCCTACAGCCTCATGGAGAGGACATGAAGAAAAGTCTGGGAAATGCCTGAATCGAGGCATTTTGGGGAAGTAGAAGAGACATTTTTCACAATGAGTTTAATCCTTTGAGCAGCTCACCAGAGGACTCAAGACCCCCATTTCCTGATGGCTGCATATCAAGGCCATGTGACTTTCTGGAAAATATATCTAACTTATTTATAAGTTAGTAAATTTGTTATTTGAAAATGTATAAAACGTGGAGACTTGGATATCCTGAGATATAGAAAAATAGAAAAATTAGGAACATATTAAATTATCCTTTTGTTTTTTTGTCCTTAGACTGAGTTTACAAATATCTAAGCTTTTATATTTTTGCCATTTTCTCATTTTCCCTGCATTCCTTGAACAGTAAGTGGGCATACCATGCTGTGTAGTTAGTCATTCTTTGCATGTGGGTATAAGGTTCATTAAAGGTATGCAGGTTTTTTTGTACTTTCTTCCCAAGCTCTGCCTTTTGCAGCTGTCCTGACAACATAAAAAAAGAAAAACTCCTCATAAATATTTCATGTAAGTATTTAGAGATCAGCTTTTTCTTAGAGAGGAAGGACCCTCCTTCCAATACTATCAGTTATACATACACTTTTAGAGACACTTCTTTTGTTTTCAAGGCTCACTAAATTGGTTTAAGCTCTGATTCTTCCATGATTAAACAATCTGTATGTACCAATAAACAATGTCGTTTCAAATACTTGGTCTTAGTCTTCTTTTCTGAATGTACTCAACTCCTCTGTCACTATGAAAGTGAAGAAAGGTAAGAAAACTTGCTCTGGGAGACAAAAAGGAGTAAGCAGAAGCCCTGAAAATGAAGCCTTGTATGTTCACCTGAACTGGTGAAACCTGGAGTAAGGGGAGAGATTGACAAAGAATCTTGAAAAGCAAAGGTGTTTTTACTGCTCTTTTTATGCTGTTGAAATTGTGACCTTTCAAAAGTAATATTTTCATTGCTTTGATGCTTGTTTTTGACTCAGGTTATGTTATCATTTTGAGCTCACAGTTTAGTGGGTAGCAGATAAGATAAACAGAAAAGGGAAACAAAAACATACCCAGAGTTTCTAGATGTTTCAATGCAGGTTTAAACATGTATTAGAGCCCCAACTGCATCTCAGGAGTGCAGTGCATCAGCTGCCATTTCATATGGCAAATCAGTTACCTGCATCAGATTCCTCATGGCTTTGAGCTGACTCTGTGTTAGGTACAATATTTCAGGATGGACCACAGTGTTGAAAGACAGAAGTTTGATTGATATTGTGTTTTATTTTCATAAGTACACTAGTGACTAGAAACTAAAACACAGATTGTACTCTGTCTTCTAGCAGGAGAGAGTCCCCCAAGTAAGGAGCATAAAAGCTCAGTAAATGTGGTTGAAAAGCGGCAGCATTCTGGGCACATTGACCAGAACATGGTAGAACATGATTGTATACATCATGTGATGTGCTGTAGGGGACATGAGGACACAGGTTATCCAGCTGTCTGACTGTGGGGTGTGTTTCTTATTTAAGCAGTTACAGAACTCATCTTTAATTTCTTTTTGCCTAAACAAACACAAGTTCAGACAAGAAGCCTAAATGAACAAGGAACTTTTGTCTTTTGCTGTATACTCTGTCAATCATTATTAAACAAACTTAATTTCTTGTAACCTCTGCATTTTTGTGAGTCAGTCAGATCCATGGAAGTGATCCCTGTGGTCAGACATGCAGGTACTGCACTAATAAACACAGGTTGGTTTTCCCTGTGTTTTAGTGTTGTGATTGGGAAGCCGTTAATTTTAGAAGCTTACAGCTGCATTTTGGCTCAACATTGACATTATGTTTAAGACTTTGGGTGGCTCAGAATTACCTTGTTTTGCTTTGCAAGAATATTGCTTTTTGTTGTTTTTTCTTAAATAAAAGACCCATAGAGATTTCCACCACTTTTTTGTGAATATGAAATAGCTCCTCCAAGACAATGAGGGAAAAGGGGCTGGAGCTAAAAGTCCTGGACATCCTGTCCTGTCTGTGCTCCTTGATACAAAATATCTTTGCCTATGCTGTCCTGCTGCTGTAACACTGAAAGTAGCCATTTACAAATAAAAATTGCATTATAACTGTAATACTGAAAGAATTTTACATGCTTGGCTGAAGGGACTTTGGAGACCTGAAACCCTGTGCACTGTGGCATTGGTGGTGAAAGAATCAGCTTTGTCCTCTCAGCAGCCATGATCCTGTGCCTTTTTCTGGCTCTTTCCAGAGAAATGTGCCTTGGGAGTGGCCCTGGGGAGCAGCAGCGTGAGTCTTGCAGCAGATTTCATCACCAGAGAGCCCAGGCTCATGAGAGTGCTCCTTCTGTGTGCATTTAGTGTTTTGCACAGCTTTTGGGCAGTGGTGAGGAACCTCTGAAAGAGGTGTGAGTGCCAGAGAGGGCAACCAGCTTGTACGTCCTGCTCCTGCATGAGGCTCACAGTAAAGATGGATTTGCTGGCTACTCAGGGCTACGTACACGTTATGGCCTAATGAATAATCTAAAGAATCGAAGTTATGGGAATTACATATTTAGAGAGCAAACCACACAATGAAAGAAAACTGTTCAAACTGCTCAAAAGCAAAATCCATTAAAATTCTGGATGGTTGTACAAAGCTTCAGCAGCATTTTGAATGAAAACATCCTACAATCACAAACCTACATGGTTTGATGAACAAATATAGAAAGCAAAGTTTTCAATGTTTCTCATTTATTCCCCTCATTTCCACCTGTCAAATTCATTCACTCAATTTAATCCAAATATGCAAAAGACTTTTTTTTTTATCTCTGGAAGATGTTTCTAAATGGTTTATATTTTCTTTTGCAAACAAAGCAAATTAAGAAAATGAAAAGATATTTCTAGTACTTCATAATTCTTATAACCTGAAGATCAGCTCAGTAAAACTTATAATAGTTTATTTTCTGGCCTTAAGAGACTTTATTTTCACACCATAGAGCTTAATGTTAAAAACTAATGGGAAATTTCACTTATTCATAAGTGATTTGTTTCTGTCAGTACTCAAAGAGCAAACCTAAGGTTAATATACCTGCACAGCTTGTATGTGGTAAATAAATGAGCTGCCTGCTGTATCTGCATATGTTGTCACAAATCTTAAGCCAAGGTCAAAACCTTAATTTCGAGCCTTAACACACTTCCATTTGCCTTGTTCAAACACTGTACCTAGGCTTACATCCTGCAGATGGTGATTGAGGCTCGTCCAAGGGTCAGTCTTGGTGAGTTAGGATTCAGGTCTATACATGGTATAACCCTTCCTCAAACTGACTCAGGGCAAAGGAGCAGAAATCTGCAATTCTGTCAAAGTTTCTTTCCTTTGCTTCATATTTACTCCTGATGCCTGGCCAGGGCACCACTGATCAACTGTTCCCACTTAGAAATTGGGAAAAAAAGAGACTGTGGGCAGGACAGGCACTGGGGAATGCCAGGATTTCTTTGTGGCTGTGGTGTGAGCTTAAACATGTCTCAACCCAAGCCCAGTGCCTGAGCTGTGACCCAGTGCTGGCTGTTGGGAGTGTCTTGCAGATAATATTGACAAGAGGTAGGTCTCAGGATGAGAGCAGTAATTATTTGACATCACAGGTAAATATTGCTCAATCTTTTCTAATATTTTAAATTCCTGAGGGTGTAGTTAACCTGTAGGTACTGCCATTTCCCATGGAATTTTAGAAATGTCAGTGTACAAAGTCTGAAAAAAATATATTGACAATACAGCATGCTACGTGTAGTGCTAAATGGAGATAATCTCTTAACAAGGCTCAGTTTTTGTGGCCATATGTACAAGATATGAGAAGCTGAATGTGTGTTGTGTAGGGACAGCTATGTTCCCACAGCTGTGGGTGGATCTGTATGTGTGCAGCAGCCTGATTGCCATCCTGCACAACACAGGGCAGAGTATCTGACTGCAGATCAGCAGCTCTGCTTGCTCCCTGGGCTGCATCCTCCTGCAGTCTGCCCAGTAAGGCCTTGTGCCTTCTGTTGGTGCTTATTTGACTTTTTATTATTGGAGGAAGGATTTTGTTCACCTCTTATTACCATGCAGTGAATAAGATCACCTAGAATTAACACTTGGAAGAATATTTGACAAACATCACTGCAGAAACTCAGTCCTCCTGACACTGTGGGCCACAAGCACGCCAGATATAAATATGCTAAAACAGTTCTTCCATTTACCTCACATAACCAGTCTGTCTTTTTGGGCTGTCTGAGTATGAAATATTAATTGGGAAATACACGGTACCTGGGGATTGGAACTCCAACAGTATTTCAGGCAGCTCACTTATTCCTTTTGACTAAAAAATTTATTTTTATTTACTTTTGACTAAAAATTTTATTCTGACCCTATTTTTTCCTCAATATTTTAGCAAAAGTAAAACCATTTCCATCAAAGTTTCAATTACTATAAATTAACTTTTTTTTTTCCATTCTGGAATGAACTTCCATTTCACATTTATTTACAGAATTATGCAACTCTTGGCCATAGTGAGGTCTTTGTCATCTGGTTCCCCAGTATGGTACTGAGGAAGACAGCACAATCCTCTAGATTTGATTTGTGGACTCAGAAATTTTTGGTCTAGAAAGCATTTGGTTCATTTTCAGGTAACTGACTGGGGCTAGTTAACTTTTTCTTATATCCTGATTTCCATTTGAAATTGGGAATATTGTTACTGGTCTCATTCATAACACTTCAGAATGTACAGATGGAAATGCTACAGATTTATTCTATTTATATGAAATGTCTATTACAAGACAAGATTGTCTATTAAAGAGATTCAAAGATTGAACTTTTTTAAATATTTCATTTGATTTTCATTCTTAAATAATTGATCCATGTAGAAGAGGTACATCTAGCGTTCTAGCTGGAAACAAGAACTTGATCCACAGCACTGCATCGTTTACAGGTCCTTTGGGTTTTGCTTGGACAGTGGCATAGTTTATCTGAAGCCAGTCCTGTGTTACAGAGTACACATCTGATTTGAGACAACTCTGCTGACACACCAGGTTCATAGAAGAGTTCTTTGTCTGTATGTCTGTATGTCTGACCTGTGATGGGATTGCTCTGATTTCACTCATAGCTTTGTGGTTGTATTTGTTTGCTGCTGTGAAGTGCAGCTGTGGCTGCTGTGGAGGTGAGGGGTTGTCCCATCAGTTTCCATTAATTGATGGTTTTTCCCAGCAGTTTCCCTGTGCCTGCCCTTGTCTCTTGGGGTGACACCCTCATGGTGGTGTTGACTGCAGGGCAGGAGCCCCATGCTCATGTGCTGGGCTTTTTGCAGGCACTGGGCACTGAAGGATGCTATTACTGAACACTCTCAGTACATGAAGATTTTTTACCTATTTATGTCTCTACCTGAATTTGTGAGCATGTCCATCCAGCTAATAGAACCCCCAAAGAACAGCTCTTTATATCCTGACAAAAAGGCTTTTTGATTTATCTATATTAAGTAATAAAGTTTTGTTTGTTGTAGACATGAAAAAATCAATTCTTGGGTAAGTTGTTGTTTTTTGAGGGTTTTGTTTCCTTTTTTTTTTTTTTTTTTTTTTGTCAATATCTAAATTTCTCATTATAATTTTTGACTATGTGTCTATTCTTTCCAGACACAGGTGCTGTAGCTATAGGCATTGATCTTTCTTTTTCTCTGATTAAAAAAAAATCATATTAATATGACAACCTGCAGCTCTCTGATGTTTACATAGTATCAACACAGGGAAATATTACTTTCAGTTTGATACATAAAGCCCTCCTTGTCTCTTGTGTCTTTTGTCTGTAGGCTATTATGCATGTGACTAAAGCCATGCATGACTTAAGCAAATGTTTGAATGGGGTTCTTGTGTAGTAGGACTGTATAAGCCATTAGGCATACTCTCTTTAACTTGGTGATGAAAACATTATGGTGCATTTGGTCACACAAAGTAGAGTAAAATTGCTTTTGTGGCAGCAGAATAAACAGCATTCTAATCTGTGGGGGTTTTTTCTTGTGCACGTGTGTGTGTGCTGCATACTTTCGGCAAAATTATCAAGCAGGACTGAACGTGAAAAGTGTTAAAGTTATTGGAGTTGTGATGTGAAAGCTGGGCCAAAGAGAGAAAAAAAGTATTGCTTTTTTCATTCTGAAATTTGAAATCAACATTATTCTGTCATATTTGTGATCTGAGCTTGAAATCTGTTAATTGACATGTGAGGCAGTTGCTAACCATCTCTGTCATTTATAAAGCCTTTTGTAAGGGCACTGTTTTTCTTTCTTCTCTATATGTGGTGAATACTGGAGTAGAGACTTGAATTTTTGCTGTGGGAATGTGAAAAACACTGGAAGCTGCTCTCTGCCAAGTTATTTCCCCAAGGATTTGCTTTACATTCTGACAATCAATGACCTGTCAGGTGTAGTTATGCACCATAGCAATGATATGAGGTCAATCAGATGAAAGCAAGGTATGTATTCCCAGCAGATCCCAGCTATCTGTTTAACACTGTCAAACCAAGTTTTCTTTGCTGAAGAGCATCCTCTTTCAGTTTCGTTTCTTTTTAGATTTGACTAACTCTGGATTTGCATCTAATCTGTGACATTCTAACAATGGTACAAATATTCATTTGTTTTGTTTTGTCTTGAAAAATACTAAACTACATGTTTTGCTATTTTGTCTTTTAACATAAACCCATGCTTACTGTGCAACTCTTCCTCATATAAAGAGTGTGTATTTGATGTAAAAAACCCCAAAAACCAAATATGTTCTTTGCTGGAATGGTCATTAGATACTTAAGTAAATCTGTTTTATAGTAATATAAATTTACTGTCTCCTAAACACATAAATATTTCCTTGGAAAAAGCCACCTTACAAATATAACACATTTATTTAGCTTACAATTCCATAATTTTGAAGTAAAAGATATATAAATTGGATCTGTAAAAATCAGTATTTTTACATGGAATCACTTCTCATTGTTTTATGGAAATCCTGCATCTCGCCAATGTTTCCAACCTCTAGATACCAGAGGAGAGAATACTTAAAATAGATACAGTATTTTCCACATTTTTCCCTTAAAAAAACCAAAGAAGCAAACAAGAAAAAAAACCCAAAACAAAAAACAACAACAACAACAAAAAACCAAAACAAAAAAAGGAGCTTTGTCTTGTTATTTCATGACTGAGAACTGCTAAGGATTAAGAATAAACAAGAATAAACATGCACTTGGTACACAGTGTACTGCATACAGTGTAACAGTACAACAGCACTTTTAGCTACTGTGTGTATCATATTGAAAGCAGAAGCCAGCAATGATAACACAGAAACTAAACAACTGGATTAAAATGTATTTGTTAAGTTACAAAAAAAAAAAAAAAAAAATAGAAAGAAAATAAAAAGAAAAAAAAAAAGTGTTGCTTTTTGAGGGGAAACAAGAGACAATGAAATAACAAGAAACTAAACCCAGAGCTTTAAAAAATATATGTTAAAAATATCTCCTTTAGAAATGCAGATTAATCCTGTCTGAAAGCTGCTGCAAGATTTTGTATGAAAAATCTGTTTTGTTTTCATGATGTTGTAATCCGTCCTTTATTTATTGTCTTGCTAAATATAGCTCAAGCACAATCATTTGAGTATAAGTTAGTGTACGTCTGCACTGTGATTCTTTTCTTTTTGCAGATATTTTGAAATCATCTGTTGATTTTCTGTGCTGCAAGACCAGCATGTGAATCATGTCAGCAACTATACTCCATGTTTCAAAAACATGTAAAAATGTTACAGTTCTTCAAACAGAAGAAGCAGAGATCAGATCCAGAGTGGAGTGTTGGACAAAGAACACAAAGGTGGGATGTAAGATGATACCCTCATCCTTTAATGGGGGAAAATTTGTAGCTAACTTATGAAGTTGGTACACAATTTGAGGAAATGAGCATCCCACCCATTTTCTCTTTGTGTGCTCTGTAGAATTCATATCCTTCCATTTTTGTTTTTTGTTTCCTTGAATTGTGCCTCCTAACTTATTGTCATTGCTCATTAGCTGTTGGTGTGTTGGGAGGGCTGTCCAGACAGTGACCCTGCATGGTAACAGCTGAGCAGTTCAGAATAGAATCATAATTCACGGTGACCTTTAATGAAATATAAATCTGAAGAAAGCTGCTTGTACTTTACCATATCTGAAACAAAGTGAGAACTATTATTATCTTTGGACTTTGCTGTATTTAAAGAGACTCTGAAGCAGAGGAAATACATTTTCTCATGGGACCCTTCTACTATCATTGTTTTGGTGAATGGGATACATCATTTAAACTCCCATTTTCCTCGGGCCATCAGATTTAGGAGCTGGTTGACCAGTTCTCATCCATTGCTGCTGCATGTTTTACAGGGAATTCTAAGAGCTGCAGCATGTTTGCACAGTCCCTTTTCTCCTGGAAGGAAAGGTCTGTGGGTCACCTGTGAATGCAGTGCCATTTGCATTATCTCTTTCTAATTTTTCCTGATAGCAGCAAGGAAGTACCGTATCCAGCTGCCTTTCTCCTTCCTGCTGCCCCAGAGCCTTTCTGTTCTGGCAGTTTGGTTGCTCCCAACCAGCTGGCAGGGAAAAGCATCCATGTGCCAGCCGGGCAGAGTGGCAGAGGGGAGGTGGGGGCTGGAGCCAGCCCCTCTCCAGGGGAGCAGTTTCTGGGCGAGCTGCAGGCTGCCCTTAGTGCGCCTGCCCGCAGTGAGGGTCGCAAGGCTGCGCTGCTGGGGAGACCCTCCCTGCAGGAGGGCACAAAGCGCTGGGGGCCACGTCCTCAGCTGCTCCTCTGCTCCAGTGGGATAGCGAAACATGGTCCTGCTTTCATCAGGTGAGAAACTGAGACTGAAGGATAATTAAGTGATTTTATCCCTGATCCAATTTATCAGAGGGTGAAATGAGCCTCTCCCCGCAGACGAACATAATGCCAAGACCAACTACTCACCTCTCCAGAGATCAAGCCCCTCCTGGAGCCTTTCCCTCTCCTCCCTGAACTGCTCAGTGCCCTGTGCCCTGCAGCTTCATGCTGCTCCATCTTTTCCCTCCCCCAAACCCCGGTAGAGTGGGGTTGTGCTGGCTGCCCACCTCCCTGCAGAAGACACTGCACGCTGCCTCCCTGAGCGGTGTCTTGTCCAGGTGCCATAGCCCAAACGACAGCTTGTGGGGCCACTGGGGTAAAATGCTGCCCATCCGGCCTATCAAGGGGCCTTATTTTACCCATTTGGTCCTGAATGGGGAATAAATGTTCATTGAAATGACAAAAGAAGTGCCATCCTATTGCCTGAAACAGATGGGAAACCTACTTGCATTGGCCATATTGCTTTTGAGCGGTTCCTAGTTCATCCGCATAAAAATGTCTGTCCCGTGAGCCTTAGACCTCCTGTGGGCTGCCACACAAATCTGTCTGGTGAAGACCTACTGAATACATCTGGCTCGCTCATATTTCTAAAACTGAGCAAAGGACTTATTTATTTGTGGCTGTTCTCCCCATTTGTGTGGTGCAGGGTTGGTTACCCAAGAAGGCATTCCTGCCACGCTCTAAAATGGGGATGATTATCTGTGTGCAGCTTGAAAATAAAGCTCTGTCACAGCACCTGTTCAATCCCATTACAATGAAAGCCAGGATGGCAGAAGTAGAGCTGGAGCAGACTATATAAGATGCAGTTTTATTTTAAGTGAAATTCAAAACGTACCACTAGGAATAAACTATTTTTTCATAAAGCAGTTGCAGGGAAGGGAGAAACATTTTCCAAGCAAATTGCGAAAGTTCAGGAAATTCTTGGCTCACTATTTGTTCTAAGTGATCTAAAGGAGAAGGAAGAGACTCTATCCAGCACAAATCATATTTTTAAGGATTTCCCAATATTGCTTCCTGTCTTTGTGCTTGTGAAGCAGATTGTATATAGAAATAAAACAGATTTATTTTATCTTTTCAGAGGAAAGTGTCTGCTATATAATTTGCTGGCTCTCGTTTGTTCATTCATTGAAAAACAGCAGGAAAAGGGCTTTTGTGTTAAGAACAGTCAAGGTCAGGCATTTTTGTTTTTGATGTTGGCTGCCAGTAGCTTGCTTTCTCTGACTACTGTTTCCAAGTCAGTTTGGATAGCAATCTAGTTGCCAGCTTACAGGGAGATATTTCACAGCTACAGGTCATCTGCAGTGAGTGCAAACTAGAAAGAGATTTGAGGATCAAATTAAATGTCTTGTACTCAGCTCCTATTCATGCCAATATCAAATTAAGTTAATTTAGCCTACTAAAGGACATGCAAATTTCTGACCCTGATTCTGCAAACTCTTCTTTATGCACACTCACCTTTAGAAACTGTGTGAGCAAAAGTTTTATCTGTGTGCCTTGGTTTACAGAATAAGAGCCTTTCACATGAGAATTCACTATAGCAAATACTTATTTTCATGGTAAGCAAATAAGAAAGGAAAACAATGTTGTGATTTTATAAAGAAAAGAACAAATGTTCTGCAAGTGGACAATTCTTAAGACATAGTACCTTGACATTGCACAATTTCCCCTACTCATTCACAGTCAAACTACTGTATTTCTAAAGTCTCAAGTTAATGGTTAAAGGAAAGCAAAATAAATCATTAGACAAAATATCTATGTCATAAAACGTCAGTATGAAAATCTGAGCATTTCTTATTGAGCTTATTTTTCTGGCAGCAGGACATTTGGGTGGCAGGTAGGCACAAAGTAGAAATCTGCTGTAGTTTATTCTGTGGCCTGTGAAACCAAGCCACTATGTAAGAGTGCAACTTATATGTCCACTGACAACTCTTGTTTAAGCCCCTCACAAGCAGTCTGTGACACATAGAGAGATTTCACTTTTTCTCACCTTTTAATGTAATTCTAAAGATTTTGTGAATATATCAATTAGAGATTTCCAGCAATGGAAAGCAGGTTTCAAATGGTGGAGAAGCACAATAAATCACCAGCCATATGGGCTTTTGTCATTAAAAGAAAGTCATAGTAAGACAAAAGCTGAAGTAAGTTAAAACAGCTGAACAGTGATTTTAGGCACTCTTATGCAAAACTCACTACCTCGGTTTATTCACAGCAAACTTCTTTAGAAGACTGAAAGAAAATCTTTTTCAACTCTTTATTTCTTGGCTACATCAGAAAGAAAGCAAAGTAAAAGCCATCTCAGTGACGCTTTTCATGCTCTGCTTACTTTGTTTTCACATGAGATCCTGTCTGCTACCTTTGTATTTTCCCCCAGCTTTTTAGAGGGCTCCTTGTGCAAAACAATGAGGAGTCCTGATAACAACAGGCAGTTGCTCCGAGGCCTAGTTGTTCAGCAGGATTCACTCCAAGAAACTGAGAGGGGTGTGTTGGGTCTTTTTTCCATCAGCAGCCTTTACAGTTAGCGGGCCAGATGGCATGAGACGGGCGCAAAAAAATAACGACAATAAATAATACTGCAACTTACAACGTGGACCAAGCTCAGTTACTTCCACTTCATCTCACTGTTTGGAAGTGCCTTTGATGTACAAAAGCACCCCCTAAGATAATGAAATGCGGTGGCAGCTGGCTAATGGCTGGGAAAGTGCAAACCCTGCATTGAACTCTTCCCACCAGGCTATTCAGCGCCCAGGCAATGTCAGTCTCAAGGAGACAAGGAGACGGGAAGAAACAGAGGCTTGTTGCTGTGCAGCGTTTGGGCTTCTGGGCAGGCTGCTGTAGGTGGGGTGTTATTTGCCTTGCTGAATAGAAGTGATGTGCCCAAGGCAAAGGGAAAGTTTTTACTGTCTTAACACATTAACCTTGCAAACTCTGTCCCAGAAATGTTAAATGAAGCCATAGGGTCACACTACTTGAAGAGATACCGCTCTTGGGTAAACTTTAAAATGGACTTTTTTTTTTTTTACACTACAATCCCATCAGTCATGCAATCAGGGCTAGTTTCCTTTCAGGCAGGACTATCTCGTGGCTCTGTTCCATGGGCAATAAAAAAATAAACATGTCCAGACTTTTCTCTCAGCTGCTCCAGGCCAAAATGTGGGCCAGGGTAAATGACAAAGATCCAAAATAGACAGCAGACACAGACAAATATGAAAACCCTATTTGTTCAGGAGCTTTAAAACAGTAGGGGATTTATTCCTCTGACACAAAGAAAAGTTTCTGGTCTCTCCGTTAAATGATCCTGTGTTAATAATATTATAATGGGGTCTGACCCGGCAAATACTTGATTAGATGTGCACTCATCTTCATGCATGTCATTAGTTCTGCTAACCTCAGTGCCGAGGTTTGTCACCAGAAAGTTCAGAATATGCACAGACTTTGCAAGTTTGGGCTTGTCCCTGCCAAATGTGGCAACAGCCTGTCTCAGCAGGGGGAGTGCAACAGGAGATTTGCAGCAGGGTCTCACTGTAAAAAGAGGCAGCGGTGAAAGTCACATTTACCAGAATAAATATTTAGGCAAAAAAAGAGATCAGTTTTGGTTTTTTTTTTTAATATGTGGCAGGAAATTGTTATTTTTTTATAGTTAAATTTTGGAACATTCATGCACAATTATAAAATTCAACTTGCCAACAGTCTAGATGCAAGGGCTGGAAATATTCTGAAATATTTCTATTGTTGTGTTATGATCTTGCTGGCAAGGGTCTTGCATGACCAAATGATCACATTGTGGCACTCTAATCCTCAATATATAAGCCCACAATTGTCTGAGAGCTGCAGTAGCCTGCAAATCTCATTGGTTTAGGAGGATGCAGAAGATTAAGAAGGGGATATTTTGCATATTTTGTCTAAGATAAGTATCCAGATCCACAGTCAGGGCAAGGCTGCTCAGTGTGTATTTTGATTGACTGTACATCAAAAGCGTATTAATTATTGTCACTCGAGCTAATGTATACTGCATCCTGCAGTCCAGCTTCAATACATTTCCTAACAGTAAACCTAAGTCAATGTCACCAATATTTTTCAGTGCCAAGAGGGAATAATTCTGTTTAATGCTAAGATTATGGCAGCAAACTTTTGATCTGTTCCTTATGATCCCTTTTCCTCACAAAGTGTACTTGCTTTTTAGGAAAAGTCTTTTTATTTCATTAAGTTGTCACTCACCAAGAAATCCCAGCCGGGGTGGAAATATTGGCTCTATCAGTCAGCCTTTGACCGTTCCCTCCACTGAGCTTGTTTTCTAAATCTGGTTTTGAGAGCTGTTTGCTTGACAGACTGCTTCGCAGACTTATGATTGTTTGTTTCTGGCTCATTTTGATTGCTCCGCTAATCTCTAGACTTTGGCCTTGAGGCTATTATTTATTTTCTGCTTTTATTGATGTTTGTTATTTGAAACTTTGTTTTCAGTAGATTTGCACCCCCTTTCTAAACCACTTTTCTGATTAAATTTTGTTGAAGAAGTTGGTGGATTTCTTTACCCATTTTCCCCTCTTGTTTTTCCTCCTTCTAATCGTTCAGTTGAGAACTCACCTGCCTTTTGTTTGTGCCTGCCTTTGTGATTTATGTTCAGATTAGAAGGAGCAGCTGCAGAGCTTTTACTTTTATTAGTTCTTCTCAGTGAGTCAGGCAAAATATTAACCACCCATGAACTGCTCTTCCCAAAACCTCAAGTGAATTACAATAGAACTTTTGCCTTCACGGATCAGAAAAAAATATTTTTATTCTCTGACTGTCACCTCACAGAGGCCTTTTATGTGTGTGTGTGTGTGTGTGTGTGTAGATATATCTGCTATAGGGGAAAAATAAGTTAAAGTATCAGAACTTATGAAACTAGCTCAACCTTTCTGACAATTTGTCTTTCATTATTTTTGCAAGAGTTAGAGCATGAAATTTAAGTGCATATTTAGAACCCATCCCTTCTATGCTGGGAGCCCAGCGGCATGAATACAATACATGCAGTTCTTCCTGAGCATACTGCCTTCCAAGGCATTTTGGTTCTTAGCTCTCTGATTCTTTACATTTTATCTACCACAAAATGTAGTTTGGTCCTTTTCATATCTTTTGATAAAGCAGTTTCTGTCTTGATTTGGGTGATTTACAAAGTTTTACTCTTTCTCAGTGATTGAGCATTCTGCCTGTTTACATTTACTAGCTTTGTCAGTGCCTTAACCTTAATGGAGAGCTAGCTTTCCTACAGTTTATACATAATCATCTTTGATATGGGCCTTTCTTTCTATTAATACATTTCAAGGATATGTTTTACTTCTCTTCAGGGCTCAGGGGTCAGTGGGAAGGAGGGAGAAGGGTGTAATATGCCACAGATTAAGCTATGTTGCCCAAAGACCAATTATTCATAGCAAATTTCAGTTATTTTACAAAGTTTAGGTTATTGCATTTCAATTTCTCATACCTGAGGCTTCAAGGCCTTGGCCACACAAGAGGCTGAATGGTCACAGGGACAGCTAAAGCCAATGGTCTCTGCAAGCATTTTATTTTTTTGGGAATAGGACAGGATGTTCAAAACAGAAGCTTCAGTGGGCATGGGTTTAAGTGCAGAACACTGCTGACATAAAAGCTTAAGTGCTTAAAATATGAGATCCCAAATTAACTGATGCATAGTTAGTGGGTTATTTTAAAATGTATTTCTTGGCAAAGAATGGTGATGGTACAATATGCTAGCCAATACTGAATTTACCCAAGTCTGTGTCCACATAATGTGTGCTGAGGCTGATAAAGAAGACAAATAAACTGGTTTTCTTGTTAACCATTGCTCTTTCTTTGTATAACATTTTGAATGGTTGAGTACACCCTGGTGGGACCCTGGTTATTGAATTTTGTTTTTCTAATTATGACATGTTTCATAACAGACAGCAAATGTGTGTGGTGATTGTGTTCATCTCCTGAGTGATCCCTAATAAACTAATCCAAGTCAGAATTTCTGTTGCTTCTTCACATTCCAGCTACCTGCAGGGGATTAACCTTGCTCCTTTTTTTCCTTGCAGTGAGAGCTTAGGTTGTTCCCCCAGTTCTATCTGGGCTCTTTTAGCTTCATTTCTGTCCAGTTATGTATAAAAGTATTTGCCTCACATTTGTCAATGGCATGTTAGCATTTGTAATTCTCCTGAGTCATGCTTTCTAACCTTCTGACTGCATGGCTTTCTGGATTCATTTCCATTGCTCATGTTTTGTGAATTTTTTGCCATTTCCATTTGCACTTTTATTGACATCTCAACCACTTTTACCTTTTATAATGTTTTAAGTGATTCTTTTGACATTTGGGGTTGGTGAAGTGATGCACAGGGTGGGTCCAGCTCTCTTTTTGGGGTGACGTAGTGATGGTTTCTTGAGGTCTGAACTGCAGCCTGAGCTCATTCCAGCATCCACTTCATTCTGCTGCAGGTTTCTTTGAACCACTGAAGCTGTTATACTAATAACTGGATTGTAAGCATAGCTGGTTTTTGGTCCTTCATGTGCCTTTGATGATAATTCTACTTTAGGATTTTGTGTTACTTTAACGTGAACACCTTAAATAAAGTTAGTTTCCTAAAATGTGCATGAACTTGCTTCAATGGATCAAGCCCTATTCTCTACATGCATTTTGAGTTTTGTCTCCCAGCCTGAGTCTGTCAGAGATGCATGGCATCATGACATTTGGTGTGTAATTTCTTTCTCTAGGAGTGAGACTCAACATCCACTGTAGGACTGACTTCAAAGTGCAGCCTCTATGGAAATTTAGCCTACTTACACCAGGAGATCTATGAGTCATTATATTACAGTATTAGCTGCTGGAGTCCACAAAGAATTTCATAGTCTTCACAAACAACACATTTAAGTGGTTCATTTCCAAAGGGGAAAAATCTGAAAAGCATAACTTCTAGTGTCCAGTAAAAAAAATCCAATCTAAACTCAAACCAACAACACAGAATGTTTTTTTTTTTTGTTTTCTGAATGCCTTTTCACACCAGTGTGGTACTGTACCTTTGTGCCACCAAGTCAGAGTTTCTTCTGCAAATTTATGTGCTAATTGCCTTTGAGCTATAAGTGCTCCAGAGCAGACCTGCCCTCTCCAAAAGAAGTCTTCAAGGGTATTTCTGTTATTCTAATTCACTCAAAATGAGCTTCTTAAAATCTCTGGACTCTGACAGATGAAATGGGATTCATTGGAAGACACTCTGTTCATCCATAGTTCTTTCAAAGGACTTATTGCCAGTAGAATGTAGGCACTCTCAAAGCAAGAACAAAGTAAAACTACCAGCTGTCAGCTAGAAGGAATAACTGAGAAAAGGAATGAAAAGCTGAGTGTGCACTTGATAATTAATCTGTAAGGTGCTGCAGTCTCCACTTAGCTTTTATAGTGTCTAGAGAGAAAGAGATGTAATCCACCATCACGTATATTCCTCTGTTTTTCTAACAAGAGTAACAAGAGGTTGCTAGGCCTCACCTCTTCAAAGATTTGTGCACATATTTAATCTCTGCATGAAAAAGATGTGGGCTTTTTTTTTTTTTTTTTTTTTTTCCACATCAGCCAAAGTAAACTGCAGGAGGAATCAGGGAAGATTTCCAAACCATTATGTTTAGACTTGCTTGGAGGGGTTCCTGAAGTGCATCTTCCTCAGATTTCTCTGTTGCTCCTGAGTATCAGGATTGTGGTGGATACACATGATTCTATTTGAGTTAACTAAAGTACTTTCTAGTGAATTCTTCTTTTCCAGTAACTAAATATTCAAGAGAAAAAAGAAGTTCTCACTTGTGAGAAAAACACAGAAAACCCACTCATTTTGGAGCAAAAATGAATAATCTGCTTTGATTAAAAAACCAAAGCATTCTATTGCTCAGATATTAATTTTCTACAGATATAGCTCCTGCTTAGGGAGGCTCTGCAGTACACCTTTCCCTTTCAACCTTTGTTATTGCTATGTTCATTTAATTTAACATCAGGGAAATGAAACATTACAATGTGGAGTGAGGAAAGACAGCCTTTTAATACCATTTGGTTGTTTGCCAGACATTTTGCAAGCGTTCCTGTTAGGGCATATTACGTGAGCATATATACTACATTATATATATACAGGACATTTATATTCTTACAACATGTTTAAACTTCTCAGTTATAAATGTCTAGATTCTCCTGGGAAAGCAAACCTGCACAACCTGACCCTGTCCTTCTGCCTTGGCAAGGTTAATGTAGCTTTTGTCATGTAGGGGGATCTTAAAGACAAGGTCAGCACTGCACAGCAGCTTGCAAATGGGTGTGTTCCAAGGGGAGGGGGAGAAAATCAGAGAGGAAAGCTGAATGGCTTATGTGTGATGAAAAGATAGAAAAGTGGTAGTTAGAGATCAAAGTGTGTTGATTCAGTTGTATAATTTGGCCTCAATATCAAACACAGGTTACAGTTCACCAGGGAAAATTTTTCTGTTTGCCTGTTTTCCTCCCAAAAAAAAAAAAAAGAAGAGGGAAGAGGAATGGAAAAAGGAAGCAATTCTCAGCTCTAACCAATTGTTTTAATTGTAGCAGAGCTCAAGTTGGGAGTATTTGGAACATTGCTGAGTGACATATTCCCTGCCTGTTTGTTTTGCTTTGGTTTTTTTTGTAAGGAGATTTGTTCGGTTTTGGTTTAGTTTTGGTTTAGTTTTTGGTCTTGTTTTGGTTTGGGTTTTTTATTATTTTTTTTTTCTCTTCCTTTTGAAAGGGTTGTAGTAAACTCTATTAAATATGAATGTTTAGCACATAATGAATTTTGCATTTTTTTTCATCAAACATGAGACAAGTTCTTCAAGATGCTTTTCTTGGTAAGAAATGAAAAGAGTGCCAATGGGAATGCTTATATGATCCTTTATGTTTTCATGCTTGAAGTGTGTGAACAGTGAAATTGCAGCTGAGAAACGCTGCAATATTCCAGTAGGAATGCACTTTATTTCTTCTTCCTCAACAAGATCCTACATGCTCCTATTACTACAGAAGAGAGACTTCCTTCTCATGTCTTTGCCCAAGACAATAAAAAAAGACTAAAATAAAGGCAAGCAAAAAATCTTCCCACATTATGTTCAAGACAAAAGGAAATAAGTTGTCTATAGGGAGACTGGTGCATGCACTCTTAAAATCCTGTTCCTACTGAAGTCTCTCTGAACTTTTTGATGCTATAAAAGCACGGCCACATTTTCTTCACTGACAAGGGAAACTTGGCCTTCTATTTCTTTGTAAAGTCATTTTTAGTCTTTGCTTTATCTCATCAAGGGCCTTCTAGAACAGCTGTGCGCTGCAATATTATGGAACATTTTCCTGCGCTGTGGACCCATGTGGCCTGATGATGTTTTGTCCTGCAGTATTTTCAGCAGCTGCAAATGCCAAGGAACATTGCCCTGGGAGAGAGAGGAGGTGTGCTGCAGGCATTGACCCTGCATGGACTGTTCACAGCAAGCACAAGGAACAGGGAACTCAGCAGTGTTGTTCTCATGAGCAGAGCTCTTCCTTTGCCAAGAGATTTCCTGCTCTCTTGCAGTGCCACCACATTGCAGACTCACCCTATGCCATTGTTCAAACAACATGTCTGAGCAACAGATAATTTTGTTCATCGGCCCAAATCTGAAAATCTAGAGGGAGGTGAGAAGTGAGGCCAGTAGAAGGGATTTTAAATTTTAAGCTAAATTCAAAACACAGAGTTAAGTTTGTGGAATCTTCAACATCTTTTCCTTGTCAGCTGGATTGTTTTAAAGCACAAAAATGTTATTTTTAAAGAAACAGTAAAAATTTCATTCAGGAAAATATTGAAATAAACACCTTGTCCAAACAAGCCTTTCAATTTTAAAAAGATCTTAATGTTGATAGTCACTATTTAAATGTTTTCCTGTTGATTTTTGATCTGTTCCCCTGTCAGATTGGTAAAATATCAATTTCTTTGCTTCTCTTAAATTGCCTGGAACTTGTGGGGAGAGAACCTTTTTAAAAAGTTCTGTTTGCAAAAGATGGGCCAAATAATATATTTTTTAGCCTAATGATTTTCATCCTTCCTAGGTAAGCTGAAAAAATATCTGCTTTTTTTTCCCAAAAATTCCTATTTTGTGAGAAGTATTCCAATCTCCTTTATCCAAAATATTATTGCTTTATCTAAAAATGCTAATTTAATTTCTGTGAATCTTTCTTCCTGCTTTAATGGAAAGCCCCTCAAGTATATTACCATGCCTGCTACTGTTTGCTGTGTCAGTTCCACATGCTAATGTGATTTCCTGTAAGAGGAGATGAGTATATTTGTTCTTGAGTGAAATCAGGGAAAAAAAGAAAGAGAAAAGCCTGACCAGTGCTTTAAAGAGAGTAATCTGAGTGAAAAATATCAAACGGGTTCTATAGTATGAGTGTTAGATGTAAACTCTTGGTCTAGCACAGACTCCAGACTTTCTCTGCAGCCTTTTCTGGCCAGTGAGGGATGTTGTTTCTGCCACCTGTTTGGAGACAATTGTGCAACTGGGACCGTGGAATGACGTCCAGTTGCCTTTTTTAGAATATGAATAGGACTTTTGAAATTGGCTGTGCTGAGCAGTTTGGGGCTGAATCACTCTGTAGACTTGCCAGAGAAAGCGTTTAGCTGATGGACATGAGCCAAGCCCACTGAATCTCACAGCAAGGCTGTTTTTGGCCTTGGTAGGCTGGGGCTTAAGCTCCGTATGAATGGCAGTTTCTTTTCTGGAATTATCAAAAAAACCTTGTGATTTTTAGTTTCTGACTTCATTTTGCCAAAGTGTTTCGCCTCCGTTTTTTTCAGTTTGAGCCAGCACTGCCTGGTTCTGCTCTTCCCTGCTCTGAAAGGGGTGTTAGGTCTGATGGTAACGTGGATGCTTCATCCTGAAAATGTCAGGGGCAAGGAGCAGTCTCAGAGCTCATCTGGCTGAACTGCTCAGTACCCGCTGTCCACTTTTAGTCACTTTTCATTTCTGAGTGTGTGCTATTTTGAAGTGCCTCAAATACTCTCATACTCCAAGTTATTTTGGACGTGAGCATGTCATTTCCCTTCCTTCTGCTGCAATCACAATTGGATCCTGCAGGCACTTCCCATAGCAGGCCTCAGTTATCAACAGCAGGAGTTTCAGTGTATTTCCCTTTGCTAAGACTTCTGCTGCCAGATGGGAGTTGTTACTTGTTTATGTCAGGCTGTGAGTAATGCCCTTTTGCTAGCATTGTACACAATGTTTTTAGGTTTTTTGACATTTATCCCTCCTGTTGTTAGACAATGTTAGCTTTGCAAGTTGCAAAGAGCAATCTTTTCCCCTCAGGTGTCATTTTTTTCTGCATTTTGCTCTTTTTTATTTTTTTTTGAGCTTCTTTTCCAGTTTTAAATGTAAAAAGAATAGACAAAAATAGAAAAATTAACAAGCTTAGAGGCCTTTCCCAGCCTGCTACTCACTGCTGTGAATAGATGTTAAACATAGATTTGTGTGCCCACTTCCAATCTTCTCAGATGCCATTTCTTTTGAGTCTCCTTTAGATCTGTTACAGCAGTGTTACAGCATGCTTTCAAGATATTTTCCTTGGTTTTATGGGATGTAACCTAAATGGTACCAGCCCCAGAATTTCTGTTAAATGGTAGCATGAGCCCTTTCTCTGCAGACCTCACTCCATCATAATTCATACAATTAGACCTTATCTTGTGGGCCACTGAGCATGTCCTATGAGAAGAGCACTTAAACCATGCTTATTTTGAATATTGGCTTTCAGTATTTGGTCCATCACTCTGAAGTCATAACTTGATAATGAAGACTGATAACTTTAGCATCTCTTTCATTCTTTTTCATTTCCCACATAGAATAAATTTTTATCCTTTAATTTGATTGCTTCCTAATGTTTTTCTGTGCTTTTATTCCAACAAAGTTGGCTTTAACATGGCTACATAGACTGTAAGGCACTATACATTGCTGCAATGGTGTAAGAACTGTGGAGACACCTTCAGAGTCAAATTATTATACTTGTGCTACATTTCTACATAGCAGATGGACAGCCCATGCCTACCAGACTGTTTCCTTGAGTTGCTTCTTGTACATAGATATATGAAAGTCTGGTCCAATAGCCCACTGTGAAGAAATGTCCCAATTTCACATGGTCCCTATGGATCAAGCTCCCTGTAGATGTGCTATGAAGAGGGGTGATTTTGATCTTCCACACTGGCCAGCTCAAAACTGTCTATTTTGTGAATTGATGGTCCTGTACACCTTTTACGCCAGAACTACATGCCCTGTTGCATTGAATTAGAACCTCCCTGGAATGCTCTTTCTTGCTTCTGTTATTTTTCACAAACCTCTTTAAAATAACCCTTAACCCTGAATATGTAGGTAGCATCTGCACTGTGCATTCTACAATGACAGCTATTTTAGGTGAAACTTGTCAGAACTTCTGATCACATTCTAATTTTATGGTTGTTCTTTTGTCTTTAGCCACTTTGAAGTTTCCTCCCACTTAGGACTGGGGAAGGGTTTGTGAAGAAAAGAAAGAAATTCAAAGAAACAGATGACTGTTGTTAAGACTGTGCCTTCTCTCTAGAACTAATCCAGCCATAGAGAAAAAGAAAGGAAAAATATGCCCTCAGGCATGCTTTCCCTCATGCATATAACTCATGTCCCATGAAAATATTTATCTGTAAATTAGCAGCTTGGTTTAGTGTTGTCTCTCAAGGTTATCTGGTTGCAGGGTATAGCATGCACTTCATAATAAGTGAAAAACAAGTTTAATCACTGGAATTCTGTTTTTTTTTCCGCTGCAATAAGATGCAAGATCAAGGTAACAAATTTTATTTCCAGCTGGAGCTGCAGGGTAACAGGCTGCTGCTGGTTCTCCCTGTAGACAACAGCAAAGAACACATTTTGTGTCAAAGTAATTGCACTAGCAGGTGCCGTTGAGCAACTGTGTTTTGGTTGCGACACTATTGTGGCTCATTGCTTACCACAAATGTTTATGTATAAAAAAATTCAGTTCTGCTTTTAAATTCCTATTCAACTGACAAGGAAGAATAGAGTAGATGATGGTGAAGCAATAACTACAGTTTAAAAGGGAGCAAGCCTCCTTCCCATTTCTGGTGGGTGAATACCACTGTTCCATCACAAGTCCTTCCGCAGGTGTTTATCACAGCAACCGTAAACCAGCATTCAGTGCTGGCAGCATGAAGAGCTGTGAGGACCAGAAGGGATTTTTGCAATGGGATACATGCTGAAATGTTTGGAGAATAATGTAATTTCATGCACCATACTGTCCTGGCTGAGGTCTCCATGTCCAGTGGGCTCTCTTTGCCTTCCTTGTGTGCTGCACCACAGGGCTTGGCAGCTTCTGCTGCAGGAAGAGCAGCAGGGGAGAGGTGCAGCAAAGGGAGGGCTGGCAGCCCAGCACCTGGGAGCCTATAGCATTTAGGGTGCACAGAAACACTGATAAGCTTGGTGTAGGTTCCTCCTAGTCTTGTGAATCCATGTAAGTTTACTTGCTGAAACCATCACCTGCTTGTGCCAGGCCCATGACTATGTTTAATTTGAGCTTTTCAAGGCTGTGGACAGCTGCAGAGGAGGGCACTCAAAGAAATGCATTGATGCCTCAGGCTTTAGCTTTTATATTTTTCAGATTCTGTACTGCTTTGTGTGTAATTCTGAGCTTCATATTAGGGGATAGTAATCTCTCTTCACAGAGTAGGTAGAGAAAACAATTCCTTCTCTAGCTGAGGACCAAGGACAAATGATCCAAATTTCAGGCCAAGAGCATAAACAAAGGTGGACTGAAGAGAGAAAATCCAGAAGGATGGGACTAGCTATAATTGGACAATTGGACAATTAACTGCAATATGCAAATGGACCAGAACTTATAAAAGTGTGAGACCCCATGACCAGTCATCCCTTTTGTGAACATATTGGGTTCATCTTGGGGGTAGTCCTGGCTGGGCTCTTGTGCTGCCCAAGGTGTATCCATTGAGGTATTCTAATGAATACCTACTTTATTCTTTAGCTCCATCTAGTCTCTGTTCTAGGTCAGCCTTCACAAGGCATCAGCATGAGCAGGAATACCCCATGTCTGAGCTGAAAACCTTGTGTGAGATGCCCGAGGGTGTGTTAACATGTTGCAAGTATGTACACTGATGTAATAGGACAGATATAAGATCTCCTAAAGATGGATTCACCAAATTTAAATTTAACAGTCTAAAAATGGGACCATTGGCTTTAGCACTGTCCTTAGTGTCCCCATAAAACCAATACCCACCTCATACTGTTTAACCTAGATGTCTATATCAAAATTAGTGTGTAACTATTTTTGGAAGCCAAACATTTATGCTTGCATCCTGCCAAATGCATGCAGTATAAAGACATCAGCTCCTCACAACACACTGAGTGCAGTCTGGGAGCAGAGCAGAAATCCAACTGTGTTGTGCTTTTTTTGTCCATACCTCACCTCTCTCCAGCCCTTCCTCTATCACAGGGCTGTGAAGCATCACCACATCCTTGGCTGTCCCATTCCCAGCCCTTTGTTGTCATGCTAGTAAGAATGAAAAATGCAGTCATGGTATGGGATGATGCTTTCATTTTGGGCGATACTTGTAAATTGTTTTTCCAAGGAAACATCCCTGCACTTTTGCTAACAGCTTTTTATATGCATGGCTGTGGAGGAGTTCCCTTGTTCTTGTCTGCTTGGCACCTTTGCTGCCCTTAGAGCACTTTAGTTTGTTGTGATTGCCATTGCTTTGTGCTCTTCAGAGCACAGTGTTTTACAGTGTTTTACATAGAATCGTTTTCTTACACAATGTCCGGGCTACAGGTTATTTTTATTTTTTATTTCTTTTTCTTCCTTTTTCCCCTCCCTTTAACAGCTAAATGAAACTGCCAAAGCTGTCACATGTTTCAACTGAATAGCCACAATTCTGTAGCACTGTGCAATACTTTCCCTTTCCTCTCTCCCTACCATAGATGTCACATTTCCTTACACTGACACGTGGTTGGAGTGTGGTTGGAATGTGGTTGGAGACTCCTGGCATAGACTGACATTGGTCCACTGAAGGGAAACAGCTGAGAACCACTTTCCACCAGGACAAAGCTGCTGTATCCAGAGGGACACCAAAGGCATTACCTATCTGCTCATGCCAGCTTCTTTCTGACAGAAGACACGGCTGACCAGCAAACTTTGGTGCTTTTGAAAGGGATTTCCTCTTTTGGGCTCTCTGAATGATTTTGAGGCAACATCAGGCTAAGAAGACCTCTGCTATCTGACATAATTTTACTTTGTCATTTTTGGGGCACTTGATTGATCTTAAGATATTAATTTTTGTATATAATAAGGCTAAAATGTACAAAACATGGTGCTGGTTCTTTTTCTAGTTCTTATGACTGCTCTTGCTTTCAGTCTTGTGGAGGAAATCTAATGCTTCAGACTGGGCTATTCTATTGAACTATTCTCCCACTGTCAACAAGTATGAGCTTGGGACCTGCCCTTGGGTACCATTCTCAGGGCTGCAAATTTGCCCTGGGCACAGCAGTGAGGAAATCTCAGCTTGCAGTGTGTGCATCTCCCCTCATCAAACTGAAAGCCAGGCCAGTTCACTAAACATTAAAAAATCTAGATTTTCTCAAATCTTGCAAGACATTTGGATAAAACTGGAGGCATGGAGTGACAAATAAAACTGGATGAGAAGAAAGTGTATAAATTTTATCATCTAACAGCAAATTTCATTAAAAGGATCTGACGGATTATGTGAATGTAAAGCTTAAGCTTAAACTTGTGTATTGAGATGCTATGAAATTAAAATAAAACCAAACAAACACACACAAAAAAAGTGGGATTGTACACTTGGGGTGGATTAAGCTGCTTCAGTCCCTTATGGCATTTCATACCAAGAGGGTTTGTTCTCTGTGGCAGTGGGGCAGCAGCTGCCATCTCACTGCAGAACATAACAGATGGTGAAGAGGAAAACTCTGCTCTGCTTTTGGTGAGTTTCTGGGCTTTCTTCTTTTAGCTACTTTCATGGCATGGGAGATAAAATGAAAGGGCAGCATCTCTATCTACTATTTTGTTAAGCAAAATACCCACAAGACTGTAACTCATCTATTTGGTTGAAAACACAGGTGAAGGACAAGAGGTGATTTATTTTGGTGGAGTCAAAGGGGAACTGTAACTTCCTGCAGCGAAACCACCATCTAGAAGAAGAAGGTTGCAGGGCAACATCTGAGCTGGAGCTGGGACTGTGGATGCTCAGAAGAAGCAGGAGGCTGAGGAGGGAGGGAGCAAGGCCGATCTAAGATTTCCCTGTTCTCATTCCTTTCCCCTTTAATTCCTTCTCTCTGTGACCAGTAATTTTCTCCTCTTTTGGATTGGTGTAATACCAACGCTGCCATGCAGGTATCTTTCTGAATCAATTATTTTAGCTCAGTTTTGAAGATGGAACTGAATTAACCCAGGATCCATGATTACAGATCACTTAGGAACAAACAAAAGAGGGATCTCCATGGTGTGTGGCTTGGCTGTGCTGCCCCCGGGGCATGCCCTCTGTGCTGTGAGTGTCCCCATCTGCGGGGCTGTGCAGCGTGGCTGGAGTGGCAGCTGTGCTCTGCCTCTCCCTGCATGGACGCTCTGCCTCTCCCTGGCAACAGCTGGGCTTGCTGAGTGAGTGCTGCTCTTTGCTCTCAAATCCTCTCAAGGCAGGTGCTGCTGGTAGAAGGGAAAAGAAGGGGAGGAGGGATGCTTTGCCGAAGATAGTTAATGTTTACCTACACAAAATCATCCACCTCGCACCTTCATGTAAGAAGTCCACAGTTTTCCTGGAAAGGCTGGTGCTGAGAAGGGGAGAGGCTGCTTAAAGCCTGTTTTTCTTTTTGGCTGCAGAATGAACATTCACCATTGCCTCTTGGAAATACTCCTTACCTGAACCTGAGGAGAAATATTTATTTCTCTTTGCCCTGGACCAACACATGTAGCAGTTACTTTTGCAGCCCCTTCCGAAGTTTCCTTGGCTGAAGCAAGACTTGACCCTTACTCAGGAGTGGGTCAGCACTTTTCAGACCTGTTCTTTGACTCAAAGACTTTTTCCTATCAGAAGATATTTTCTGGCCAACATTTCTTCTTGCAGACTGGAACATAATAAATGGATAGCTCCCACATTTTGCTTGTGTCTCCCCACATCCATAAGATTTTTAAAAATCAACTTCCAGTCAGGAACTATTGAGATACTTAATGTTTAAACAGCTATTTTTCTAACAGTGCCCTTCCCACTGGTTTATTCCCACAAACTGTCTGCTTTCATTGTTGTGCAGGGTAGAAACACAAGCTGACAGTCAGCAGTCTGACATCCAGTAACGCATCAACTGGAGCAGTAACAATCAGGTAACCTGGCATGATGCAATCCATAGAAATCACTCTCAGATATTAGCTTGGGGCTGGGCAGAGAGGGGAATAGCATATGTACCTTCATGATATTTAAAATACATATGACATTTAAGATTTTAACTGTTTTCTTAAACTGATCTGATATTATGTTTTCTAAATTTTAAATTCAGGACAAAGACACCCCTGAGATCAGAAGAGACAAATAAGCTTCCCATCATAGTCTAGGAGGGGTGCATATTTCAGGGGTTTTTTATTGGTACAGTCTGCTGAGCCCTCCTCCTTCCTCCCCTCCTGCCGAGTGTGCAGCTACAGAGAGCCATGCCAGGTCTGTGCTCATGGGCAGTGAGGATGTGTTAGAAGGAATGCTGTGAGGATCTGAAGGTCTGCGCTGCTCTGGAAATTAAAAGTTGATGGGCTATGACTGTACCGGGATTATGGTTCTTCCTGAAAACCGAGAAGCGGAAACCGATGAACACAGATGCTAATTTCCTGGGGAAGAGGAAAGAGCTTTACGTTTCCATACATGTAGATGTGGGGAAAAAATGCTCATTTGAAGCATGTGAATATCCAGCAAAGTCTTTTCCCCCTTCACTCATACAAGTTCTCCTGCTAGCACTGGGGCAACTCTTTGTTCCAGGTTCAGAGTGGAAGAAAGTGCACACAGTGTTTGTAGTTTCAGGCTATTTGTGCTCAGAGCTGCTCCCAGCAGAATCGATGGGATTGATGTTGTTATGAAAGCAGCAGTGAGGCTGGCTGCTTCTCATCAGGTGATGATACAGAAATCAGGAAGAAGTCACATTTTCTCTTCTTACACAAGAGAGAATGGCAATTACATTTTGTTCTTTGCTTTTCTTTTAGCACAGCTTTTCTTTGACTCTTCAACTTTACTCAGCTCTTTGACAGCTAGTTAATTTTCAATAAATAAAACATGATTTTTATCTCAATCAAGTCAACTTTCTATACTGAATGCTGGGCTTAAAATGCTACAGGTCTCTGCATGAATCACAAGGAGACAAAAGACAGCTCAGATTTCATGGCTGTTTACAGTAGGGCTAATATCAAATCCTTTATCCAGCAAAACACGTTAGCTCAAAACTCAGAGGAGTAGAAAAAATTACTTTGCTTGATTAGCTTTAAGCTGACATGTCTGAAAACATCAAACAAGAATCAGTCTGCTTTTGAAATTTGTTTCCAGTTATAGAACATGACCTTCTGGATTCCCAGCAGCATCACATCCTAACTTAAAAAGAGCTGCACTTTCACCACAAAGGTGCCCCCACAGACTCTCTGGTCGGAGAAAACCATGGGACACCCCTGCTGAAATCCTCCATCCATGTTGAGAGATATGGGGAATCAGAATGATTGCATGAAGATGTAGAGCAGAATTCCTGTGAGGAGTGGTTGAGGGAGCTGGGGGTGTTTATCCTGGGGAAGGGAGGAATCAGGAGAGACCTTATCACTCTCTACAATTACCTGAAAGGAGGTCGTAGCCACGTGGGTGTCAGTCTCTTCTTGCAGGGAACAAGCAACAGAGCAAGAGGAAATGGGCTCAAATTGCACCAGAGGAGGTTTGGATTGGAGATTAGGAAAAACCTCTTCACCAAAAGGGCTGTCAAGTGCTGGAACAGGCTCCCAGGGAAGTGGTTGAGTTACTATCCCTGGAGGTACTTAGACTATGTGGTAGATTGGTGCTTAGGTCATGGTTTATTGGTGTACTTGGCAGTGTGAGTTTAACAGTTGTCCTTGGTAGTTTTAAGGTCTTTTCCAACATAAGAAATTCTATTATTTTCTGATTTTATAATTCTATCTCCTTGTCACCCTTACATCCAATCCTTTCAGAAGCACTAACCCAACAGAGAGACTTGTACAACTTTTTACTTGAGGTGAAGGACATTCCTTCAGCAGGCATTATCTTGGCAATGGAATTGTCTGCATTGCTCCCAAATATGGGATTTTTCAAGTGGGTTTTCAGGATATTCTAGCAGAGCTTATCTTCACACAGCACAAGCCAAAGCCTGTACAGTTTACACAGTAGACAGGTAATGAGTGGCCTTATCTAAGCCACAAGAAGGGGCAAAGCACAGACCTGCTGGCCCAGACAGACTTGTAAATCAAACTGGGAGACTCCATCTCCCCATGTTTTGTTTCTTTTTCTCACTGCTGTCTTCATGTGAAAAGAATGACACAGTCCTCTAGCATGAGAGCTGGCAAGAGTTCTCTGCCAGATGTAGAGCATTGAGTGAGGAAACAACAAAGGTCCAAGGTCCCAGCACAGAAGAGGGAAAATGATTTCCCTGCAAGATTTCATTTATATATCCTGGGCTTGTTCAGGGTCTCAGTAGGGACGGTAACAGGCAAGCTGTTACGTGACAAGGAGGTAGGAAAGGAAATAACAAACCTAAAATGATTAGATGTTTCTTTTTGGGGCTATGAAACAGAACTGTGCTGATTTAAAGTGGGTAATCTTCTCTCCACCCTAAATAGCACTTTCAAACAGGTGACTTTAACTCATACAGGTTTTAATAGACTGAAGTCATATAAAGAGGCAAGGACCAAGAATGTTGCAGCAGTTTACACACTGTAGAACAAGCATCCAGTATTTTGGGTTTTGGTATTTTTTTGAGTTTTTTCCAGTAATTATTCTGTGTGTTTATTTTTCATTCCCTTTAGCAAAAGTATCAATGAACAGAATTTTTAGAGCCAGGCATGAATACACTTCTCTCAGACCCTTACAAGTGATATACTGGTATTTACCCAGTCAGGATAACCAGGTCAATTGTTTTTGGCACAAATCCATAAGCATCAGTTCCTCTGTCTGGCAAATGCTGTTTTTGTAGCAATCATTGGGACTGCTGTCTAGTCCACTTCCAAAACATCCTGATAGAAAACAAGGAACGGATTTAGCAAAACAGTCAAGTCCACCTAGAGCAAAAGCAGCCCTCTGAGGCAGGTGATGATACACATATGAAGTAGACCGGGGAACTGCTAAAAATATCTGCAAAACAAATATATAACTCTAGTTTACAATAGGTACAATTTTCTCCAAGGCCAGAGTTTAAAAGAGGGACCTATTTTACATTGAAAGCAATCTTCAGCACATAAGGAAATTTCATCCTATGACCTGCTTTGGTTTTGTCCTTATCCTTTAAAATTATCTGCCAGACTTAGCTATAACATCCAATATTTGGATGGAATATCTTTGGAAATTGTTATATGATATATAACTTATTTATATGTTGTGTGGAGTGACAGCTCATGAGTAACAAGAAGTGCAATGCCTAATGCAATCAATTCTCAACAAATCAATAAGTTTAATTTTCTAATCAACATATAGTCTTTATACAAATAGACATAAAAACATAAGACTAAGTGTTCACCAAAGTAGAAGGATATCTGCTCTAAATTTTAGTCTTGAAAAGTGAACAGATCTTTTTTATAGTAATGTGCTGTGCTTCAGACAACCAAGAATATGCTACAAAATCAAGTTTTCTAAGACACTTTGTAAACTTCTTTCCTGAAAACTGCTGCCAGGTTTTAGTCTGTAAAAGTTGTCAATGAATTAAATAAATCCATATTCCAAGGACCAGAAAAAGGGCTGGTTTGCATTTTAATTTTAGGCAAGGTACCAAAATATGCTTGAGTTCTGCATTTGCACTAGTAATTTAATAATCTAAATCATGCTTACATGATGTTAACTTAGAAAATCGTCATTACAACTGAGAAAAAAGATATTGGAGTTGCTGTTGCCAAAATAAACTCAGTGTGCAGCAGTGACAAATAAGCCCAAAACACCTTGGGCATCATCAGGGAGGATGTTGAGAACAGGAGATAGTTTATTTTCTGCTATTTGAAATCCAATGTGTCTTCATCTTGAGTGTTGTCTGAAATCCTGTTCTCACATCTCAAGAAGGATTTACTGAAGATGAAAAAGGGCCTTTACAACGTTCAAGAGGTTAGAGCAGCTGCCTTTCGAGAAGAGATTAAATATCTGGGATTGCTTAAACAAAACAAAGGTTTTGTGATAAAATGAAGATACATTGAGTGAAGAAGTGTGGGTGATGCTACTTGATCAAATTAGTAGAAGATCAACTTAAAGTTAGTAAAAGGAAAGATTTCTTTTTCCATTGGGCATCAGACTTCTGGAACTTGTTGCAGATGTTGCCAGCAGATCAGGAAGGTGTAAGACACATCTGTGAATACTAGAGGTAATAGGCAAGGAGATGCCCTCTAGCCTCCCAGCAAGGGTAAGGGAGTGAAGAATGTGTCCTCGCTCACATGCACTTCCCAAATTGCATCTGTTTTCCCACTGTTGAAAAAGAACCACGCAGCATGGGCCAGTGGTCTGACTCAGTAGGCACTAGTTGCAGTTTTATGCTGTACAGCTGCTCCCTGTGCTGGAGAGGATTTTAGTGCTTGTTGTACAATGCTTTTCTAAAAATGAGAGCAAAGAAGCTGACAGTGTGACAGGATGGGTTACTGAAATAGGAGCTGGAACTTTTCCCTCCAGGAAAGGCGAACATTCCTGGAAACGCTTAGAAATTTTTACTAGCAACATATTTTCCCCCATTTTCTCACCATTGTTTTGAAACAATAAGGAGTGACACACAAACCGTGCAAATGTAAGGAAAGAAGTGTCACAAAAATACCATACATGTCCATAAAATGCAGATACAAGTGTAACCTGTATGAGCAGACAAGTCCTTGTGGGGTATTTTCCTTCCTGTTCTAACATTTCATGTCTCCATCCTAGTTTTAGTAGGTTAACAGTACTCTCTAAATCCTTAGTTTTTCATTTGCCATCTTTTGTAAAAGCCATCCAGTCTCATCTCCCTGAGTCTCAAAGCAGCCTGCTGGAAGGTTGTTGCCTACCCTTGATATGAAATGAAGAGTGGAGCTTGAAGAGTGAAGAAGCCTAGCGCACAAGCATCTGTTAAAATCCTCATTGCTCAAATATGTCTCCCGGTAGCATTTCCAGACCTCTATCCTTGAATTTAATTTTGAAAATATGAAGAGACAATAACTCTTTGTTTATAAGCAAAGAAATTCACACTATCCTGTTGTGTGAGTCCTGTAGGCAGCACGTGAGCTTCTAGAGTGTGAATTGTTTGCTCACAGGCTCTTTTCGTGCAGGAGGTGCCCACAGTAATTTCCACTTTTTCCTCTCATGCATACTGCGCCACTTATTAAATGGAGGAGGATCATTGTAGAATTTTCTCTGTGCTGCCCCATAAATAATAAATAACAAACAAAGATGTGTGAAGCTAGGCATGAAGGATATTGGTGGTTTGCCATTTATCTTTCAAGCAGCAGCCAGACATCTCCTGCCAGTTGTTGTGCATATTGCCAGGTAAATTTTATGGTTGTCTTGTTGGCTACTCTGTATGTTTGTTCAGATATATGTGGGGAACACCAAGCTCAGTTCAGCTGGGATAAATATGGGCTTGCAGACTGAAACCAGCTGAAGGCAGGACAGTGAGCTACTAGTGCAGATGACCTGGATTCTTAACATTTGCTGTGTTGTTTCAGACTTTTGCCAAGGGCTCTAGATTTTGCAAATTTGTATTTCCAGCCTGATGACAACTACTATTCAACCTTTTCTCTTGCAGCAGAAACTCAGAGCTATGAATCTGCATGCTCTTTCTCCCAGTTGCAAATATCCTTACACAGTCTATGGTTCACTGATGCAGAAGTTGTAGTCTGTGGTCTATGACTATGTGATAAAGAAATATTTGAGAAATAAAGTTCAAAATAAAACATTTCACACTTCTGACCCAAAACTGTCACAAAAAATAAAAGTCATATTCATTAAGGCTGGACTTTCATATATGAAATTTCTCAAAGTATTCACTCCTCTAAGGGAAGACAGCAGGTGACATACAAATGAAAATAAGGTGGTCTACAACCCACCAGAGAGTTCTTTGTTTGGCTGGCTTTTTTGTTTGGTTTGGTTTTGTTCATTGTTTTCACTGCCCATTAAATTGTTTGGGTTTTTTGTAATATATTAAATGTGGACAGATTAATAGACACAGTTGCTCTGTCTTCTGGAGGCTCTAAGCAGAGCTTGTGCCCACCAGCATTCCTGACACTGTTCTACAGGCCTCCCTGCTGCTGCTGAAAAGGAGAATAGGAGCAGGACTCTAAGGTATGTCCATGCAGAGCAGCTGTCACAGTGTCACACTCCGTTTTCCATATTTATTAGGTAGGTCTGCCAAGAGCTGGCACACTGAGGAGATAAATCTCTGATTCTTGGCGCAGTGCAAGACAGTGGCCTCAGAGGAAGGATCTCTGGGTTGATGTGGGGCATCTGCTGCAGCCCTTTGCTTTCCAGGCACAGAATGCTTTCCATGTCACATGGAGGTAGTTGAGAATGTGATACGGTCCCTGCTTGTGCATGAACTTGTTTTCTGCTTGGACAACACCTACCTTGAGACATATCTTTGGACTTGCTATCTTAAACTGCAGTAGATCCAATGAATGCAGAAACTGACCACCTAGATGCTTCAGGTGAGATTTATCCCTAAGCCAAAGCTAACAGAAATCTCAGACTTATGCTTTTCCTTGGAATTTCACTGGGCCTTTGCAAAGCCAGCTCAAGGCTTCTTGGAAGTGATGCCCAAAATATAACAATAATAATGCAAAAACATTTTCTTCCTGACAGAAAGTAAAATTAGAGGCAGAATGAAGGTGGAATGGAGACAGGTGGGGAGAACTGTGGCGAGTCACCCTGCTGGTCTCAATGCTGCCAGGAGGACTCGGGATGGCTGTACCTGCTTCTGACAGACATCCTTCCATGCTTTGCAAAGGGAGCAGGCACAGCTGTCTCTGGCACAGCTGAAGATGCCAAGGATGTTTTGTTGCTGCCCACAGTATTGTGAGGCTTTGCTCATAGTCAGAATTCACTGGGGTGCTCTGGCTTAGAGACAAAAATTCTTTCTAGGGTCTGTTTAATGCTGGCTACGTATGGGGGCTCATTCCATGTCATTCATGGAAGGTGTTTACAGCACTGTGGTTTGTTTGCCTTCTTGAGCTTGGTTTTCATTGTTTCTCAGAAGTGTTCTTTTCTCTTTAGTTTTGGCAAAATGATTCATGACCACTGTTTATGTGGGTACAAGGACAGGACCACAACCTGCGATTTCTGAGCTCATTTCCTGGTGAAGCCACAGATTTTATGCATAAGTCTAGGTAGTTACTTCAGGTCATCCAGGCATCACTTCCCCACTTGCATGTAGCTTTCCACTTCAGTGGAGATTGCTAGAGCATCGCAACTTAGCTGTGAGTACGTAACAGCAGAAATCATGACCCTCTGGTTACTCAAATTACTATTTGAAAAACAATGTTCTCCATAATGACTGTGTAAAATTTCAAGCAGTTGAACAGCAAAGGTCAGAGTGCAGCCCTGGGTGCAGGCTTTGTGCAAGCACTAATTGCATCACTGGAAACTGCTACAGCTCCAGTATGTTTGTCCCTCAGCCTCTTTCCCAGATCAACCCTGGAAGTTTGAACCAGTCACTGCAATGCAAACTGCTGACAGAATAGCAATAATGTGTCTGTCCCTCCTTGCCAAGACCAATTAGATTCAAATATCACAAGCATTTCCAAGAGAATTAACATGTTGGCACTAAGCAGGGGTTCACAAGAATCGCACAGATGCAGCAGGGGCTTTTTAAAGTGCCATGGCAATGCAGGTATGTGGCAATGTGGTAGGAGAAGGCAGGTATTTTGGGCCATATGACACTGTGAGCCACTGGAAGAAATGTCTGTGGCGATGTGCCAAACTGGTGGTGTTGAACTTGATAGACAAGATATTTGCAATTTGCCAAGATGCCCTGTTTCCTTCTCACTTTTTTCACTTTTCCTCCTTGCTGGATGGATCTGGCTTTCCCTATCTCTTCCCTTCCCCAGCAGTGAAGCCCATTCTCTTGGCACATGCTGCCCACAAGTCAGACATGGTTTGTCCCTCTGCAGCTGGCAACATGGAAATTTTTGGCTCTCAGCAATGTCACCCAAAGTAAATCCTCCTGTTAGATCTGCAGCAAAGGGAGCAATCAAGTGTGGAGCAACTAAGTGTGCATGGCCAGGGAAAGGATGAGGAGCATAGAGACACAGGCTTCAAGTGGAATTCCTGGCTCAAAAATCCCCGCTTATTAAGTACACCTTTGGGCCCTGGTGCTGTTTGTGGGGTGCAGTGCAAACTCCTGCTCATGAACACCAGCAGCAAGCCAATCTCTGGTCTTTCTGGAAAGAAGACAGGGCCCATCTTACTCAAGCCTTTGTGTCTCCATAGGGAACTTAGAGGGTTTGGACCATGGTGACTTTTTCTGACCACAGAAAGCTGATCTGGAGGAAAACACATAGTCTTCAAGATATGAAGCAACATCTTGCTTTGAATACTTTTGGTGGAGGGAAGGAGTGAGGATTTATACCTAACGAAATATTTCTAACATCTCAATTTTGAGGGACACTTTCCTATAATGGATTCCAAATCACTCCACAAATGAGTTTGTGAAAATTTATATGTAGGGAGATCTCTATGAACAAGGATGGAGAAGACCAGAGTTCTTTTGAAACTTACTGCATGTACCACCACTGATCCATTGATGGGAAAAAAGGTCACTTTTTAAGCATTTGGCACTGAAAAAACCTCCATGGGAAGATTAAAAAAAATGCTAATATTTTCAAAAATGCCTACTTATTTGGGATTTCACAGTTCTGTCTAAATCTAATGTCTAGTGTGAGCAATGCCTTAAGACTCCTGATTTTCCAAAAGTCCTTATATTCAGTCTCTAAAAACATCTGTTTTGTTGTCAGATGTACAAAAGTGTGGAAAACAGTCCTTTTTGACTAATGCTTTGAAAGTTTCCTGGACAAGGCATTGCTGATAAAATGTGACGTATAAAGCAGCAAGAGCAAATCAAGATAATATTCTACATCACTTTTTATGAGAGGTATGATAGGTAGCTAGAAGCAAAATAAACCAAAGAATTACGCCTATATGGCATGAGAAATGTTGCCCCAAGGAAATTAAAAGCTGCACACCATTGCAAGAGCTAATCCCCACCTTAGACACTGAAAAGACCCTTGAGTTTTCCTTTGGCAGAGCTTCAATTTCTAGAGGAGTTTTTGTGTGAGCACGGTGGTTCCCTGGTAGATACATATGGATCTGTGCCCTGTCTGTACCTGCTCAGCAGGAATGTAAACAAGACAGAGACTCTGCTCTTTTTAGCAGCTTGATCTCTTGAAATCACCCAAGAAGAAACCATAAGAGTGTCTCTTGTGTCTCTACTCTGTGTGTGCATGCTTTGTGGCAGAGAAAGAAAATTGTGCTCTCTGCAAGTGAGCCCAAGAACAGAGAATAAACTCCTTGTGACTCAGAGAAATGAGAAGTAACATAAAGCAAAGGTTAAATCTGCAAAAGTGTCATTCTTTGGCAATACAGCAAATGAGGCTGGAGCAATCCCTGAGCAAAAGCACCCAGGACAGATGACGTGACTGCAATCATGTATGTTGGCATTTATCTTGCCTGGTTAAAGCTCTCATGTTATCCATGTTGCTCAAGAATTGATATGGAAAGGTCAGATACATTGCAGAGCTGAGAAGAGAGCAACTCTGGGGCATTTCAGCACGTTGCAAATGCTTCCCAGACCAAAAACTGCACAGGATTCCTGGGGGGGCCCACTCATCAAACCCATTTGAGGGTCACTTGATGCTTGCTGTTTTTTGTTGTTTAAACTGTGTCCTAATGTCCTAAGGAAGGCTGTGAGAGAGGACATCTGTAACCCATTTCTGGTTTTGGTTACCGTCTCATTTAGAAAGACCTCTGATTTCCTTGTGTCTGACTCTCAGTTTCTCTTTAATTAATGAGATGTCCCTGTATATGTGGGTGTCTATCACAAAACTTAAATCACTCTTTACAAAGAAATTTTATATTTCTTCTTTTCTCTGGAAGAGCTAAAAAACAATAAGGTGGTAGACTTCTGACAGTAGGAACAGTGCAGCTGCCAGCTGCTGTTTTACAGCTGTGGATTTCTTCACCACGCCAGTGCTATGGTAATAATTAAAAAGACAGATATAGAGCATTGAGCAAACTCAGTACTGACCATTTTATAAGTGTGTGAACTCTATTGACCCTTGCCTGCACCACTTGGGAATGCAGTGTACTTAATTATTATTATTGTTTGGAACAGACGGTTTGATCAATGCATGGTTAGTAAGGAAAGTCACGTGTACATCTGTTGGCATAAAAACCTACTCCTAATCCTTCAAAAGCACAAGAACATGGTTTCCTCATGGTGGCAATCCTGACATTTTTAGAATTACAGGCAGGGTTAAACCCTGCACTGGTTCAAACTATGAAATGCAATAGTAAAATTCAATACACATTTAGGCATTTTCACCTATGGGGTTGAAGTTCTCGGTGCACTAGTGAAACACCCTGGTTTTGAGAAGGCTGGGGAGGAGCAGAAAGCACGTGTGGCTTTGTTTCTTCAGTGCTGCCACATGACAAGAAGTGGCTTAGTTTATCCTGTCAGGTGGAGAGCAGGTGGTGTAAGTTATACAGCAGAACAGCTGATTCCATGAAATGCATCTCAAAATGAGTTTAACAACCCCAGACAAGCACAGCCTGCGGTTTAATGACAGCTGAGTGAAGGTTTGCACAGTACTGATAACATCCTGTATCTCTGTGCTGGTGTGGTGTATGCACACGTACTCCTTTGCAGCAAGAAACTTCTCAACAGATTTTCACACTGGTTGTTATTTAACAAGTTTGTTTTCCTCTTCCTGCCATGGTTTTATTTTCATTGCTGTCGCAGTAGTAAAATTATCCCTGATATTCTCCCAAATTCCTCATAGCACTGTTAATGTTTTGACTGATGTTTTTCTGGAATTGGTTTTGCTGTGATTTTTAAAAAAATGTCACATCTGTTCTCAAAGTGCAGTTACTTAATTGGTGTACATTGCTGGATTAGATTCAGTACCCACGCATCTATTAGCAAGGTACAAAGCTGCGCAGGTTGTCAGAACATGCTTGAAAATGAAATGGGAGCTCAGCTCCCTGTAGCAGAAAGGTGACAAGCTCTGCTCATGTGGGAGGTAGCACTGCAGGGAAATAATACCCAGGGCAAACCAAACACACAGGCCCTGCTAGGTGCTGCAAAACACGGGCAGAAGCCAGGGAAGATGTCTTTGCAGTGGAAAGAGTCCTGCTTTTGGAGACCATTCAATCTGAATAAGAACAAAATCAATAATATTGACATCTCCTATAACATGTCTGGTATCTTCTCATGCCTGTCCAATACCTTATGCACTCATAAACACATATATAGAAAATACATAAGATGTATATAAAATACATATATATAATACACATATAAAATATATTAAAAATCCATATACTTATATATAGAATACATATATAAAATATTATATATTTTATATATACCATGCAAATAGTATACCCCAGTTTTTCCGCAATGTCTCTGTAACAGAGAACAATTTACTTAATCAGTGAGATCATATATCATTCCCATTTCATGGCCTGGGGAATGGAGAAGCAGAAATAAAATGGCTTGATGTAGAGGCCAGAGGTTCACAGACAAAACATTTGCTGTAGTTCTGTAGTCTGTTTGCTAGGAATTGTTGCCTCCATATTTTGCAGAATGAAAATGTAAAAATACAGAGCAATGGTATTAAAATACCAGAAAGAACTCAAAGAAAAGTAATTGACAAATGTAAAAAAAATGGAAATAAGACATTTTCTAAGTAGACACACAAAATGATCTATTCAATTGTTGCTGTCACTTTCCACTGTACTTGCTTTTCCTAAAACAATATCTGATCTACATTCTTGTGTGTACTTCCAGTGAGACTACTATTTTTCTAATTAAAAGAAAAAACAAACCTAAAACCAAACCCTTGAAATTTTTGACTAACTTCACTTGCTCTAGGAGAGTGAAAGGAAAACATGAAAATACAGCAGGACTCCTGAAAGGCCAGTTGTTTTAGGGGTTTTCTTTTCTTTTTTGTTGTTGTTTTCCTTTCACTCAGTGCACTTTACAAATGTGCTGTAGGCTCAGTTCATAGTAAGAACATATCTTATCTGACAAATAGTAACTGATGCAATATGATTTAAAAGTCTCCCCCATCATGCAGAAATTAAAATCCTCTCTGCAGGGACATTCCTCAATGCATAAAGCAGAGCCTTTCTCCACATTTAAAGCATTTTGTTGTGTGAGAAATGACAATGAGCCATAAAATCTGGAGGGAAATGGTTGCTGAGCGCTAACATATGCCCCAAACACGTGGAGGCTGTCAGCTGCACTTCAGGCCAGGGAAATGAGGGTCCTGATCTTGTCTGGTGCAGGGCAATTTAAAGAGATGTTGCTAGCAGAGCACTGAGGCCCTGAAAGCTTGCTTTCAAAATAGCAGCAGCAGATGCAGCAGCCAGCAATGTGAAGGTGCCAGCTTGTTTTGTTTGCAAATGCATGTCCTATTGTCCCTTTACTACCCTGGCATGCTCTTTTCTTAAAAGAGATGAGAACAATTGTCCCCACCATTATTACTATTATGCATAAAAATGGCATAAAAAGAAGATAGAGGTTGCCTACTCAGGCACTCAGAAGTTAAAAAATAATGGGATTACTGTTGCCTTGACAACATTTCTCTCTCTTTCCCCTGCCCCCAGTTTCATTCTTGGAAATGGCTAAACCACTTTGCTGAAACTCTATCAAATAATTAAATAAAAGGTTCAGTTGTGGAGAGACAAATACCACCAGAAACTTCCTCTTGCCTTTCCCAGAGCATAACAAATTTCTAGCCAGCTGAAAGAAAGGGTTTTATGATGAGAAGGATCAGGTGCTGCCACATACCTTGATGGCACTTGTAGGTCCACCTGCATTTTCTCCTTTAGTTTAATTTACTTTACACAGATTCCTGAAGACCACATTTGATGTGCACCCCTTTGTGCTGCCAGAGGTAAGGCCATGTAAGCAGCAGCACAGGGACCTCAGTTCCTTCCAGCTCACCAAGGAGGGTGGGCTTCCCACCCCACTAAAGTGAAGACTAGGTGGGGTTGAAGCGAGATGAAATCATGCTGGAGGCAACCCATGCCTGGGTGACCCAAATTCAACCCAAATTGATGTGCCTGGCAAATGGAAAGAACTCTGCTCCTCTGGAGAGCTTTGGAGGGTCTGCAGAGGTCCTGAGCTGGCAGGTGACAGTGCCATCAGGTTCTCTCTAGCTGAGCTCTGAATGAGGTCAGGCAGGAGAGTGACAAATGGCCCTGCCTTGCCAACACTGCCCTCATGGGTGCTGTTGTCACCCAGCCAATGGCAGCGTGCAGGAATTTGCATTCTTGCCCTCTCCAAAGCTGGAGAGCAGGTGGCAAAAGGAGCTGTGGAGGTATCTGTGTTTGCTCATACCATTAACATTCTCCTGCAAAGAAGCTCAGGGTTTGGTTTGGAACCAAAGGGTCTTTGTAGATGATTAAAAAATATTATGCTTTGGTTCATTTTTCATGCTAATTGAATTTATGATGAAGTTTCTTTCAAATAGGGTACAGAACATTTCAGCACACACTGGCATGGCTGAAGCACTAACAAACCACTGACCTGGTGGAAAGCCCAGAAATACTGTCATGCTCCTTTTCTGACATCTGATCAGGGCATCCAAACATGTGAGGTAAAGTAGCATGCATAGGGGCTGGAAGTGGACCAGGTGACCAGCACAGTCTGTGACAAATGATCCAACCACACTGTGATGGGGGAGGACTGTGGTTTATTTAAAAACTGATTTCTCTGGGGGGAAAAACGAAGCATATTTGCATTTAATGGCACATATTTTGAAACCAAAACAATTGCAGCTGCATTAATTTTTCTTCCTTTTCTCTAGCTTGGAGCACAGTCACCCCTTGCTTGTTGCTTAGGATTCCTGCTGAAAGCCTTCCTGACTCAGATCAGAGCCCGCTGGCAGGCTCAGCTGCTCTGCTCCCTCTGTGCACACCAGCATCATCAGTGGTGTTTCATCAGCACCAAGGCTGGTCCATCAGGCCCATCAGGTCCTGCTCTGCAACCCATACTCAGCTAAGGGGACCAGTGATTGGCCCCACAGGTCCTAACTGGTGTGTTTGTGAAAAATTCATCTGAAGTCACAAGCAGAATCATGCAGGGCTGACTCATGTGAGGTGTCTGTGGCTCATTCCTGCACTGGGAGTGCTGGGTGATACAGCTGTCTGTGACCTCAGACAAGGACTAAGGCCTTCTGGGTCAAAAGCATCTTCTTCAATTAGATATTTTGTTAATTTGTCAATCTTGGTATCCCATAATAGGTGTTTTCTTTCAAGGGAGGACACCTAAAGGAATTTGATAAGTCTTGTTTCTGCAGCTCTGAATATTGAATCCCTTTTTGTCAGGGAGCTTTTGTCAGTGCGAAGTAGTACTTTAGGTTTAAAAATCTAAAATCCTTGGATCAGTTGTGCACAGATGCAAGATAACCAAATGCTGTATTTCCCACTGGTGACTATCTGTCCTCAATCCCTGCCACTCTCATGCACTCATGTCAAAGTAAAGACAGTGTTCCTCTTTCTAAGCAAAGCATTCAAGAGTGCTCTTGTCTGTTCCAAATACCTTGTTTATAAGTATGGAAGCATCAGGAAATGAGCAGTATATTAACGACAGATTGCAACTTGTGTAATACAGGGGAGCAGCCTCAACAGAGCAGTTCACCTGTAAGCCAGCTAAAGATCTGGCCTATAAATTGATGGTTAATAAATGTGGAAAAACAGGTCTAAGAACATCAGGCTACCAACAGCTGCCATAAAGTGGAACTGGTTGTTCAAAATCCTCCAAATACATTAATGTGCTGCTTTGCATTTTGTTGCAGAGATGGATGATTGGTCCTGCTGGCCAAAACCCAATTCTTCCCACAAGGGAGAATGATCTGCAGCTGAATTACCTCTGACATATTCCTTTCAACACGGCGACCATTTTGGAAGCATAATGCAGTTTGGTCATGCATGACAACAATTTTTGCAGCAGAGTAACACGTGAAAAATCTAAATCATGTTGGAAATTTGAAAGGAAAATCCATTTGATTAGGATATATGGCCTGGGAAATGCTCTCTCTGTAGTATTCACATCAATAAAAGCTTCTCCTGATTTGATTTGTATGTAGCGACATTTCACTGGAGAGATTACTGGAAGTCTTGCTGCAGAATTGAAGCTGAGACATAGGTATTAGAAATATAAGGGTAGATAAGATTTTAAACCAAAATATGATTGAAAAAATATTTGGTTTTGCTAAAACTATTTTCCTCAACCAAGAATTCTGTCAGAGAGAACAACAGTGTATTAAGGACACTGAGCAGCACAAAATGCCACCACAAAGCAAAACGCTGCGTACACTGAAGGGGAAGAAAATGCTGCCCTGGTTAAAATTTGGGCAGAAAAACAGGTGTTACATCCTGCTCGGCTGAAGTGAAAAGGAGAAGAGCTTTGATGCATAGACAGTAAAGAAGGCTTTGGCTTTCTGTCTCACCCAGGCACCAACACTTCATGCCATGCAGTCAGTCACCCATCAGGGTCCAGCACAGCCTTTTCTCCAGTCCTGGCTCAGGGGTGGGATGGGGTGCTCAAAGCCACCCTGCTCCTTCCTGCAGCACTCCCACTTCCTGTGGGGAATGGGTTGGCAGGAGAAATGGCCATCCTCTGACAGTCACCAGTCAGAGGTGATTTTTTTCTTCTGGACAATTTTCTTTTCCACATCCCTCTGGTCTTCCCTTTTCTGTTCTTTTGGGTTTTTCCCACATTCAAGTTTAATGATCCCTTTCTCATGGCTAGCCCACTGTCTCATTTTTTTAGCTTTAATTCTCCAGCCAGGGTTCATCATTCATGTAGGCAAAGCACGTGCTGAGGGGAATGAGCACCAGACAGATGCTGCTTCCACCCTGTAGGACCTTTGCTTAGGGTGGGTCCCTGCTTTGCTGCTCTTCTCTTTGACTTCATACCTGAGGCTCCGTGCCTGGAAGAGCCCAAGTCTGTTTACTTAACATGGGGCTAAAATAGTTGATTTGCACTTTTCAATATTGAAGGGAATTGCCCATCTGTTGTTAAATCTAATGGCAATTCTGTTTCCCACTCTGTTATCGTTTGTACCCTATTTATTATCATAACTGTAGAGGTGACTCCAGCTGGTCTTTGAACTCGCAGCTGTTTGCTGCCATCTCCCAGCTAAGAGGCAGCTACCTGCCATCTAATCCCTCTTAGTGTGTCTGAGAGTAAAGTCACACAAACTTAAATTGCTGCAGAAGGTTTCCTTTTTTTTTTGTTTTGTCCTCACAGGTGCAAGGAGTGTTTGTACAGTCAGTCATGCCTGTCAGCTGGGAGGAAGTAAACACCCTCTGGGAAACAGTTGGGAGCAGATTGTAAGCCTCTTTACCACTGGCATGGCAATGTGACTGCTCCATATTCTCATAATTGCAAAGTCAGAGAGGCTAGCTCAGACAACCAGTGTCTGCTGTGCTTTCCAGAGTGTGGGAAGTGCTGTAGGCACCACGGCTCACAGCAGGGAGATGCTCTGGGAGGGAGGCTGCTCCTGCCTGCATCCATGACTTTGGTCACGGCCACCTTGGGGAGCTGCCACCACCACTGGGGCTGTGGGAGGCTGGAGCTGAGGCTGGCCAGGAGTCCCACCTGTGTGCAGCTCAGGGTACCTGGGGGGCCCCAGGCACTCCAGGGGCTGTGTGGGGTCAGCAGACCCACGGCTGGCAGAGGGTCCCTGTTGCACTGTGACCCTGAGTGGCAGCACAAAGATGTTTCATGGCTCAGACTGGTTCCCTTCTTTCCAGATTCTGCAAACAAAGCTCCAAGCTGAGAAACACTGTGTCCTGATGATGGCTGGCAGCCAGAGATATCCATTCCTTGGGAAGACAGGATCAGCAGGTAGGATCACCCAACAAGGGTGGTGACATGCAAAAAAGGGTAACTCCAAATATGGAAAGCAAATGTTCGTTTATCTAGGGTCCCAAAGAAAGCTGGAATAGTGTGAGCCATTAATTTAGCTGCAAGGTTTAGCTTCTTGAAAGTAGTTTTGAGGATTTCTTCTTGAACAGGTCCAATAAAAAGGTTTAAATAATGCCCAACCTGGTTTTGCTGCAGTGTGCAGTGTGTGTTGCCTCCATTTGTCTTTTACTGTCAGTAGTCTTCAAGCACTTAATTCTACCTTGATATCTGTTTTCTTTAACAAAATGTACAAGTGCACATCTCATCTACATCTGAGGAATAAACCCTCCTCAGCTGTCAACAAAGGAATTACGATAACCTAAAGAAAGTATAGATTATATCATTTGCTTTACTGAAATTCAAGTGCAAACTGAAATTCTCATATCAGTTCAAGCAAATTCTTATTTTTGTCACAGGAACCAAAAGTTTGACGTACATCAAGGCCAAGTATGTGGTTACTGACTTCAGAGTACTTTGAATTGGTTCTGCAAATAGCACCATTAGCCCAAGTGGCCCAAGCACCTCTTTTGTCTGCATGCTTTCAGCATCCATCTACATTCCTCTAAAGATGTAAGTTTAGCTTTGCTCACATTTACTTCTAGGTGAAGGTGAGATCATCAAGTATTTATTTTTAGATGTCATATAGTTACATTAATACAAAATGTACCTTTCATTTCACACAAATATTCAGAAGAGGAAGTGGAGTACTCTGCCAAATATGCTGAAGTTTTTGCCATTTAATGGCAGTCTGAGAGAAGAAACATTTAATTTTATATTTTATTTCATTTAATTGTTATCTGATTTAGTTCTCATCTGTGATGGCTAATTACTTCAAAAGAATTCTACTTCCAGATCACAGAATTTATGAATAAAAGATGTTCATGTGCACTGCCTAGGTCAGGTGTCACAACCCAGTGCAGATATCCACACAATGAAATACTTCTGATTTTAATTACTGTATGAATGGATATGCTGATTATGCAAACAATCAATAAAACACTAATGCCAGAACAGACAATGCAAGGAAGTAGATGGCCAAAGATACCAATAAGGCATATGTCTGTCCTACACAAGTATCTCTCTGCGAACAAGTGGGGCATGTTCTATGTCACTGAAACAGAAAAAGTCACCAAAGTGTCATGATGCAAAGCTGCTTAATTTTTAAGCAAGAGTAGGAATATTTTCTTTTTGACCCCCCAGTGACTGACTGGTACAACTTCCTTTCTGGCAACACACTTTCCAGGCAGGTCAATGGAGCTCCTTTCTGCCTGAGGTGACTGACCGAAGTCACTGAGGGCAGAGTACCACACCATGCACACCAAACCAAATCAGGATTTATGCTTCTTCTCACTGTATTGTAGCGGGTCATAAAGGACTCACACCTTTTTTTTCCTGTGTTTGTTTCTTTGGGAATATCAGAAATACCAAGAGAATGCATGCTCTTATGCTGTCTCCCAGACTGTCTGTGCATGGTTGTTGTTTAACTGCTTCCAAAATCCATCTGTGGTTACAGAAACAAATATTAAAACTGTGCTTGACTTAGCCAAATAAAATATGCAGTTTCTTACTTCACAAGCAGATATAGAGCAAGCAGTCTTGACCTCTTTGTTACTGTTGCCATTTGGGTGACTGACAAGCAAAACTTATTCCTCAGTGACAAGCCAAACATATCCATCAGCATCCTGCACTCCAGGAGTGGGCTCTGCTGAGGAGCCAGGCTTCTCAGAACAAGGAGGACCTTTCGGTGCCCTCTTGGCACCCTGGGTACAGACTGTCATGCAAGCTGAGTTACTGGCCTGGAAATACTTCCCTGGTAATATTTTGAGCTTTGGGCCCTTTCCTGTGCTGTGTTTTGCAGAGGAGTGGGGTCTAGAATGAGACAGGTTTTGTTATTCTCATGTGAGCTCAGCTTTCCTCCCATTTCCCTTCACAGATCCCTTTGCAGGATATGTTTTTATTGCACCCTTGCTCGCTTTGGTTCAAGCAGAGTTATTCATTTCCTGACTGTATGTGACCATATGCATGGCTGCTGTCAGTGATGTAAATCCCCAGCCTTCAGCTGAACTAAAATCAGCCCGTGATGTTTGATGTGCTGTGCTAATGGGACACGGCTGTTTGGAGATTTCTGACTCTCACAGAACCAAGGGTTTAAGCTGTGCCTTCAGGAAATAACAATAACTCATTAAGGCCACACGCCAGTGTTTCTTTTTAAATACAGATGTTATTAAATGTGGAGCTCTAGACTGCTTCTGAAAATACATTTTCCATTCCTTCTCTGTACAAAACTGAATAATGTATCTCCCCGAGTCTCCTTTTACTCAAGCAGCAAAGGTTGCTCTGATGTCAGCTGCACGGGTGAGATGTAATGTGGATAGCTGTGAAATCCCCTTTGACAGTAACAATCAAAGTGGAAATATCCTTCCAACCCAGAAAATCTTTCCTCACATACAGGCTTCTACTGTTTTGTAATTGTAACTGCTAAATCTGAGCACTTCAAACAAGTACTCGAGAGACAGCCAAATTCTTCCCTGGAAACTTTTAAAATTCAGAATATAATATATCTATCCCTGGGAGAATGCAATCAGGAGACAATAGAAACAAAGTTGCCCTACCAAAGGCCACTGAAATCCAAAATAAGACAGGCTGTGGAGGCAGGTAGCCTGCAAGGGCCCCCTCTTTCCACTGGTGCCTGGCAGAACTGTAGGGTGTACTCGTGAGGAAAGGGAGTGAATGGAGGAAGAATATCATTCCCCAAGGGGCTCTCTGGGGGAATCTGGCAGGCTTTGTGCTCCCATTAGTCCTTGTCCCTGTGATACATGTCAAGAGAGGATACAGAAACGAAAAGGGAACATACTGATAAAAAAGGAGTTTTCAAAAAATGTTCAGAATATTAACTGTGACTGCTTTTGTGACATCAAATCTTGTTCTCTTTAAGGTTGTTGGCAGAGGACAATTGAGTTTAAGATCCAAAGTCAGCTACTTAGGCAGTGTGGTCCCAGAAACTGAATCCTGGCTATCTGAGGGACAACCCCAGGAGGTGGGCACAGCTGGATGTGGGAGATCTCTCAGTGCCTTACAGGAGCCTGGAGCCAAAACTCTCTTTGAATGAAGTCAGACCATGCAGTGAAGCCCAGAGACTGGCAATCCTACCAAGCTTTGTCCTAAAGTACTGGGATATCTTGGTTCTTAACTGCAACTCTTCAGCACAAAGCTTTAGGTGTTTTCATCCTGCTTGAACAATCCCTACAAATTAGCTTTTTTGGAACATGGAACCCCATTGTACTGTGTAAACAAGCCACATTCAGCTGAATGCAAAGCCCAGCTACAGCTGCAATTTCTGTAAATTATGCAAGGATATGAATGATGAGTACATCAGTAAGCTAGACCAGAGGCTGATTCATTCATGTATTGATTCATGCATGGTTTATCTTCATGCCTTCCAGAAAGAAAAAAATTAAAATGGTTACACTAAGCTGTAGAACTTGAAAGTGGTGGTTGAGGGGAAAAAAATCATAGTCTGGTAGAAGAGTGGCAGATGAAACTGTGGTGTGTGTAATAACCCTTTTTAATAATTTGCATCACTTTAAATGCTTCTTAGCTGTGTGTGACTGAAGTAGAAAAAATAATAAGCTTATAGAGGAAATTCACTGGATATTTCATTACTTTTATGCCATGTGTTTGTTCAATGCCTTTCTTCCTCACTGCCTCAAAAGCAAAACCAGAAGAAGATTCTTCTTTTATGTTTTAAAAAATATCTTGGTAACAGAAATAAAACAAAAAAATCATTCCCATGGTCTGGGATTGTTTCTAAGCTCCTTAGGTAAAATCCCATTAGAGGTTTTGGATGGACAAGTGGGAAACCCCGGGAAAGAGGGTGTTTAATTTTGCTAAAAACAAGCAACAAAAGAAAGGAGAAAGAAAATATATTTATTCCTTGCAATCTTCAGCCAATCAGAATGCAGGAATGACATACAATTTTCTTCAGTGTGTGGGTGAGTAAACCATAATTCTTCACTCCCATTGTCTTTGATGATAATATGTAGCTATAGGAAGGGCTTTTTCTTTTTCTGTTTTTTTTTTTTCTTTTTTTACTCATGAGAAGCTTTCAAGAAACAAAACATCACATGAACAGATGAAATACAGGCAGTTTCTTGTATCATGAGCTGTTTATCTGCAAGCATGAACACAAATAAATCCAACTTACATAAAAGCAAGCCATGTAATGTATCTGATGCTGATCCTTTCAGCTTTTGTTTTAATTAGCAGATGCTAAGCACATGGTATGCTGCTTGTTTTTAAGGATGCTTTGGTCATCTGCCATTTTTGCAATTTTTTGATTGGCTACTGCTCAGGGCAAGGAGAGCTCTGTAGTGGCTGTACATAAGAAAAATGACTTGAATATAAAGCTGTGAAAAGGTATTCTTTCATCTAGCTTCATCTTTGCCACCCCCATGTCATTAAGTTCTTTACCTTGGCTGAAAGTTTTAAGCACCTCATTAGTAATATCTACTTTCATGTACACAGTTTTCACTTCATAGGTTGACTCTCAGTGTAACTCTGTTTATTCCAGGAATAATCTGGGGTTATTTTAGCCCAGCATAATGAGGTATAATGTTAAACAGTTGCTGAAATTGAAATCAGTTTGTGAAGTTCTACTGCCAAAACTGAATCATGGATGAAATTTATTTCCAAAGGAAGAAAAGGAGTAAATCCAGGTTTAAAGTAGGAAAACATATCTCTCAGCTCCCTCTCCCTCTCCCCCCCACCCCCTTTTTTTTTTTTTTTTTTTTCTTTTTAAATCTAATAAAATATGAGGAAACAGGGCTGAACTTGGTTGGGAAGTGCACATGGACCTCCCAGTCCTTGCTGCCCTGAGGAACAAAGCATTCTCACAGGCACTGTCTTTGTCAAGGTTTGAAATGGAGGTCTCTCATGCCAGTTAAGTACAATTTTTTTCTTAAAAGCTCAAAACAGCTTTTCAAAATGCCAGCTGTCCACTCTGAATGCATGTACAGATTTTTGATAGACAAGGAACACAACATGTCTTTTCATTTAACCTAGCAAATGTGTATAAACAGACTATGTGCCTGGAGTGGTTCAGTTTTATCACTCTTGTGAATGGTAAAAGTGACACAATGGCAGCCTTTTCTTTCTCAGCAGTGTGGCTTCCACCCGTGGGTGTCTGTAAACACTCTTGAAAACCATCACTGTATTTTTAATGATATAATGAAACATATCAACTTCCCAAAACACGAGATGAAGTCAATTAAGAACATCCCCAATTAGCCTTTTTCCCTCAACTTACAGAAGAAAAAAATCAGTTCAATCCGGTAGTTAATGGTTTTGCAAATTTCTCATAATTAGAGAAAGAAAAGAAAATGCCTGAAGAGCAAAAAATCTGAACACCAAACCTTTGATCCTGGATTTGAAGCTAAGCGGTGCAATTAACAGTGTTTTTGTCACAAAGGGAAGAGTCACAGGAAGAAAGGATGGAACACTGCACAAAGAA